>NW_004443988.1:9032881-9142222 GCF_000243295.1 Trichechus manatus latirostris
CTTTGGGACACAGAAAAAGCAGGGCTCAGAGGTCAGTTTATAGCAATAAATACACACATCCAAAAAGAAGAAAGGGCCAAAATCAAAACACTAACCCTACAACTTGAACAAGTAGAAAGAGAGCAGCAAAAGAAGCCCTCGAGTGCCTGAAGAAAGGAAATAATAAGAATTAGAGCAGAATTAAATGAAATAGAGAATAGAAAAACAATTGAAAGAGTTAACAAGACCAAAAACTAGTTCTTTGCAAAGGTCAACAAAATCGACAAACCATTGGCCAAACTGACAAAAGAAAAACAGGACAGGAAGCAAATAACCCCTGTAAGAGTTGAGATGAGTGATATTACAACAGACCCAACTGAAATTAAAAGAATCATAACAGAATACTATGAAAAACCGTACTCTAACAAATTTGACAACATAGAGGAAATGGACAAATTTCTAGAAACTCACTACCTACCTAAACTAACACAAACAGAGGTAGAACAACTAATAAACCTATAACAAATGAAGAGATTGAAAAGGTAGTTAAAAAACTCCCCACAACAACAAAAAAGGCCTGGCCCGGCTGGTTTCACTGGATAATTCTACCAAATTATCAGAGAAGAGCTAACACCACTACTACTAAAGATATTTCAGAGCATAGAAAATGATGGAATACTCCCAAACTCATTCTACAAAGCCAGCATAACCCTGATACCAAAACCAGGTAAAGACACCACAAGAAAAGAAAATTACAGATCAATATCCCTCATGAACATTTACACAAAAAGTCTCTACAAAATTCTAGCCAATGCAATTCAACAACATAACAAAAAAATAATTCACCATGATCAACTGGGATTTATACCAGGTATGCAGGGATGGTTCAACACTAGAAAAACTATCAGCGTAGTCCATCACATAAATAAAACAAAAGACAAGAACCACATGATCTTATCAATCCATGCAGTAAAGGCATTTGACAAAGTCCAACACCCATTCATGATAAAAACTCTCAGCAAAATAGGAATAGAAAGGAAATTCCTCAACGTAATTAAGGGCATTTATACAAAGCCAACAGCCAACATCATCCTAAGTGGAGACAGTTAGAAAGCATTTCCCTTGAGAAGGGGAACCAGGCAAGGATGCCCTTTATCACCAGTCTTATTCAACATTGTGCTGGAGGTCCTAACCAGAGCAATTAGGCTAGGAAAAGAAATAAAGGGCATCCAAATTAGTACGGAAGGAGTAGAAGTATCTCTATTTGCAGATGATATGATCTTATACACAGAAAACCCCAAGAATCCACACGAAAACTACTGGAACTAATAAAAGATTTCAGCAAAGTATCAGGATACAAGATAAACATACAAAAACCAGTTGGATTCCTCTACACCAACAAAGGGAGCTCCGAGGAGGAAATCACCAAATCAACACCATTTACAATAGCCCCCAGGAAGATAAAATACTTAGGGATATATCTAACCAGAGATGTAAAAGACCTATACAATGAAAACTACAAGACACTACTGCAAGAAACCAAAAGAGACCTGCATAGGTGGAAACACATACCTTGCTCATGGATAGGAAGACTCAACATTGTGAAAATGTCAGTTCTACCCAAAGCAATCTACAGATACAATGCAATCTGGATCCAAATTCCACTGGCATTTTCTAATGAGATGGAGAAACAAATCACCAACTTCATATGGAAAGGGTAGAGGTCCCAGAGAAGTAAAACATTAGTGAAGAAGAAGAACAAAGTGGGAGGCCTCACATTACCTGATTTTAATACCTATTACACCACCACGGTAGTCCAAACAGCCTGGTACTGGTACAGCAACAGATATGTAGACCAATAGAACAGAACTGAGAATCCAGACATAAATTCATCCACCTATGAGCAGCTGATATTTGACAAAGGCCCAAAGTCCATTAATTGGGGAAAAGATAGTCTCTTTAACAAATGCTGCTGGCATAACTGGATATCCACCTGAAAAATCTGAAACAAGACCCATACCTCACACCGTGCACAAAGACTAACTCAAAATGGATCAAAGACCTAAATATAAAATCGAAAATGATAAAGATCATGGAAGAAAAAACAGGGACAACGCTTGGAGCCCTAATACATGGCATAAGCACAATACAAACCATAAGTAACTATGCACAGACACCAGAAGAGAAACTAGATAACTAGGAGCTCCTAAAAATCAAACACTCATGCTCATCAAATGACTTCACCAAATAAGTAAAAAGACAATCTACAGACTGGGAAGAAATTTTTGGCTATGAAAAAGCCGATCAGGGTCTAATCTGTAAAATCTACATGATACTGCAAAACCTCAACAACAAAAAGGCAAATAACCCAATTAAAAAATGGGTAAAGGATAGGAAGAGGCACTTCTCCAAAGCAGACATTCAGGCACCTAACAGACACATGGGGAAATGCTCAGGATCATTAGCCATTAGAGAAATGCAGATCAAAACTACAATGAGATACCATCTCACCCCAACAAGGCTAGCATTAATCCAAAAAACACAAAATAATAAATGTTGGAGAGGTTGTGGAGAGACTGGAACACTTATCCACTGTTGGTGTGAATGTAAAATGGTACAACCACCTTGGAAATCGATCTGGTGCTTCCTTAAAAAGCTAGAAATAGAAGCACCATATGACCCAGCAATCCCCTCCTTGGAACATATCCTAGAGAAATATAAGAATATATCCTAGAGAAATATAAGAATATATCCTAGAGAAATATAAGAATATACCCTAGAGATATATGCACACCCGTGTTCGTTGCAGCATTGTTCACGACAGCAAAAAGATGGAAATAACGTAGGTGCCCATCAATGGACAAATGGATAAACAAGTTACGGTATATTCACACAATGGAATACTACGCAGCAATAAAGAACAACAACGAATCAGTGAAACATCTTATAACATGGAGGACTCTGGAAGGCTGAGAGAATTTAGTCAGTCACTAAAGGACAAATATTGTAAAAGACCACTATTACAGAAACTCCAGAAAAGGTTTAAGCACAGAAGAGAACATTCTTTGATGGTTATGAGGGTGGGGAGGGAGGGAGAGGGGTATTCACTAACCAGATAGTAGACAAGAATTATCTTAGGAGAAAGGAAGGGCAGCACACACTACAGGGGAAGTCAGCACAACTGGACTAAACCAAAAGCTGAGACATTTCCTGAATACAACCAAACACTTTGAGGGACAGAGTAGCAGGAGAGGGGGTCTGGGGACCATGCTTTCAGGGGACATCTGGGTCAGTTGACATAACAAAGTTTATTAAGAAAATATTCTGCATCCCACTCTGGTGGGTGGCATCTGGGGTCTTAAAAGCTAGCGGGCAGCCATCTTGGAGCAAAAGAGAATGAAGAACACCAAAGACACAAGGAAAGTACTAGCTCAAGAGGTAGAAAAGGCCACATAAACCAGAGACTTCATCAGTCTGAGACCAGAAAAACTAGATGGTGCCTGGCTACCACCAATGACCACCCTTACAGGGAACCCAACAGAGAGTCCCTGATGGAGCAGGAGAAAAGTGGGGTGCAGAACTCAAATTCTAGTAAAAAGACGAGACTTAATGGTTTGATTGAGACTGGAGGGACCTTGGAAGACACGGCCCCCGGACTCTCTGTTAGCCCAAAACTAAAACCATTCCCGAGGCCAACTCTTCAGGCAAAGATTAGACTGGACTATGGGACATAAAATTATACTCATGAAGAGTGTGCTTCTTAGCTCAAGTAGATACATGAGACTAAATGGGCAGCTCCTGTCCAGAGGTGAGATGAGAAGGCAGAGAGGGTCAGGAGACAGTTGAATGGAAAGACTGAAGTTGTCGAGGATTTCATTTTACTTGAATTCACAATTGACACTGGTGGATGCAGCAGTCAAGAAATCAAATGACATATTTCATTGGCCAAATCTGCTGCAAAAGACCTCTTTAAAGTGTTAAAATGCAAAGATGTCACTTTGAGGACTAAGGTATGCCTGACCCAAGTCATGGTATTTTCAATCACCTCATATGCATGTAAAATCTAGACAATGAGTACAGAAGACCAAAGAAGAATTGATGCCTTTGAATTATGATGTTGGCGAAATATTCAATATTCTATGGACTGTCAGAAGAATGAACAAGTCTGTCTTGGAAGAATTCCAGCCAAAGTATTCCTTGGAAGCGAAGATGGTGAGACTTTGTCTCAGGTACTTTGGACATGTTATCAGGAGGGACAAGTCCCTGGTGGAGGATATCATGCTTGGTAAGGCGGAGGGCCAGCCAAGAAGAGGAAGACCCTCAATGAGATGGATTGACACAGTGGCTGCAACAATGGGCTCAAACAGCAAAGATTGTGGGGATAGTGCAGGACTGGGCAATGTTCGTTCTGTTGTACATAGGGTCGCTATGAGTTGGAAACTACTCGATGGTGCCTAACGACAGCAGCAACCCTTGACCTGAGGTGAGGGGTATGCAAAGCCTCTGATAACATCCGTTTGAGAAAGCTTCACCACCTGCCTCTTCAGTCTCCCAAGTAACTGGAGTGGGTGACAGGCTGACAGTGGCATGATTGATATCGCAGATTTTACTCAGGCAGCACAGGGGCTCCAGAATGCAGCAGTGTTGGCTCTTATTGAATTGCTCTTGGCCTTTGGGGGCTCCGCCCAAAAGACAACAAGAAGAGTCACCCTCATTCTCATAAAAGGCAAAGATGTGCAAAATGGTTGGGCCAGGAGAGTCAGGCAAGTGCAGGGAGAGAGTCCAGTGTGTAAGACGAGTACCATATTTTTACTCAAATAACACACAACTTATACATTTGTTTGCCAACTGCACCCTCCCCCCATGAGGTATTTTTAAAGTGTGCCATGCTAATTTTTTTACAGCAACTTGTAAAAAAAACTGGTATAGCAGGGCTTATGTTAATACCACCATCTATCTGTTGTTTGTTGTACTGTGGTGGATTGTGTGTTGCTGTGATGCTAGAAGCTATGCCACCAGTATTTCAAATATCAGCAGGGTCACTCATGGTGGACAGGTTTCAGTAGAGCTTCCAGACTAAGACAGATGAGGAAGAAGGACCTGGCAGTCTACTTCCAAAAATGAGCCATTGAAAACCCTAAGGATCATGACAGAATACTGTCTGAAATAGCGCTGGAGGATGAGCTCCCCAGGTTGGAAGGCACTCAAAATACACATTGGCTGCAACAATGGACTCGAACACGCCAGCAATTTCCGCAATAGCACAAAACTGGTCATTGTTTCGTTTTGTTGTTCATGGGCTCACTGTGAGTCGAAGCTGACTGGATGGCAATGAACAACAACAGCAATTTTCAGTACTGACCTTCAGCAAACTAATGCTGGGCTGGAGGCTGATTAGTGGAGTGGGTCTGAGGACTCAAGTGCTGGACCGGATGATTCCCCAGTACAGTGCAGGGTAGCTGGAGATTCACAGCAAGTAGGCCCAGCAACAGATGTACCAAGCCCAGAAGATTGCTGTAGGAGGATGACAGCGCTGGTGAGGACAGCCCATAATAAGTTCCTGCTGTCTCAGGCATAATTTAGGCAACGTTTGGCCCAGGGGCTTCCAAGCATTGGTGGCTAGTTCCAATTAGGCACCTGAGCTCAGCTTTAGGGAGTCCAGGGCAGGAAGCATCACCTTGAAGGAGGTCAGCCTGTAGGCAACTACCTTTGCTACCAGGAAGGAGGTTCCACCCAAAACAAGACAGGGTACCATAAACCCATTTCCCCCCCAGTGTCCCTTCTGTTTACAAGATTTACAGCATCTTTATCAATAGGGGTTGGTTAGAATTCGGACCACCTAAATTTTATCTGCAAGACCATATCTTTATTTTGAGTTTTTTTTTAATTGTACTTTAGATGAAGCTTTACAGAACAAATAGTTTCTCATTAAACAGTACACATATGGTTTTATGACAATGATTAACAACCCCATGACATGCCAACACTGTCCCTTCTCAACCTTGGGTTCCCTATTACTGGTTTTCCTGTCCCCTCCTGCCTTCTAGTGCTTGTCCCTGGACTGTGCCCATTAGTCTTGTTTTCTTTTATGGGGCTGTCTAATCTCTGGCTGAACAGTGAACCTCAGGAGTGACTTTATTACTGAGCTAAAAGGGTGTCCAGGGGCCATACTCTCGGGGTTTCTCCAGTCTCTGTCAAAACAGTAAATCTGGTCTTTTTTTGTTAGAATTTTGTTCTACATTTTTCTCCAGCTCTGTCCGGGACCCTCTGTTGTGATCCTGGTCAGAGCAGTCTGTGGTGGTAGCTGGGCACCATCTATGTGTACTGGACTCAGTCTGGTGGAGGCCATGGTAGTTGTGGTCCATTAGTCCTTTGGACTAATCTTTCCCTTGTATCTTATTTTCTTCATTCTCCCTTGCTCCGGAAGGGGTGAGAACAGTGGAGTATCTTAGATGGCTGCTCACAGGCTTTTAAGACCCCAGACACTACTTATTTTGAGTTTTATATCATTTCTGTTCCAAAGTTCTTTCAAAGTGTTTGGCTTGATGTTCAGGTAGTGGTGCTGTCTCCCATTCTACTTTTTGATTGTGAACCAGGACTCTGATTTCAAGTTTAACCACATTGACAAAATGAGATGAGCAGGCTGTTACCTCTGTTTTGGGACTGATTCCTGAATCTTGTTGGAGGTAATTTTTAGTCTCTCCTTAAAACCTCCTATTAGTTCATTCTTTCTCTGCTTACAAGACTGAATCAAGGTTCCATCAATTTTTATAGTGAAGGTCTCTGAAATTGTTTTTCGTAAATTCTGACCTATTTTCTGGGCTCTTCAAGCCTTTAGGCTTAGCATGTACATTGAATCCCTTACTTCTGACTCTGGGTTAGTCCAATCTTCTTTTTCCATTGATAATTTAACATCTGATGTTTTAACCAACATATGAATTAGTTAGCAGAGACCCGGCAAGCCTGGATTGCACCTAGTGAGATTCTGATTTCTTCGGAAAGAGGTATCTGTCTTGTCAGGGCTTGGGGAAATCTTTGATAATAGCTCTTAGTTCTGCCTGAGACCAGGGTTTAAATTCTATGATAGAAGGTGTTTTAGTTTCTTAGTGCTACTGTAGCAGACAAACCACAAGTGTGTGGCTTTAAAGGACAGAAATTTATTTTCTCACAGTTTAGGAGGCTAGAAGTCTGAATTCAAGGCATGGGCTCTAGAGGAAGACTTTCTCTCTCTCTGTCAGCTCTGGAGGAAGAGTGTTATCTCTTCCAGCATTCTTTGGTTCCTTGGCAGTCTTCACATGGCATCTGTCTTCTCCCTTTTGTGACTGCTCCTGTGTCTAATCTGCTGTTTTGATAACTCAGAAGTGATTAAGTTTAGGACACAACCTACACTTGATATGACCTCAATACAACAAAGAAAAACCTATTCCCAAATGGGATTACATCCACAGGTATAGGGGCTTTGGGGGAACTCAGTTCAATCCATAACAGAAGACATGTCAGATTCTTGAGCAGGCTGTATTTTTAAAGGCAACTGATATTTTGGGGTATCAGGGTGCTTGTTAAGAAAAAAGCAAGGGATCCAGACAAGCAGAAGGAGGAGGTTGAGGGGCTGAAGGATTGGGGTCAGATCATATGAAAGAAGTGGTAGAGCAGGGCATAATGTTGAGTAAGAAGTGCTAGAGGGTGGAGGCTTAATAAAGGAGGCAGTTTTATCGAAGATAGTTTTACACTTAAAGTTATCAAGTTCCTTGTTAGCCTTGGCCAAAGAGATCTTTAAAGAAGCAATTTTAGAATTCTGTTTAGAAGAAGCTCTAGCACACCAGTCAAAATACTGTGCTCACTAGGCCTGAGAAATTTTATTCCTTTTTCATTCTAAATCACATTTCAGATGAGCAGTTCCAGTTAAATGTTCCCCAAAGTGCCCATTGAAAGCCCAAATTATCCTTGGTGAATTCTTCCCTTTAGAGAGAGATAGGAGTTATGATGGTAATGAGAGCAATCATTAGGAGCAGGAGTTTTTTGCAGAGGGAGAGACAGGTGAGATTGAGAACACCCTGGTGCCAGTCAGTTGAAAGTGGTGCCCATACAGCTTCAATGTCTCAGGCCCCTGACCTAATGGTCAGCTACCTCCAAACACAGACCCAACAATCTGAGACCCCCAGCAGGCAGGATATATTATTGAGATTGCTTTCTCTGAAGCAAAACCAAGCTCTTAGGACAAATAGCAGGAGCGGAGATTCTCACCTGGGTTATTGGTGACCCACAGCAAAGTTTGTCCTCAGAGGATGCCTGTTGGGAGAGAACTGCAAGCCCTCAGTCTGTGAGGCCAGCTCGAACAGCTGACTTGCAGGGACCCTGCTGCATTCTACTCTATGGTCCTCCTCCTCATGACAAAACAGCACTTAAGGACCCAGGACAAAACAAAGGGTCAGGCAGAAGCAAATCTCCAAGGGTGGAGCCCAAAATGAGAACATTAACCAAATATAAATGCCTAGGATTTGACAAGTGAATAAGCCAGCCAAGGAACTCAATGCGAAGAGGGTGGAGTCTGAGCCCAGTACAGACTGGTCTGTTGAAGGGGAAGGATGTCCCATGACAGGGACCTTCATGGGTACCACACCAGTCAAGAGCCAAGGTCCATGGTGACAAGCAGGTCAGGCTGGGTCCGAGTTAGGGCACCAAGATTACTGTCAAAAATAAAACCAAACTCAAGACAAAATTAGCAAAGGCTATTTATAAACTTGCAGCCGCAAGGGGACCAGTTGCAATCACTTTTGTTTCAGCAGGGGTTCAAAGGTGTCTGAAAGGAAAATATATTTTATAGGGAAAAAAGACGAAATCATGAGGCAGTTTCTGACTGGCAAATATTCTATTAGGGTGGGGTTTTTTGGAAGTAGGGGAGACTCTTATTGACCTTCAAGTACATGTTGCAATCCTTGTTTGTTCACTATCCATTTTTTACATTACTGGGAAATTTTCAGGTTTTCCTATTTTTTTTAGGACTATTTTAAGAGATTTCTTAACTCTGGGGGACAGAGGAGGATACTTGGGCCAGGCAGGGCTCCCTTCATTTGCGCAGGAATGTGTGATCTTAGTCCCAAGAGTGCAATTCCTCAGGACACAGTTTTCTACTGTATGAAAAGCTGCTGTATTAGGAATTGTGCCCCAAATCCACTGCCATCAAGTCAATTCCAACTTATAGAGACCTTATAGGATGGAGTAGAACTGCCCCATACAATTTCCAAAGCTGTAATCTTAACAGAAGCAGACTGCCACATCTTTCTTCTGTGGAACAGCTGGTGGGTTTTAACTGCCAACCTTTAGGTTAGCAGCCAAGCGCTTTAATGACTGCACCACCAGGACTCCTTAGGGACTGTGCAGGGGGTTACAAAGATGAATGAGATACAGCCCCTAACTTTTCTAGCAAAGGAGACAGCCCCAATCAACCAATTTTTTGATACTCGACAAGCTCAAGTAAGTGATGGAGCTGTAAGCAAACTGCCATAGAGGGTATGAGTAGTTAATCCGTTGTGTTATAGGTTGAATTGTGTCCCCCCAAAAGATATGTGGAAGCTCTAACCTCTGCACCTGTGAATGTGACCTTGTTTGGGGAATAGGGTTTTTCTTTGCAGGTGTTGTCAGTTAAATTAACAAGATCATACCAGAGTAGGATGGTATCTTGGTTTCTTTACACACACACACTCGTCGCCGTCGAGTTGATTCCGACTCATAGCGACCCTATAGGACAGAGTGGAACTGCCCCATAGAGTTTCTAAGGAACACCTATTGGATTCAAACTGCCAACCTTTGGGTTAGCAGCTGTAGATCTTAACCACTACGCCACCAGTGTTTCCTCTTGGTTTCTTAGTTCTGCTATGAAAGAAATACCACAAGTGGGTTGCTTTAATGAACAGAAATTCATTTTCTTACAGATGAAGAGGCTAGAAGTCTGAATTCAGGGCATCTGCTCTAGGTGAAAGCTTTCTCTGTCTGCTCTGGGGGAAAATCCTTGTCTCAGCTTCTCCAGCATTCTCCTTGGCCTTCCTTGGCGATCTCCATGTAGCATCTATCTTTCCACATTCATGCTTCCTTGCTTCTGCGCCTAATCAACTTTTTTTTGTATCTCAAAGTGATTAGTTTGAGAACACCCTACACTGATAGGCTTCATTAACATGACAAAGAAAACCCTATTCCCAAATGGGATTACATGTGGAAGTATAGAGGTGAGGATTTATAACACATATTTTTTGGAGACACAATTCAATCCACAACAGGTGGGTTCTAATCCCTTCTGAGTGTTGTCCTATAAAAGGGGAGAACACACACAGAGACAGGGGCCTGCCCTTGACTGGGCCAGAGAAGGCATTTTAGGAAGAAATATTGAAACTGAGACCTGAAGGGGAGTTAGTGAGGCCAAAAGGTGGGAGGGGGATTGACATGGCACAAAAATTCCCAGCAGAGGGAACAGCATGTTTCAAGGCTCAGAGGGGGCAAAAGGATGACATTCATGGAAGAGAAAGGAGTCCACTGAGCATGCGATCAGAGAAGAAGGAGGAGGGCATGCTATCTTAGTTATCTAGTGCTCCTGTAACAGAAATACCACAAGTGGGTGGCTTTAACAAACGGAAATTTATTTTCTCACAGTTTAGGAGGCTAGAAGTCTGATTTCAGGGCACTGGCTCTAGGAGCAGGTTTTCTCTCTCTGTCAGCTCTGGGGGAAGGTCCTTGTTCCTTGGTTTCTTGGTGATCTTCATGTGGTGTGGCATCTACCTTCCCCCATCTCTCTCGCTTAATTTATTCCTTTTATATCTCAAAGGAGATTGACTCAAGACACAGAGTACACTAATACTACCTCATTAGCATAACAAAGAAAATCCATTCCTAAATAGGATTATAACCACAGGTGTAAGGATTAGGATTTACAACACATATTTTTGAGGGACATAAGTCAATCCATAGCATAAACCATAGTAAGATGATTGGACTTTGTCCTAAGGGCAATGGGAAGCTGATGAAGTGTTCTATACAAGGGTATGGCATCAAGCTTGCACTTTGAAAAGATCATTCAGACTGCTGTGTAGAGAATAAAAAAGATTGGAACAAGCAAGAGTAGACATGAGAGCAGCTATTTCAAACATTCCCCCTGGTGGCACAATGGTTAAGCACTTGGCTGCTAACCGAGAAGTTGGCAGTTCGAACCCACCCAGTGGCTCAGCAGGAGAAAGACCTGGCGTCTGTAAAGGCTACAGCCAAGAAAACCCTGTGGGCTGTTCTACTCTGTCACGTGGAGTCGCAATGAGTCAGAATCGACTCAATGGCATACAACAACAACAAAGGTGAGTAGTGATGGTGGCATAAGCCCAGGTTAGGGCAGTGAAGATGGAGAACAGTGAATGGTTTCATGAAGTGATCTGGGATGTGGAATGATGAGACTCAACAATCTGTTGGGGCTGAGGAGAGGAAGTTTTCAAAGATTACTCCTGGGTCCTGTCTACAGCCACTGTTGCCATTTCCTGTAGGAGTGTAAATTCATGGAGGAAGATCATGTGCTCAGTTCTCCACTCCTTGAGTTTGAGGTGTCTATGAAACATCAAAGTGGAGATGTGGAGCTGATGAATGAGTGTTTGGGGTTTGAAGCTCAGAAGAGAGATCTGGCTGGAAATAGAAATGTAGGAATCATTGATAGAAAAATTTTAAATGAAGCCAGGGGGAGGGGGTGAGATCACCTTGAAAGACTGAGAAAGAGAAGAGAGTCCAGGCCAGAGTCCTTCAAGAACTCCAGCAGCAGAGGCGGAGCTGGCAAAGGAGGCTGAGAAGGAACAGCTGGAGAGTGAAGGGAACCAGGAAACTGGAAGCATGGAAGAGTTTTTCGAGAATAGGAATAATTGCAGCACTATTCACAATAGCCAAAAGGGGGAAACAGCTGAAATGTCTGTCACCAGATGAACGGATAAACAAAATGTGGTATATCCATACAATGGAATATTACTCAGCCATATAGAGGAATGAAGTTTCTGGATGAACCTTGAAAACATGCTGAGTGAAATAAGTCAGTCACAAAAAGACAAGTATTGCATGATCCCACTTAAATGAAATATCTAGAACAGGCAAGGGTATAGAGACCAAAGTTTATTAGTGGTTACCAGGGGTGGGAAGGCGAGACGGTAAAGGAGGACTCAATGCTTGAGGAACACTGAGCTTCTCTTAACAGTGATGGAAAAATTAGGGAACAGATAAGGGTGATGGTTAAACAACACAATGAACATAATTAATGTCACTGAACTGTTCATGTAAAGATTGTTGAAATGGCAAACGTTTTGTTATACGTATGTAATTACCACACAAAGAAAAAAGGAATGTGGGCAGAGGTCAGCTGTGTCAAATGCTGCTGAGATGTCAGGCAAGATCAGGTCTGAGGACCTCATTGTTCATGGGACTGAGCAGATTGTTGACCTTAGAACAAGTCTGGTAGAGTGGTGGGAGCAGAAGCCATATGGAAGGGCAGGGAAGAGTGATTGGGAAAGACCACCTGGTTATAGGTGGAGGGTTGACTGGGGTGGTAGCCTGCAGAGATTGCTATAGGGATCCAGGTAAGAGATGCTAAAGGTCAAGACCTCTGAGCTTCATGCTAATTAAGAAAACATGAATTTCAATGTCAACAGAGAGAAACAATTAGAAACTTGGCTCAAGCTGGCTCTGTCCCAGAAGCAAAGAAGAAAGTGAGAGGAGGTAGAAGGAGCCAGCCAGGATTCCTGAAGAGACCTTCCTGAGATTCCAGCCACTCTCTCGAGAACCTGCGATTAAGGCCCATGTCCCTGCCTGTACCTGGTGCCGCATGCTGCTAGGAGGTCTCTGAGGGTGAATTAAGGGAAAAAACTCACATGAACAAAAGTGAAGATATGTTGTGTATTGGATTAAGAGAACTGGCTTCTGGATGAGAAAAACCAGGATTTAAGAATCTGGTTTGACCACCTTCTATCTGTGTGAGCTGGGGCAAGTTTCTAAGCATTTCTATGGATTATAAAAAAGATCCTGTTTCCGGAAATATTATAGTATGAAAATGCGTATGGATTAGAATGGAGAAAATATGAAATTTGAAAATTCAGTTTCCTTAAGTTTTCTATTCTCAGTGCTTGTTGTTGTTAGCTGCTGTCAAGTTGGGCCCCGACTTGTGATGACCCATGCACAACAGAAAGAAACGCTGCCCAGTCCTGTGTCATCCCCCTGATTGGTTTTCACTGGCTGATTTTTGGAACTAGATCACCAGGCCTTTCTGCCTGAATTGAACACAGGTCTCTTGTATGAAAGGTGAGAATTCTACCATTGAACCACCCTCATCCCTCAGTTATGAACAAGAACTTTTCTGAATCAGTGAAGGAAGAAGGAACAATAAGCTGCCCCCTCTCGGCCTTCGGCAGGATCTACAGGATGGAGATGTCTGGGAAGCAGCCTGAAGTGACAAGGCTTCTCACACTGCACCCAATCCAGCTTGGCTGTCCCAATGGTGGGAGCTCATTGTGAATCTGCCCAGTACACGGACCCATCTGCGTCAGGGCCCTGGGGTCAGAGCGCCACCCAGCCTCACTTCACCCTCTCCCTGCCCACCCTCATGCCACAACCCAGCCTCTCCCCAGGTGGTGCAGTCAAAGGTAAACAGTGGGCCTGCCAAGGGAGCTGGCAAAGCAAACACACTTGAGCATGATTACTAAAGCTATAGACACCCACATGCCTGTGGCTGGTGGGGCTAACAGCCCAGCCCTGGTAGGAATTGGTGATGCCATGACCAGCAATCTCCTGCCCCATAGCCAAAGTCTCGAGGCCTCATTCCAGAGTGGCAGGGTGGATGGAGGGACGTCCCAGCTGGAAAGCTGCACTGGCCGGTAGAGAGGGGCTCTACCCTCCATGGAGCCTAGTCCAGGAGAAGCCTTCCCTGGCAGGTGCTCTGCTCTGAATCCAGCCCGGAGAGGCATGTGAGGTCAGAGAATATGATTTGGGGACTGTGGGAGTGAGGAGTTTCACAGGTGAGACTCCTAAGGAAAGATTGGGAGACTTTGGTCATTCCCTTTGGATTTGAAGAGCAGACAGGTTGCAAAGGGAATTTAGTGCAGGAAAGATTAGCCAAGAGCATGAATTTCCATGGGCTGCCTCTGGTGGGAAGAGCATCACATTTCACACCACCTCTTCCCCAGAGCACTCCACTGAGCCTGCCACACGGGACAGGGATGGCCTGGGAGCCCGGTGCGGGCATCTCAGCTCTAGAAGAACCAGGGGAGAGCTTCCTGTGTGCCAACGCCCACTGGCCACGTCAGCCTGTCTCCATGGGCCCCTTCCCCAAAACAGAGATGATGTGGATACTGGGCTTTATGCTCTTGTCTGTTTGTCTAGGTTCTGTGCTGTGTCTCCATAGCTTGAACTTGGCCATCCCTGGGCTCTACCCTTAGTAGCTGAGCAACCTTGGGCAAGTTACTAATTCTCTCTAGGTTTCAAGTTTTTTATCTGCAAAATTGGACTAAAAATACCATTACTGCAATTGGTCATGTTGATTCAGCCCTACACAATGAGTAGGGAAGAGCACTGAACTTGAATCAGGGGATGCAAAACCTAGTCCAGGCCCTTGGTCTCAGACAGGCCCTTCCTCTTTCTTTGCGTCAGTCTGGTTGTGTGTACAATGGGGGTGAGGGGGGCTGGACTAGATGGTTGCTAATGTCCGGGTGCTCTCTAACCAGTTCTGACCTACTCCCTGTTACTTTCCTGCCACTGGGAGGGATTCTGATGGAGAAGAACATCCTTGTTCAGTTCTCTGGTTCTTCTGAGGTAACACCAAGGAAGGACAAGGAGGGGAGGAGAACTCTTTTGGTGCTTCTGCCAGAAGTCACGTTTCCTTCACAGATTAACAAGTGCCCGGAGCCAGACTATGTTGGTCAGGCTGGATGGTCTACTCAGGCTCAACACTGAGGAGGGGAGGGTCGCATTGCCAGATTCTCCTCCTGACTCAGTGCGTGAGCAAAGACCTGCCCAGGTTTTCCTTCTGAAGGGTGTTTAAGGCCATTTCACCAGGCACATCCCTCAGTGGTGCCGGACAGAAACAAACTGATATGAAGGCAGAAGGCTTGGATCAGAACCCCCTTTATACAGGCTACTAGATGGATGTGCTTTGTCAAAACTTTTAACTTGGCTTCCCTACAGCCCCACCTCAGGAATGCAGCTAGTTTCAAACGAGATAACACTTATGAGTTTGGTTAGCAAGATGCCTGGCGCATAGTACATGCTCAACAAATATTATTTACATCTGAACCTGGTTGTAAGTGTGTGAATGGGTTACAGGTAGGCAGAGACGCTGATCCTCCAGCACTGTAGGACTGCAGAAGGGGCCTGGGCTGTCAAGATTCCTGGCTGATAGTCTCAGGCCACAGTAGCCTTGTCTGTTGACCCTGTGTGCTGCATGACTGGTCCCATCTGCCGTGTGTACTGGAGGCAACAAGGTTGGGCAGCACTGCACTAAGAAAATTCTAATCAGTGCTAAAAGGACACGTGCGAACCTGTGGGACCTCAGAATCTGGGGGTGGTGGGAGGGAGAGCAGAGAGGGACCACCAGGTGGAATAGCAGTGTGACACAGAGAAAGTCAGGGCTTGTGCTATGGGGGCCTCACACTCCCCCTGTATTAGACTTCTGGGGCTTCATGACACAAAATGGATGGTTTAAAACAACAGAAATCTATTCTTTCACAGTTCTATATACTAGAAGTCCAAAATCAAGGTGCTGGCAGGACCATGCCCTCTCTGATGGCTCTAAGGGAGGGTCCTTTCTTGCCTCTTCTAGTTTCTAGTGGTCGCTGGCAATCCTTGCCTTCCTTGTCTTGTAGATGCATTCCTCCAGTCTCTGCCCCTGTTGTCACACTCAGTTCTATCTGTGTGTCTCTGTGTCCAAATTTCTCTCTTCTTATAAGGAAACCAGTTGTTGGATACAGGCCCACCCTAATCCAGTATGACCTCATCTTAACTTGAGTGCATCTACAAAGACCCTATTTCCAAATAAGGTCATACTTACAGGTTCTGGGTACACATGAATTTTGGGGGGACACTATTCAATCTAGTATACCCCTCATCTGTAAAATGGTGTTCAGCCAGTGCTGGTGTGCTTCTCTGTGCTAATGGCTGTGAGAAGGGGAGGAATATCCTGTACACTTGAAGGGAGCAGCTAGTCTTACCCCTTCCACAGCTACCATGAGCCTGTTCTTTACTCTGCAAGTCAGACAGTGGAACTCATGCTGTCAGTCTCACAGATAAGGAAATCAAGGCTTGAGGAAGAGGAAATGACTTCAGGTTCTAAAGGGTATCATGGTTGATCTGGAACTTCAGCCCGCAGATCCTGGTCCTCAGCAACTGGGTCTTTCTAGGCGCCAGAATCTGGCCCTTTCCCCATCTACTCCCTGACCTCTGAGAGATAAGTCCAGCATCTTGCCCAATGTATTCCCATTGGCTTTCTCTCTGGTAAGGTTAGCCTGACTATGTCAGCTGTCAATAGCCTGTTCTGGTGTCAGGCCATGTCCGGTGAGCTTCCGACTTGTCCCGGCAACAGAAATGGAGACTCTTCAGCCCTGAGTGTTGGGTGCCTAGTGGGTCCTTGGCAGACTTGTACCCACTGGAGCAACAGCCCTCAGCTTGGCTGCATATCAGAATTAACCAGTGAACTTTAAAAATTAGACATGGACATCCAAGTCCCACCCCAGCATAATTAAATCAGAATCTCTGAAGGTAAAGCCCAAGCATAGTTTTCTTTTAAACAAAACTTACCCAGGTGGTTCCAGTGTGCAGCCAGGACTGAGAACCCCTACTTGGGAGAACAGCGGTATGACCCTAGGGAAGAGTCATGACCTTGGAAGCCTCAAAGCTGCGTCTCCATTATCTTCCCCAAGATGCTTTATGGTGTTGAGGCAATGTGCCTCTCTCCCTTTCCCCAGATTTCTATCCTAAATATGTGAATTTTATTCCTTTTGTCTTTTCTGTTCTGCTGAGCTGAACTTTTTATACCTGTCTTGGTCTCTTTCCTTTCATCCTGACTTCTTTCATTCACTTATTTATTCATCCAGCATTTAATGGGTGCCTGCTATGATAGGCACTGTGCTGGGTGCTGGGGATACATCAAAAAAGACAGTCCAGGCCCCCACGTTCATGGAGTGTACATTCCACTGCGATTTTCCTCACTATTCTTTCTCCTTTTATTAATAATACTGTGATATCTGAAAATTGTATTTTTTTTTCTAGAAATGCACCACTGGTCCTTTCTTCATTTTGTCCCTTACTTTTTCACTGCTGAAGTAAGCTTTCTTTGTCTTTAGTATCTTGAGTATAAGCAAAGCCTGTGCCCAAGGGAAGCAAAGCCAACCCAGTTACTTGCACAGAACAATGTTTTGCATGTGTATGTGTACCTAGGTCTTGTGTTGTGTATACACAGGAACGCAAGGACCTGGGTAATATACAGGTTTGGAGATCCCTAATCCAGGCTTCCTTTTACTTCAAGCATCTTGTAGAACACCGGCTTGGTTGGGCCAATTGTCTTTTTGTCCCTGGAGAATATTCAACCAATGAATAAAGATTTATTGAGGGCCTAGTATGTGCAAGACACTGGGATAGGTGCTTCTGGGGTGTGTGTCAAGATGGCAGAAAGGGAAAAGCTCAACCTCTACCTCAGGGAGCCTACCAGGAACATAAGACTATTTCCATGGAGAAAGAATGAGCTATACAGGCTGTCTGTAGTGAGGACCAGTAGGTGCTTTCCCTGAGAGTCCAGAGTAGGGCCCCCTGGTACAGCCTACCTCAAAGAGCTTTACAGGTCCAGATAGGTGGAGCCAGGGCAGGCAGACCAACCAGGTGAGGGCCCATGGCTGCTGTCGGGGGCTCATGTGGCCTCACACTTGTTACAATATTTCTCAGTTCAGTGGTCCCCTGCACTTTCTTCTATTGCACAGGCACTACAGGCTCAAAAGATAGACAAAAGCTGTTAATTGGCTAGAATTCAAATCAACAGAGGATTCTAGGAAGCCCCTCAGCCTATCCTTGACTTCAGCCATCTCCCTAAATCAAGACTGAAATTATGGAAGGCCTTAACTGACAGCCTGAGCAGGGCAGGGTGGGTGAGGGGAGTGCTGAGGAGTTCTAAATTCTCTCACTAGTACTTTGCCTGCCTGCTGGTGCCCGCATCTGACCACTCTTCCCTAACCTGACACATCAGAATCTTCTAAAAAGTAGAACATTCTGTCTGTCAGAGAAGAACTTTCCACTGGAGTTAGTGGCAGTCAAGAAGTGGCTGGGCAACCGACCACGGGAAAATTGTAGCAAGGGTCCAAGGATCAATTTGCTGGTCTGGTTAGTTGACTACATAGGCTCCTTTTAACTTTGAAACTCTCTGGATTTTTGATGGTTTGAGCTCCTCTGTTTTATATTTATATGTGGAGACACTTTTCCCTAAGCATACATAACTGACAAAAGGAGCAGTCTGACTGATTGAAATAATCTTTAAATCTAGTTGAGTTAAAGCACTTTGCAGGAAAGCTGAAACTTGGGGCAGTTTAAGATCCCAGGCCTTTCTGAAATAGATGTGGATTATTCTGAGGTAGATAGTACTCTGGCTGGTCCCACCCCTCCCACAATTTTACATATGCTTTCCCGCTTTTAGCTGGGTGTCTTCCATAAAATAGGTACCCAATGAGCACTTGTGAAGATGACAGCTACACGGGCCCATGTCCCATCTCATGGTCAGAGCTCACCAGGTGCCAGGGACAAGGATTTCCCTTTCAAAAAAAGAGGATAATTTAACTTATTCTCTGCTCACAACCATTAAAAAGCTTGACTTGTATCTATCTTTCTTCCCAAGGCCCAGAGCCATTTGCAGCCTTTGCTTCTGCTCTAGCACAAGGGAATTGGGTCTAGCTTCCTGTTTATCCAGACGGAAAAACACACCCCTGTTTTTTTTTTTTATCAAAGTCTAGGGATTTCTCAGTGAAAATTCTCTCACTAGGATTTTGCTTTGCCTGCTGATGCCTGCATTAGGCCACTCTTCCCTAATCCAACACAGTAGAATTTTTTAACATGTAGGGCATTCTGAATCTACTCCGCTGTAAGGTAGTGGTTTTCACAGTTTTCTGACCATGACCTATATTAAAGAATGCATTTTACATCACTACATGCAGCCGAGACAAGTTTCCTGAAACATTACTTACGCTTACCATATGCAATGCCCCCAGACATTTTTTATTCTATTTAATTTTTAATAAATTGGCCAATCATTCACCAAATTAAATTCTTGGCATAACCATTGGTTGCAACCTCCAGTTTGAAAAATACTCTTCAAAGTCTGTACTGCTTTAATCCCTGTGACCTTGTGGTTGAAGCTTGGTCTAGCATCCTCCTGTGAATTCTTGGACAACAGCAAATACTCAGCTTTTTTATGTCGCGAAGAAAACCTTCAGAAACCCTGGTGGCATAGTGTTAAGAGTTCTGCTGCTAACCAAAAGGTCAACAGTCCAAATCCACCAGGTGCTCCTTGGAAACCCTATGGGACAGTTCTACTCTGTCCTATAGGGTCACTATGAGTTGGAATCGACTCAGCGGCAAAGGGTTTGGTTTGATTGTTTGGAAGAAACCTTCAGAGTAGGACACAGGCCCCCATCTCTAAAAGATGTGAATTCATGGGCCTGTTCCTTTCCCAAAAAGATCATCTGTTGCTAAAACTCTGAACTGGAGCCTCGTTCCTCCTCTGGGGCAAAACATGTTCACTTTAGCAGCAAAAATCAGAGAACTAAAGTTTATAGACAAGTGATGGAGCTCTTGTCTGGCTGTTGATGATTACATTTTTTCTTGTTTTCACAGCTGCTAGCAGACCACATAGATTAAAAAAAACCCATTGCTGTCAGGTCGATTCCAACTCATGGCGACCCCATGTGTTACAGAGTGGAACTGTTCCATAGGTTATTGGCTATAGTCTTCCAGATTACACTGGGTGAGTTCAAACCACTAAACTTTAGGTTAGTAGTCCAGAGCAGAGTATTTGTGCCAGATAAATAGTAAGTATTAATTAAGCTAACATATGAAAGGATCCCACCAACAGTTCCTGATAAGAGTGCCCAAGAAGTGTTACCTCCCTCATTGCTTCCTAGTCAATGAGGATTCCTTGAGGCGTTGATGGAACACAAAGATTTCTTATATCTAAGAGGAAGTTCAGTCTATCTTATACCAAAAGGCTTCATGTAGGTTAAACATGTTTTAAAGTAATTTCTCAGTTTTTCTGAGTGTTAAAGAGGCTAGAGGATGATGTGTGGACCAGCCTAGTTGGGCCATGGTGGTCACGTGGAGAAGCAGTAAGAGATGGGAGTGAATATATGGGCTGTACAGCCAGGTTATTTCTGCCCATTTCCTATCATGCCTCCCTCTGGTCTAAGCATAGGAGGGACCTGGGAACACTCAGTCTATGCAGGTTCCGTGATACTCCTCAAAGTTGTTGGCGGCACAGAGCTGGGTGGACTCCTAACAGCCTTACTGGTGAGACATCAGCCTTGTGTCTATCATTGAACTTGTGAACAGTTTAATGAAGATTACAAGTGTGTAGGTTTGCAGGGGTATCTATGCCCAAATGATCCCCGCAGACCTCGGCCTTGGGTGTATTTGCTTCTTCCATCTCTCTCTGTGCCACTCTCTGCCTGGCCCTGGGACCAGCCCAATGGCCAGCTGGGGTGGGTGTGTCAGTGCCCACAGATGCCAGTGCAGAGCTGAGGTTGAGCCCTTTGGCATGACTATGTCAGCGGTCAACCACATCTTTCTGAGCAGATGAGAAAGGAAGACAACGTCCTAAACTCAGGTAACCAGGAACAATGGGCCTCCCACTTAGTCTTCACTTTATATTCAACACAACAGAGCTATAACTGTGATTTTTAAAATATGAGAAAAATGTCCGGATCAGCCAGCTGATCAAGATCTGAGACTGGGTAACAGAAATCAGCACAAGACTCCTAGCTAAGTAAGGTCTTGGAAGTCAGGGGTCTCAAGGGCGGCCAAAATGCAAAGATGATTTAAATATGTTTGTTAATCGTACCTTGATATTTGTGGAGAAAAAATTCCAAATTTCACCCTCAAGGGCATTTTGTTACGCCAAACGAAACCAAACCTACTGTCATCCAGTCGATTCTGACTCATTTTATTACACAGGAGGCTTTAAATTCCAGCTCAGCTTGTCCCATTTAGACCTAGCGCAGCATTCCTGACTGAATTTGCCCAAAGGAAACTGCTGATTCTGTCAAACCCAGCTCCACAGCTCACCACTGTGGCCTGCACCTCTCAATTCAACATGTAGACAATGCAAGTGTTGTGTGCATATTGTCCAACACTCCCCCATGATGAATTTGGGGGTGGGGGATGGGATAGAAACAAGCCTCTCTGGATGGTGCAGACCAGTGATCCCAGTGGTGCTCCTAAGACATGGTGGGGACACGTTTCTGACTAGGAAGAATAGATCTCGTATTTGGAGGTGGTTTATGGTTTACCAAGCATTTTCACTCCCTCCGTGCCTTTTATCTCCACAGCTACAGCTGAGAAAGTTGAGGCCACTTTACCTTGCTCAAGTTCCCATAGCTGTGGCCAAGGTAGAATTCCAGCCAGGACCTGGGGCTCCCAGGCTTGTGCACTTCTCAGCTGACCAGTCCCTTGGCACTGGCAATTTCTAGGCACTCACCATCATGGCAGGACAGATGAAAGGGGCTGTATGGTCCTTGACTTTTAGTGTCTATGACTAGAACATTCTACCCATCTATGACTCATCTGCTTCAAGCAATCTTCTGCCTAAATGTTAATATTTATCATTTACAGCTGACCATTGCCCCTTTTAAAGGTGAAAACAATAAAGTTTATGACAGGTGTACTATCAGACCACAGAGGAGATTATAAAAGCCAGAAGAAGTGTGCTAGGTCTTCCATCTACCAAATTGCTTCATCCAGAAGCCAGAGACACCAGGAAGATTCTGGCATGGGGCTGCAGCCAAGCATTTTCCTCCTGGGACTGCTGCTGCTGCTTCTGGGGCAAGGTAAGCGTGCCTTTTGCGCAGAGGACAACCAGTAGTCCAGCCCTGCTGGTGTTACATATTGCTTAGGCAAGGAGTTTGGGAGTAGAATGTGTCCTTTTGGTGAGGTATAGGAGCTAAAGCACAAAAAGCACAATTTGAACATGTGAAGGCTGGTTTGTCTCTTGTTGAATGGGATGCAGGGAATGCCAACAGAGTGATTGAGGTTCAAGTGCCCCAAAGACTCTGGGCAAGAGATAGGTGTTGGGATAGACAAGAAGTATAGATTGGCAGTGTCATGGTGGAAAAAAAACCATGAGGTCTTGAACAAATTGATATTATCATGTGTTTGGTTTCTTTCTTCCTTTTTTAAGTATTTTATTTTTTGTTGCTGTTGAAAACATACACAGCAAAGCATACACCAACTCAACAATTTCTACATGTATAATTCAGTGACATTGATTACATTACTGTGCAATCATTTTCAATTTGTGCAACCATTCTCATCCTCCTTTTCCAAATTATTCTTCCACTACTAACATAAACCTACTGCCCCCTAAGTGTTTGGTTTCTTTACTGGCAGGACAGAAGAGGTAGACAAGGGCTAGTACAGGGTATAAGCAGCCTTTGCATATAAGGCTTACAACTATAGCTTTCTTTGCTCCTGGCTTCAAGTAATATTGAGGATGTGTGGGTAACAGTTTAGTAGGATCTATCTGAACTTTAATAGGTTCTACTCCAATTATTTTTCATATGTCAGTGGAATTTTTAGCCCATAGTCTATCAGATACAGCATCAAGATCTTTATCTGGGTGCTTGTATCAAATATAATGGAGAAGTCAGAGGTATATCCAGAGCAGACACAACTTGATTATAAATAGAGGAGTCCTCTGGAACTTCAAGAAATAGTCCTTCTGGTGTGCATTTACTGTAACAATTCAGTTTTTTAAATATATATATATTTATTGTACTTTAGATGAAGGTTTACAGAACAAATAGTTTCTCATTAAACAGTCAGTACACATATTGTTTTATGACATTGGTTAACAACCCCACAACGTGTCAACACTCTCCCTTCTCGACCTTGGGGGACCCTTTTTTGTTTGTTTTTTGGTGAAAATATACATAGCCAAAGTTACATCATTTCAAAAGTTTCTGCATGTACAATTCAGTGACATCAATTACATTCTTCCAGTTGTGCTGCTATTCTGACTATCCTTTTCCAAATTATTGCATCACCATTATCTTCAACTCACTGCCCCCTGGGCTTCCCACCAAACCTTTTGAGTTGCTGTTGCCAATTTGATCTCACATAGATAATTCTTTTTTTTTTTTTGTACCTTAGATGAAGGTTTGCAGAACAAATAATTTTTCATTAAACAGTTAGTACATATACTGCCTTATGACAATGGTTAACAACCCCACAACATGTTAACGTTGTCCCTTCTCAACCTTGGGTTGTCTATCACCAGCTTTCTTGTCCCCTCCTGTCTACTAGAACAATTCTGTTTTTAAAATAACTCTCTCTCTATTAAATTTGCAGGAAGGAATTTTTTTCAGTCAAGGGCCCAAGGGTTATGGTTAAGGACTGGGAAATAGGGAAGATTTGTAGGTTATTTGAAATACTTATCATCTATATGGTATTGTTTACTCCAAGGAAGAGAGAGGTTGAGCTAAGGTGGCAGGTTTTAATGTAGAAAGAGTGCAACCTGTATCTACCAGAAATTGATGAACTTTACCATCTAGATTAATAATTAATTGACTTTGAGTATTTAAGGGCAACATAAGTTATTGGGTGTTTTATCCTTCCTCAGAACACCTCAGTGATCTGAATTGAGGGAATTTTCATTGTTTTGTTTTTCTTTTGTAAGACGGGATAATCTTTTTCCAGTTTCCCTTCTGTTTAAAATATCTAAAAATGTCAATAGGTAGTTGGTTGAGAAGTGGGCCACCTAACCGTTTGATGTGCTAGGCTATACGTTTATTTTGGGCCCTGTCTCATTTTGTTCTAAAGCTCTTTCAAAATATTCTGCCAGATGTTGTAGTTCAGATAAAGGAGCTATTTCCCATGCTGATTTCTGATTTCATATTAAGCCTCCAGTTTTGGGTTGAACTCCACTACCAAAACGAGATGAAAGTGCTACTGTTTCATCAGCACCGGAATGTTGTTTAGAGGTATTGTCTAGTCTTTCCTGAAAATCTTCTATGGTTTCATCTACTCCCCATTTGTATGATTTAATTATGGTCCAATCAATTTTTACTGGAAATGTCTTTCTTGGGTAGCGTTTTGGCCTAAATCATCCTTGGTGAAGTAATGCCATTTAGAGAAAGAGGCACAAGAATGTAATATTGTAAGATTGTAGTAATGGTACATACAACAATGAGAGACCACTTCTAACCTACTAGGAACGCTATTATCAGAAAAATGAAAAATAAGTACTGGAGAGGATATGGAGAAATTGCAACTCTCGTGCATTGCTGGTGGAAGTGAAAAATGATGCAGCTATTGTGGAAAGCAGTTTGGTGGTTCCTCAGAAAAGATAAACATAGAATTACCACCAATTTAAAAACCATTGCTGTCAAGTCAATTCTGATTCATAGTGACCCTCATAGAGTCGAACTGCCACATAGGGTTTCCGAAGCTGTAATCTTTATGGGAGCAGATCGCCAGGTCTTTTCTCTCATGGATTTGATGGGGGGTTCAAACTGCTGATCTTTCAGTTAGCAGCTGAGCACTTGACCACTGCACCACCAGGGCTCCTTAGGATTACCACATGACCCCACAACTCCATCCTAGGTATATGCTCAAAAGACTTCAAAGCAGGGACTCAAACAGATACCTATACACCAATGTCATTGCAGCATTATTCATAATAGCTTAAATGTGGAAATAATCCAAGTGTCCTTTAACAGATGAATGGATACACAAAACGTGGTACATATATACCAAAAAAACCCAAACCCATTGTCGTCGAGTCAATTCTGACTCATAGCAACCCTATAGGACAGAGTAGAACTGCCTCATAGGGTTTCCAAGAAGCACTTGGTGGATTTGAACTGCCAACCTTTTGGTTAGCAGCCAAACTCTTAACCACTATGCCACCGGGGTTTCTGGTACATATATACATAAGATATAATAATATTCAGCCATAAAGGAAAATGAAGTTCTGATACATGCTACAACATGGATGTACCTTGAAAACATTATGCTAAGTGAAATGTCAGACATGAAAGGACAAATATTGTATGCTCTACTTACATGAAATATCTAGAATAGGCAAATGCATAAAGACAAAATTTAATTAATGGTTACCAGGGCCCAAGGGGAGAGGGAAATGGAGAGTTATTAGTTAAAGGGTACTGGGTTTCTGTTTGGGGTGATGAAAAAATTTTGGAAATGGATAGTGGTGATGATTTAAAAAAAATTAAATTCTAAACACATATACTGTATATTCTCAATAGTGTATGCCCACAGTAATGTTTTGTGCATTAATCTTTTATATTTTCTCCCTGTATTCATCTTTTTGATACCCAAATAAGAATTTGTATATGAATTCTATCCCAAACCCAAACCCATTGCTGTTGAGTCAATTCTGACTCATAGTGACTCTATAGGAAACAGTAGAACTGCCTCATAGGGTTTCCTAGGCAGTAAATCTTTACAGAAGCAGATTGCCACATCTTCTCCTGCAGAGCAGCTGGTGGGTTTGAGCTGCTGACCTTTTGGTTAGCAGCTGAGCACTTAACCAGTGCACCACCATGGCTCCTGTATATGAATTAGGGACCATATAAATATATCTAATTTGCATCCAAAAAATCATTTGACGTAACAAGAATATCAGGTATTTTGAGAGGCATTTTAAAAAATACAGAGACCAGTTCAAGATGACAGCCTAGTCAGACGCACCATGCCATCCCTCTAAAGCAAAGGCCCAAGAAACAAAGTGTAACAGATGCAGATGACAACCCTGGAACCTTGAGCATCAAATGAAAGGATGTCGAATTAGATCAAACACCGATTGGAAAAAGAAACTGAATGACAGCAGCAAAGCAAATGGGGACAAATACAGAATGGAGGTGCCCTGCCAGTCAGTCCAGCACAGCAGGGCCATTTTGAGACAAAGCCAGCAGCAACCCTGAGTGAGGAGCGTAGGAAAAAACATCACAGACCTCCCAACGGGAGATTAAAAAAAAAAACAACAAAAAACTGCGTAGACATAACCGGAGTGTCATGAACTGGAAGTGACATGAAGCAGGACGTAAACTGGAGCTAAGGAGTGGGAAAGTACAGGAAGGAGGATGAGAGCTTCCGGGATCCCAGCATACACACGGCAGGAAGGAAATCAAGACCTAGAGACAGGGCAACTCTCCAGCAGCAGTACCTGAATGATAGGACAGGTGGTGAACACAGGGCAATAGATGAACCCCCCTTTATTTTCTTCTTCTTCTCCCCACCCCAGCCACCAGTCCCACCTCTCCCCTACTAGAGAGTGCCTGTACAACCCCCTGGCCATCTGCCTCACCCCTCCGCTGCCAGAGGGAGCACTTGTGTGACCCCTGGTTGCCCACCCCATGCCTTCCCCACTAGAGAAAGTACCTGCGTGATCCCTGGCCACCCACCCCTTCCAGAGAGAGTGCCTCCATGCCTCCAGGCCATCTGCCCTGCTCTTTGCCCACCGCTGGCCACCAGCAAGTGACTGTGAGCATTCTGATACCACTGGCTAGTGGCGACCCTGCACACCCTCAGCTGTCTCATATGTACAGTGAACAGTGACAAGGGCTCACCCTGCTCATTGCTGCTCCATCCACCCAGAGGCAAGTGGAGAATGCCCCCATGCTGCCAGATGAGCAATCACCAAAGCATGCCCAACTCACCTACCCTGATGCATCAAAACAAAACAAAATCATAAGTAAATAACATAACACCTTAATATCTCAGAGACAGCAGACTATATCAAATCATATAAAGAAACAAGACAAGATGGGTCAACCAAAATAAAAGGGCAGAAAACTTTCCTGATGAAGAGATGGTAATGGAACTGCCTGATAAGGAATTCAAAAGGCTTATATGTAGGGTCTCAAGTAGATCAAGGAAAACATAGATAAAACCCTAAAAGAATTCAGGAAAACAATATAAGAAATTAAACAGACAATTAGAAATCATACAAAAATAGCAACTAGAATCCAGAAGATTAACACTCACATATCAGAAATAGATAACTCAACCAAAGGACATAGATGTAGAATTGAAACAATGGAAGGAAGAATTAGTGACATACAGGACAAATCCCTTAACACGAATTTGTTTGAGAAATAATCAGAAAAAAGAATTAAGAAAAATGAAGAAAGCCTAAGAGTTATGTGGGACACTATGAAGAGTAATTTACACCTGATTGGAATCCCACAACGGGAGGAGACCAAGAAAAAAAAAAAAAAAAGCACAGAGAGAATTTTTGAACATCTGCGAGAAGAAAACTTCCCCAATATCATGAAAAATGAGAAGATTTCCATCCAAGAAGCTCAACAAACCCTACAGGATAGACCCCAAAAGAAAGTTTCCAAGACGTATCATAATCAAACTCTTCAAGCCCAAAGGCAAAGAAAGAATTCTGAGAGCAGCTCGGCAAAAATGAAATATTACCTAAGTAGGGACTCCAATAAGACTAAACTCTGATTTCTCAGTAGAAACCATGCAGGCAAGAAGGCAATGAGATGACATATATAAAACCCTGAAAGAAAAGAATTGCTAACCAAGAATCGTATATGCAACAAAATTGTCTCTCAAATATGATGGTAAAATTAGGACATTCTCAGATAAACAGAAATTAAGGGAATTTGTAAAAACCAGACCATCCTTACAAGAAATATTAAAGGGAGTCCTTCAGATAGAGAACCAAAGACATCAGACTTACCTAAGAATAAGCCTCTTGTTGACATCATCAAGAAGCCAACCTAGATAGAGAAATCTCAAAAGGAAAATAAAGCTACAGAATCAAAAACAGAGAATCAGAGGTGTCAATCTGTAAGCAACGACGACTTCAAAACAGAAAGAGAAAATAAATGGTGTAGACATGGAACTTCCATATGGAGAAGAAGTCATGGCAGTATCAAGAAATAACAAACTCTTTTAAACTTAAGAAGATAAAAGTAAAGGAGTAACCATAAAGAAAGTTAATAAACCTACTCACCAAAACAAAGAAAAAAACCGTAAAGACTCAGTAAACATAAAATCAACGACAATGAAGGAGATGAAAAGAAAATCCATAAACAAACAAACAAACAAAAAACTCAGGACAGAAAATTAAGCAGAACAAAGAAAATGTCAACACCACAACAAAAAGCATAAACAAAAGGACAACAGTAAATTCATACCTATTGATAATCACAATGAGTGTAAATGGTTTAAATGCACCAGTCAAGAGACAGTGGCAGAATGGATTAAATCAATATGTTGCCTACAAGAGACATATCTTAGACACGAAGACATAAATAGGTTAAAAATCAAAGGATGGAAAAAAATACGTACATTAAAAAAAGTGCAAACAGTAACCAAAAAAGGGCAGGAATGGCAATATTGATCTCTGATAAAATAGACTTTAAATCAAAATCCGTTGTAAGAGACAAGGAAGGGCATCCTATAATGATTAAAGGGATAATCTACCAAGAAGATGTAATCATAATAAATATCTATGCACCATGACAGAACTCCAAAATACATAAAACAAACTGTAACAGCAGCATTGAAAAGAGAAATTGACAGTTCCACTATAACAGGCTGGTTAGCAGCCATAGCACGTCATAGGTCTTAACCACTTCACCACCAGGGCTCCACAATAATAGTAGGAAACTTTAACACACTACTTGTGATGAAAGACAAGACAAATAGAAAGAAACTAAACAAAGATAGAGAAGATCTAAATAACACAACTAACCAACTTGACCTCTGTTATAGATTGAATTATGTCCCCCCAAAATGTGTGTCAGCTTGGCTAGGCCGTGATTCCAAGTATTGTGTGGTCATCCTCCATTCTGTGGTCTGACATGATTTTCCTATGCGTTGTAAACACTAACCTCCATGATGCTAATGAAGCAAGATTAGAGGCAGTTATGTTAATGAGGCAGGATACAATCTACAGGAGTAGGTTATATCTTGAGTCTATCTCTTTTGAGATATAAAAGAGAGAAGCAAGCAGAGAGGAAAGGGACATCATTATCACCAAGCAAGAAGAGCCAGGAGCAGAGCGTGTCCTTTGGACTCAGGGTCCCTGAACTGAGAAGCTCCTAGACCAGGGGAAGATTGATGACAAGGACCTTCTCCCAGAGTCAAGAGAGAGAAATCCTTCCCCTGGAGCTGGCACCCTGAATTTCAACTTCTAGCCTAAACTGTGAAAGAATACATTTTTCTATGTTAAAGCCATCCACTTGTGGTATTTCTGTTACAGCGGCACTAGATGCCTAAGACAGCTTCATAGACATACAGAACATTCCACCCAACAGCAGCACAGTACACATTCTTCTCCAGTGTACATGAATCATTCTCCAGAATAGACCATAATAGACCATATTTTAGGCCACAAACAAGCCTCAATAATTTCAGAAACATCAAAATAATACAAAGCATCTTCTCTGATCACAACACTATAAAACTATAAATCAATAAATGGAAGAACAGGGGGAAAAAACACATGGAAACTGAATATCACCTTGCTTAAAAACCACTGGGTAATAAATGAAATTTAAAAAATCCTGGCATCAAATGAGAATGGAAACAAAACATACCAAAACTCATGGGACACAACAAAAACAGTGCTCAGAGGAGAATTCATAACAATAAACACACACATCAAAAAGGAAGAAAGGGTCAAAATCAACAGCTTAACCCTACAACTTGAAAAAATAGAAAAAGGGCAGTAAAAGGAGCCCACAGTCACCAGAGAAAGGAAGTAACAAATATTAGAGCAGAAATAAATGAAATAGAAAACAGAAAAACAATAGAAAGAATCAACAAGACTGGAAGTTGGTTCTTTGAGAGGATAAATAAAACACTGGCCAAAGCAACAAAAGAAAAGAGTGAGAAGATGCAAATAACCAAAATAACAAATGAGATGGGTGACTTTATAACAGAACCAGTTGAGATAAAAAGGATTATAACAGAATACTATGAAAAACTGTACTCCAACAAATTTGAAAACCTAGAAGAAATGAACAAATTTCTAGAAACACGTTACCTACCTAAACAAACACAGACTGAAGTAGATAATTTAAACAGACCCATAACAAAAGAAGAAATTGAAGAGATCATTAAAAAAATAAATAAAATTCCCAGCGAAAATAAAAGCCACAACCCAGATGGCTTCACTGGAGAATTCTGCCAAACATTCAGAGAGGGTTGACACCAATCCTACTCAAACTATTCCAGAACATAGAAAAGGAAGGAATAGTACTGAATTCATTCTATGAAATCAGCATAACCCTGATACCAAAGGCAGGCAAAGATACCACTAAAAAGGAAAATTATAGAACAATATCCCTCAAGAATACAGATGCAAAAATTCACATAATATTAACCAATAGCATTCAATGGTATATCAAAAAAATAATACAACATGACCAAGTTGTATTCATACCGGCTATGCAAGGATGGTTTAACATTAGAAAATCAATCAATCTAATTTACCACATAAATAAAACAAAGGATAAGAATCACATGATAATCTCAATTGTTGCAGAAAAGGCATTTGATGAAGTCCAACACATATTCATGATAAAAACTCTCAGCAAAATAGGGATAAAAGGCGCTTTCCTAAACATAATTAAGGGCACATATACAAAGCCAACAGTCAATGTTATTCTCAATGGAGAGAGACTGAAAGCATTCCCCCTGAGAACAGGAATTAGACAAGGATGCCCTTTATCACCATTTTATTTAATATTGTATTGGAAGTCCAAGCTAGAGCAATAAGGCAAGATAGTGAAATAAAATGCACCCAAACTGGTAAAGAAGAAGTAAAGCTATCTCTATCTGCAGATGACATGATCCTATATGTAGAAAATCCCAGAGACTCCACAGGAAAGCTACTGGAACTAATAGAAGAATTTAGCAAAGTGGCAGAGTACAAGATTAACATACAAAAATCATTTGAATTACTCTACACCAACCAAGAAAACTCCAAAAAGGAAATCAGGAAAACAATACCATTTACAATAGCCCCTCAAAAGATAAAATACTTAGGAAAAAACCTAACTAGGGACGTAAAAGACTTATACAAAGAAAACTCCAAAACACTACTGCAAGATACCAAAAGAGACCTGCACAAATGGAAAAATATACCATACTCATGGATAGGAAAGCTTAAACCTTTCGTGCCCAGTGGCACATATAGCAACTGTTATGGATTGAATTGTGTCCCCCCAAAAATGTGTGTCAACTTGGCTAGCCCATGATTCCCAGTATCATGTGGTTGTTCTCCGTTTTGTGATCTGATGTCATTTTCCTATGTGTTGTAAATCCTAACCTCTATGATGTTAATGAGGCAGAATTAGAGACAGTTACATTAATGAGGCAGGGCACAATCTACAGGATTAGGTTGTATCTTTTTTTTTATTGTATTTTAGATGAGGGTTTACAGAGGAAATTAGTTTCTCATTAAACAATCAATACACATATTGTTTTGTGACTTTGGTTGCCACCCCCACCACATGTCAACACTATCCCCTTCTTGACCTTGGGTTCCCTGTTACCAGCTTTCCTGTCCCCTCCTGCCTTTTCATCCTTGTCCCTGGGCTGAAGTGCCCATTTAGTCTCATTTTGTTTTATGGGCCTGTCTAATCTTTCGCTGAAGGGTGAACCTCAGGAGTGACTTCAGTACTGAATTAAAAGGGAGTCCGGGAGCCATACTCTCAGGGTTTCTCCAGTCTCTGTCAGACCAGTAAGTCTGTTTTGTTTTTTTTTTCTGTGAGTTAGAACTTTGTTCTACATTTTTCTCCAGCTCTGTCTGGGACCGTTTATTGTGATCCCTCTCAGAGCAGTCGGTGGTGATAGCCCGGCACCATCTAGCTGGGCTGGAGTTAGTCCGGTGGAGGATGTGGTATTTGTGATAAATTAGTCCTTTCTCCAGACAGGATGAGATCAGTGGAGTATCTTAGATGGCCGCTTGCAAGCTTTTAAGACTGCAGACACTACTCACCAAAGTAGGATGCAGAACATTTTCTTTATAAACTATGTTATGCCAATTGAGCTAGATGTTCCCTGAGACATAAACCCCAGCCCTCAGCCCAGTAATTCGGTCCCTCAGGGAGTTTGGATGTGTCTATGGAGCTTCCATGACCTTGCCTTGGTAAAGTTGTGCTGGTTTCCCCAGTATTGTGTACTGTCTTACCCTTCACCAAAGTTACCATTTATTTATTGTCTATTTAGTGTTTTTCCTTCCACTCCCCTTCCCTCCTTTGTAACTATCAAAGATTGTTTCTTTTTGTGTGTAAACCTTTTCATGAGTTTTTATAATAGTGGTCTCATACAATATTTGTCCTTCTGTGATTGACTTATTTCACTCAGCATAATGCCCTCCAGATTCATCCATGTTGTGAGATGTTTTACAGATTCATCACTGTTCTTCATCGTTGGGTAGTATTCCATTGTGTATGTACCATAGTTTGTTTATCCATTTATCTGTTGATGGGCACTTAGGTTGTTTCCATATTTTGCTATTGTGAATAATGCTACAATGAACATGGGTGTACATATGTCTATTCATGTGGCGGATCTTATTTCTCTAGGATATATTCATAGGAGTGGGATTGCTAGATCTTATGGTATTTCTATTTCTAGCTTTCTAAGGAAGCACCATATCATTTTCCAAAATGGTTTTACCATTTTGCATTCCCACCAGCCGTGCATTAAGAGTTCCGATCTCCCCGCAGCCTTTCCAACATTTGTTATTTTCTGTTTTTTTTTTTTGATTCGTGCCAGTAATGCCAGGGTGAGATGGTATCTCATTGTGGTTTTGATTTGCATTTCTCTAATGGTTAGTGATCCTGAGTATTTCGTCATGTGTCTGTTAGCCGTCTGAAAGTCTTCTTTGTGAAGTCTCTGTTCATATTTTTTGCCCATTTTTTAATTGGATTATTTGTCTTTTTGTTGTAGAGGTTTTGGATTTTCCTGTAGATTTTAGAGATTAGAACTTTGTTGGATTTGTCATAGCCAAAATTTTTTTCCCAGTCTGTAGGTTCTCTTTTTCTCTTTTGGTGAAGTCTTTTGATGAGCATAAGTGTTTAATTTTTAGAAGATTCCAGTTATCTAGCTTATCTTCCAGTGTTAGTATATAGTTAGTCATGGTTTGTATCCTGTTTATACTGTGTATTAGGGCCTCTAGTGTTGAGTCTATTTTTTCTTCTATGATCTGTATTGTTTCTGTTTTATGCTTAGGTCTTTGATCCATTTTGAATTAGTTTTTATGTATGGTGTGAAGCATGGGTCTTGTTTCATTTTTTAGCAGATGGACACCCAGTTTTGCCAGCACCATTTGTTAAAAAAAAATGTCTTTTCCCCATTTGATGGACTTTGGGCCATTGTCGAAGATCAGGTGACCATAGGTGGATGGATTTACATCTGGGTTCTCAACTCTATTCCATTGGTCAATGTGTCTGTTGTTGTACCAATACCAGGCTATTTTGACTACTGTAGCTGTATAGTAGGTTCTGAGCTCAGGTAGTGCGAGTTCTCCTACTTTATTCTTCATCTTCAACAGTGCTTTACTTATTTGGGGCCTCTTCCCTTTCCATATAAAGTTAATGATTAGTTTTTCCATATCTTTAAGGAATGCTGTTGGTATTGGGATCAGGATTGCATTATATTTGTGCATTGCTTTGGGCAGAATCAACATTTTCACAATGTTGAGTCTACCTATCCATGAGCATGGTATGTTTTTCCATTTAGGTAGGTCTCTTTTGGTTTCTTGCAGTAGTGTTTTGTAGTTTTCTTTGTATAGATCTTTTACATCCATGGTTAGATTTATTCCTAAGTATTTTATTTTTTTAGGGACTATTATAAATGGTATTGTTTTCCTGATTTCCTTTTCATAGTTGTCTTTATTGGTGTATAGGAATCCAACTGATTTTTGTATGTTGATCTTGTATCCTGCTACTCTGATGAAACTTTCTATTAGTTCCAGCAGTTTTCTTGTGGAGTCTTTTGGGTTTTCTATGTCTAGTATCATATCATCTGCAAATAGGGACAGTTTTACTTTTTCCTTACCAATTTGGATGCACTTTATTTCTTTTTCTTGCCTTATTGCTCTAGCTAGGACTTCCAGCACAATGTTAAATAGGAGTGATGATAAAGAGCAACCTTGTCTTGTTCCTGTTCTCAGAGAGAATTTTTTCAGCCTCCCTCGATTAGGAATGATGTTGGCTGTTGGTTTTGTATAGATGCTCTTTATTATGTTGAGGAATTTCCCTTCTATACCTATTTTATTGAGAGTTTTCATCAGGAATGGGTGTTGGACTTTGTCGAATGCTTTTTCTCCGTTGATTGAGATGGTTAATTGATTCTTATTTATGTGGTGAATTACGTTGATTGATTTTCTAATGTTGAATCATCCTTGAATCCCACTTGGTCATAGTGTATTTTCTTTTGATATGACGCCGAATTCTATTGGTTATAATTTTATTGACAATTTTTGCATCTATATTCATGACAGATACTGGTCTGTAATTTTCTTTATTTGTGTTGTCTTTGCCTGGTTTTGGTATCAGGATTATGCTGGCTTCATAGAATGAATTCGGAAGTATCCCTTCCTTTTCTATGTTCTGAAATAGTTTCACTAGTATGGTGTAAGCTCTTCTCTGCATGTTTTGTAGAATTCTCCATTGAAGCCATCTGGGCCGGGGCTTTTTTTGTTGTTGTTAGGAGGTTTTTTTTTTTTTTTTTTTTAAATTACCTTTTCAATTTCTTTTCTTGTTATGGGTCTGTTCAGATTTTCAACTTCAGCTTGTGTTAGTTTGGGTAGATATTGTGTTTCTAGAAATTTGTCCATTTCCTCTAAGTTTTCAAATTTGTTGAAGTATAGCTTTTCATAGTACTCTGTTATGATCCCTTTTATTTCAGCTGGGTCTGTTGTAATGTTCCGCATTTCATTTTTTATTTGGGTTATGTGCATCCTCTCCTTTTTTTTTTTGTCAATTTGGCCAATGATTTGTTGATTTTGTTGATCCTTTCAAAGAACCAACTTTTGGTTTTGTTGATTCTTTCTACTGTTTTTCTATTCTCTATTTCACTTATTTCTACTCTGATCTTCTGATGGCTGTTGACTTCTTTTGCTGTTCTCTATTTTTTCGAGTTGTGTAGCTAATGTTTTGATTTTATCCCTTTCTTCTTTTTTGATGTGTGCATCTATTGCTATAAATTGACCTTTGAGCACTGCCTTTGCTGTGTCCCAAAGGTTTTAATATGATGTGTTTTCATTCTCATTTGATTCCAGGAATTTTTGATTCCTTCTATTACCCAGTGGTTTTTAAGCAGGGTGTTATTCACTTTCCATGTATTTGATTTTTTTTCCTTGTTCTTCCTGTTATTAATTTCTACTTTTATGGCATTGTGGTCAGAGAAGATACTTCATATTATCTCAATATTTTGGATTTTGTTGAGGGTTGCTTTGTGGCCTAAGATGTGGTCTATTCTGGAAAATGTTCCATGTGTGTTGGAAAAGAATGTGCACTCTGCTGCTGTTGGGTGGAGTGTTCTACATATATCTATGAGGTCAATTTGTTTGATTTTGGCCTTTAGATCTTCTGTATCTTTGTTGAGTTTCTTTCTAGATGTTCTATCCTTTACTGAGAGTGGTGCGTTGAAGTATCCTACTATTGTGGAACTGTCAATTTCTCTTTTCAGTGCTGTTAGAGTTTGTTTCATGTACTTTGAAGCCCTGTCATTGGGTGTGTAGATATTTATTATGGTTATATCTTTAATGGATCATCCCTTTAGTCATTATATAATGTCCTTCTTTGTCTTTTGTGGTGGATTTTGTTTTAAAGTCTATTTTATCTGAGATTAATATTGCCATTCCTGCTCTTTTTTGGTAGCTGTTTGCTTGATAAATTTTTTCCATCCTTTGATTTTTAATATATTTATGTCTTTGTTTCTAAGATGTGTCTCTGGTAGACAGCATATTGATGGGTTCTGTTTTTTATCCATTCTGTCTCTTTATGGGTACATTTAAGCCATTTATGTTCAGTGTGGTTATTGATAGGTGTGAGTTTATTGCTGTCATTTTATAGTGCTTTATTTTGTGGTGCTGATATTTTCTTTGTTCCTCTTACTCTCCTGTGCTGAATTCCTTTTGTTTGTGGATTTTTTTCCCATTTCTCTTGTTTTTGTAGATTTTGTGTTTACTGAGACTTTATGTTTTTCTTCTTTATTTTGATGAGTAGGTTTATTAACTTTCCTTGTGGTTACCTTAAAATTTACCCCTATCTTCCTAAGTTCAGACCAGTCTTTTATTGCTTTATATTGCCTTTACTTTCTCTCCATTTAAAAGTTCTATACCTACACCATTTATTCCCTCTTTTGTTGTTCTGATATTGCTGCTGTTTACAGATTGACCTCTCTAGTTCCCTGTTTTAAACTTCTTAGTTTTGTTTTATTCTTGAGAGTTCATTACCTAGGTTTGTATCTGGCTGATGTGATCTTGCATCTTAGATTCAAGCTGTTGTCTAATATTGTTTGTTCTCTAACCCAAAGGACTCCTTTTAGTAATTCTTGTAAGTTTGATTTGGTTTTTACATATTCCCTTACTTTCTGTTTATCTGGAAATATCCTAAATTTTGCCATCATATTTGAGCAAGAGTTTTGCAGGGTGTATTATTCTTGGTTGGCAATATTTTTCTTTCAAGATTTTGTATATGTCATCCATTGCCTGCTTGCCTGCATGGTTCTTGCTGAGTCATTAGAACTTAGTCTTATTGTTTCCCCTCTTTATGTGACTTTGTTTTTGTCAAGCTGCTCTCAGGATTTTTTCTTTGTCTTTGGTTTTAGCAAGTGTGATTATGATTTGTCTTGGTGATTTTATTTTGAGATCTTTCCTATTTGGGGTTTATTGAGCTTCTTGGATGATCAGCTTTTCATCTTTCATGATATTAGGGAAGTTTTCTGTCAGCAAGTCTTCAATGATCCTCTCTGTGTTTTCTGTTTTCTCCCCCTGCTCTGGAACTTTGATCACACACAGATTTTTGCTTTTGATTGTATCCTACATCGTTCTCAGGGTTTCTTCATTTTTCTTCCTTCTTTTCTCTGATTTTTCCTGAAAAAAAAAAAAAAAAAAGGTATTGAAGGATTTGTCTTCAATTTTGCTGACCCTGTCTTCCATTGTTTCCAATTTGCTCCTAAAACCTTCTATTGCACTGTCCATTTCTGAAATTTTATTGTTTATCTTTTGGATTTCTAATTGCTGTTTTTGTATGATTTCTAGTTGTTTGTTTATTTTGACATTTTGTTTTTGTATTATTTTCTTGAATTCTTCCATTGTTTTGTCTATCTTTTCCGTGATTTTGTCTATATTTCCCATGATTTTACCTATTTTTTTCCTTATTTTTGTCTGTGTTTTCCTTCTTCTCTTGGACAGCCCTGAATATTAGAGTTTTGAATTTCCTTTCAGGTAGTCCCAGTGTCTTTTCGTCTACCGGAAGGTCATCTGGTATTTTATTTTGTATGCTTTCTGGAGCCATCTTGTCCTCTTTTTTAATGTTTTGATATTGTCTGCTGTCTTCAGGACATTCAGGAATTATTTTCTTCATTTATTGATTGTAGATTTGTTTCATCCTGCTTTTTTGTTTTATTTGGTCACGTCTGGGCAGGTGGTCTGGGCATTCTTTGTTGTTTGTTTTTCTGTGGGCACGATACTTCTCACCACCTTGTCCAGGTGAGCAGGGCCAGTTTCTCAGCTATGGTACAGCAGGGCAGGCCCAGCTGAGGGGGAGGAGTGGGGATGGGTCTTTTGCAGCACATACTGGGGCTGACAGGGTAGGGCCTTGGGCAGTGCAGGGTGGGTTCTGGTGGTCTACGCCTGTGCCACTCAGGGGTGCAGCACTCAGCATATGATGCAGTTATGCAAGAGGGAAGGGGGAGGATGTGACATGTGGAGTTAAGTGAATTTGGGAAAGAAGAGAGAAACAGAGGCCAAAACCAAAAAACAACAGCAGCAACAACAAATGATGCTGAGGAAGCCTGGACCAAGGGAAGTCATGTGCTGGTGACTTTCTAGCTGGGTGGGGTGGCATAGCCTGTCAAGAAGGGCCGGATATGGCACATGTAGCTGGGTGGACAGGAGAAAGGAAAGGAAGGAAAGGGGAGAGAGAGACAAGAAACCAAGGAAAAAAATGTCCCAAGGACACCCATCAGCATTGTGGCATGGACTGGGGAAGCTGTGTGCTGGTGGTTCCCCAGCCGAGTAATGTGGCACAGCATGTCAAAAAGTAGTGGAGACAGCACCTGAAGAAAAGAAAGGAAGGAAGGTAGAGAGGGTCAAGAAACCAAAAAAAAAAAAAATGCCCCAAAGGAGCCCACTGACATGGCGGTATGGACCAGGGAAGTGGCACATCCTGTCAAGAAGGAGCAGAGATGGCATATGGCACCAGCTAGGCATGAGAAAGGAAAGGACAGGGGCGATAAAGAGACAGAAGAAACAAAAAGAAGCCAAAAAACAACAACAGCCAAAAAAAAAAAAAAAAATGGCACTGAAGGAACTGGACAGTGGGAGTGGGGCAAATCCAAGTGGCAAGGGAGCTGGCATCTCTCTGACTGAGTGACCTTGTCCTGCTGGAAAGCAGCAGAGGCTGCACAGAGGAAAGAAACGTGAAGAGTGGGAAAGCTTGCATCCCTGGTTACCAGGTGCTCTGTCTCCTCCTGGGAGTTACGTGAATTTGCCTTCCTATACTCCCTGTCTGCTGTTCTTGGTGGCTGAGTGGTCCAAGATGGTGTGTCTATGCCACATTAGCTGGTAGGAGACCTCCCTCCATAGCTCTCTTCATTCTCTGTTCTCTGTCAGTTTCTTATTCCATTCAGTACTTCACTGAATTCTTTATCCCTTCATTTGAATGTTAGGGTTCCAGGATTGACAATTGTATCTGTTTTACTTAGTTTTTTGGGTCTTTGCTGTAGAAGGACGGTATGGTGCTTCTGTCTATAGCACCATGTTGGCTCCACCTCTTAGGTTATATCTTGAGTCAATCTCTTTTGAGATATAAAAGAGAGAAGTGAGCAGAGAGGAGAGGGACCTCATTACCACCAAGCGAGAAGGGCCAGGAGTGGAGCATGTCCTTTGGACCTGGGGCCCCTGCACTGAGAAGCTCCTAGACCAGGGGAAGATTGATGATGAGGACCTTCCCCCAGAGCTGATAGAAAAAGAAAGCCTTCCCCTGGAGCCGGCACCCTGAGTTTGGACTTCCAGCCTCCTAGACTGTGAGAGAATAAATTTCTGTTTGCTAAAGCCATCCACTTGTAGTATTTCTGTTATAGCAGCACTAGATGACTAGGACAGTGACCATGAAATTTTTCAGCCTGTGATGTTTATTGAGAAGCTGCTGTACCACTGACAACGTGAGCTATCTCAAAGCAGGGGCCTTTATGACCCTTTGAAACCAAAGAAATGGACATGTGCCACAAATTGCTCTTTTTACAGGGTATTGTATGAGGTGTCTGAATTTTTGGTAGGAAAAACAGAAATTTTGAACATTTTTATTTGTTACATATATGTATAGCTTTCTCGCCCCATGGGTTGGGAAGTCCACTGCACTGTCTCCTGCTGATCTCTCTTGTTGCAGTTTCTCTGCCACTGCTTCTCACTATCTTCAGTGTTACGGCTCTCTCTCTCGGTCACCTGCTTCCAGGAGCTTCTCAGTGCCCCTGTCCAAAGGACACTTTCCTCTCCTGGCTTTTCTTTCTTGGTGATAGTGAGATCCTCTCCTCCCACTTCTGGGATGGCTCATTTTAAGCCTAGTGGGATGGCAAAACTGACCAATCCCTTTGTTAGGGTTCCATAGGCCTTATTTGCATGGCCCCACCCCCACATAGTGCCAAGAACTTTATTTGCATTATTAGCAAGCTATCCAGTCCCCTTGGTGGACCACAATTACCTTATTTATATAGTCTCACCCAATCACTTGGGTGGAAGTTACAAGACTATGGTGAGAAATGTCACACAAAAGCGATCCATCATGCCACAATACCTCCCACCATACACAAAAACGAACTCAAGATGGATCAAAGACCTGAATGTAAAACCTAAAACCATAAAGATCATAGAAGAAAAAAAGGGCAAACCTAGGAGCTCTAAGTTATGGCATAAATAGACTATCAAACATAACTAAAAAAGCACAAACACCATAAGATAAACCAAATGATCAGGACCACCTAAAAAATAAATACTTATGCTTATAAAAAGACTTTTCCAAAAGAGTAAAAAGAGAACTCACAGACTGGGGAAAAAAATTTTGGCTATCACACATCTGACAAGGGTATAATCTCTAAAGTTTATAAAAAACTCCAACAACTCAACAACAAAAAGACAAACAACCCAATTAAAAAATGGGCAAAGGACATGAACAGACCCTTCACCAAAGAAGACATCCAGGCAGCCAACAAATACATGAAGAGATGCTCATGATCATTAGTCATTAGAGAGATGCAAATCAAAACTACAATGAGATACCATCTCACACCAGTAATAACGGCACTGATCAAAAAACAAAAAGCAGCAAATGCTGGCGAGGCTGTGGGAGATTGGAACTCTCATCCACTGCTGGTAGGAATGCAAAATGGTACAACCACTATGTAAAACGCTATGACATTCCTCAAAAAGCTAGAAATAGAAATACCATATGATCCAGCAATCCCACTCCTAGGTATATATTCTAAAGAAATAAGAGCCCTCACATGAATAGACGTATGCACACTCATGTTCACTGCAGCATTATTTATAATAGCAAAAAGATGGAAACAGCCTAAGTGCCCATCAATGGATGAATGGATAAACTGGTACATACACAATGGAATATTAAATGCAATGTTAAATAATAACAACAAATCCAAGAAACATCTCACAACATGGATGAACCTGGAGGACATTAGCAGAGTGAAATAAGTCAATCACAAAAGAACAAATATTGTATGAAACCACAATCACAAGAGAACAATTATTGTATGAGACCACTATTATATTATTTTAAAAAGGGTTTTCACACAGACAGAAACATTCTCTGATGGTTCCCAGGGATTGGGAGGGGGCTTCCACTAACTAGATAGTAGATATGTTCTAACTTCAGTGAAGGGAGAGATAATACACAATATAGGAGAAGTCAGCACAACATAATGAAGGTAAAGGAAGACACTGAAAGGCACACAAGAGTAAAAAGCAACAAAAGTAAATACTAATAAGTATACAATCCTGCAACAATAGTAATAACAAACAATAATGTACAAGTGGATACATAGATGTGTAAGCTTAACAGGAGTGGGAGGGAATGTGAAAGTACACCCCCGTACGTATATATGTGCACATGCTGCAAATATACCCATGTATGCAATAGTGTACACAAGGGACACAGTCATGAAAACTTCTTAGTCATAACTATATACCTCCTGGGTCTGAGATACTGGGCTTGAGGGCTAGGGACCATAGTCTTGCAGGACATCTAGATCAATTGGCATATCATAATCCATATAGACAGTGTTGTACATACTACCTTGGTGAGTAGCACCTGGGTTCTTAAAAGCTTGTGAGCAGCCATCTAAGATACAACAATTTGTCTCTTCTTGTCCAGAGCAAAGAAGAGTGAAGAAAACCAAAGATTCAAGGAAAAAATTAGTCCAAAGGACTAATGGACCACATGAACCATGGCCTCCATAGACTGAGGCCAGAAGAACTAGATGGTACTTGGCTACCACTACCAACTGCTCTAACCAGGACCACAACAGTAGGTCATGGAAAGAGTGGGAGAAAAATACAGAACAAAATTCAAACTCATAAACAAGACCAGACTTACTGGTCTGATAGAGACTGATGGAAACTGTGAGACTATAGCCCTTGGACACCCTTCAAACTTGAAACTGAAATCTTTCCCAGAGATCATATTATAGCCGTACAACAGACAGACCTATAAAATGAACAACACCAGTGAGGAAAGTGTACCTCAGAACAATCAACTATACGAGATCTAAAGGTCAGCATGTGCCCAAAATAAAATTCAGAAGGAAGGTAGGGGCAGGAAAGCTGGGCGAATGGACATGGGGAACCCAGAGAGGAAGTGGGGAGAGTGCTGACACATCCAGGGATTTGCAACCAACACAAAACAAGCTGTCTATAAACTGCTGACTGGGAAACTAATTTGCTCTGTAAATTTTCACCTAAACCACAATAAAATGTCCAAAAAAAAAAAAAGATATAAATATATGCTCATGATTTGGAAGACTCAACATTGTAAAGATGTCAATTTTCCCAGACTGAGTCATAGAATTCACAGTAATTTCTATCAAAACCCCAGCTGATTTTTTTTTTGGTGGAAAATTGACAAGCTGGTAGTAAAATTTATATGTAAATTAAAAAACAAGACATTTCTAATGAAAAAGAAAATTGTGAGGACTTGGTTTCCCAAATAACAAAACTTATTAAAAGGTATATCAATTAAGACAATTTAATTGAATTTTGTCTTTTTCTTGTTGAACTGTAAGAATCCTTTATATATTCTGAATATTAAATCCTTATCTGATACGTGATTTCCAAATTTTGTTTCCATTCTGTAGGTTGTCTTTTTACTTTGCTGATAAAGTCCTTTGCCTAAAAATTTTTAATTTTGATGAACTCCAGTATTTCTATATTTTTCTCTTGTTGCTCATGCTTTTGGTGTCATATTCAAGAATCCATTGTCAAAAACAAGGTCCTGAAAGCTTACCCTTATGTTTTCTTATAAGACTTTTGTGGTTTTACTGCTTGTATTTAGGTCATTGATCCATTTGGAGTTAAATTTCAAATATGATGTGAAGTATGGATCCAATTTTATTCTTTTGCGTTTGGAGATCCAGTTGTTGCAGCACCATTTGTTGAAGAATTTATTCTTTCCGCATTGAATGGACGTGGCACCATTGTTGAAAATCTATTGGCCATAGATGCATGGGTTTATTTCTGGACTCAATTTTATTCCATTGGTCTATTTGTCTATCATACCAGTACCAGACTGTTTTGATTACTGTATCTTTATAGTATGTTTTGAACTCAGGGAGTGTGAGTCCTCCTACTTAGTTCTTTTTCAAGATAGTTTTGGCTATTCAGTGTACCTTGAAATTCCATATGAATGTGAGGATTTGCTTTTCCATTTTTTACAAAAAAAAAAAAAAAAGGCTGTTGAAATTTTGACAGGGATCGTGTTCATTCTGTAGATCACTCTGGATAGTATTGGCGTCATAAAAGTATTGTCTTCCAATCTATAAATAAGGATGTTTTTCCATTTATTTAGGTCTTCTTGAATTTCTTTCAGCAATGTTTTACAGTTTTCTGAGTACACGTGTTTCACCTCCCTTGTTAAATTTATTCCTAGATATTTTATTCTTTTAGAAGCTGTTTTAAATGGCATTGTTTTCTTAATTTCCTTTTCAGATTGCTCATTGCTAATGTATAGAAGCACAAATGATTTTTGTGTGTTGACCTTGTACCTTGTGACTTTGTTACTGCAAATTGCAGATCTGAGCCACCTGCTGCAAAAGCCAATACTGAGGTGGGTGAGGTGAGCAGCAAGAGGGTTTTATTGCAGATCGATATACAGGAGACATATGGGAATGAGCTCCTCCAAAAGACCTATTTCCCCGACTGGAGACTGGCTGAAGGTTTTATATGGACAGGATTATAGTTTCTCCTTGTGGTGGTTACGTTTTGCACATCCCAGATGATCTAACTTCTTACTGGCAATCCTTGAAGTTTATCTGGCACTGTTAGTCATGATTTTCACATCACAGATGAGTTAATGCTAGTCCTTGATGGTTATCTATTTGTTCTGCTACCCTCCAAGGAGAAACTTTAGTTAATCTTACCGGAATAGGAGGAGGGAGAAAGAAGAAAATATCATGAGGAAAAGCGGGAGCTAGTAATGGTGGGAAGCAAAGGTGGTAATTGAGTTTATGCAGCCTGTTCCAATTTTGCTGAAATCATTTATTAGCTTTAGTAGCTTTCTTATAGATTATTTGGGATTTTCTATATATAGGATCGTGTCATCTGTGAAAAGGGATAGTTTTACTTCTTCCTTCCTGATTTGGATAACTTTTATTTCTTTTTCTTTCTTAATTATTCTGGCTAGAACTTTCAGTACAATTTTGAATAGCAGTGATGAAAGTGGACATCCTTGTCATGTTTCTGATCTTGGAAGGAAAACTCTTAAGTCATTGAGTTAGCTGTGGGGTGTTTTATAAATGCTCTTTATCAAGTTGAGGAATTACTCTTCTATTTCAATTTTGAGTGCTTTTATAATGAAAAGGTGTTGGATTTTGTCAAATACCTTTTTTGGGTTAATTGAGATGATCATATTGTTTTGTTTCTTTGTTCTGTTAATGTGGCGAATTACATTGTTTTGTTTTATGTTGAACCACTTTTGCATTCCTGGGATAAGTCCCACTTTGTCATGGTGTATAATCCCTTTAATTTGCTAGTGTTTTGTTGAGGAATTTTGCAGCTATATTTACAAGGGATGTTGGTCTGTAATTTTCTTTCCTTGTGGTGTCTTTTTCTGGGCGTTGGTATCCAGGGTAATGCTGGTATAACAGAACGAGTTACGAAGTGTTCCCTTCTCTTCTTCTCCTTTTCTTTCTTTTTTTTAAAGAATTTGAAAGGGATTGTGTTTAATTCTTTAAATATTTGTAGAACTCATTAGTGAAGCCATCTGGTTCTAGACTTTTCTTTGTTGGGAGGTTTTTGATTACTAAATTCAATCTCTTTCTTGTTTGAGTCTTGAAATTTTCTATTTCTTCTTGAGTTAATTTAGGTAATTGAGTGATTTGTGTGCTTCTAAGAATTTGTTTCATCTAGATTATCTAATTTGTTGATGTACAGTTGTTTATTGTATTCTTTTTAATCCTTTTTATGTATGTATGTGTTGTAATAATGTCCCACATTCATTTCTGATTTTAGCTATTTGTATTTTTTCTCCTTTTTCTGTTTGTCAGACTAGCTAAAACTGAAAAAATACCAAACCCATTGCCACCGAGTCATTTCCAACTCATGACAGAGTAGAAGTCTAGTAAAGGAGTGTCAATTTTATTGATCTTTTCAAAGAACCAAGTTTTGGTTTCATTGATTCTATTTTTTTTCTATTTCCTAATTCATTTATATCTGCTCTAATCTTTATTATTTCCTTCCTTCTGATAGCTTTGGCGTTAGTTTACTCTTTTCTAGTTCCTCAAGGTGTAGGAACAAGTTATGTATTTGAAAGCTTTTTTCCCCTAAATTTTATTTATTTTGTAGTCATTGTTAAGAATATACATGGCAGAACATACACCAATTCAACAGTTTCTATGTGTACAGTTTAGTGACATTGATTGCATTCTTGGAATTGTGCAACCATTTTCATCCTCCTTTTCTGAGTTGTTCCTCTCTCATTAACATAAACTTACTGTCCCCTAAGGTTCCTATTTAATCTTTCAAGTTACTGTAGTCAATTTGATCCCATATAGATAGTTCTTAAAAAAGCATAATGCTCAAGACAGAGATTTTTTACTAGTTAAGCTTAACTATTGTTCAGTTTTAAGATGACTTCAGGAGATATTTTTGGTTTAAGGTTTAAAGATTATCTCAGGGCAATAGTTTCAGGGGTTCATCCACCCTTCATGGCTCCAGAAAGTCTAGAGTCCATTAGAATTTGAAATTATGTTCTGCATTTTCCCCCTTTTGATCAGGATTCTTCTACAGAATTTTTGATCAAAATGTTCAGTCATGGTAGTAGGGCACCATCCAGTTCTTCTGGTCTCATGACAAAAGAGGCAGTTGTTCATGGCGGTAATTAGCTACACATTCCATATCCTTCTCCTATTCCTGAGTCTCTTTCTTCCTCTTTTGGTCCAGATGCATAGAGACCAACTGTTGTGCCTTGGATGGCCGCTTGCAAGCTTTTAAGACCCCAGGCACTGTGCAACAAACTAGGAGGTAGAATAGAAGGACTAAACACATTATTAGGCCAATTAATTAACTGGGATGTCCCATGAAACCATGACCCTAAACCTTCAAACCAAGGAACCAAATCCTATGAGGTGTTTGGTTGTACATAAGTAGCCTCAGCAGCTACTCTTTTTTTTGTCATTGTTGTAAATATATTGGCTTTCTTTTTTAATGTAGCTATTTATAGCTACAGATTTCACTTTGAGTGCTGTCTTAACTGCATCTCATAAGTTTTGGCAAGTTGTGCTTTCATTTTCTAATTTCTTTTATGATTTCTTCTTTGACCCATTGGTTGTTTAACACTGTGTTGTTTAATTTCTGATAAAAGGATTTTTAAATTTCATTTTGGAAATGTTTATTACTGGCATATTGAAATAAAATTGCTTTTTATGTATAAATTTTTGAACGCTTTTATAAATTAATAATTTATTTGTATATTCTTTCCAATTTCTCTATACAAATTCTGCCAATAATGACAGATTTGTTCCTTCCTTTTCAATCCATGTACCTTGTATTTCTTTTTCTTGCTTTACTGTGATGGTTTTAGCACCCATTGTTGTTTTCCTGCCTCAACTGATTATTGCCATGGTGAGTGTAAAATCGTGATTTTTCTATTTCTATCATTCCTTCTACTATTGTTAGCTACCATTTCTCCATAAAAAAGAGATTTCTTTCTCTCCTTTACTCTCTTACGTTTTGTCTTTTTAATGGAAAATGGACATATGTATTCTTTTATTAATCAGTGTGTTATAATCCAGTACTGCCGTTGGGTGGAGTACTCCATATATGTCTGTTAGGTCTAGTTGGTCTATAAAATTAAAAAAAAGAAAGAAAGAAAAAACTCATTCCCGTTGAGTCAATTCTGACTCATGGCAACCCCCTGTGTTACAGAACTGTTCCATAGGGTTTTCTTGGCTGTAATCTTTATGGAAGCACATTGCCAGGCCTTTCTTCTGAAGTGTCATTGGGTGAGTTCAAATTGCCAAATTTTAGATTAGTAGTCGAACACAAACTATGTGCACCACCCCAGGACCTCATACAGTTACTTAGGGTTGAGTTTTTATCTTAGGCTTACTTTATATAATCAGTTACCACCAGTTAAGCACAGTAGGTTTTGGAATGAAAGTATGTACTCAATCCAGATCAGTACATCTCTAAATTTGACCAAGATTCCTATATAGCCTAGGTCTTCAGATCCAGAAATTGCTTTTAGGCTGGTGCTCTTGAAGGTTGTAATTTCTGCAAGAAACTCTCCTAGCAGGCACAGCCTTTAGTTTTTGCTCACCACTCCCTCCCCTGCCCTGTGAGAACTCTAATTCAAGACAGACTAAGGGTTCAGTCCTTCAGGCATCTCCCAGAGCAGATACCATTGAACATTCTGCTAGCAAAATCTGCCCCATTCACTCCAGAGCCAGAGACTGGGGCCTCTCTTTTGTGAACACAAGAGCAATGGTCCACTTCCACTGCAGCTGTTTGGCTGCCACACCAGGAGAAGGAGGGGTGGGGGCAGTAGAAAAAGAGGTTTTACTACAAGTTAAAAGTCTCCTTTTTCTTGTTTTATTTTGTGGTTAACTTTTGCAATTATCTGTTTACTTTTTCAGAATTCTTAGAGTTGAGATTACAGATTTCTAGCTGCTTTTTGTGGTGCAGGAAGGTCAAAGTCTCAGACCTGCTCATGCTGTCATTTTCCCAGAAATCTCTTCTAAGTTCATTTATGTATATGAACTTTAGATCATATGTCTAGCTTTAGAAAAAAAAGTATTAGTATTTGTATTGGAATAATCTTAAATGTATAAACTAAGTTAAGGGAAACTAAGTTTATTCCTATGTATTTTATCCTTATTTTTATTATAAATGTGGCTTTCTCTTCTACTATAGCTTCTAACTGGGCCAGCTTATATATTTGTGTATATGAAGCCTATTGCTTTTTGTGTGATAGTTTTATACCTTCTATCTTATGAAATCATTCTATTGTTTGAAGTAGTTTTATCATTAACTCTCTAGGATTTTCCAAGTATACTGCCATATCATCAACAAGTAGCGATAGTTTTCCTTCTCTTCTAACTCTATCTTTATTTTTTCTTTTCTAATTGCATTGGCTTGTACTCCAATACAATGTTAAATAGCAACGGAGATAGTGGGCATTCTTGACCTGTTCCTGACCTTAGTGGGAAACTGAATATTTTCATATTCATTTGCTGAATATTTTCATATTCATTTGGATGATGGCCTGTGGGGCTGATACACACACATACACACACACACACGCACACGTACATAGACATACATACACGCATTAAGGGGATATCTATAAATTTTCTATTTTCTTGATTGCTTTTATTTTTATCAAATGAATATTAAATTTTGTTGAAGGTCTTTTCAGCAGCTATGAAAATCATGTTTTTCCCCTTTAGATCTATTATTATGTTGATTACATTAATATATTTGTTAATATTGAAACATCCATGCACTCCTGGGATATAACCAACTTGGTCATGATGTATTATTGTTTTTACATATTACTGGACTTAGTTTGTTTTGTTTAGGATTTCTTTTTCTCATGTGCTCATAAATGTGATTGAACTGTAATTTTCTTTTCTCCCACTGTGCTTGATGGATTTTGGTACCAATGTTATATGCTGTCATAAAATGAATTTAGGATTGTTCCTACTTTTCTGTTTTCTGCAATAATTTGTAATAAGACTAGAATTATTTTTTTCCTTTGTATGGCAGAACTCATCAATAAAGCTATCTGGGCCTGGATTTTTTTTTTTTTGGTGGATTTTTGACTATTGATTCAATGTCTTTAAGGATTATAGAATTATTCATATTTTCTATTTCTTCTTAAGTCAGTTTTGGAAAGTTTTATTTTTCTAAGAATGTGTCCATTTCCAGTAAATTGTCATATATTTTTGTGTAGATTTGTATATGTTTTCTGTTAGCTCTTCAACATCTGAAGGTTCTGTAATCATGCCCCTTTTTTTGTTTCCAATACTAATTATTTCTTACTTCTCTTTCTTTGATTCATCTTGCCAGAGGTTTGTCCATTTTATTAATCTTTTTAAAGGACTAATTTTTGGTTTTATTGATCCTTTATGTCACAATTATTGATTGCTGCATAGCAAATTTCTCCAAATCTTAGTGATTTACAACAGCAACCATTTTATTTACTCACCATTCAGTGGATCTGCAATTTGGGCAGACAGCAGCAGGGACATCTTGTCTCTGTTCCACAAAGCTTCATTTGGGATTAGCTTGGAGGATCCAAACTAGCCTCACTCACATGTGTGGTGACTTAGTAATGTTAACTGGTATATCTTGGTGCTCCTCCACATGGCCTTTCTCCAAGGACAGCCTAGACTTCTTTACATGGTGATTCTCAACCCCAAAAGAACAAAAATAAAAGCTACAAGAGCTTTAATGCCTAGGCCCAAAAGTCATTTTTGCTGCATTTATTGGTTAATGAAAGTTATAGGACCAGCCTAGGTTTAAGGGAAAGAAAAAGAGACTTCACTTCATGATAGGAGGAATGAGAAAGTCACATTGCAAAAGGGAACACTAGATGGGAAGAAATGCTGTGGTCATCTCTGAAAAATATATCACGTTCTATGTTGTATGCTTGTTTCCTAGCTCATTAATTTAAAAAAAAATATTTTCTGCTTTTTCGTTTATTTAGGTTTATGTTATTATTCATTTTGTTACCTTTTGTAATAGATGCTTAGTTCTTTAATTTTCAGTCTATCTTCTATTATATATGTTATGGTTATAAATATTCTTGAGTAGGCTTTAGCTACATCTTAAAAGCCTTGATATATTGTTATTTTTGTTATTTAGTTCAAAGTATTTTCTAATTTTCACTGTAATTTCTTTTATTGATTCAGTGGCATCACTAGGGGGTGCGGACCACACTGGGTGACACTGTCAGAGGGGGTGACACCAAAATGACTGTCTATAAAATTTTTGTGCAGTGTTTCAGCAGAAATTTATTATTTTTTAATAAAAATATCCCTGTAGTTAGTTATAACAACAAAAGAAATTTTTTTTTCTCAGTCCAGCTTACTTGTATCAATATATCTGCAAGGCTAAAACTCTATGCTAATTCACTTTTTGAACCTTCTAACGCACTCCAGTCGGAGCTGTCATTATTTACCCAAGCGCAATGATGCTTCAAATCACGTGGTTTTGTCTGCAGGTGCTACAAGCACATGCGATTGTTTTCATTGCTGATGATGTTTTTATAGTTGCTGATTTTGTCAAATTTTCTGGTGTTTTAGCTACAATATTGTGGTAATTAGCATGGGGGGGGTGGCACCACAAGTTACCGTAGTAGGTGACACCAACCCTAGTGATGCCACCGCATTAATTCATTTTTTTAAGTATATTTCTTAATTTCCAAACATATTGTTATTTTATGGTTATCTTTTTATTATTGTGCTCTGGCACTATTGCACTGGTTTTGTAGAATATCCTCAGTATAATTTCTTCTTTGAAATTTAAGACCTGCTTTCTGATACAATTGCTTTATGGACAATTATATGGCCCATTTTTATAAATATTTCATGTGTGTTTGAAAGGAATGTTTAATCTGAAGTTGGGTGTAATGTTCTGTAGACATTTATTAGGTCAGATATTTTAGTTGTGTTGTTAAAAGTTCTAATTTTTAAAATTTCTATTAAATAAGGAAAGAGATATATTATACTCTCCCTCTAGGATTGTATATATATTTCCCCTTGTAGTTGTCAATATTTGTTTTATATTTTTTACCATGTGATTTGGCATGTACAAGTTCTACAGCTTTTAATTTTCTTGGTAGATTGAAACTTTTATAATTATGAAGGACAGTGCTCTTAAAGTCTATGTTGTCTGATACTAATATACCTAGAACAGCTTTCATTTTCTAAGTGTTTACTTAGGTTTTAATTTCAACCTTTATGTTATTGAATATGTTTTGTTTTAGATTTGTCTTTGCTAACAACATATTATTGAATTTTTAAAATCCATTTGACAACTTTTTTCTTTTAACTGGAGCAATTGACCCATTTACATTGAATGTAATGATGAATACATTGGGATTTAAATCTTCCCTCTTATTTTGTTCTATTTGCCCCCTCTGTTTTTCTTCCCCCTTCATGCCTTCTTTCAGTTTGACTTTTTCCCCCATCATTCTATTTTCTGCTTTTTTACTAATTATCATCTTATATACTCTGTCTAATCTTTTTTAAGGATTGCCATAGAAATTATAATATGCATCCTTAACTCATTAAATCAATATTTTCATCTACCACCAAAATGATTAAAAGAAAAAAAAAGAACATTAAAACACTTAATTCTATGTATGATTTACATATAATTACTGTTGTGTATTTTTAATTCTATGTATTTTTAAACTCCATTGGACACTGTTATCATTACTATTTCATGTAGTCAATGTTCATTTTAATTTACTCATATATTTACTACTTTCTTTTCTCTTCATTTTTTCTTGTATCTCTGACTTTCCTCTAGTATAATTTTCCTTTTATCCAAACGATATCCTTTAGGATATCCTGCGGAGTTAGGTCTGTTGGTGGCAAAACCTCTCATATTCTGTTAGTCTAAAAATGCTTTTATTTCACCCTTATTCTTGAAAGATATTATTGCTAGGTATAGAATTCTAGATTGGCAGGATTTTTTTTTCCCCAACATATTCAATGTATTATTCCACTGTATTCTGGTTTCCATTGTTGCTTTTGAGAAGTAGTCTGTTAGTTTATTGCTCCTTTAAAAGTGATCTCTTATTAAATCTATGGTTGCTTTTAAGAATTTATTTTTTGTGTTAGATTTTTCAGTAGTTTTATTATGATGCATCTAGGCATACTTTTCTTTGAATTTATTTGGCTTGGCATTTGTAGTGTATCTTGAATCTGTGGCTTGATATCTTTCATCAGCTTTGAAAAATTATCAACCAGTAACTCTTCACATGTTGCCTCTACCCCATTATTTCTGTATTTTCCTTCTGGAATACCAATTAAATGTTTGTTTGACTTTCTTACTCTATGGAACATGTCTCTTAGCCTCTCTTCCAACTTTACCATCTTTTTGTCTTTATATACAGCATTTGAAGTAACTTATTATGCCATATCTTGTAGCTTATTATTCACTTTCAGTTGTGTCTAATTTGCTGTTAAACCTGATGAATGAAGCTTTTAACAATTGGTGATTTTATTTTTTATTTCTCATATTTAATTTTTATTTGGTTAAAAAATTTTTTTTTTAATTTAGTTTTTTTAAAAAAAAATTACATTGCTACTTTTTAATTTTTGAGCTCCTATAAATATCCTCAGGAGTCCCTGGGTGGCACAAGTGGTTAAACGCGGACTACTCACCAAAAGTTTGGTGGTTCAAACTATGAGGCAGAATTGACTTGACAGCAGCAAACAACGATAACAATAGTCTCAAGCTTGTCTTTTATTATTTTAAACATAGAAGTTTTATAATCTTGTCTGATAATTTCAGTATCCCAAACACACTGTTTTTTTTATCGTGTGCTGCTCAGAGTCCTTGAAAAATCATCTGTGAGATTCTCTGAGGCCTAAGAAAAAAGTACCTTTCATCAGAGAAGATGTAAATTTTTGTTCTGTCAGGCATGGGGACATCACCATTTGAAGGCTGTCATAGTTACCTAGTACTGCTATAACATAAATACCAAAAGTGGATGGCTTTAAAAAATAGAGGTTTATTTTCTCGAAATTTAGGAGGCTAGAAGTCCAAATTCAGGGCTCCAGCTCTAGGAGAAATCTTTCTCTCTCTCTTAGTTCTGTGGGAAGGTCCTCGTCATCAATATTTCTCTGATCTAGGAGCTTCTCAGTGTAAGGACCCAGGGTCCAAAGGACATGGCACTTCTTTTTTGGTTGCATGAGGTTCCATCTCTCTGCTTGCTTCTCTCTCCTTTTATCTCTTGTAAGATAAAAGGCTGATGCAGGCCACACCCCAGGGAAACTCCCCTTACTCAGGCTGTGACCTGAGTAAGGGTGTTGCATCCCACCCTAATCCTCTTTAACATAATCTAATCTTGCCTCATTAACCACGGGAAGAGATTAGGATTTACAATACATAAGAAAAATCACATCAGATCACAAAATGGTGGACAACCCCACAATACTGGGAATCATAGCCTTGCCAAGTTGATACACATTTTGGGGGGACACAATTTAATCCATAACAAGCACCAGTTCAAGCTAAATTCTTGGTGTGAGGTTCCCTAGAACAGCCAAACCCTGTGCTAAGCACTGTACATATATAATCGATTCGCTTGAAGATGGGCTTTACTATTATTCTCATCTTACAGATGACAAAATCAAAACTCAGAGAAGTTAAGTAACTTGCCCAAGGTCACACGCTAATAAATACAGGAGCGTGAACTCAGTCCTGAGTCTGAGTCTAGAGCGGGGTCTTTCACCACCATCCTGCATTACAATAAAGCCCAAGGGAGGAAAGACCCAAAATTGGGCTTTTGTTTAAGCTTTTAAAATGGATTCAACAAACAACACATAAGAAAGCAGATTCCTGCTTTGAAAATTTGTATTTATAAGACTGCAACTTTATTACCTCAAAACTGCAATTGGCAAAAGCAAGTTGGCCAGAAATCACTGTATCTAATAAAATATAATTTTTCCTAGAATGTCGTTTTCCTCAAATGGTTCAAAAGTTCCCCAAGAGAATGTCATGCCTGTGATTAAATACTCGTTGCCTTAGTAATGCAGCCAAGACAGGTCTGTCAATGCAAAGCCAAAGGTGGGCCCTTGGTGAGCCTGCTGTGTGAAGAAATACTGCTTTCATTGGAAAACAAGGTAGCCAACATTTGTTTTACAAGGGCCCAGAGTCCTTTCTGGAGAGTGTTGGGCCAGCCTTCTAGAAATAATTTCTTTCAAAATAAGAGAGGAAAGGAACCTCAGAAAACTTCTGGAGGCTCAACTCCTTCAAGTAATTGATGAGGCTTTGGTGGGGGGATCTGCTTGGGTCACCCAGCTGGTTGGTGGCAGAGCCACACTTGGAACTCTGGGTCAGAGTCTGTCCTCTACATCATGATGCCTCAGTCCCCACCCTCTGAGCAGCAAGCACAGGAATGGGATTTTCTCTGGGAGCTCAGGAGTTGTACTTTCCCAAGATGTCATCTATGCCTTGTAGATTTTTAGGGCTTTATTGTCCATCATCATTTTCATCAAGTTGCACATTTGCTACTGTCAGTTAACTGTCTGAGCACCCTCTAAGAACCGAAGTTGGGCTAAGCTTGGCTGGCAGATAATAAGGAAACCTCTGGGGAGAGAGAGCTGATCTGCACAAAACCACTGGAGAAGAATTAAACCCCAAAATAGGTGGAACGAGCTGTAATAAAAGCAACGGGATTCAGAGAACTGAAAGATGAATGTGGGCTAGAGAAGGTTCATGTGGGAGGTGAGCTGGAATGGAGCACTGAAGGATGAGTGGGACTAAGTTAAACACAGAGGAACAGGGAGGGCATCCAAGGAGAGTGAATGGCAGACCCAAAGGCAAAGTGGGGCCTCAATAAGATGGGTTTGAGGAGCTGGGAACAGGCCTGCTGGGCTGGAATGCCAGGTTTGGTGTTGGGAGGAGGTGACACATAGATGAAGTGGGCCTTTGAAATCCCAGTACAGGAAAACAATAGTGCCTTTTGGCTTAAAGGACTTCTAAAATGATTTAATTCAAATCATTTATCTTACATTTACAAAAACTAAACCCTAGAGAGGTTGAGTGACCTGCCCAAGGTCATATGGCAAGCCTGGAATTTGGATTTGCTGCAGGCGGAAATAGGGAGCTATTAAAGGTTCTTCAGCAGGGGAGTGAGGAGACTTGGTGGTGCAACGATTAAGTGCTGGGCTGCTAACCAAAAGGTTAGCAGTTTGAATCTGCCCAGTGGCTCCACTGGAGAAAGGCCTGGCAATCTGCTTCTGCAAAAATTACAGCCTAGAATACCCTATGAGGCAATTCCACTCCGTCACATGGGGTTGCTATGAGTCAGAATAGACTCAGCAGCGCCCAACAAGAACAAGCGGGGGAGTGTGGCATGATACAAGTGGTATTTTGAACAAGATGAGTGTGCCAGCTTCAGACATGAAAGCTCATGAGTCACAAGAGGCAACACACTGATAAGTAGAGCCCTGGTTCCTAGCTAGAGACTCAGCAGAGAGTTTGCTGTAATCTGGGAATGGCAAGTGCTTTTCTTGTGCTTTGTGCACATTGAAGTCGCTAGGTGGTACAAACCTAGGCTGCTAACTGAAAGGTTGGCAGTTCATGTCTGCCCAGAGGTGCTTTGGAAGAAAGGCCTGGCAATCTACTTCTGAAAATCAGCCTTTGAAAACCCTATGGAGCACAATTCTACTCTGACACACGTGATGTCGCCATGAGTCGGAGTTGACTCCAGGACAACTGATTTTTTATGAAGCCATTTCTTCTCGCATTCCTGCATCTCTGAGAAACTGGAATCCTAAGGCAATGCTCTCTTCTTCACACCAAACCCTCTGGGTTGTCTCTGAGAGGAGACCCTCTTGATGGATAAGACTGAGAGGCCCCCCCGACAGTTCCCTGAGATTCCCTTTCTTGTTGTGTCTTACTGATCATTGCTACTGTCCTCATCCAGCTTTGGGTGGGGGGAGGGTCTGGTTCCCTTGAAAGTTCTAGCCCATGGTGGCTGAAGCAAAGTTGGTACCCTGGGTGATTATGGAGGATGTTAGTATAGGAGTCAGGGTTCTGGGATCTGCCGTTGCCAATAAATCCTTGCTCATCTTCACCATGGGGGCCTCTTCTGTGGACTACTCCTTCCTGGCTCTGAATCTGCCTCAATTGTCCCCATGAAGGTGAGGAAAATGCAACTAAAACTGAAGCATTCCCTGTCCAAGGCTGTACAATGGGCCAAGGTCAAAACTGCAAGTCAACTTTGGATATGCTGTCTTCTGTTAGGACTGCTCCTGGAGACTTCTTCCCCCTTTTGGGACAGAGTGTATGATATTGGGTATTGGGTGAGCATTGGGAGATAGAGACAGGAGAATGCATTAGTCTCAGCCTGGAATGGGGTCTGTAATGGCTGGTGGTATCTCCCTGTGATCCTCAACAAAGCCACTAACAGTTCAGAGAATGGTGGTTTGGGACTTTTCAAACCATCTCTACTGGATTTTGTATCTCATCAGAGTAGAGGTTGTGTCTATGCAAAGATTGTGACATTGTTAACCTTGTATCATTTCTTGGCAGTCCTGATAATAAATCTAGCAAGGGCAGCTGAAAATACTGATCTTGTAGACATGGCAAAAGAATAAATTTCCATATACTGGGAACTCAGTGTCTAGGACAATGGTAATAAGCCTTTTTTATAACTTTCTTCCAAAAAGACTTTGGTCTCAAGGAAAGCGTACCAGACTAGGTTAGGAGAGTAGAGTTCCACACCTGGCCCTGTTACTACCTTGCTGAGTGGTCTTTGGTGAGTTTGCTAACCTCTCTGGAGCTCAGTTTCCTGAGGAAGTAGACGAGATGCTCTCAAAGCCTGCCCACGTCAGCCATTCTAACATTCTAAGACGAGCATTCAGAGGGTAACCCAGCCACCCTAGAAAGCTTCTCTGGCCCTGGAGTCACCTTTCCCTGACTGTGGCATGTGGCTTCCCAGGCACCACGCTGACAGAGAACGTGATGCAAACATCCTGTGCTCCTCAGGGCCCCAGCATTCTGACGTTAGAGCAGCAGCCAGGTGTGACTCATGGTTTCTGACTCAGTACCCACAGCTAATCACATGCAGGGTGAGCTCACAGGTTGGCTGCAGCATCCCATGGGCCCTGTGTGTGAATGGGAATGAGGCACTACATGGGTGACAGCCCAAAGGACTGCCACCCGTAGGACCTGCTCACGGCCCAAAGCAGCACAGGGGCCAAACACTGTCCAGCTGGGCCCTCTCGTCCCCAGCTCATCAGCACAGCTCACGTGGATGGCAGTACTGGCCTGAGCTTGCCCTGACCATGCTAGTGTGGTCTGTATGAACTGTGGAATCATTGAGCCACTCCGAATCTGTCAAAGTGTAATAGGTTCATAAATTCTGCCCCTATTTACCTTTTAGGGTTGCTGTAAGGGCATTACACCTTTCAGAGAGCAAAGAATGTAATGTGCATGGACCAGCAGCCTCTGTTCCACATATGGTGGCCTCTACAGCCCTCCCTGCTGCCCAGGGCCAGCTCCTTCCTTTCATCCAAGGAGGCAGGTTAGCCCTCAGTGTGTACAGCCCTCGTCTGTTTACACAGCACCTTCCTATTCTGTCTGATCCTCATGACAACCCAGTGAAGAAGGCAGGGAAGCTATTCTTACCCTCATTTTATAGATGAGGAAGTTGAGGTTCAGAGAGATTAAATGCTCCATCAAGGTCATAAAATGGCTGTCTTTCCTCAGTAAGGGAGAGGCAAGTGGAAAATTATGTTCGGGACTCAGTATATATGGACAAACATCAAGGAAATCTACAAATTAAGACAGCACATGATGCCTTGATTTTTGCTTTTGAAATAACCCCACCCACCCTGGCCAGCTATTATGTTGACACAATTTGGCTTCCTTAGAGAGCTGGTCTGTCAGTCTTGGAAGCGCATGAACCTGACTAGCGGGGATTTTCAAACCTGCTGATGCCCCAGGCCCCACCCCAGCCAAGTAACCCTGAATCTCTGTGTTTAGGGGCTAGGCATTGGTATTTTTTGAAAGTTCCCATGGTGATGGGTTGAGACCCCTGCTTAGAAGGTGCTTCTCTAAGGGAGAATCAGGTATGTCTTTACCCAGCCAAGGCCTGATGCTCTGATGGCACTCTGTGGGTTCCAGGACCCCAGGTGTCACAGCTCTGACCAACTTGGATGGCTGATCTCAGACAAACCAGTTTCTCAGAGGTGCACAGATGTTATTCTCTTTCATTCCCATTGGGGTGGAAAAATTGGTGTTTTTTTCAATTACTGACCTTAACGAAGTGGGAGCTCTACAGGCAGCTCCAAGCCTTTCATAGATTCATGAGCTTGATGCCAGAGCAACTTTCTACAAAAGGGAAAAGTTCAGTCATCAAGTCACTGGTTGGGGTTCTCTGACGCCAAACAAAGTGCTTTGACAATTTCTTCCACAAAGCCTTTGGGTGCTATGGGAATAGGTGAGAATTTTTCTTCCCATTTACCGGACAAGAAGCACAGAGAAATGGACTAAGGGCCCAAGTCTCTCCAGGAGTTAGTGGAGATGTAACCCGATGAGGGTGGGTCCTGCCTGGTGCCACCTCTTGAGTCAATTGAGAGACATCAGGCCTTTGAGAAAGAGAAGGTGGACTTTATTATATGCTGGACAAGCAAGGAGCTCGGAGACTAAGTCTCAAATGAAGCTCACAAGGTTGGGGGTTCTAGGGCAGTTTTAGGGTTTGGGATAGGGAACTTATGCATAATTTATGAAGTTTCTGGGAATAGGCTGGCAATTTCAGGAACTAATTAACATGTATGGGAGTGCAGTGGGGGGTGCAATATGGCAACTGGGGGCGTGTGCTTCTTGGGGGGTATGACGCATGAAGTTTATCTAAGGACAGCTTTGCGGCTTATAGCTCATGTCCAAATGGAGGGAGTGGGTGGTTGGTGAGTAGCAAAGCGGCCTTGAGCGGAGAAGCGGTAAGACAACCTTGGGCTGTTACACAGAAATGCCTTATCAGGAATTCATAGAGCCTGGGTGTGATGGGAGGAGGGGGAATAGTTTAATCCTGTCAGTTACAAAGATAGGACCAAGGGGTTCTGAGTTTTCATGTGGGTCTTCAGGTGTGAACACTTACCTTGTCATTTCCAGACACAGCCTGTTATGGGTTGAATTGTATCTCACAAAAAAAATTTATCTTGAAATCCTAACCCCTGGTACCTGTGAATTACCTTGTTTTGAAATAGGGTCTTTGAAGATGTTGTCAGCGAAGATAACATGAGGTCATACCAGAGTACAGTGAGTCCTAATCCAATCTGAGTAGGTTCCTATAAAGGAGGAGCAGAGAGACAGAGGGAAGACAGTCATGTGACCTGGGAATGATGCTGCGGTTACAAGCCGAGGAACACCTGGAGCTACCAGAAGCTGGGAGAGACAAGAAAGGCTCTTCCCTTAGAGCGTTTGAGAGAGTATGGCCTCGTTGACCTAAAATTTGAACTACTAGCCTCCAGAACTGTGAGACACTAAATTTCTGTTCTTATAAGCCCCCAATTTTTGTTCTGTTATGGGAGCCCTAAAAAACTAACACACAGCCTCTTTGTGACACCCTGGGGCACCTATCATGAATGACTCACATCAAGTAAAAAACATGAACTCCTGACCATTTAGTTATAAGAAGAAATCACAAAATACTGAGGTTGGGAAGATCTTAAAGATGCTCTATGTCAACCAAATGGCAGCTCAATAAGACAAAGTAAACTATTGTAATGAAATGTGCAAAGACCTGGAGATAGAAAACTAAAAGGTAAAAACATGCTCAGCATTTCTCAAGCTGAAAGAACTGAAGAAAAAATTCAAGCCTTGAGTTGCAATATTGAAGGATCCTATGGGGAAAGTATTAAAGGACACAGGAAGTATCAAAAGAAGATGGAAGGAATACACAGAGTTACTGTACCAAAAATAATTGGTCGATGTCCAACCATTTCAGGAGGTAGAATATGATCAAGAACTGATGGTACTGAAGGAAGAGGTCCAAGCTGCACGGAAGGCATTGTCAAAAAACAGGGCTCCAGGAATTGACAGAATACCAATTAAAATGTTTCAACAAATGGATGCAGCACTGGAAGTGCTCATTCATCTATGCCAAGAGATTTGGAAGACAGCTACCGGGCCTACCAACTGAAAGATATCCATATTTGTACCCACGCCAAAGAAAGGTGATCCAACAGAATGCAGAAGTTATCAAACAATATCATTAATATCATACACAAGTAAAATGTTGCTGAAGATCATTCAAAATGAATGTTGCAGCCATACATTGACAGGGAACTGCCAGAAACTCAAGCCAGATTCAGAGGAGGACATGGAATAAGGGATATCATTGCTGACGTAAGATGGATCTTGGCTGAGAGCAGAGAATACCAGAAAGATGTTTGTCTGTGTTTTACTGACTATGCAAATGCATTCAACTACGTACATCATAACAAATTATGGATAACGTTGAGAAGAATGGGAATTCCAGAACACATAATTGTGCTCATGTGGAACCTGTGTATAGATCAAAAGGCAGTCGTTAGAACAGAACAAGGGAATATTGCATGGCTTAAAGTCAAGAAATGGTCTGTCGGGGTTGTATCCTTTTACCATACTTATTCAATCTGTATGCTGAGAAAATAATCTGAGAAACTGGATTATATGAAGAAGAACACAGCATCAGGATTGGAGGAAGACTCATTAACAGCTTGCAATATGCAGATGACACAACCTTGCTTGCTGAAAGTGAAGACGTGAAGCACTTACTGATGAAGATCAAAGACCACAGCCTTCAATATGGATTACTCCTCAACATAAAGAAAACAAAAATCCTTACACCTGGACCAATAAGCAACATCATGATAAACAGAGAAAAGATTAAAGTTGTCAAGGATTTCTTTTACTTGGATCCATAATCAATGATCATGGAAACAGCAATCAAGAAATAATACAATGCATTGCACTGGGCAAATCTGCTGCAAAAGACCTCCTTGCAGTGTTAAAAAGTAAAGACGTCAGTTTAAGGACTAACGTACCCCTGACCCAAGCCATGGCGTTTTCAATCCTCTCATATGCGTGTGAAAGTTGGACAATAAATAAGGAAGACCGAAGAAGAATCGATGCCTTTGAATTACGGTGTTGGTGAAGAATATTGACTATACCACGGACTGGCAGAAGAACGAACAAATCTGTCTTGGAAGAAGTACAGCCAGAATGGTCCTTACAAGCAAGGATGGCGAGACTTCGTCTAGCATACTTTCGACACGTTATCAGGAGGGACTAGTCCCTGGAGAAGGACATCATGCCTGGTAAAGTAGAAGGTCAGTGAAAAAGAGGAAGACCCTCAACGAGATGGATCGATGCAGTGGCTGCAACAAGGTGATCAAGTATAACAATGATTGTGAGGATGGCACAGGACTGGGCCGTGTTTTGTTCTGTTGTATGTAGGGTGGCTATATGTCAGACTGACTTGAAGGCACCTAACAACAACAAGCCAACCACTTCTCTGATGCTGAAATTGTAATAACCATTGTTAGTTGTCATTGTTGAGTCATTTCCGACTCATAGCAACCTTAAGTAAAACAGAAAGGAAAGTTGCCTCGTGCTGCACTGTTTTCATAATCATTGGTATGTTTGAGCTGATAGTTGTGGCTATTGTGTCAATCTATCCTATTGAGAGTTTCCTTCATTTTTACTGATCCTCTATCAACCATGATGTCCTTTTCTAGCTATTGGTCTTCACTGATGACATGTCCAAAGTAACAGGGCTGAAGTTTCTCTCTCCTCGCTTCTAAGAAGCATTCTGGTTGTATTTCTTTTTCTTATTTTATTTTATAGTGCTTATAGGTGAAAGTTTACAGTGCAAATTTGTACATAATTTATACATCAATTGTTTTGTGATGTTGATTACAATCCCTGCAATGTGTCAGCACTCTCCCCCTTTCCACCCCGGATTCCCCATGTCCATTCATCCAGTTTTGCTGTCCCTTCCTGCCTGTTCATCTTTGCTTTTGGACAGGTGTTGCCCAGTTGGTATCGTATACTCGACAGAACTAAGAAGCATGTTCCTCACTTGTTTTCCCTTTGTTTTTTGGGCTATCTAATGTTTGGCTGAAAGGTGGACTTTGGAAGTGGCTTCAGTTCTGATTTAACAGTATGTCCTGCATCCACAGCTCAGGGGTTCCTCCAGTCTCTGTCAGACTAGCAAGCATGGTGGTCTTTTTTGTGAATTTGAATTTTGTTCTACATTTTTCTCCTGCTCTATCCAGGACCCTCTATTGTGATCCCTGTCAGAGCTGTCAGTGGTGGTAGCCAGATACTGTCTACTTCTTTTGGGCTCAGGCTGGTGGAGGCTGTGGATCATGTTGTCCATTAGTCCTTTGGGCTACTATTTCCCTTGTGTTTTTGCTTTTCTTCATTTTCCTTTGCTCCAGAGAGGATGGGACAAATAGATGTATCTTAGATGGTCACTCACAGGTTTCAAGATCCCACATACTACTCACCAAAGTATGGACTATGTTATGCCAATTGACCTAATGTCTCCCAAGACCATGGTCCCCAGTCCTTAGCCCCGGTAACTCAGTCCCTCAAGGTGTTTAGATGTGTCTATGAAGCTTCTATGACTTTGCCTTGGTCAAATTGTGCTGACTTCCCCTATATTGTGTATTGTCTTTCCCTTCACCAAAGTTAACACTTGTCTACTGTGAAGTTAGTGGTTTCCCCTCCCCACTCCTCCTCATACTCGTAACCATCAAAGATTGTTTCTCTGTGTAAGCCTTTTCTTGAGTTTTTATAATAGTGGTCTCATACAATATTTGTCCTTTTTTGAATGACTTATTTCACACAGCATAATGCTCTCCAGATTCATCTATGTTGTGAGATGTTTCACAGATTTGTCATTGTTCTTTATCATTGTGTAGTATTCCATTGTGTGTATATGCCATAGTTTGTTTATCCACTCATCTGTTGATGGGCACTTAGGTTGTTTCCATATTTTTGCTATTGTGAATAATGTTGCAGTGAACATGGGTGTATATATGTCTATTAGTGTGATGGCTCTTATTTCTCTAGGATATAGTCCTATGAATGGGATTGCTGGATCATATGTATTTCTATTTCTAAATTTTTAAGGAGGTGACATATCATTTTCCATAGTGGTTGTACCATTTTACATTCCCACCAGCAGTGCATAAGTGTTCCAATCTCCCCACAACCTCTCCAATTTTTGTTATCTTCTGTTTTTTTGATCCTTGCCAATAATGTCGGGATGAGATGGTATCTCATTGTAGTTTTGATTTGCATTTCTCTAAAGGCTAATGATCTCAAGCATTTCCTCATGTGTCTGTTAGCTGCCTGAATGTCTTCTTTGGTGAAGTATCTATTAATATGTTTTGTTCATTTTTTAATTGGATTATTTGTCTTTTTATTGTTGAAGTACTTTATAGATTTTAGAAATTAGACCCTTGTTGGATATGTTGTAGCCAAAATTTTTTTCCCAGTCTGTAAGTTCTCTTTCTATTTGTACGATTTGTAGGGCTAACATTTTGATTTTGGCCCATTCTTTTTTGTGTGTGCCTTTATTGCTATAAGTGGATTCTGGTTGTTGCCTGATGTTGTTAGTTCTCTATCCAAAGGACTTTCTTTAATATTTCTTGTAAGTTTGGTTTGGCTTTTACAAATTTCCCTTAATTAATCTGGAAATGTCCTAATTTTGCCAGTATATTTGAGAGACAGTTTTGCAGGATATATTATTCTTGGTAGACAGTTTTTTACTTTCAAGGTTTTATATACATAATCCCATTGCCTTCTTGCCTGCATAGTTTCTGCCAAGTAATCAGAAGTTAGTGTTATTGTTTCTCCTTTGTAAGTGACTTTTCATTTTTCTCTAGCTGCTCTCAGGATTTTTTGTCATTGATTTTGGCAAGTGTGATCATGCTATGTATTGGTGACTTTCTTTTGGATTCTATCCTATGTAGGGTTTGTTGAACCTCTTGGATGGTCAACTTTTTATATTTCATGGTATTTAGGAAGGTTTTTGCCAGCAAATCTTCACAATTTTCTCTATGTTTTCCATTTTCTCCCCCTGTTCTGGAACTCTGATGACCAGCAAATTTTTGCTCTTGATTGTTTCCCACATAATTCTTAGGTTTTCTTCATTCTTTGATTTTTCCTCAAACAAGGCGACGTCCATGGATTTGTTCAGTCTTGTTGACTCCATCTTCCCTTGTTTCAAATTTGCTCCTGAAACCTTCTGTTGAGTTGTCCATTTCTTAAATTTTGTTGTTTATCTTTTGGATTTCCAGTTGCTATTTTGTATGATTTCTGTTTATTTATTTTGACTTTTTGTTATTGTATTATTTTCCTGAATTCTTTGATTGCTTTGTCTGTGTTTTCCTTTATTTTGACTATGTTTTGGTTGGTTTTGTCTGTGTTTTCCACGATTTTTGTGTATTTTTTCCTTGATTTTGTCTTTGTTTTCCTTGATCTCTTTCCTAATCTTTTGGAGAGCTCTAAATATTACTGTTATGAATTCCATATCACACAATGCCTTTTCTTCTAATGGAAGGTTATCTGATTCTTTATTTTGGTCACTTGCTGGAGCCATCTTTTCCTGCTTTTTTATATATTTTGATATTGTCTGTTGTCTCCGAGACAGTCAGGTATTATTTTCTTTATTTATTGATTGTACGTTCGTTTTTTTTGTCCTGCTTTTTTGTTTTGTTTTGGTATGTCAGGGTGGATGGACCAGGTGTGCTTAGCTGCTTGCTTATCTGTTGGCAGAATAGCTTTCACCACCTTATCTGGGTGGGCAGGGCAGCAGCAGGCAGGGCAGCAGCAGGCAGGGGAAGCCCATTTTGCTGTACACTGGTTTGGCAAGGTGGCTGAGGGTGGGCTGGGCAGGTGCTGTCTGCCTCTTGATGTTGGTCCAGTGATGTGGGAGCATTCACAGCCCCTCGCCAGGTGGGTGAGGGTGTCAGAAGGGGAGTGGTATAGGCTTACTTCCCTAGTAGCAAGAGGGAAGGGGCAGTGTAGGCTTCATGCAAAAGTGGGCCTGAGCACCTGGACACTCTAGCTACTATGGCACAGCAGGGGCCAACGGGAAGGGAGAGGAGATGGCATATGTGGTGTCATGGTTTGAATTATGTTCCCCCAAAAATATGTGTATCAATTTGGCTGGGCCATGATTCCCAGCATTGTGTGGTTGGCCTCCATTTTGTGACTGTAATTTTATGTTAAGGAGGATTGGGGGGGGATTGTAACACCACCTTTACCCAGGTCACATCCAATGTAAAGGGAGTTTCCCTGGGGTGTGACCTGCACCACCTTTTATCTCTCAAGAGATAAAAGGAAAGGGAAGCAGGCAGAGAGTTGGGGACCTCATACCATCAAGAAAGCAGTTCCAGGAGCAGAGGGCATCCTTTGGACTGGGGTCCCTGCACAGAGAAGCTCCTAGTCTGGGGGAACACTGAAGAGAAGAAGGCTGACAGAGAGAAAAAGCCTTCCCCTGGAGCTGATGCCCTGAATTTGAACTTTAGCCTACTTTAACTATGAGGAAATAAACTTCTCTTCGTTAAAACCATCCGCTTGTGGTATTTCTGTTATAGCAGCACTAGATGACTAAGACATGTGGCTAGATGGGAGGGAGAAAGAGAAAAAGAGAGAGAAATAATTTTTAAAAAGGGCAGCAGGGCTGGAACTGGTGGGTGGGGGCCAGGTGAACCCAAGGCCAGTGGGAAGTGGAGGAGGTAGTGTAGAGACAGAAGGGTAAGTGGTAGGAAAGTGTGTTTCTCTAGTTACTATTTCCTGCTGAGACCTCTGTGAAGTTGCCTTTCTGTACTTCCTGTCTGAATTCATTGCTGGCTATGTTTCAAGATGAACACACTATGCTGTGTTGGTTGGCAGGGGACCTCCACTCCATATCTCTCCTCGTTCTCTGTTTTCTGCCAATTCCTTCTTCCATTCTGTGTTTGATCTAGTTCTTTATCCCTTTGTTTGATGTTCAGGGTTCCAGGATTGGCATTTGTGTCCATTTTACTTAGTTTTTCAGGTCTTTGCTGCAGAGGGATGGCATGGAGTGTCTGTCTAGGGCACCACGTTGGCTCTTCGTTGTATTTCTTGTAAAACTGGTTTGTTCATTCTTCTGATAGTCCACAGTATATTTTATATTCTTCACCGACACCAGTTTGAATGCATCAATTCTTCTTTATGTAATTAGTAATCATAATACCAATTATAGTACCCTTACCATGTCAGGCAATGTGTTATGTGTCTACACGCATGGAATCCTTGCAGCAACTCCACAAGGCAGGCATTACCAATCTCATTTTATAGGTGAGGAAATTGAGGCTTAGAGAGGTTGGCCACATCAAGGGTGTCCAAGAGCCTCACCTCTGCTCAGTGTTGTCTGTCCTATGCCCCCATCCATGAACCCAGTCTCTGATGGGGCCAGTGCCCTGGGCAGCCTGTTCTCATTCAGGCAACTCCAGCTGTTCTACCAAGGGCAGCCTGCCTCCACTGGTCCAGTCCTGGTTTGAGGGCCACAAAGAACAAGACCAACCCCCCTTGAGATCCAGTCGTTAAGATAGTGAAGGAAGTTCTCATATACTATCTTCAGCTTCTCTTTTCTGGTCTTCCCAGCTGTCTTTAAATTCTGTTTCAAGTTGTCCTACCTGTTCTGTGTTATTTCCCCCGCCTCCTTCCCTTCTTTTGGATTAAGTGCTTTTATTAATTCAGTTCCACCACCCCACTCTGTTTAACATTAGCTTGCCAATTATATATTTTCTATTATTAGTTTGATGTTTAAGATTACAACATGCATCCCTGACTTGTTAAAATCTAGTACAAATTAGTACTTTTACCACTTCCTAGATAATAGAAAAAATAGTTTATTTACTACCCCACCTTCTGCCTTTTACACTATTGATATCATGAATTTAAATTTTACATATATTTTATTTTAATAACTTTTTAGAGACTTCATCAAATTTACAAAAAAGTAAAAATAGTATGAAGCACCTCTATACTTTTACCAGATTCATCGAACTATTATTAACGTTTTATCCCATTTGCTTTATTATTAACTCTCTCCCTCTTTCTCTATCTACACATACACACACACAACTTTTTCCCCTAAAACTGTTGGAGGGTAAATTTCATACATCACAATCCTTTATTCTGAAACACTTTAATGTGTATTTCCCTGAGGATAAGCATTTTCTCTCACATAACCACAGTATAGTTATCAACTTTATAAATTTACATTGATAATACTTTCTTATAATCTAGCATCCATATTCCAATTTTATCAGTTGACCTAATAATATCATCTACAGTATTTTCCCCCTCTAATACAGGATCCAGACTAGAATCAGTTATTGCTTTTAGTTGTGATGTGTCTTCAGCCACTCTTTATTTGGAACATTTCATCTTTCTTTGCAGTTTATGACATTGATATTTTTAAAGAATACAGTTCTTCTCCTTTTAGTAATTTTTTTTTTTAAAGTTTCTCATTTTGTGTTTGCCTGATGCTTCCTTGAGGTTATGCATTCCTGGCTGAAAAACTGAATAGGTGATGTTGCAATCTTCCCTGGGTATTACCTCTGTGGGCACATGATGTGCATCTGCAATGTTCATGGATGATGTTATATTTAATCAACTGGTCAAGGTTTTGCCTGATTTCCTACTATAATCATTGGTTTATTTTTTAATCTCCTTAGCAACTAATAAGTAATCTATGGAGAGACACTTTAATTTAAATATTCTGCTTCTGATAAAAATTTCTACCATCAATTTGGAATCCACTGATTATTTTTACTTGATTTAATCTTTACCATGATAGTTGCAAGACGATGATTTTCAGCTCTATCACTCCCTTCATACTTATCAGCTGGCCCTTGGAATTTAATGTAAGCAGGAGTCCTCCTTTCTCTCTCATTTATTTATCTCATTCATTCTTATTTTTTCAGTGGTTTATAATTCATTACCATACACGTAGTCCCCAACTTACAATGTATTCTAGTTGTGACAACTGCATTTATGACTATCCGTTTTTGTTTGTTTGGTACATCTTATCATTAATAATATGTACAACATACAATGTTGCAGCACCTAGATTGCTGATGTTATCATTCTCAGATGTTCATTCACAGATGTTCAATTTTATGATTTACTATTCAAAACACTGCTGTGTTTTGAAATGAAAACTGAAAAAAATGAGTTACCAACTTAAGTCAGAACCAACTTACAATGTTGTCATTGGACTGGAATCCTGTCGTAAGTTGGGGACTACCTGTACTTAACTATTTCGGTGCTCAAATTGTTCTAGATATGGCTGGTGGGAGTCCCTCCAATCTGGTTCCTGTGCCTTTATGACATCAGCTATCATTTTAGAAATCATGATAACTCCAATCCATCCCCACAGGGTTCTTTCTAGCCTTTCCTTTCTGTATTTGTATGCTCCTTTTTCCACAGTGAGAACTCTGGTTCCCAAAACGTCAACATTTACTCCTTTCCTCAGTCCTATAATACATCTAAAATAGTTTCAGAATTGCTGAATTCTACTACCAATCTTACTAAAAAGAGTTCAGGATTAGTTGGCAATTCTTCCTTCCAATTCCTTCTTTCTCACACAAAAGTTAGAATACTATTTACTTCTGTGCTTTGCTTTTATCACTCAATAATATCTTCTGGAAATCACTCCATGTCAGTTCAGAGGAATCTTCCTTATTTGTTTTTACAGTTGCATGATACTTCATTATGTGTATGTATAATAGTTTATTAAAACAATCTTCTATAGTTTCCAATATTTTGAAATGATAAATAATGATACAATGAATAACCATGGTTATGTATTTTTGTATTGTTGAAAGTGTAACTTTGGGAAAAATTCCTAGAAGTGGGATTGCTGTGTTACAGAAAAAAGCATATGTAGTTTTGTTACATATTGTCAATTTCTTCTCAATATGGATTGTACCATTTTACATTCCCGCCAGTAATGTATCCAGATATATTTTATACCCCACAATTTATCTAGTGAATCTTTCATTTTGGTTATTGTACTTTTCATCTCTAGAATTTCCACTTGGTTCTTTTTTATAGTTCCTATTTGTTGAGTCATAGTATTCATATTTTCCTTTAATTTTTTGAACATAGTTTCTTGAATTCTTTAGGAAAAAATGTATGCTGCTTTGAAGTATTTGCTTGCAAAAATCCAACATCTGGGTCTACTCAGAGTCATTTTCTGTTGACTACTTTTTTCCTTGAATATGGGATACACTTTTTAGTTTAATGTTGTGTCTAGTAACACTTGGTTGAAAACTGGATATTTTCAATAAAATAACGTAACAACTCTGTATCCTGTTTTATTTTTCTGAGGATTGTTGGTTTGTCTTTTAGTAACTTGCCTGAACTTAAACTGTGGAAACTGTCTCCCCCATCGTGTGCAGCTACTGGTGTCTGCTCAGCTTTTTATTCTTATTTTTACTTTTTAACCTAACACTCTGGGGATCACCCCTGGATTTGCATGGTTTAGTGGTCAGTCAATGATTTGATCAGAGGTTGTGCTCAATCACCTTGAGCCCATAAGGCTTTCATGCTGTTGACTGATCTGTGTGTAGGTTAAGGAATGCATACAAAATTGAAGCCAATTCACAAGCTTTTCCTGGCTTTAATTTTACATGGGACTATTTCAGGTCTTCATAGCACATCTGTAGATTTTTAATCAGCCAGAGATATATGGAGAGCATATTTTCAATCCTCATCATTTTCTGGATTGCCCCCATTAAATTTTGGATTGATTTGCCTCTTGCTAAGGATTTGCTGGGGTAAGAGGTATTGCTAATCACCAGAGATGCCATCCTCTTATTTCACCCTGATGACCTCTTTACAGTACCAGTCTAGACGGGGTTGTTTTGCAAACTATGGCCCATGGGCCAAATCCAAACTGCCACTTGTTTTCATACAACCCATGAGCTAAGAATGGCATTTACATTTTTAAAGTTTGAAAAAACAGAAAGAATATTTCATGACACATGAAACTCATGAAATTCAAATTTCATTCCCCATAAATAAAGTTCATTTGTTTACATATTGTCTATGGCTGCTTTCCCACTACAACAGCAGAGCTGAGTAGTTGCAACAGAAACCGTACAGTGTGCGAGGACTGAAATATTTACTATCTGGCATTTTACAGAGAAAAGTTTGCCAACTCCTGCTCTAGACCTTGGACATGTGGCTTACACTTGGCTTGTTGGTTAAGAGCACAGACCATGGAGCCCGACAGTCCATTGTCAAATCCTGGCATCACCATTTGCCAGCTGTGTTACTATTAAAGCAACACTTAACCTTTCTGAACCTCAGTTTCCTTTCTGTAAAGTGGGGATGATACTATCTACCTTGTAGAGTTGTTATGAGGATTAAATGAATTAATTCATGTAAGTGCTTAGAGCAGTGCCTGGCACATAGAAGCTGGCTACCATTTATATTTTTATCCTGGCTTAAAAAGAATTTTAACAAAATAATCTTAAATCTCTGTCCCACTAACTGATTTACCCCCACTACTCTCAGAGTGATGATTGTCTTAAAACTCATCTCTTCAAAGACCAACCATGGCTCCTTGTTGCTCATGGGCTAGGCTGCCATTGGCAGCTCCCCAGCCTAGCCACTGTCTGCCTTTGAAACTTCATTTACCTTGCCCACTCCTCCTTCCTCTCCAGTGACAAACCCTGTGCTCTTGCCTTTTCCAGCACTCTGTGCTTGTCCACCCCTCTGCACTTCCCATCATGTGGCTCTTTATCTCTAGAATGCTTTCTTCTGGAAATTTCAAAAGGGTAACTGAGATTTGGAGGGGGGTTACAGCTTTTATTTCTGGTACAAACTTCAGCTTGGAAATCAGTGCCTGATGTCCCATTGGCACATGAAATGGAAATAATACTGTTGCGCCTCATGAAATTCATGATAAATTATTTTCAGGGTCAAAAAATGAAGCCGTTCAAAAGGACAAATATCATATGTTCCATTCATATGAAATATCTAGGATAGGCAAGAGTATAGAGACCAAAGTTTGTTAGTGGTTACCAGGGACAGGTGGGAGGGAGGGGGAAAGGAGGACTCACTATTTAAGGGACACTGAGCTTCTGCTAAGGGTGATGTGAAAATTTGGAAACAGGTAATAGCAACCATTGAACAACATGATAAATATAACTCATGTTACTGAATTGTACACGTGAAGAATGTTGAAAAGGCAAATGATTTGTTACATATATATTTATCACACGCACACAAATTGAAGCTATAGAAGAAAGCTGGGAAGAAGACACCAAGCCCTCTCCCCTGTATGTCAGGCTTTCCTTGGCATTGTCTAATACTGACTGGGGGCTCTTACATGGCACACTCTTAAAAGTAATGTATGCTCTGGGCAGAGAACTGGGTGGGCAAAAGTCAGAAGAAGCAAGGGACCTGGATCTCTGATTAAATATCAGGGTCACAAATGTATCATGTAGCCATTAAAATCAGCATAAAGATTATGGAGCAATGTGAAAAATGATCACAATACAGCATTTTGGAAGCACACAGGATACAAAATTGCATCCACATTGAATACAGTGGGATGAAAAGTAGGTCTAAAAGTGGACGTGAGACTGTGAATGAGTGAAATCACTTTTGATTGTAGGAATAGTAGCATTGTAGATGATCTTATCCTTCCTTTATTTACAGTGCTGTTAATTTTACTACAGTATTTGTGTAATTGAAAAATTAAGTGTTTTATGCAAAAACTTGTCAACTTGCACACTTAAAATACATGCATTTTATCATATGTATATTAGACTCTTAAAAAGTAAAAAAAAAAAAAAAAGCGAAATATTTTCAAATACTGCCAAGAGGTAAGCTGAGAAGAGGATGGAGTGTCTTTGAGTCTCCCCATCTGCCTCTTCTTCCCTTTTACCCAGCAATCAACAAACTCCTTGTCTTAGTTATCTAATGCTGCTATAACAGAAATACCACAAGTGGATGGCTTTAACAAACAGAAGTTTACTCGCTCACAGTTTAGGAGGCTAGAAGTCTGAATTCAGGGTACCAGCTCACAGAGAAGGCTTTCTCTCTCTGTTGGTTCTGTGGGAAGGTCCTTGTCACCAATCTTCCCTTGGTCTAGGAGCTTCTCAACACAGTAACCCTGGGTTCAAAGGACACACTCCACTCCTGGCGCTCCTTTCTTGATGGTAGCTATCTCTCTGCTAGCTATTCTCTCCTTCTATCTCTTGTAGAATAAAAGGTGATACAGGCCACACCCCAGGGAAACTCTGCTTATATCAGATGAGGACTGTGACCTGAGTAAGGGTGTTGCATCCTGTCCTAATCCTCTTTAACATAACCTAATCTTGCCTCATTAACCACAGAGATGAGGATTTACAATGAATAGGAAAATTACATCAAATCACAAAATGGAAGACAGCCACACAATACTGGGAATCATGGCCTAGCCAAGTTGACATATATTTTGGGGGGACACAATTCATTTCATGACACCCCTCAGCACAGTGGGTGCTAGGAATCTCAGGAATTGCTCTTCTCCTAAGCTCACATCACCTTCAGTCTGTCCTTGAATGTCCTTTGCCTTCCCTGCTTCGTACTGGATCCCCAAACAATCCCAGCTATTCATCCAACATTACCTTCCTGAGGGTTCTGCACTTTGCTAAGGACCCAATAAAGGAATCTCTGATAATGTACCAATGCATCATATGAGGTTATTGCTAACTGGTTCCAGATAACACTTCGCTTTTTGACCTGGAGATTTTGCCCTAATTGGTTTCATCAATGAAAGCACAGTGTCCCAAATAATGGAGGAGATGGTTGGTGAAATGGAATCTGGGCTTTCTTATCACAAGGGAAATTACTGAGCTGGGCACGTAAGTGGGGTCTGGGAAGAGGACTGACTGAGAAAACACAGTAAATTGGGAAGTGGGTTAATTCTGGTTAAATAATCTGAGCTTTTTTTTTTTTTTAGGGACCACCCAGGCCCTTGCTGCTCTTGAAAGGAACACACTGGAAGAGCAGCTATGGCCAGAGGTGAGGGCTTCACACTGGTGAGGGGAGTTAAGGAGATTTTCCCTTCCTGATGGAACAGTAGTTAAGAGCTTGGCTGCTAACCAGTCACTCCTTGGAAACCCTATGGGGCAGTTCTACTCTGTCCTATAGGGTTGCTATGAGTTGGAATCAACTCAACGGTGTGGTGGGCAATCCAAGCCTTGATACAATTGGCAGGCCCCTCCCTGAGGCCTTGAAGGAAAGGGCTGAATGAGCTGCTTCCACCAGCAGTAATTGGGCTGCCTGATAGAGTAAAAAAGGCATAACCATACCTCCTGCAATTTGGGACTTATCTCCCTGCAGACTCAGTGGGAGGTTCCCAGAAATGTCTAGAAAGGGGTATAAATGGGCTTGTTATCTCTGTGAACCTTGAAGCAGATGTTATAAGTTATCTGAAGGCATCTGGGTGAGGTCTTCCCAGAACATACACAAGATAAGAGTTGAGAGTAAATGCTGTATCTCTTACTGTAATCAGTAATTCAAGAGAAATTAAGTAGTGTCTTCTGGTGAGAGCCTGCTGTGGCTAAGTACCTTGTTCACTTGCACATTTATGATCCCTTTCCTAAAGACATTCATGTTATCCACAGAAGTGGAAGTCACACTGGGATCTTGGTACAAGCATCCAAGGAGGTCCGAGTGGCGTTGAGGACCCAAGCACTGGTCACAATTTCCTCCTCTGCTCTCAGAAAGACTCCTGAAGCCCCTCTGGGCTGGGGACACTCAAATCTGGTGGGGACACAAGATTCCCTCAGTTTCAAGTTTATCCACTTTACAGCAGCAAATAAACAATGGCTTATATGCCTGCTTTTGGGTAAATAATCAAATTAAAAACGGAGAGTAGATCATACAAATAAGTATAATAACATAGAATTGGTTTTTATTCTTTATCATTCTCCCTCCCTCTCCATCCCACTGTTCTGAGACGTCTTTAAGTGCCACCTACCAAATCATTGTCAATAGACATATGTCCCCTTTTTCCATGGGGTTTGGAGAGCTTGACTATGGACTATTGTTGCTTCTGGATTTTGAGTCTAGAACAAGTACATGGTCATTTCTGGACCAGGTTTTCAGGACTTGCAATATTTCCATACAAGGCAATTGATGTTTCTGATGTTTGGTTTCAGTTGCAGTCCCTGAGGAATTTTCCTTTTCCATGCCAGCTAGAGAAGCCGGGATCCAAAGTGTCTTCTGAGTCAGGTATGTGACCACCGACCATTAGCAGGGAAGGCCGGTGACTTCTCTCTGATGTGGCCAGCACATCTTGCACTCCTCCTGAACCTTTGAGGAGTTCATGTCTTCCATATTCCCCATGCTAAGTTCCTCACACCACCTCTCTTCCCCTGTTAGTCATTTTAATGCTAGGTCATAGCCCACACATACCACTCAAAGACAGAAACCAACACGGTCCCACAGTGGCTTACCTGGGTGAGGGTGAATTTCAGGAAGTCTCCTCCCTGTGGGTGTCAGTGCCATGGAAGTGTAATCACTCATATGCCTTCCCATTCCTGTAATGTAGCCACAGTAGCTTCTCGAGACATTTTTTCCCTTTAATGGCTGAGTTGTCTAACACCTGGATGCTATGAGTATCATTCTTGAGCTGGTCTTCTTCCTAGCTTTATCATATTAAGTGGCTGCATTATAGACTGTATTTAATGGCTTTACTTATGGTTGCATTACACTGACTTAATCAGAGTTTCCAGCTAAACATGTTATTCTTGTTGTTGTGTGCCATTTAGTCGATTCTGACTCAGTGACCCTATAGGACAGAATAGAATTTCCCCATCAGCTGTAGTCTTTATGGCAGTAGATCGCCAGGTCTTTTCTCCTGTGGAGCCACTGGTGGATTTGAAGACCAACTTTTTGGTTAGCAGCTGAGCGCTTGACCATTGTGCCACTTACTATTATATAAGAACTTTAGGTAGAAAAATAAATAGATGCACTTCTTAGGAAATGACTTCTTTAGGAAGTTTTCTTTAAACTATCCTGTAACATGACCAGGGATATGTCAGTGGTTTCTAGGGAGACTTAATTTCTAAAATGCTAGTGACTCAGGTAGGTAAAAAGTCCCTGGGTAGCGCAAACGGTTAATGTTCTCAGCTGTTAACCAAAATTTTGGCAGTTTGAGTCAACCCAGAGGCACCTCAGAAGAAAGCCCTGGTGATCTACTTCCAAAAAATCAGACATTGAAAACCCCATGTAGCACAGTTTTACTCTGACACACGTGAGGTCCCCATGAGTTGAAACTGACTCCACAGCAACTAGTGAGGTAAGTAAGGCAGGCGGGTAGAGGAGGCTGTTACGCGTACCTTTGTATGTGACTGCAGCTGATGTGCATGTGTGTTCACAGGCTTTGGATGCTATTTTCAGGCAATCTTAAGCTAAAGTTCTCCTTTTTTGCATCCAGGTGGTTTTCATTTTAATTTTTTTGACTTCTTACTTATTTATAGCCCAGAAATGCAGAGCCATGGTATAGAGGGAAGTGAGAGGCAGACAGAGGTCCAGATGAGAGGGAAAATGGGGACATGAGTGACCTTTCATGGGATACCTGTTGGAGAGCCTGAGTCTAGCTGACAGTACGGCCTCCAGAGAGGACTGAGCCTCTAGTCAGTGAGATCCCCAGGCCTTCCAGTGACCGCCTGGCCTTCCATTCCCACATCTGACAGTCAACCTCAGTTACCCAAGGGCTGGGGGACAGATGTGGGCCTGACCCTCCTATGGCCTACATCTTGGAGAATGTAGATCTGACCTTCCTACACGGGTTCTTGTCTTTGCAGTTCACTCTCTGAGGGCTTCTGATATTAAAGTTGTGGCAGCCATTGGGAATCTTGAAATTGTGAGTATTTAAAGCAGCTGGGGTTAGGAGGCAGGGTTTGGCACTGGTGACCCTCTGCATGAACTCCTGGTAACCAGGTGGAATGTCTCATTTTGGGAGAGAAGAACATTATATGAGTTGGAGAAATCCTAACAATGCAAGCGGTACTGAATCTTTCTTTGTAAATCAATTGAATGCGTCCCTTTACATCGGGGTGAGAAAACTTGTTTTTCTTGGGGAGGTCACCACCCATTGATAAATGAATGCTCACACAAGATTTTTAAAAGTAATAATTTTAAGTTTCTATTTCTGTGATAAAGAAAAGAAATGTTTCCTTACTTGCTTTATAAATTAAAAATGAAATGAAATCAATCTTTGTTAATTTTATATGACTGGTAAGGGAGAAGATAAGAGGTAAGAAGGGAAAGATGGGAAGGGAGGAGAGAAAGGGATGAGCAGAGAGAGGTATCTGGGGGAGAAGAGGGCTGGAAAGCAGACAATGTCAATGTGTTTTCCCAATCAGTCTTTACTTCCCACTATCCCACCTGCCCTGGGCTTAGCAAAGTTGCCACAGCCCTGCTGCCGCTCAGGCCCTAGCAACGCCAGCCTCAGAGAATTCTTCTTTGACAGGTCTCTGCTCTGCCCAAAGCCCTACTTGTACCTCCCACACTTGAACCTGGGACATTCCCTTGCCTCCCCTGGTGTCTTCTTCCCAACTCTGACAACCGCGTTTCCTTCCCAGCACTGCTTTCCTGTCCTCACTGTGGCCCGTACTCCTGCCACCTCAGCCTCAGCCCCTGCCCCACCGTCCTGACCCTGCCTGCCTAGCTGGAAACCCCAACCCACTACTCCATGCACAGTGCCTGCAGACATGGTGCTCCCAGAGCACCTGGGCCCATTTCCCCTCTTCTCCTCTTCATGTCCTGGTGGTGCAGTGCTTAAGAGCTACGGCTGCAAACCAAAAGATCGGCAGTTCGAATCCACCAGCTGCTCCTTGGAAACCCTATGGAGCAGTTCTACTCTGTCCTATAGGGTCACTATGAGTTGGAATTGATGACAACAGGTTTTGGTTTTTTTGGTTTTGGCCTCTTCATGGATAACCAAGTCCCTCCTGTCTGGAACAAGCCTGGGACACTCTGCCCAGTGGATGTCTGCTCCCCGGTGTTTATGAACGCCACCTCTCCTTGAACGCTGGGTGAAGATGCCCACCCCGAGGTCTTTTGTTTCTTTTAGGCCTGAACACAAATCTACTTGTTGACTACAAGTATGAAAGCTGTGAATGTGGGTAGTGGGGTAGAGGGAAGAAGGGTGTGGAGGTGCTGGTATGTGGAACACGAGACTTAATATCAGAAAACTGACCACGGACCCAATGGAAGTTTTATTCTATTTGTGCCAGTGGTTTTAAACTGCAGGCCTTACTGTCTCTATGCATTGGTGGGGTGAGGGGGAAGTTCTACTCCTGAAAAAGATGTGAAAGGAGAGATGGAAATGAACGAGGAAAGCGGTGTCAGGCCACAGATAGGAAGGAGGCTGGCTTTGCTAAGCCTGTGTCTCTGCATGCTGATACTTATATTCCAGAGCCCGAATTCCTAACGCCTGCCTTCCTGCAGGGCTTCACATTCTTCCAGCTGGGGCAGAGACATTCATTGCGGGGAAATCCTCACCCAAAGTCAGATTTTGAAAGTTAAACCAGTGCAAGGACTTCCACCCTGTATCCTGTCTCTGGAAGCTTCTCTAATGCATGAATTATTCAGGTCTGACAGCACCTGCCTGTCACTCAGTCACCCTTTCTCCTCTCGTGAGCCAGAGGCCGACGCCACTCAATGCAGCTTCAGTCCAGGGTGGTCCTTAGCACCAGGGTCATCACCATCACACCAAGGGTGTCTCTGCCTCTAGGATGTAACCTGAAAGTACAGTTCTTCAAAGGCCTTCCTCCTCCGTCTGCCCAAAGAGATGGTCATCATAAACTTAGCCTGGTTTGTTTAAAAAAAAAAAAAAGATCAGGCCAGGGAAAAATAAAGGAAGACAACTAATTATTTAAAAAAAATTGTTAATGCTGACACTTCTGCTGTGGGTTCCTGGAGCTTTCTGTAACCAAGACATACTCACTTTTTTATGACTGTAACTAGCATTTATTTGATTGCTATGGGCCACATCTTCTTCTTAGCACTTAAAAGATCAGATTTGTGAAAGTGATTTTCAAAATAATGCTTGTGATACATGTTCAGTATAAGAAAACATTTTTAAATCCTGATGTGTATAGAATAAAAAATAGAAGACCTCGCTCACATTCCCTGCTTCTCTGCCTCAACACCCACTCACACTCGTGTGCTCATGCTTGGAGCTCACGCTTTCTTGTGTTCTCTCATTTGTAGGGTATAGATACTTTTTCTAAACACCTAAGTAGACTCATATTGTAGTATACTGTCTGTGACTTTTTTTTTCACTTAATGAAGTGTCATAGACATTTTACAGCCCACTCTACTGAATTCCTTGAGGGCAAGGCTGTGTCTTATTTAGCTTTGTGTCCCTAGTGTCCTAGTACCTGCGACAGGCATACGTTCAACAAATGAGCAGTGTGGAGAAAAAATAGGTAGCAGCAGGCAAATTTAAGACGTAGGAGTTTGCAGCATTTGTCCCAGCTTTCCCTTTCTTCTCAGGTCACTCAACTCCCCCCAGTTCCACCACTGTTCCTCTTGTTCTCTCCTCCTCTCCCTCCCCACCTCTCTTCACCATCTCCCATCAAGCTTGTTCTGAAGAAGCAAACTGGCGGTCCCAAGTCATGCCATGAGTAGGAATCGACTCCAGGGCAATGGGTTTTTTTTTTTTTTTGATTGTTTAAGTGCTGGGTAGTTAAGGATAAATCACAGCGACCCCATGGGTTTCAGAGTACAACTGTGCTCCACAGGGTTTTCAATACCTGATTTTTCATAAGTAGATCACCAGGTCTTTCTTCTAAGGTGCCTCTGGGTGGACTCAAACCTCCAAACTTTTGGATAGCAGCTGAGTGTGTTAACCATTTGCACCTCCCAGGGACAAAAGTTAAGGATAGATGAGCTCTTTAGCATGAAGCCAGAGCAGGTTGGGTGTAGGTAATGTGGGTAAAGCTCTCTGCCCGTCACCACCAGACCTTAAGACACTCTCTTCTAGGAATATCGAGAGAGATGATTTATGTAAGAAACTGAAAATAATACTATAACAACAACCAATATTTACTGAGCACTTTCTATGTACTAGGCACGATCCTAAGCATCCTCATGAGCTTGCAAAGGACAGAAGCCCCAGGGGGGGTTACCATGGTCTAACCACCTCCAGCCTTCCAACCGACCAACTTCCCACTAGAGAGAGTCCTGTGTTGTTCAGCGTGTTACCAAGGGGGGAATCAGAAATTTGCTTTGTTCATCCAAAACATACGCATTCAACAAATATTTATTGAAGACTTATGACGTGTCAGGCACTGCTCTAGGCCCAAGGAATACCGTTAAGAGCAAAACAGACAAAAATCCCTGCCCTCATGGTGCTTACATTCTATTCAGGGGAGATAAACAAGAAACAAAATAAATTTTAAATTGTGGATAGACAATAAATACAATAAATTTTAGGTTGTGAAATGTCACAATAAAATAATCTATTTTGTTTCTATGTAGAATGTTAATATTTTATGATGCATTTGATCTGAGCTCTCCTACTTCTGTTTTCTGTTCTGAGGAAAACATTCAGACCTTTAATTGCTCTGAAGTCTGACAATTATGCTGCTGAGGAAAGCCTAATATTCTTCCTTCACTGTAAAACTACCATGGGGTGGATGTAGTCTTTCTCTGGGTCCACAGGTTCCCCTTTCTTTGTGGGAGGGGGTTTTCTGACAGGCAGCTTGGGGTCTCATAAGGAAAGATCCCACCACCTTCCCTGGCTGGGCTATTAACATCTCATGTCTTTTCCAGCCTCCAGACTTGGGGACGGTGAACCTGAAGAAGCAAAACTGGTAACTGAATGGAACCCCAGAATGATAGAGCAGAAAGGAGACTCAGAGTCTCTCTGATCTAGTCGCCTCACTTTACTGATGAGAGGAAATCTGAGGGCCAGAGAAGCTAGATGCTGTACTCAAGGCTACCATAGAAGCAGGTGGCAGAGTGGGGCCAGACCCAGCACCCCAGGCCAACACTCCCAGTACCAGTGAATCACCACGGCCCCTCTGAATGAAAATGGGGGAGATGTGGGAAGGGCAAAATGCTGGAATTCTTGCTTCCCACCACCTGGTCTCCTTACTCTACTCTTGGAGAATAGTGCGGGGTTTGTGCCAGGGTCAGTCAGTCTACACTGGGGTGAACAGCCCCTTCCAGTGTTGAGGCCAGACTAGAGCAGTGGGAAGGAGGAGGAGGATCCAGATGGTGCTGCTCCCCCCTTTTTGGTGACTCCATCTCCATTTAAGGTGTGTCTCTGAGTCCAGGAAGGATAACCCCAGAACCAGTGCCAGGCTGACCCAAAGCCTGTTAGGAACAGACCACAACAGTCAAGGGAAAGAGTTGTTTGTAGGAGACAAATACAGCCTGACACTTGTGTGATTGCATCTACTTCCAGGACTGAAGAAAGACCAGAGCAGGCGTGCATGCTAGTGACAGGTGAGTTCTGTGTGTCTGCATCTGGATTCCAGATGCCCACCCAGCAGTATTTTGGTTAATGAGGATGTACCCTATTGGCCACTTCATTACCAGACCCTGAGGGAAAGAGAAGGCAGTCCTACAGGCCAGGTCAGATAAGGGGGCCAGGGCATGAAAGTCACAACTCCTCAGCGGAAGACAGGAGAACTGTGTTCGAAGGTCTCTGGGCAAAGAGAAGTGAGCAGCCTTTGGGTTGACCTTAGGGAATATGGGAGAGGGGTTAGGGGCTGGTGGGAGAGCTGGACTAAGGTGCTGGCAAAACCCTTAGGCTTTTTCCTCCGCAGGCCTGGACTTGTAGCACTGCAGCCAGAAAACTGTCCGCGGTTCACTCCTCAGGAGAGTACCTGTGGCTAATTTTCAGTCTATTTCATTTTGTAATAACTCCCTGGCTTGTAAAATAAATATATCAGTTGGGTTCAGGAAAGTGAAACAGAAGATAAAAATCGACTATAATCTCACTATCCAGTGATAATCATTGTTAACATGCTGGCCTTTTTAAATAAGAATGTGCTCATAATATACTATCTGTAACCTGGTTTTTTTTTGTACATATCAGAGGTCCCTTATGACTTTCTGTATTAAGTCGTCTTGAAACCCCTAAATCCCTTAGCTCCAGCTGAATTAGCCTAGTGGGACATCAGATTCTCCTATGCTCGGGGCTCATAAATCAGGAACAAGAGAAACCACTGTTCACTCCATAATTAGAGTCAGAAGATGTAGACCACAAGGCAGATGCTCGGCAGAGCTGACCCTCCCGGGGAGTATGATCAGCAGGGGAGGGAAGGAGCCAGTGCTGTCAATTCCATTGGGGAATTTGCACAGAGGGCCAGGGAGTTATTAGACGCCCTGGAGGGAGGAGGGATGAAGAAGATGCTGGTCCTGCCCTCAGGCGTTCACGGTTCAGCAGGGGAGGTTGGAGCCTGGTATCCAGTCCTTTCGTGATCTGATTGACAAGTAAGGGGTTTTTGGTGGTCAAAATGGTGGGAAGGTCCCCAAGCAGACAGTGAAGGACTCTGAAAGAGGAAGCCCTACATTGACGTGGTGGTCTTCACTCCCGTGCCTAGGCCTGGCCCTGTTCACCTTTAAATGGTAGGAAGAGAGAAATGAATGTGTGGTGTATTGGGGGCATCCGGGAAGCCACAGATGCAGCTGCTGCTTTGTCTGATTTTAATTTTTTATCACCCATCCTGTAAGAAAGTCCTCTCCCTCCCTCTCTCTTTCTCTCTCTCATTATCTCTCTCTCCATCTACCTCCCCCGCACACACATATGCATGCATGCACGCATGCACGCATCATCCCTACAGTCTTGAACTGGGCTCAGAGCTCTCAGTTTCCTCTCCACATGTGGGAATTAGCTACTTCTGTAAACCTCGTCAGGAATTAGAAAGTGAAGCTCATTACTTTAAGGATGAAGAAACCCAGCCGCAAAAGAGTGAGGTGGCTACTGAAGATCACAAAGCCAAGTGATGAATTCTCCTGCCTCTAGCCCAGCTCTCCTGCCCCCCCACCCCCCATCTGATGCCTGGGATGCTCCCAACAGCTTAGTTCCACACTGAAGGGAGCCCCTCTAAAGCTGCCTTCTGCTCCCATAGAGCCCCCAGTGGCTGCTGGATGGGAGAAAAAAGAAAAAGGGACTGTGATGGGGGTGGAGGCGTCTTCCACCCCCCACTCTCTCTCCCTGCTCTGCCCTCTCCTCTCTTGGGAGCAAGACGTAAGTGCTCCTGACAGCGCTATTTTTAGCAGTCTTTTGGCTGTCAGCACTGGGACATGTTCTCTGTGTGTTCCCTGGAGCTTTCCCACCCCACTGTCACTCTTGGGAGGAGGAAGGGGGCCGGGAGGCAGCCTGTGCCCTGGCCCTGCATTGCTTTCTCTAATGAGGCGGTAGCTTGTGGCAGTCGAAAGCTTTGGTATCCGCAAGCTCTGGTTTAAGGCCCAACAACCCCAGTTGTCTAAGTTGCTTAGCTTCTCTAAGCCTCAGTTTCCCCGTCACTAAATTGGAGCTAATTTGCCTTGGGTTTGTGGAGAGGATTGAACTGAGAAGACTTGACAAGTGTTTAGTGCCGGGCCTGGCACTTGACAGGTGTCAGTTTCCGCTCCATGCTCTTCCAGGAGCCTGCAAGGAGGCTGACCTCACAGCCCAAGGCAGAGTGTGAGGACTGTGCCTTGGAATGGGAACAGCCACCCCAGCCCTTCACCCTTGAGGGGTCAGTCCTTAAAGATGACCTCCAGGGCTCAAGACCAGGACCTCAAACCAGTCCTCTCTCTCTAGTCCTCTCAGATGTCATCAGTCATTTCAATCCTTCTGTTCTGAGGCCCATGTGCTCTCCTGGGAAGAGTGTTGTGCCCCACAACGACACTGAGTAAGTTACCTGTCTGCCTCCCTCCAGGGTTGTGTATTCCTGCTGGTCTCTGGCATGTAGGCCGGAGGATCTGGGCTGGACTGCCAAAGTCAACCCCCCACCAAAAAAAACAAAACAGACCAAACCCATTGCCGTAAAGTCGATTCCAACACATAGCGACCCTATCGGACAGAGTAGAATCGCCCCATAGAGTTTCCAAGGAGCACCTGGTGGATTTGAACTGCCGACCTTTTGGTTAGCAGCCATAGCTATTAACCAGTATGCCACCAAGGTTTCCACCAAAGTCAAAGAGGCTTAAAAATAGAGTCTTTATCAAGCCAGGCTAAGACGCCTCTCCCTTGCTGACTTTAGTCTGGCTCACAGGCCTAATTGTAACAATCAGGTCTATGTTTACCTTTCAGAAGCCAGGGCTGGTCCCATATGGCCTCAGCTCACCCACTGGCTCCTGGGCAGGGGTGAGAGGCAAGCTTCTAGCCCACAGTCATGGCTGTGCCCATATCCTACAGAATAATATTTAGCTGGTTTTTCTCTCTGCTTCCCTCCCTCTGCACAGAGACCTGTGGATTCAGGCCAAAGAACTGGTGAGAAGCATGAAAGAGAACCTGGTAAGAATCCATGGGACTTCCGGCATGGTTGGGGCTGCCCACATTTACTGTTAGGCAGCTGGACCAAATACACCAAGCAATGAGGGCCCGGTATCATCTTGCCCTGTACTCAGTCACTAGGGTGGCCTGAGCTCTTCAAAAATGTCCTTTCCAGGCAATTCTCTAGAGTTATTAAACACAGGACTAGTTCTTATATTCAAAATGGTTTTCTGTGAGGTCCTGCCAAAAGTAACAGAGGGACAAATGACCTCTTACATACTGAGGTAGTTGAGAGCTTGGGTTCCAGAGAAGGGCCAGCTTGAGTATGAATCCTGAAATCTCCACCTATTAGCTGTGTGACATTGAGTAAGGGACTTAACCTCTCTAAGTCTCAGTCTTCACACTTATGAAATGGATATAATAAAAGCACCTGAATCACAGTGCTTAAAAACCCAAACCAAACCCATTGCCATTGAGTCGGTTCTGACTGATAGCAACCTTCTAGGACAGAGAACTGCCCCCATAGGATTTCCAAGGCTGTAAATCTTTACAGAAGCAGACTACCACATCTTTCTCCCATGGAGCGGCTTGTGGGTTTGGACTGCCAACCTTTCAGTTAGCTGCTGAGCACTTAAGCACTGTGCCACCAGGGCTCCTTCACAGTGTTTAGGAAAGATTAAATGAAGTAGTGGTTGTATACTCTTTAACTTGGTGCCTGGCAAAAAGTCAGTGCTTGATAAAAGTCTGCAGCTGTCACTGTAGTGGGGATTACTGCTGTTATTAATTACCATATTAACTGTAGGTCTTAGATGGAGGCCTCTAATATATATATGCCCTGGGACCCACTCTCCCAACAGTTTACTCTTTACCTAGTAACTCATATAAATTTGTAATAAGCAGATATTTTGTGCTTTCCTTAGGGGCAAATATCTAACTAAGCACTGAGCCTGGATGGCTAGAACCCAGGGAAACTTCTGTCTCAAGCAGCTGTGCATGCATCAAAGAGTTTGGGCATTAACGAGGAACTCATTCCAGGTCATGTGGGGCAGTAACAAATGCAGGAAATAGGCCAGAAAGAGTTGAGTTCACCCTAACAGGAGGATTCCAGAATTCCTAGCCAAGTCATAAAACCATATAATTACTCTGGAAGCCAGTTTGGAGATCCCTAATCCACACCCTTAATTTCACAGATGAGGAAACTCATGTTCCAAGAATTCATGTGACCTGTCCAAGGCCACACAACTAATTGGAGCTCAATTCACAGTCCAGTGTTCCTCAATTATACTGCCTCTTAAAGCACAAATAAAACATTTATTTCACAAGTATTAATGTTCACAGTAGGAAAACCAGAAAATAGATAAGCACAAAGAATATTAATGCGATCAAATTGACAGCGGAAACTCAAAAAGTTAGATAGGAAGCTTAGGGGGCAGGGAGTTCATGTGACTGAGGAATTTGAAAGAGGAGGGCAGAATGGTTGCACAACTCGAAGAATGTAATCAATGTCACTGAACTGCAGGCGTAGAAATTATTAAATTGGCATATGTTCTGCTGTGTATATTTTCAACAGCAAAATTAAAATAAGTTATCAAAAAATATTATTAAAATCATCCTTAAACCTAATACAAGAGATAATTACTGTCAACTTCTTAGTGTATATTTCTTTGGTGGGTTTTTTTTCTTAGCACATATATCTGTATGTATTTCATAAAACAGGGATGCTACTGTATATAGATACTTTTTATAACCTGCTTTTCTCAGTATATTAACATCGCCACGACAATAATTATCATTCCAAGCATCATTTTAATAGATACATACTGGTTCATCTTATGAGCATCCACAGTTTACACAACCAATTTTCTATTTTAGAAATTTGTGTTTCTAGTTTTTCACTCTTATGAACAATGTTCTGATGAATATAATTGTAGCTAAATGTTTGCATGCATCTTTGTTTCCGTAAGATGTATTTTGGGAAATGAAATTGTTGGATCAAAGCGTATGCCCCTTTAAAAAAGGTTTTTGATATATTTTGCCAAATTGCCTTCTAGAACAGTTGTACCCCTTCAGATTCCCACCATATACTTCATCTTTTGGGAAAAAAAGAACCCATAAATATGATTTATGGGGATGGGTGTATGAACTTGAAAGACATGCAGGAAGGACATTTTTTGGTGCAAAGTCTCACTGCTGTTTCTCTCTGATGCTGCTGCCTTTTTCCTCAGCAACTCAGCTTTCAGAATGACTGGAAGCTCATCAATGTGTTCTTCCGCCACGCAAGTCAGTGCCACCTGTGTTCCTCAGCCCACCAGGTGAGCCGCAGGCTAGGCAGCCGGGGGCTGTAAATGCCGGGGTGGGGAGTGGCGGAGGGGGAACTTAACCTGCCTGATCTCCACCTGTAGAAACCCAAGGAACCATATATAGGAATAGATGTTCTAACGTACCATCCTGCAGATCAGGAGAAGGAAGTTGAAGTGTAGATAAGCTGAGCCAATGGTCATCCGGCAACTGAGAAAAATCAGCTTCCCAGCTAGTTAAACATTACTGTGCCTGTTTTAATTTTGGTTTCATGTGAGTACTGAGTTTAGGAAGAGGCGGGATGTGTACTCTGTCGTCACCCCTTGGTGCCATGAGCTCTCGCCTTTGTTTAACTTGGGAGAGCTGCTGCATGTTATCTAGGTAGACGGCTTCCTCTAGGCTCTTTGGCTTTTCCTGGACAACAGTGGGTGACACATGTGACTTCACTTATTATTTATATAGGTGACTGGCTATGACTTAAGTCCTTACTTAAAATCCTCCAGGTTAGAGAAGTGTAAGAGGTGGCTCAGAAACCCAGGCCATGGTGGCATACGTGTTCCTCAGGAGCCTCTGGCCTGGCTGCCACCAAGCTTCCCTGCCACCTGTGACAGTCCAATTGCCTGTCCCCGTCCTCCTAGCCACACTTCCAGACCTCTGCTAGGCCACGGCACAGGCATGGGTAGAATTTCTCTCCCTCAGCATATGCTCTTACCTTCCTCATAATGCCCCATGCCCCCACTGACTTCTGCCCCTCCATCAAAATTTCCCTTTTTAAAGAGATGTTGGACCCTGGGGAATGCTAATGGAAACCAACTTTCCCCAGCCAGCTCTTCTAAGTCCACATTCCTGCAAATCTCCTGGGCTTGTAGCATACAGATTATATTGTTCCTGTTCACCCTCTGTTGATTGACTATTTTCTCCAATGCCAAGAGAAAGTTACATGCCCTACTTATTTTCTGCCCCTCCCCTCTTTTTTGTCACATGCACACCAACATTTATTCATGAATTTATACATTAATACATTCAAGTATTCAAACAAGCATTTAGGCATTGCTGTATTCCTCTATGTATCCGCTCATCCATCTACCCATGTGCCCATCCATCCACAAGTTATGATATTCCTGCATAACCAGAGGCTTAGGGAGGGTAACGAGCAAGAGGGCAGTCTCTAAGTTGCACCCCCCACCCCCCCGCCAAATTTCAAGATGAATAGGTGTTGATAGAAGCAATGTGTCAGCAGAAGTGCCTTCTCCCCTCTTGTCCAGCTGCCTTATTCAGGGGCCTTTCACATTTGTGGCGCCTTGGAATGTCATTTCTTGCCTTGTCTGGTGACCTTCTGGACTTGTGCCTGGGGGCAAGTGTCCCTCTGCCCCCGTTGCTATGCCTCTGTGTCTACCATGCTTGAGGAAGGACACTGAGCTGCACCAGGTTAGTAGAAACTGCTTGGTGACACCTTCCCACCTTCAAGTGGCACCCAGGGCATGTGCCATACCTACCACATCTTAGATACACCTCTGTTAAATAACTTCATTTTCTCTTCTTGCATGCAGACATAGGCTATTGTATTTATGATGAGTTTGTTCATGCTATGAGTATGAGTTTCTTTATACTTTTCGTGTATGAATACATTCATAGATGCTTCTACTCATTAATGATTTCTTCCATACATTTCATCCTGCATTCATATGCTCCAGTGTGAATTCTTGCATTCTTCATGTATTTGTGTCTTCAAGTATTCTTGAATATATAATGTGTTTCTGTGTGCGTGTATTCATTTATTCAGCATTTACTTTCATTAAATGTTAGTTATGCAAGTGGTACACAAATGCTTTCTCCTTTTGTAAAATTAAAATATTAGTCAAAGCTGAAACACCCTTTGGCCAGCACCCCAATCCTGTTCCTCTCCCTCGCTTCTAAAGATAGGGAATTCTATGAACTTCTGTGTACCTTTCCAAATCTTCTACATATCTATGAACCTCACTATTTTATGTGTGTGTGTGTGTGTGTGTGTGTAAAAGAGAGAGAAAGATTACATAAACAGTGTTACATTTTATGTATCATTGAGCAGATTTTTTTCACTCATCAAATTTTTTTTTGAGATCTAGTCACGCAATGGAATAGTGTAAATTTAGTGCATTTTATTTTGCTATTTCCCTTTGATAGTCAGCTGGATATTTCCACTTTTTCACTATTATAAGCAATGCTACAATAAACAATCTTGTTCACTTACTTGAACATGAGCAAATGTTTTTTAAACTGTGGATTCAAATTAATGGGTAAAAAAATAAGTTTGAAGGATTGCAACCAAAACTGTATAAAACAGAAATAGAATAGAGTAATCTATAAAATATTGGAGTTCATTACATTGTAGTAAGGTAAGTGTTGATTCGTGAAACTTCGGATTTATTTCTACGTGGATGTGTGTATGGGTTGCAATGTGAAACTTCTACTCTGGATCATGTTCAAGATAGTTTGAAGAAAAGTGCTTAGAGTAGATTCTTAGACGTAGAACTGCTGGTCATCAAGTATGTGCAATTTAATTTTAAATAAAACACCAAATGAGAAAACAATTTAAAAAATCAGTTGTTGTTGAGCTGATTCCGACTCACGGTGAGGGTTTTCAATGACTGATTTTTTGGAAGTAGATTGCCAGGCCTTTCTTTTGAGGCTCCTCTGGTGAAATTCCCTCGATCTGTAGGCCCCTTGATACATAGGACTGAGTTTATCCACACATAGCGCCTCATACTTTTAATTGGCTGTAAACATATGATGAGAGTAATCCTGCTTCACTCTAGCTTTTAAACCGCAGTAAACCATTGACTTGGACCTCCACAAACTCAGCTCATTGTAGCAATGCTCACTAGCATCTACTCAAATCCCCTTTTTATCACATTTTTTTCTTCCATCTTTACTTTTCCTTTTGCACAAAGACCACCAAATCTTTGAGCCAAGAATAAGTCTCACCTCCATTTCCATTTTCCTTGAAGGACTTTGTGGTGCCTAAGTCTGCCTCACTTGGCCACCTTGGCCTAGGTCTGCAGGCTCCTCCCTCCACCTTTCTAAGCTTCTGTAGCTAAGATCACCACTCACCCCCTAGTCTTCTGGGATCGCCTCTGGCCACAGCACAGCTCCATCTTCAAACTAACCCTGTGGCATAGTTCAACATCCCCCTTTGGAAAGTTCTTACACAACCTTTTTTATATTCCTCAAAATGCACCCCAGGCACAGTCTCTCCCTCAGTGGTTGTCAAAACATGCTCTGCAGAGTCCCAGAGGCCATTGGAGGTGCCTCTGAGGACAAAAGTCAAGTCAGAGAAGATGAGCCCCAGGTCTCTACCTGACTTCACAGAGCAGCTTTGTTTATCTTTGTCATATGTCCAGGGTTTCCCAAAATAGTTTATATGGGGGAGAAAAAGTGTTTTACTGCTAAAAAGAAATGTTAAACTACTGTCCTGCCCTATCTTAGGACTTGGATTTCTCTTCCCCTAGGAAGGCCTGAGGGAGTCCTGGTGGCACAGTGGTTAAGCACCAGGGCTCCTTCTGTAAAGATTACAGCCTTGGAAACTTCCACGGGGCAGTTCTACTCTGTCCTATAGGGTTGCTGTGAGTTGAAATTGACTCAGTGGCAGTGGTTTTTTTTTTTTTTTTTTTTTTTTTTTTTGGTGGTTGGGGGAAGCCTTGGAAGGAGCCTTGGTGGCACAATGATTTAAGCGCCTGGCTGCTAACCAAAAGGTTGGCGGTTGGAACCTACCAGTAGCTCCATGGGAGAAAAGACCTGGTGATCTGCTCCTGTAAAGATTACAGCCTAGGAAACTTTATGGGGCAGTTCTACTCTATCCTATAGGGTCACTATAAGTCAGAACCGACTTGAGGGCACACAACAACAGGGGGGCCTTGGAGTCCCTGAGTGGTGCAAACAGTTAAGTGCTCAGCCACTAACTGAAAGGTTGATGGTTAGAACCCACCCAGAGGCACCCCAGAAGAAAGGCTGGTAATCTGCTTCCGAAAGGTCACAGCCATTGCAAATCCTGTGGGGCAATTCTGCTCTGCATACATGGGGTTGCTAACAACACCGACAAATTGGGCTCCTGTAGAGGGCAATAGATAAGGGCTCTTTTTGGGTTTCTTAAGACCAAAGCCATAAGGAGTAGATCAGAACCTATCGGCTAGGCAGTGACGACAACCCTCCAGGGCTTCCCTGGCGGGTCCGGTGATTCCAAGGACAGATGCTTTACAAGATAATGGCAGCCTGGGACATGGCAGTGATATGGGGTGCTTTTAGGGTTTGGGCTCTTCTTTGCTGCTCTCTACTTATTCTCTAGTTTTTTTAATGAGTAATATCAAAAATTGGTTAGAAGAAAGAAAAAAAATGAAGGAAAAAGACCTCAAAGCTGCTGATACCACAAGAAAGCATACATGCTTACTCACAGCAGATGCATCAGTAGATGTTAGCATCTGGGAAGACACACTGGCAATGTGGCCCAAGAAACATGAAGGTGTCCCTACCTTCTGCTGAGTACTCTAACTCCTTGGAACAAATTCCAAGGAAACAATTTATTAGAGAACGTAAAGTCTGGTCTCAGGCATGTGTTTGATACTAGAGCATTCTTTAGGATCTGGGGCCAAAATAGCTAAGTAGAAACATACAACTTTATTTGGAGAAATAAACGTTTTCCTGACACTGGGTTCAAGGAGGAGTTTATGATGTGCGGCCTTATAGAAGAGAGACATTACATATGAGTGTAATGTCTTCCACTAAGGAACAAGGACAGTGGGGGCCCCAAGTGACCACCATTCAGGCCTGAAAGGGCCGGGTGGCCCCATTCATTCAGCAGCTGGGAAGAAGCACCTCCACTGGGAGGATCTAAAGCCGGGTTCACACTGGGGGAAGTCAGGCGGGGTGTCCCCTGCTGCACCACCAGTTGCCGTTGAGTCAGCTCTGACTCCGGGTTACCCCATGTGTGTCAGAGTAGAACTGTGCCCCACAGAGTTCTCAATGACTGGTTGTTCAGGAGTAGATCACCAGGCCTTTCTTCTGAGGCACCGCTGGTGGGCTTAAGCCTCCAGCCTTTTGGTTAGCAGCCAAGCATGTTAACTCTCTGCACTAGGGTTAACCCTGCTGCATTAGGGAAGGTAAATGCCCTGAATGCAGGACAGATGGGCAGAGAGGATGTTTCTAGACAGGGTTCTCAAGGGTCTCCAGAAGGGAAAGTGTGATGCTTAACACCATGCTCAGGGACAGACTCACTTAGACAGGAGAAAACTAGTAGCAAGCTTTATCACACCTCTTGCAACTGAACTGCCTCCCAAAGGCTGCCTCCCAATGAAGTACAAACGTGGGGAGTGGAGAGAAAAGGGACGTTGTGTTGTTTTCTCTGGTGCTGTGGGCCCGGGTGATTGGCAGCTGTCTCCAGAGTCACTGCCTGTCTTCCCCCAGGAAACAGAAGAGCAACTTGGGCCTCCCCTGTCTCCTGTCTGAGCCAAGTTGCCTCAGGGGACAGCCAGTGTGCAGGTAGCTTAGCAGTTAGTCTTGCTGTTAATTTTATTTTTATTTGGTTATTTTTACACTGAAAAGATAAGCCAGGGTTGAATTTGGAGGTGTTCTCATTCATTTATTTATTTTTATTACTTGCAAGGAAGGAGCAGCTTCTCTCTCTCTCTCTGTGTGTGTGTGTGTGTGTGTGTGTGTGTGTGTTGAGTGACTCAATTCTGACTCATAGTGACCCTATAGGACAGAGTAGAACTGCACCATAGGGTTTCAAAGAAGTGACTGGTGGATTAAAACTGCTGACCTTTTGGTTAGCAACTGAGCTCTTAGCCACTAGGGGATTGGTTTAAATACCCAGGTGGCAGGAGCCTACTCAATCTCTGTCTCTGGGAATCCTTTTCTTACTCAGGGCAAATGTGGCAGGGGTGGGGTCTGATAAAATAGCACCAAGAAGTTCAGAGGCCTTAAATCCCGGAGCATTAAAACCAGGATTAATTGTGTTCTCCCTTTGGATCAAATTTTCCTCAGGTAAAAGCGAGCCCAGCAGCCTTTACGAACAAATCCATTCTCCCGTCCCTCAACACGAATGTCACAATTGCACCAGGGGTGTTTTACCTTGCCCTAACATGGAACGTCCTCTCAGTGGGGTTGATTTTTCCCCAGGTGGATAATGGGTTGGGGAAGCCAGAGCCTGGACAAAATCCAGGAAGCGCTGGGAACGCTACACTTGGTGGGAAACGGGGGTCTAGATTTGTCTTTGCCACTGTCGTCTCAGCCAGGGAAGGGGGTCAGGCCCACGGGAGTCTGGGCATACTCAGCCTTGTGGGCGTGGTTCTCCCTGCCCCACCATCACTCAGCACGTTTCTTGCTCACAGGAAAGCCACGTGATGGGTAGCATGGACAAACTGACTCGAATGCTAGACTACCTGCACGAGGAGGTGAGGCTCGAAGCTTCCACAGTTCTGTGGCACCAAAAACCTGGGGCCTTTGCAGCTAGGAGAAAGTGGCCCTTCCAAGGGTGGGAGGGCGAGTTCTGGGTTTTCTTCTTGAATGGCCTCCCGCAGGACAGGGGAAATGAACTCCTTCAAGGGAGATCTGTCCCTAGAGAAACAGAAAGCTCTGGAGAGGCCAGTCTTTTCACCCTTTTAAATGAAAACACGGGTCAGGCATAGAGCTTTCCACTCTTGCAAGGGATATTTCTGAAAGAGACTTCTGAGGAGGAAGAGAAATAAAGCGTGGTTCTTCACCAAGGACTTGGTAGACCTGCTCTTTCCTGAGGCCTCTCTGACTGAACCTGGGGTGATTACAGCCTGGAGGGTGCCTGAGAGCCTTCAAGGCTTCCCTTTTGGAGTGACCATGATGAATACTGAAGGTTCTGGGGATCCAAGGAGAACTCTATGGCTTTCACTTTCCCATCTTCCCCCGCGGGAGAAAGATCTGCAGATCTTGCCACTGTGGGCTTCCTCCCTGTTGGCACCATGGTGGGGAGGTGCCCTGCCTCCATGAGGGAGGGTGAGTGATGCCTTTCTGGAATGGCATGGCTGGAAACTTTGGATGGAGCCCAACTGAACACCTCCCAAACGAGCTTGCCTGTTTAACAAAGGAGAGGCCTATCACGCTTGACCAGAGCCCAGACTGGGCTCCAACCAGGGCTTCTGGAGAGGCCTCTGGGCAGTAATGGTGACTTGGCAAATGCTCACCTTCTTCTTTCTCATGTCCTGCTAGGTCCCCAAAGCATTTGTGAACCTGGTGGATCTCTCTGAAGCTATGGAAGTCTCTCGCTGGCATCAGGACACTCAGCTCAGGTAGACAGGGAATGGAATGCAACCAACATCTGTTGAGTGGCCATCATATGCCAGGCACTGAGCAGGGCACTTGTGTACATTAATCCTATGAGGGAATTTAAACAAGTGGAAGTTGAGAGAGGTTAGCAATGTGTGTAGACCACAGAGCTAGTCAGTGGCAGAGTCAGGATGGAAGGAGGGGAAGTCCCCTGCTGAGTATGTTTTGGCGACTGAGTTTAAAGAATGGAATCTTTGGCCTGGCTAATGTAGTGCCAGATGACCTACCCCTGCCAGAATGATTTGAGACTTAAACAATGAGTTTGGCAAATCATCTCTAGACCAAGAATCATTTATTCTGGAAAGTGGAAAGAAAACAATTTAGCCTAAATGTATTTCACCTTCACAGAGCATGATTCCCATACATTTCTACAAATTTTCATAGAATTTAAGTTCTTTGGACCCAAACCTTACAATTTCTGGTTCTGCACCTAGAAAAGACGTTCACATGGTAAAAGTCAGGGCAGAGGCCACTAGAGATGATGGCGACAGGAAGAAGGAGAGAAAGACAGTACTAAGCAGGAAAGGAGGCGTTTGACGAGGGAGGAAGGTGAAAGGAATACAGAGTAGGTGAAGGAAAGATAGGGTGTGAGTTTCAAGAGTGAGGAGCAAATGAGGGGAGGGGTATACCAGGAGATGGAGTACATCTCCACATCCCACCCCCATGGGAGGGGTGGGTGGGGAATAAGGGCTCCACAATGTACCTTCCCACTCTATACTTTATTCTCCTCAACATTTGATTCCTTCCTTCTCATGCCCCCTCTAAGACTTCTAAGTTCTTCTTCCCCACTCCCTAAGCAACTCCCAGGTCCCATCCCTTCTTCCTCCCTCAGGGTGTAGATGGATGGCACCCCGGCACTGCACTCAGCTCTCTGATTTCCTCTTGTTCTACCTGCAGCCCCACAGCAGAGCCCTGCAGATGCTTAGTGGAGACTTCAGAGCTGTCCAGGGTTGTGATGCAGTGGTCCTATCAGGTGAGCCCACCTGGGGAGACTGGGCTGCTGGCTCACAGGGGGCAGGGTGGCCATGGAGGAGAACAGAATTAGGGTACAGCTCAACCAATGCTAAGTTTGCTAATGTAGGACTGCTTCAACTGGATTTGGGACTGAGTTAGGAACCAAAGAGAGCTTCCTAATGACCGTTCAATAATCCTACTATGGGACAGGGCAGAGTGACGAGGGAGGGGTGCTTCAGATAAAATGTAGTGAAGAACTCTGCAGATTCATTCAGAAAGGCTCCTGGTAATCATTGCTGTGTATCCTGCTCTGTCTGTGGCCAGTGAGCTGGTTTTGCCCAGACTGTGCCTGCACCCTAGACCACAGCCCAAGGGGAGAGTCAGGGCTTTCTAGTTTCCAGAAGAGACCCCAGGAGAGTGTGATGGCTCATGAAAACCATCGTCACAAACAGCTCAAAGCACAATTCCTACTGCCATGTTTAACACGATGGTTTTGTTTAAGAAGAAAGTTATATTTGAAGTTGTGAGGTGCTTCTCTCACTCCGGAAATGACCACATTATTTTACATGGATAATGGCACATCCCTCTACAGAACTTAGCCCTTGAGGAGATGGTGGGGTCCCTAGCCAAATGCTGGCCAGGCTTATATTTCCTGAGCTTCCAGATAACATATTTCACGTCTACCTCTGATATGACTGCTAGGGCTTCAGAAGAGAAAAAACCCCAACTTAGTTCCTCAGACAGCCAGGAAGTGTGAGACAAGAGGGACCTTCAGAATTGGTCAAGGGTGGGCCAGGCTCTGCCTTGCTCATGCTTCTGACTGTTTGCCTCTCTGCTCCCCTCCTTCAGGAAACCTGGGAGAAGCTCCTGGCCTCCAGCAAGTACAACGAGCGGGAGTCCTTCACGGTTGTATTCCAGCCTCTCTTGTCTGAGACAGCCCTGTCGCCCGTCTTGGTGAGTGAGGGCTACAGGTGAGGCACACAGGCACAGATCGAGGAGGGTCCTTTGGCCATAGGTCTGCTCCCTGCTCCCCCCTGCCCCTCACCTCTGCAGAAGCCCCAACTCAGTCAGCTTCACTGAACCCAGGAGACATTGTCTCAGAGGAAATGCTATGATATTCTTATACTTTCTTGTGTTAGTCCCTACAGGGTTGGATAGCCCCCAGAGGCAGATTCTTAGAAGCAGGGCAGCCCAGAGCTCAAGAGCATGGGCTCTTCAGATTCATAACTTCTAATCCTGGCTTTGGAATGGGCCAGCTGTGTGACCTTGGGCAAGTTGTTTGAACTCTCTGTGCCTCGGTTCCTCATCTGTAAAATCAGGATTGTTATTAATACTCTTACCTCTAGGGTGGTTGTAAGGGTCACATAAAGTGATACATACACAGAACTGGGGCCAGCCCTGGCACTTGGGAAGCACTCGATACCTCTTAGCTATAATGTAATCACTCAGGGCAGGATTTCCGGGAGCACCAGTCATGCTCCCTGCTCTGCACTCTCTGCTACACCCATCCCTGCAAGGTACAGCAGATTTGAGTGGGCCCCTGGGTCACTAGGCAAACCCAGACCACGTAGCACCGGGGGTGGGTGCACGGGTGAAGCCGTGGAGCCTCCAGAGCCTGACTCCTGCCTGTTGGAGTCACCGCGCCCCCTCCAGGACTAGGATATTTAAAGTAATTCTTTAAGAGGAGGAGGAGGAACATTAGCTTCCCATCCCCTCCATTCCCCTCCTGCTCAGACCATGCCTGAACCACTTCCCTGTGATTGGCTCCTTCTGTTCAGTTCAGTATAAGCCCATGAACACAGAGCAATCAGAGGCTTGACTTGCTCCTGTAGGCCCCTTATCTCTGAGCCCTGACCCTAGATGGCAATCCTATAAACACTTAGAGTTGTTGATGGGGGCACTGAGGGGAGAGTATGGAAGGTTCAGGGACCGCCATCTCCACGCCAGGGAAAAGTGTGTGTTGGAGGCAGGCCTATCACATCTACTTCTGGGGCACAGAGGGGTTCCTTTCTTACTTGGTTCTCTTTCAGGGAGAACCATCACTCCAGGATCCCACCGCACTTGCCTTGAATCTCTGGAACAGCATGGTGAGTGAGCCCAAGGCGGTGAGTTGGGATATGGGCCTCCAGGAGGAGGGGCAGGGTCTCCACTGCCACTCCCACTGTGCCCACTGCTCTGATGAGAGGGGCTGCAGGACGCCCACGGGGTCCAGAAACCATGTGTCTGGGCCACTAATGAACTTTCTCACACCTTAGGAATGGCCAGCTCTGACCACTGGGGGTTTGACCTCCTCATCCTAGAGGCTGGGCCACAGCCTGCTGGGGAGGCAGCTCTCAGTGGGGCCTCAGGCCTACTCTTTCCAGGGGCGGTGCAGTTTCCTCAGTCTGTGTTGAAGTCTTCACTTGGGTGGGGAGTGAGCTCACATACCAACTCCTGTCCAGCTTTCCTTCATTTTACATTTGTATGGCATCCACAGTTTTAAAAGCCCAGGGCAGTGCCTGGGACAAGCATGGACTTTAGAGTCATGAAGACCTGGGTTCAAATCCTGGCTTCACTCCTCATAAGTGGTGTGACTTCAGGGCCTTTCTGCAAAACCTAAATCATAATCCCTGGCACAACACATGTCAAGTACGTAGCATGGTCCTGGCCCATAGTAAACACTCAGTGTGAGTTGGCCCTTTTTACCAGATCTATGACAGACTTTCCCAGGCTCCAAAGGTCCCCTAGAGCCATCTGGAATGAGTCAGTAACCAGAATGCAAAGTCAAAGGCTCTCCCTTATTGCTTTAGCTTCTCCAGGGCACCAGAGACCTGATTTTCCCATTTATGTTTTCTCCGTCCAAGCTGTTAGAATTCCAGCGACAGAATTTTGTTTTTCTTCTTCTTTGGATTAGAAAGGTTTCTCTACATCTTCCCAGTTGTTGTGTCTGCTGGATACCATGAGCAGCTGCATTTCAGCTGTATTAACTAGTGCAAGACAGAGAGCGGGGAGTGGACAGGCAGGGAGCAGCCCCCAGCCATCCCACACTAATGGAAGCACGCTGTCTTTTGGAGCAGGCATATGATTTCTTTGAACAGGGACCCTTGTTAGTGGACCTGACCCTTAGGTAGGGTTCTCTTTCAGAACACCACCTTGCTGCTAGTCTCTTATGAGGGGCAAAGGAAGGAAACCAAGACTCCCAGTGGGGGCTGCCCTCCTTCCCCCCATCTCTGAGGAAGAAAAGTCCATTATTTCAGCTCAGCCAAACCTCTCTCTTCCTTTCTCCCAACCAATTAAAGGCCATATACCATGCACCCTGCCCTATGCTGGGTGCCAAGGAGGATACAACCAAACATGGCCTCTGCCCTCGATGAGCTTAAGGAATAGCTGGGAAGGGTCAGGAACCCAGAGGAACAAGAGTCAACAGGAACTCGGCCAGTAGTAGCATGCTGGGCTGTGCCAAACGTGATATGCATGATGTGGTCAGGGGAGCCCTGTGAAGGCAGGACTTGAATTAGCTTTGTAGGATGTGTCAGAGGGGGTAAGGGAAAGCATTCCCAGGTAAGAGGGTCTTTGTGAGCATGGAGAAAAGAATGCACCACATGCGTTAGGACGGGCAGTCAGGATTTGGTCTGATAGAGAGGAAATGCGGAGATAAAAGAGGCCCAGAGAATGAATGAAGTGCCTGGGACATTAGAGAGAAGCTGATGAAAGCAGATCCAGGTTGAGAGGGCTAGATTCCCTCCTCTCTTCCTCCTTTTATCTTGTTATTTATTGTCATTGGTGGCAGTGGCAGCAGTGATGATAATCACCATTTATTGAACCTCCTAGGTGTTGTCCCCTGTGCATGCAGATAGGTGCACAACATGCACAGTGTCTCACAACCTAGTTGAGGGATAGATGAGCAGGCACACAGAGAGGAATGCAGGTCTCACACTAATAACCAAAGGATTGGGGCACAGTAAGTGTCACAGGGGTTCAGAGGAGGAGGAGGCTTTCAAAGGTGGGATTTTACCCTTACTCTTTCCAATCTTGCTCAATTAGCTACAAGGTCCACAGTTTCCCAGTAAGAGTTCCTTAAGGCTCCCATATCCCAGGTCAGTGAGGAGGGAGGAAGTGAGATATGAGTTTCCCCAAGTATGCCTATTTCCTAGCTTCCCCATGGGTGAGATACGGAGCCATCCCACGGCTTGCACAGCAAGCACACCTTTTAGAACCAGTGCTTCAAACCAGTTCATTCTGGTTTGAACCAGTTTGAAGCCCTGTTTAGAACACACCTGCAACACCTGCAGGCATGAATAAATCCATAAGAAGTTAAGAATTTCACAAAAAAGACCAGACTTACTGGTCTGACAGAGACTGGAGGAACCCCTTAGACTATGGCCCCTGGACACCCGTCTAACTCAGAACTCAAGCCACTCCCAAAGTTCACCTTTCAGCCAAAGGTTAGATAGGCCTATAAAACAAACAATAACACACTTGAGGAACTTGCTTCTTAGATCAATTAACTATACAAGACCAAATAGGCAACCCCTGCCCAAAAGCAAAGACAAGAAGGCAGGAAGGGAACCGGACAAATGGAAATGGCAAGCCAGGGTGGAAAGGGGGAGAGTGCTGACACATTGTGAGGATTGCAACCAATGTCACAAAACAATTTATGCATAAATTTTTGAGTGAGAAACTAATGGGCTCTGTAAACTTTCACCTAAAGCACACACACACACAAAACCCAAACAATAGTTTAGCTTAACTAGTAAAGAACGTCTGCTTTGATGATTGTGCTTTTTTAAGAACTATCCATATGGGATCAAATTGACAATAGCAACTTGAAAGATTAGACAGGGGAGTGGAGCCAAGATGGCAGTCTCATCAGACATGCCAAGTCATCTTTCTGCAACAAAGACCTGAAAAACCAAGTAGAACAGACACAGGCATTAATCCTGGAACCCTGAACCTTAAATGAAGGGATAAAGTATTAGACTGGAAGCCACTGAGAAGAAATTGATTGGAAACAGCAAGCAAGTAGAGATACAGAGTGGAGGTTCCCTACCAACTGGCACGACACAGCATGGCCATCTTGGGATAAAGCCGAAAACCCCACATGGAGAGCACAGAAAGGCACCTTCATGGAATTCCCAATAGGAGATAGAGGAATGGTGCAGACACACCCAGAGTAAAGTAAGACCCCATTTGCTGGCTGCTGCTCAAGGAATTGCCCAGACACTCTCATACAGTAACCAGAGGAGCACACTTCTACAATCACCACCCTTCTGGTGAATAGCAACAGAAACCACCCTATCTTGGCTGCCCTGACTGCTGGGGACCACAGTAGGAACACCCCTATTCCCCTCCTCCATCTAGCCCCATCTGCCCCTCCCTTCTCCCCCCTCTGCCCGCCTCTCCCCTCTGCCCTGCCATGCCACAGCCCTGAGTAGAACCAGCCCCTTGCCATCTCCTTCCCCACTGGTTCTGCCTCACCACACCATGGCCCTGAGTGGAACTGGCCCTACACAATCTCCCTCCCCATTGGCACCCCCCCCCAACACTGTGGCCTTGAGCTGAACTGGCCCTGTGCCACCTCCCTCCCTGCCAGCTCTGCCCTGCTGCACCACTGACAAAGGACCTGACCCATGCACCCCTACTGGACCTGCCTCACTGCATCATAGCTGAGCCACCAGCCCTGCTTATCCAGACAAGGTGTTTAAAATTTCATGCCCATAGACAAGAAAGCAACAAAGCATGCCTCGCATGCCTGCCCAGACATATCAAAACAAAAAAGCAAAACAAAACAAACTTACAATCAATAAATAAAGAAAATAATACTTGAATGTCTCAGAAACAGCAGACAATATCAAAACATATAAAAAAGCAGGACAAGATGGCTCCAGCAAGTTACTGAAATAAAGAATCAAATGACCTTCAGTAGAAGAAAAGGCAGTGGAACTACCTGACGTGGAATTCAAAAGACTAATGATTGGGACTTGCCAAGAGATTAGGAAAGAGATTAAGGAACACACACACAAAACTAAGGAAAAAATAGACAAAATAATGGAAAACAGAGACAAAACCAACCAAAACATAGCCAAAATAAAAGCAAACACAGACAAAGCAATAGAAGAATTCAGGAAAATAATACAAGAACAAAACATTAAAATAAATAAACAGAAATCATACAGAAAACAGCAATTAGAAATCCAAAAGATAAACAACAAAATTTTAGAAAAGGACACCTCAATAGGAAGTTTTAGGGGCAAATTTGAAAAATGGAAGACAGAATCAGCAAAATTGAAGACAAATCCATTGATGCTACTTTGAGAAAAAATCAGAGAAAAGAATAAAGAAAACCTAAGAATTAAGTGGGAAACAATCAAGAGCAAAAATGTGCCAGTCATCAGACTTCCAGAACAGGGGGAGAAAATGGAAAACAAAGAGAGGATTGTTAAAGATTTGCTGGCAGAAATCTTCCCTAATATTATGAAAGACAAAAAGCTGACCATTCAAGAAACTCAAAACACCCTGTATAGGATAGACCCCAAAAGAAAGTCATCAAGACTTATCATAATCATACTCACCAAAATCAAAGAACAGGAATCCAGAGAACAGCTCAAGAAAAATGAAAAGTCACTTACAAAGGGGAAAAAATAAGACTAAGCTCTGATTACTTGGCAGAAACTATGCAGGCAAGAAGGCAAGGGGATGATATATGTAAAAATTTGAAAGAAAAAAATTGCCAACCAAGAATAATATATCCTGCAAAACTCTCTCTCAAATATGATGGTTAAATTAGGAGATTTCCAGATAAACAGAAATTAAGGGAATTTGTAAAAACCAAACCAAATTTATGAGATATGTTAAAGGGAGTCCTTGAGTTAGAGAACCAGAAATATCAGACAACAACGTGAATCCAAGACACAGGACAGCATCAGCCAGATAAGAACCTAGGTAATGAACTCTCAATGATAAAACAAAACCAGAAGATTTAAAATAAGGAATCAGAGACATCAATCTGTAAATGATGAAATCAAAATGATAAAAGATGGTATAAACAATGTATGCATGGAACTTTCAAATGGAGAGGAAGTCAAGGTGATATCAAGTAATAAAAGACTGGTTCAAACTTAGGAAGATAAGGGTACATTTCAAATTAACTGCAAAGAAAGTTAACAAACCTATTCATCAAAATAAAAAAAGAAAAACATAAAGACTCAATAAACACAAAATCTGTAATACTGAAAGAAATTCACAAACAAAAGGAACTCAGCACAGGAAAGTAAGAGAAAATGTCTGCACCACAGAAAAAAGCACAACAAAATGACCGCAATAAACTCACAGCTATTGATAATCACACTGAATGTAAATGGTATAAATACACCTGTAAAGAGAACAAGAGTGACAGAATGGATAAAAAAACAGGACCCATCAATATGCTGTCTGCAAGAGACACACCTTAGACACAAAGACAAAAATTTATTAAAAATCAAAGGATGGAAAAAATATATCAAGCAAACAGCAATTAAAAAAGAGCAGAAGTGGCAATACTAGCCTCATATAAAATAGAATTTAAGGCAAAATCAATCATAAAATACAAGAAAGGATATTATATGAGAATTAAAGGGACAAAAGGGTTTAAAGTCAGGAAAAGTGTGCATCGGGGTTGTATCCTTTCACCATACCTATTCAATCTGTATGCTGAGCAAATAATCCAAGAAGCTGGACTCTATGAAGAATGGGGCATCAAGATTGGAGGAAGATGCATTAACAACCTGCGTTATGCAGATGACACAACTTTGCTTACTGAAAGTGAAGAGGACTTGAAGCACTTACTGATGAAGATCAAAGACTACAGCCTTCAGTATGGATTACACCTCAACATATAGAAAACAAAAATCCTCACAACTGAACCAACAAACAACATCATGATAAACAGAGAAAAGATTGAAGTTGTTAAGGATTTCATTTTACTTGGGTCCACAGTCAACACCCATGGAAGCAGCAGTCAAGAAATCAAAAGATGCATTGCACTGGGCCAATCTGCTGCAAAAGACCTCTTTAAAGTGTTGAAAAGCAAAGATGTCACCTTGAAGACTAAGGTGCACCTGACCCAAGCCATGGTATTTTCGGTCACTTCAAATGCATACAAAAGCTGAACGATGAATAAGGAAGACCAAAGAAGAATTGACGCCCTTCAATTGTGGTGTTGGAGAGGAATATTGAATACACCATGGACTGCCAAAAGAACGAGCAAGCCTGTCTTGAAAGAAGTATAACTGGAATGCTCCTTAGAAGCAAGGATGGTGAGACTACATCTCACATATTTTGGACATGTTATCAGGAGGGATCAGTCCCTGAAGAAGGACATCATGCTTGGTAAAGTAGAGGGTCAGCGAAAAAGAGGACGACCCTCAAGGAGATGACTGTCTTCCTGACACAGTGGCTGCAACAATGGGCTCAAGTGTAACAATGATTGTGAGGAAGGTGCAGGACCAGGAGCTGTTTCATTGTGTTGTAGATAGGGTCACTATGAGTCAGAACAACTCGAGGGCACCTAACAACACATGTTAATGAGCCCGGACTCAATCTACAGGGTTATTAGGTTGTATCTTGAATAAATCTCTTTTGAGATATAAAAGAGAAACTTGAGCAGAGAAGAGAGGGACCAAGAAAGAAGAGCTGGAAAAGATAAGGGTAATCTGTGTTCAGCAAGGCTTCCAGGTGATTCTGATGCAGGCTCATGTTGGATAACCACCATATGAGAGCAATCACTGATCCTTTGGCTCCAGGATCCCTGCTGAGAAACTCCTAGACTCAAGGGAATATTGATGACAAGGACATTCACCTAGAGCCGACAGAGAGAGAAAGGCTTCCTCTGGAGCTGGCGCCCTGAATTCAGACTTCTAGCCTTCTAAACTGAGAGAGAATAAATTTCTGTTTGTTAAAGCCATCCACTTGTGGTATTTCTGTTATAGAAGCACTAGATAACTAAGACAGGTTGCCATTCCTTTTCCAAAAGGTTAAGCTAATTACACCCTCTTATCTGACTTTCCTTTCATTTGGGTTAACAACTAATCTCATGAAGGGTAAAGTTCTTTCCTTGTCTTCTTGTTTACTGGGGCACAGATACTGGAATAAGATATTGCTGAAGAATCTGAAATCCTCATGGAGGATGGCAGAGTCAGTGACTGAGCCCCATCCTGTAGCTTCCTGCTTCTGTGTCCCCTGTCAGTGTCCTTGGAAGGTGAGGTGAGGGACAAAGATGCCATCTGAGCACAGTGCTTGTGAGCAGCTGGGCTGACAGCAGACCATGAGGGTCCCACGCAGTACATAATAGCACTTGAAAAAGAAAATATATAGTCTCTCAAAGCCGTTGTCTTTTAAAAAATGTTTATATATTTATAATGAACATTTAAAAATAACAAAAAGATCCCTCCCACATCTAATTCTTCAACCCTTTTATGTAAGCTTATAATCTGCTAGTTTCCCCTGCTGGCATACCATAAACTTTTTTTCTACGTTGTTAAAGTTGTTAATAGCCTTCATGGTTATCATTTAAGTAGCTGCCTATATCAGAGCTGATACCACTATCCTCATTCCTGAATCGCTACCATTCTAGTTGTTGGGGAGTGTGTGGGCTGTGCTGGGTTCCATGTCACTGTACCTCTGTGTCCTAAGTAAGGACAGGCTGTGGGGACCAGACCCAGGACCCATAACTTGCTTCACTCACAGCTTGTGTAAGCAGTTCTCAGGTGATAGGGTTTCCATTGTCTACTAGACTCAGACGTGTGTACACAAGGAAGGGAGCCCTGGGGAAAGAGCCACATGCTTTCCATGACTTCCCATACCTACTCTCCTCTCCTAGGGAACTGCGACTACTGAACTGGCCAGAAGATGGGCAACAGGGAGAAGAGGAGGACCCAAGCAGGATAGTTAGCCTGGAATCTCAGAAAGCTGCATGACCACTTAGAGACACTTTGTTTGATACAGAACACCAGTGTCCTAGTTCCAGCTCTGCCCCGGCTAACTGGGCCCCATCTTGACCTCGCTAATGCTCAGTTTCCTCTCCTGTAGTATCTTGATGGGTAGACTAAGAAGTCCCTTCACAGTCTAAAAATCAGTGATTGTTCTCATATGGTGGTTATCCAACATGAGCCTGCATCAGAATCACCTGGAAGACTTGCTAAACATAGATTGCTGGGCCCCACCTCCAGAGTTTCTGGAGATTCCACAGGCCTGGGGCAGGGCCTAGAAACTTGCATTTCTAATTAGTTCCCAGGTGCTGATGCTGCTGGTCCAGGAATCAAACTGATAACCAGTGGTCTAGAGTCTTGCTCAATGGTACCCTGGAATGCTGCTACCTATACAACACTTTTCTCTTCTAAGGATGTCTCATCACCTTCTTTTCTAGATGGAGCCAGCAGGACAGAAGGATGAGCCATTCAGTGCAGAAGAGAGGAGGCCAATGAAATGTCCCAGTCAGGTGGGCAGGGACTGGGCAGGGAGGCCATCTCAAACTGAATTGGGCCCGGGGGAGAGATAGGGTTACCAAGTGGGGCTTTGCTGTGAAGTGAGGGGTCTTACCTGGCTGGGACATCAGGCCCATTGGAGTCTTGGGCCTGTTCTTCCAGGTCTGGGCATGGCTTTGCTCTCTTGGGTTATACTTCTGGGCCACAAGAGCAGTTTTAGTAGAACTGAAGCCCCCTCCACACCTGGAGTGGGGAGGTTATAGAAACAAAGCCATAGCTCACCAGGACCCAAATGCTGCACCCCCATCTTCTCTACGTCCCGAGACCCTGTCCCAGATGTCTTTTCCAGACCTTCCTCTATCTTTGTGTGGAGAAGGAGGCAGGGTGTCTGAGTATCTAAGTAGTCTTAAAGATGGGTCATTTTGCTGAGTCTTAAATAACTGTAGTATGTAGTATGTATATAATCAATGTTTCTCAATAAACAGATGAGAAAATCAAACAGAAACCCATGGCCATCGAGTCAATTCTGACTCATAACGACCCTACAGGACAGAGTAAAATTGTCCTAACTGGACATAAATGAATACAATTCCTTTCATCATTTAGTGCTAGTGAAAATCTTAGCTTTCGTGTTGAATTGGTGTTTTTTGCTACTAGACAACAAGAACAATATAATTTGTCCTGTTTCCCTCTTTGCTTTGGCTGCCAAGGAGCTTAAAATTAAGTGCTCTGCTCACTGAAATATATATACTTAGCCAGGTGCGTGAACCTCCAGGATAGCAAGAGATAACTATTGCAAAGGGGACATTTCGAAGCACTAATGAGCCCCTTCAGGGAAGAGATGGGCAGCACAGAGAAGAAGAGCCAGAGAATGGTCTGGTCATCATTTAAAGTATGATATGATTGTTCCAAACTGGCCAGGGGTATTGCGAGATAATAAAGCCTGATAATTAAGGGATACATTACCTTCTTCTGCAGGAAGAGCCCTATCTGTTTACCTACACGAATAGCAACTACCTGCCCAGCTCATCAAAACCCCAAAAGATGCCTGAGGTATGGAAAGACTTTCTGTAATTAACAAACATGCAAATGAACTATGGGCTGTGTGCCTTGTGAGTCTTTGGAACCTTCCCACGTTGTTTCTTATGTCCTGGAATCTCACTGTCTCTGGGGTTGCTGTAGGCTGCAGAGGTAATGGCGGCTATGACGAATATCTGAAATCCAGGCTGGGGAAGGGTGGAGGATCACGTGTGTGCCTGTCCTCTGGTACCTTGAAGCAGGTCTACCCTAAAGGTCTTATCTTTAGAACAGCCTTACAACAACATCCTGTGGCTTCAGAGGGCATGTTGGGGTTGCTCAGCACTGCCTGCTCCCTGTCTGTTGTGATGTCGGACACCAGACCCTTCCCAGATCTCTGTCAGATCCTTTTAATCTCATTGGAGGCATTAATCCGAAGAGAAGTTTAAGAAAAGGCAGAGCAATGTGGGGAAGTCTGAAACCAGAAGGTACAGAGACAAAAAGTCCTCAGCAGTTGGTCCACCCCCATAGGAGCACTTCACACTTACTCACATCTTGCTTGTTGCTTATCTCATGAGCATCTTTCAGATACTTCCTGTCAATATCAGATAGGGCACCCTGGGCTCCTCTGAGAAATGGAGGAATGCCTGAAGGTGGATGTCTTTGTTCTCAGAGAATTGGGCACCCACATGGGTCAAGACAAACTCAGTCCTGGTGATGTCCCTGCCTCCCTGTTGTGTATAAGAGGGTAGGATTTACTCTAAGTGGTGGACACAGAGTTGATGGCCTGAGCCTCCACTATGAAGCCAAAGAGATACTGTGTGGAAGACTCTTGATCCATAAACTTGCCCCACACTTTCTAACAATATCATAACAATGAGGATACATCTGAGAGGTAGTAAGACACAGTGAGTTAAGAGAACTGGCAAGGTATTTAGCCTTCCTGAGCCTTGGTTTTTTTCCTCTGGGAAATGGTGATAGTAATAGGCCTACCTCATATTAAATTGGAATAAGTTAATACGTATTAAGCACTGAGAATAATATCTGGCATACCATATATTAGTGTTGCTATTATTGTCATCTAATAAGAGGAAGCAATACATTCCTTCAGGATATATTTATTGAATGCCTACTATGTACCACTAGAATACAAGCTCAGTGAAAGTAGGGACTCAGAGTAGGAACCTAATAACTATTGGATGGATGGATGGATGATTACCAGGCATAGGAGATAAAAACATAAATAAAATATTTTCCTTGTCCTAAGGAACACAGTATGGTAGAGAAATATATAAGTTAACCAGCATTGCAACACAATGTAATAAGTACCATAATTAAAATTTTATGGGATATTCTGGGAAGCAGAGGAAAAGAAACTAACTCAGACAAGAGAAAGTTGAAGAAGGCTTCCCAAAAAGTACTCATGACCTCAGCCTTGAAGGATGACTAAGCTTGAGCCAGGTGGACAGGAGTGTAAGAAAATTGAAAGTAGCGCTAACTGCTTGGGCAAAGGCATGGAGGTGTGGGACAGCACAGTGAGTTTGATCAGGGGCTGGTAGCTTAAAATGTCTGGAGGCCTCTTCGGGCATGCTAGGGAGAATGCACTGATGTTAACACGGAGTAGTAATTTATTTTTTCAACCAACAAATACTTATTGAGCATCTACTGTGTGCCAGGCAATGTTCTAGGCTCTGGGAATACAACAATGAAGGAAACAAACAAAATTCCCTGCCCTCACTGAGAATGTGGACAAGGGAGTGACATATTTATGTTGATTTTAAAAAAGTCACTCTGAATGAATTCAGAGGGGCAGGGAGGAAGTACACGGGACTGACGGTGATCCTGGTGAATACTGCAGCATTCCAGGCGAGAAATAGCAAAGGCCTAAAGTTAGGCTGAGGTCAAGGGACTGGAGAGGAGGAGACGGGCTAACAAAGGACATTGTGGACAAGTGGACGTGAATGTTGAAGGAGACAGAGAAATCGAAAAAGATAGGTTTTTATCTTACCTTAGGTGATATTTTCCAAAATAGAGGCCCTACATCTCACCCAATTTCCTAGACTGCTAGCTCCATTTCATGCTGCCATCATGAATTTCATGGAAATTCATGTTATTTCTGTGTGTGTCTCATTGCAGGTGAGAGAAGGAACGGAAGTCAGATGTCCTGACAAGGATCCATCCGACTCGATTCCTTCCTCAGGTACACAGCTTGAGCTGAGTGATTTTTAAACTCATTTGAGGTCTGAAGTCATCAAAGTAAGAGCCACTGTAATATGACAAGGACTTTCCACATGATCTGAAATACTCCTGAGAGGTTTTATAGGAACAACAGGAATAGCTTTGTATGTATACTTGTCAGTTCATGCCTGTGTTTGAGTTATTCTTTAACTAAAATATGATAGCAGCATCACTATCAGAAAGCATTTATCGAGCACTAACCACTTGCCAGGCCATGTTCTACAAAGAGACCAATTTAGTTGAGTGAGTTGATGTCACTATCCCTGCCTTTAAGCCTTGAGAAGGATAATTTGTTCTCCAATAAGCAAAACTGCCTTTCAGCAGAAAACAAAAATAGGCAGTCTGCAATCCCTGACAGCCTCATTTGCAGAATGCACTCAAACACCACACAGATCAGGAAAACACATTCTATTATAAACATGCCATCTTCACTGCCTCTCAGGGTTTCTAAAACGAGCAATGTGGGCACTGATCGGGACTCGTGTCTTGTTTTAGGCAGAGGTCAGCAACTTTCCCAAGAGGAGCTGCTGAAGGGCTAAGCCTTTCTGAACCAGCATTGGGAGCCATGGCTATGTGCAAGGTCACACAGGGCATGCGACCATGGGGAGTCACGGGAAGGCTACATGGTGACCCACATGACTCAAAAACCAGTCCAAGGACTTTTTTTACAATGGTGCTACAGGTTGCCATGCTTAGTCGTGGAGGGTGACTCATTTGTCCATTCATTTATTAGATAATCATTCAGTTTCTCCTACGTGCCTTCAGGAGTTTATAATCTAGTTGATCTATTGCTCTCATAGAAATTAAGTTTAGTGATGTCACAGTGAGTAGGAGGAATCTTTCAGGGATGGGACCTGTCTAGCCAGATTGTCTGAGGACAATATTTCCTTTTTCTTATGCTGAATATTAGTAGAGCAATAAATGCCTGGCTCAGCCTTTCCTTCCCATCTTTACACACTCAACTTAAGTCAAATGACTGGGAGGTAAGTTAAAAATCTTCTCGCCAAAACTTTGGTATATAACTGACTCTTGTTCTAAGTTGCAGAATAATGGAATAAGTTATATAGATCTTATACTACATACATATCTATAATCAAAAAAACAAAAAACAAAAAAAAAAAAACAACAACCAAACCTGTTGCCGTCAGGTCGATTCCAACTCACAGCAACCCTGTAGGACAGAGTAGAACTGCCCCATAGGTTTCCAAGAACTTTAGCAGCAGAAATAAATTATCAGCTTCATATCTAGGTCCTCCTATAACAAAACCCCTTACTCAAAGTTATATACAAAGCATCTGAGTGTTTTAATAGCCATATTCTTTACAATGAAATAAAAGCCATCCTCTTTTTAATCTTATCACTCTGAAACGATGATCTGTAAAGCATTTTGCAATCTTTGCAGATTATGTTGCTACTACGGCAGTGATAACCAACCAGTCCATTATAGCATATCTCAACACTTAAAAGCCAGATAAAATATGAAATTCTTCCAGCCAGATACCAATCTAGGAAATGAACTCTCAAGGACTATCCAAAACCAAAAGAAATACAACAGAAAATCAGAGCAGTTAATCAGTAAATGACAACAACATCAAAACAATAAAAGAGGGAATAAACGGCATAGGTATAGAACCTTCTAATGGAGAGGA
>NW_004443988.1:9144247-9178538 GCF_000243295.1 Trichechus manatus latirostris
AGAGCGTAGTCAATGTCACTGAACTGTGCATGTAGAAATTTTTGAAATGGTGTATCTTTGGCTATGTATATTTTCACCAAAAAAAGGTCGAGAAGGGAGAGGGTTGACATGTTGTGGGGTTGTTAACCAATGTCATAAAACAATATGTGTACTACTGTTTCCTGGGAAACTATTTGTTCTGTAAGCCTTCACCTGAAGTACAATTTAAAAAAATATATATGAAATTCTTTCTTATTCCCTAACCCTGGAGGTTATTTTGTTTATTGACACTTCAATATATAACAGCAAGAAATCTCAAGACCTTGAGATCTGGGATGCTCTGGTGATAGGAGCTGTTTGAATACATAGATGGACAGGTTTAGGCCTCTAATCAAGTGGACATGGGGCCAAAACATATGCTCTTGCCAACCGGGTAGATGCATGCCTCAAAGATGAATGATTGGCCTGCACTTCGGAGTCCTGCTTCACCTGAAAAGTCTCATTTAGAAAAATGACTACAACCAACTGGACAATAATGAAAAACAGTTATTTTCAAAAATCTTTATACTCCGTCTCTCAAACTAATCCACAGATAACAAAGATCTAGCCAAAAACGATATTTCAAAATAAAACATTGCCTGACATAAACAGGCCACGGCCCTGGTGGCCTGGGTCTGTCCCTCTTATTCCGCTCCAGAGTCCGTGGGAAGCGAACCTCTTCACTGACCCATGGGGCCTTTGGGATGAGATCTAGAGTGTACGTAGATGGAAGCAATTTTTATGACCAAGTGGCATTTGATAGCCAAACAAAGAATAAAGACCTTTAAGTTTTTCCCCCAGTCAATGCACACGTGCATTTTGTTGAGTGCTACATGCTGTGGGCTTTATAGTTCTTAAATACTTGTCTTATATTACTAGATGGTCCTCTCCTTGACATGGTTGGGACCGCTAAGAAAAATATATTGGACCTGGTAACTGACATAAGTTTTTTGAGGTGAGAAAAGGAGTAGTTTTTGTACTTAAAGGAGTGGCAATAAGAAGCCAGAGCGGATGTGGCTCACTGGTTTTGTATCTCTCCTGAAGTCAAGCTGTCAATTTCATACAGAAGACAAAATTCATAACATTTGAAAATACAGATGTACGAAGCTAACTATATGCTGTCACCAGTAATATAAACCAGCACAGTGACTTCATTTATTGTGAGCCATTGACTCCTTTCTAAGTCCCTGATGTCATTTCTTTGACCCATTTGGCCAAAATGAGTTATTCAAAAGCTGATATGAAAAATGTGCAGGTTACAGCACTAGGTGGTCATCATGTATGAGGGATTTCACTTCATTCTGAGCCAGAAATCTAATTTCCAGCCCAGGCCCTGGAGCTGTTTCTATGATCATTGCCTGTTCAAGGATCTGTGACTTGACCTAGCCTTTGATCAAGAAGGAATGATGCCCCGCAGGGAATAACAGCCTGCTGGTCTCTAGGAGCGACCAGCCTATTGAGCAAGTTGAAACTTGCTTTAAACTTGTCTTTAAGACACTTGGATGAGTAAGTGTTTCCCTGCCCTGAGGGCTTCACCGTTTAAAACTGTGAAAGCTGGAAAGTTCCTGTCACAGAGCCACCTATTTAACTTTCAATTGAACTTAAGCACATTTATTGAGCTATGTACAAGGCACACATTTCTTTAGAAAAATTCACACCAAAGCCTTCCAAAGACAGAAATAAAGTTTCAACCTGTGCTAACAGTTCATTATGATCGTGGAAGTCTTTAAGAAGGTCCCTAAAATCAGAGAACAAATGTGTTGGGTAACCCTAGCTGACAATTGAGAGAAAGTTGTTTCTTTCAGATTACAGCCCCATGTGGTTTAAGTTGTTGGGTTACACAAAAACAAAAAAGCACCGTGCCAAGTCTTTCTTCTGGGTGTAACTTTCCATATAGTGGGCAGTTTCCCCATTCTACCCTCTACTATACAGTTTCTTTGCTGTTCATAGTATTTCACTACAGCTTAGATGGACTTCTGATTTAGAGGCCCCTTCTGTAGAAATCTTGATGAGTTAATGATGTGTTTCTCAACCTTCGTTCAAGGTGGTGGACAGTTTGTACCAGATAATGTTTAGCTAATCAGCCCACACAAATTTAATCTTATCATGAAATGGTTTTTTTTTTTTTTCTTTCAAGGAGAGCAATTGCTAAAGTGCTTTGCTGTATTTCCAGGCTGTGTCTTTTGTCGTATATGGTGACATTAACAAACCTCAAATCAAGGTCTACAGGATATTAAACCAATGAATTGTGTCACGCTCTATCTTAACAATAAAATCCCAGATAAGTCAAATCCCTCCCACCTCCATTTGGTTCATTTGGCTTATTATCTTTTGCAGGAAATCCACACCCTCCTGAAAAGTCAATCAATCAGTCTATGCACCTGCACATATATACATACACATACATACACACACATAGACATTGACGTATGGATGTGTCTGTGTGTGTGTTTGTATGTGTTTCCTTTCTGTCTGATACAAACTTAGGGGACAGGGACGGCCAGTCTCAGCTGCCTCTTCAACAAACTGTAATGTGCTTTTAAGTAAATCTATCCATCTCATCCATGTTTTACCAGTCCCAAAAGTTTCCCCTAATCGTTGCATACTGGAAGCCCTGGTGGCATAGTAATTAAGAGCTACGGCTGCTAATCAAAACGCTGACAATTCGAATCTACCAGTTGCTCCTCGGAAACCCTATGGTGTAGGTCTACTCTGTCCTATGGGGTTGCTATGAGTCGGAGTCGACTCCATGACAAAGGGTTTGGGTTTTTTTTTTGTTGTTGTTGTTGTTTTGCATACTAGCTAGTGTTCACAGGATTCACTGTATTATGTGTTACGAATGATAGCATAGTGGATAGATAGCATAGTGGTTGCCTGTCATCACCAGCAGCTAAAATAAACCACTCCAGAGTCGAGGGGGATGGGTCCTGTTTTTCATTCTGTTGCCTTTTTTTGCCCACAGCCCAATTTCTTTGAGAAGAGGACATTTTAAAGTTTTCAGGCTCTGGCCTGGGACATGTGCTAATGTGTGCAGCTGTCCTTGCGATTTGATATTATTCTCCTGACAATATTCTGTAGCTGTGGAAGGCTGGGGCAGGACCAAGCAGGCTGTAATCATGTGTAAGGAAGTGTGTGTGTGCGTGTGTGTGTGTGTGTAGGGGTGGATGCGGGCGGAATTTGGAAAGGAGGGAGGACTCTGAAGAAAGAGCCTGGTGGCTTTCAAATCTAAGAGGCAGAGCTGCAAACCTGCCTCCAGGCTTTGCAATGGCAGCTGCAACTGCGTGAGCCGAGGGAGAGAAGTCCCTTGGGAGGTACCTTGGTATTCACAGCTACAACTGCAGAAACTGACCACTGCCAAGAGCTTCAAAAATAAAGAAGTGTCTCTATCAGTGGTTCTCAAAGTATGGTACCCGACCAGCAGCATCAGCATCACCTAGGAACTTGTTTGAAACACAGATTGCTGGGCCCACCCCAGACCTGCTACTCTAGGGGTGGGGCCGGCAATCTGTGTTTAACAAACCCTCCAGATGACTCTGGTACATGCTCAAGTCGGAGACCCGCTAATCTATATATTTTACACACACACACACACACACACACACACACACACACAAACTACATATAGATCACTTTACAGCCTGTCATAGGAAGAGGCAGCACAAGGGACATTTATTTTCCAATGAGAGCACAGCCACAGTGGGAGGGAGTGGCAGTTCCACATTTGCAGGCGGCATGGAAGTCAGGTAGACAAGATGTCTCCGTGGAAGGAGACAAGATCTGGAGATCCCTTTGAACATCATTTTCACTGAGTGTTAATAAAGCTTACTGAGTAGATATAATTATTCAAACTTTACTTGGATTTTGATGGGTGCAGTGGGTTATACGTATTCTAGTTGTGTTGAAAGCATCTTGTTCTGTGTTTCACTGCATCTTTTATAGAGTCTCTTGGCAAAGAAGGGCTGTCAAGAAAGCCTTTTTGCAGACAAGTTTCAGTTTACCCGTCTTAAGCAACAGCCTACTGAAATGATGAGCTCCTTCCCCTAGGGGCTGGGCCACTCCCTGGTATAAGCTCTATATTAGGCTTCTTCGAAGTCACAGATGTTGTTTCGACAATTTAGCACAGCACTGCACCACTAGAGACCATGGAAGTCCCACTGGAGAGGGAAGATGGCACCACGGAAAAGTCAGGGAGGCTATGGGAGTGAGGCATTGGAAGTGCGAGGAAGCCTGTGATTTGAGGGGAACAAGCTACTTGTGATAAAGGAATTGTAGATGTGGTCTCCAAAATGCACTTGGATGCATAAGGTAAAGGGGTAGATAGATATAGTACAGGTGTATTTATGTAAGTATTTACATATATAGCAATATTCATGTTAATCTCCTAACTTGTTAGCCAGATATAAAAGGCCTGCGGCCCTAACCGATCTTTCCAGTATTATTTTCTGTTAATCTCCCTGTATACGTACCACTTACACCACACTACGACTATCTGTTCCATATAGACTTTACTATGCCCCAGCTTGCCTTTATGCTTTTTCTCCATCTTTTTCTGCTCTGCAATAAGCCGATTACACTTTCCCTTACCCTCATCTCATTGTATCCTGAGACCTAGTTCAAATGCTACCTTCTCCATGAAGCCTGCTCTGAAACACCTCTGCCCATTCCCCCAGGGGGAGGGCATCTCCCCAGCTCCAGAACTTCAGGTCACTTTATACCTCTCATAGTGTGTATCACTCTATAGTCTCTGTTTTAACTATTACCTGTTGCCATCAAGTTGATTCCCACTCATAGCGACCCTATAGGACAGAGTCGAACTGCCCCACAGGGTTTCCAAGGAGCTACTGGTGGATTTGAACTGCTGGCCTTTTGGTTAGCAGCCATAGCTCGCCGTAGTTCTTAGCCACTGCACCACCAGAGCTCCATTTTAACTATGGATATTTCTTATTCCCCCTTCGCCTGTGAGTTTCTTGAGTTCTTTCCCCATTTCTGATTACTGTGTATTTCCCAGAACACCCAGCCCACAGCTTGGTGTTCAATATGTTTGTCATATGGGTAAATAGCCTTTCCTCCACAACACAGTACATGCTTAAACCCAAGGGATAAAAAATACAGTCAGCAAATGGACATGGAGAACTCAGGGTGCGAAGGGAAAGGGGGAGAGTGCCAACACATTGCGGGGATTACAACCAATATCACAAGACAATTTGTGTATAAATTTTTGAATGAAAAACTATCTGGTTCTGTAAACTTTCACCTAAAACATGATAAAATAAAATAAAAAAAATAGAGTCAGTGGTACAAAACCGTTTTCCTTTTTACTTTAAAGCAACTGAGCTGATTGTTATAGGATGATATAATACTCTATCCCAAACATCATCAGGTCCTGGGATAGATTAAACATTGGTTGCATCTTCATCGCAGTCCTTTCCTACTCCCCAACCACACTGGCAAGGGCTAGCTCATGCCCTGAGAGTGATTGCTCATCTGGTGCCTGTCAGGTCTCACCCAATGCCAGCGGACACAGCTCCTCTTAAAGCTGGGCCTGCCTTTCAGCAGCCCCCTTGCATCATTGACATCCTCCAGTTGCCTGAGGGTGGAGACCAACAACCAGGCGCCATGACTGGCATTGCTGCACCTGATTGGTAAAGATGGACTTTTAATCTCTCTTGTCCACACTGATTTGCTATTAAAAACTGTCTTCCCCTCAGTTTGTCTGGAAGATCTTTATTTGTTTCCAGAAGAGATGGGCCCAGTGCTTTCCTGGAACCCTGATCTTCCATTCACTCCTGCTTGTGTTCTCAGTTCACAGGTTGAAGCCAGCTGACATCAAGGTAATTGGAGCCATGGGCGACTCTCTCACGGTGAGTTACTCTGAATGTAGAAGGGCAGGTGGGAGTGGAGAAGACCTTGATTGATATGAGAACCTGGAGAGGAAAATGGAGAGAGAAAATTCTCACTCCTTGCTCGTAAACATTGCTATCCGTGGTCCTGATCTCCATTTCTCTCAACCCACTTCCCACCCTGGAACCCAGTAGCATTCCTTGCCCACCTCCAATCTCACTTCCTCATTCCTCTTCTAATACCGGGATGAAGGAGAGAGCAGGCCATGCCTGCCAGAAGTGGAGGGACCCCAGAGGGAGCACCCCAAATTACACAGCTTGTCAGTGGTGGGGGCAGGATTAGACTAGGTCTCATGACCACGGTATAGGGTCCTTCAAACCTCTGGTGCTTAGTTTATCCACGTAGGAATCAAATGAAGGGTACCAAGGAGAGGAGCAAAGATGGTGATATAGGGACAGGTGGTAATGGGGGTGGAGAGGGGCACATTGAGAAAGTGGGTCAGTGGAAGAGGCGGAGGTAAAGATGATACAAGCCCACCTCTGCAGCTGCCCCACACTGATACCTCGGGCTCCACAAGGCGCCTGCAGGTTGGGTCCCAGAGGTTCCCAGGCACAAGCTTCCCACTCAGTAGCAATTCATTACCGACTAGTCTAGCTATTGTTCTCTGGGTCAATAGAACGCAGGGCCTACAGCTGAATCCTCCCCAGCCACCTGACACCTGTGGCCTGTTCACATTTATATTACCTCACTCAATCGCCTCACAACAAAATCCTGCAAAGTATGACTTTGCTTAAATTTAGAAGGCCACATAGCTTATAAGTGCTGGGCCTGGGACCAGAACTCAGGGATCCTGACACTAAGTCCAGAGTTCTATCCCTGCAATGTAGCTGCCTCCTCCATGACCCCTCCCCGTCTCCTGACCCTAAAGGCCCTACTGCTCACAACCTTCAGGGAGTAAGGACAGGCAGCCTGGTGGTTGGACCTTCCATACTGCTTCTCTCCTCCACTTCCTGCTGGGTGTGGCTGTTACCACCTTCCCCCAGCTTCATGGTCTCCTTAAAGATGCTCTCAGGATGAGGACCATCAGGAATCAGCACAGCTGTGCAGGCCTGCCTGGGGAAGCAGCTCTCTGAGTGTGACACAGCTGGCAGGTGGCAAAGAAATGGGGTACAGAATAGGGATCACTCCCTGGGGGCCCTCTGCCTGTAGTCAGCCTTCACCCCCAGGCTGCCTGGGAGGCCAGTGTTCAGTTAACCTTTGGAACAGCCCTGCTAGAAATAACAGGCTTTGGACAATGGTCATAAACCTGTAAAGTAGTCCCTAAAAACAAAAACCTGTTGCAATCGAGTCAATTCTGACTCATAGTGACCCTATAGGACTCAGTAGAACTGCCTCATAGAGTTTCCAAGGAGCGCCTGGTGGATTCAAACTGCTGACCTTTTGGTTAGCAGCCATAGCACTTAACCACTCCGCCACCAGGGTTTGCAAGTGGTCTATACTGTGGTTTAAAATAGATGCTATTTCTGAGTTGAGTGGTGGGTACATGGGATTTCATTCTATTACTATTTTTTAAGCTGTACATATGTGAGGTGTGTTTATATGAAACGATTATGATATGCTTTCTTTTATGAAATGTTTTACAACTTTAAAACATGAGGAAAGCAGCACCCTGAAATGTGTCAGTTTCAAAGTACACACCATGGTAAAACTGTCAGCTTACTTTTGCTAGCCTGGTTTCACTTGATGTTGGTCCAGGCATTCTTGGAATGAGGCAGAGCTGTGAACAGAGCCAGGCATCCCCAGTGACAGTGGTCACTCACCTCTGAAGAGGCAGGATGCACACAAGACTTACTGCTGTCTAGACTCCAGATTTTGGAGTGTGCCCTGGCATTCCTGGCCAGGACCAGAACCTGGCCTTCTGGCAGGTGGGCAAAGGTGGGGCCACGGGATAAGCCGAGGAAACTTACTCCCTTGTCGCTCCCTCTCAGGCAGGTAATGGAGCCGGATCCAAGTCTTGGAACATCTTGGATGTCCTTACTCAGTACCGAGGCCTGTCCTGGAGGTGGGTGAGGGTGTGGCTAGGCCCTGAAGACTCGCTTCACTGCAGGGAAGAGGAAGCCCTCCAGCATTTTAGAAAACAATTCCTCCAGCAGAGGAATGAGTCACAACCTAGTTAGTGCTTTTCTGTGACAAACTCCTAGGTTTAATTTGAAGCAGATGTTTATCAGCTTCCTCAGGCCACAACCTTCCCAAAAACAGGAGCTGAGGCTGAGCAGGAGGAGTTTGGGGGAGAAACTGTGGAAGCATTAAGGTTGGGAAAGCTTCTCCAGCTTCCCTTCCTCCCTTTGTGACGTGGAATATCAGAGAGAGGCAGGGGTTTAAGTGATGCACAGATTACTGTCTGTGGAACCAGAGCTGTGTCTGAGCCCCAGCTGTCCAGCTTTATGTGACCTTGGTCAAGTTACTTAACCTCTCTGAGCTTGTCTCCACAGATGCATGGATAATCATCCTGCCCAATAGTGCTGTAGTGAGGAGTATCACCAGCACCAGTTGCCCTGGAGTCAAGTTTGACTCATGGTGACCCCAGATGTGTCAGAGTAGAAATGTGCTCCACATGGTTTTCAATAGCTGATTTTTCAGAAGTAGCTTACCAGGCCTTTCTTCTGAGGCACCTCTGGGTGGACTTGAACCTCCAACCTTTCAGTTAGCAGCCAAGCACATTAACTGTTTGTACCACCCAGGGACTCCATGGTGAGGATTAGAGAGAATTTAAATACCCAGCACAGGGCCTGACAGCGTAGGTATGAAGGATAGCTGGCATCATTATTAAAGAGCCTTCACTTCACAGAGGAGGAAACAAAGCTCAGAGAGGGAAGTAACCTGTCCAAGATCACATAACCAGATGGTAGAAGAGTAAGAAGTAGAACAGATGGTTCGCTCCATGCCGGCTTGTTTGTTCTGGCTGTGGTCGAACCCAGGCTGCCACAGCTGCACGAGCAGGACCTCAGCTTTACCTCTGCTTTGAAAGCCTTGCCAATCATGGCCGGGCAGGTGTGGTGTTTCCTCAGCCTAGAATTTGGCATCTCTGTCTGGCATCAGCTTTTACCTGAGTACTGAAGCTCTGGTGTCCTCCCCATGTTGCTGCACAGAGCTAAACCCCAAACATTTTGAAAGCCTTTTAAATGTTCCCAGACGTGCTTGGCACAGATCGAGGGGAGATCGGAAAGCTTGGAATCCAGTCAGCTCTGGAAAGCTGCATCTTTTCATGCCTAGAAACCCATGGAACTTTGATCTCCCTTGTATTTTAGAATTATTGTCTTGGAAGATGGTTTGTATCTAGACGACACCCTAAAAACAGGCTTCCCCAAGCCAAACAGAAGAGAAAGAGTGGAGCAAACCTTGAACTGTGTTCAATAACTGTGTTCATCATCAATAATGATGATGATGATGCACACTGCAGTGGCTAGTCAGGGTAGGGCTGGGCTCTGTATCCAAAGAGGGGCCACCTTCTCTTTGGAAGATGCAAGTGAAAGGGCCCACTTGATTTCCCTGCCCCAATGCCAGAGCTCAAAGTTAAAAAAATTTCTTTTTTTAAATCAATGATTACAGTTTAAATCAGGATTTCAGATGTGTGGGGAGAGGAGTTACAGTATTCTGGCTTGTTTTGGAATAATGAGGAAAAGGCAAGTTCCAAGCCTACAAGGTTTTTGTTTGTTTTCAGAAAAAGAAAAGTCGTTCTTCTTGGTAGTGTTTGAAATGTTTCAGCCTGTCTGGCATTTTAACCTTCACTATTTTTCTTTCCAAAAAACAGTGTTGGTGGAGATCAGAACATAAGCACAGTCACTACCTTGGCAAGTGAGTACTTGCTCCCTGGATGGTTTAGGGGCAGGCTGAAGGAGCTTAATCTGCGCGTTTCAACTGCTCCCCCTGGAGGCAGACGCCGATTTGGGATGGGGCCACGGACGGCAGGAACCGCCAGGCTCAGTAGGGGGCGCTGCTTCCCCAAGGCTGCCGCCCTTGCTCTGCTTCTTGCGAGTGATTAAAGCCTTGGAGCTTTTTTTTTTTTTTAAAGAGGAATTATATTTGTCCAAGGAAGGAAGAGAGTAAGAAAGAGAGGAAAAGGAAAAGAGAGCTCAGATCAAATTTTAATACAAATCATTAAGAAGTGGTTCAAGAAAGAAGGAAAGGAAACCTTTTCTGCTTTGCCTATCATCCTGAGCAGAGCACCTCTCAGGCGCAGGAGGCGCGGAGCTAGGGTGGGCTGCGTTGGACACTACATTGTACAAAGACCTTAAGTTCGTGCGTGTTGCTTTATGAAGCGCTGCTACTGCAGCGGTAAGAGATGAGGTTACCTTGTTCAGGCTGTACAAGACTAGCCATATTTGGGACTGAACATTTTTCTTAAATTACTTCACCCACAACCTGTGTGGAATGATCTTTTTTAAAGTCTGACTACATTCTCTGAAGGATCTTGTCTTATTCATCTTTCTCTTCTCCTTAATGTATGCCATAGCGCTTGTTCTTAAAGTACACATGCGATAAATGTTTAAATTTAACTATTTTCCCTTAAAATCTTCTGGGTAATAATTTTGCCTGAGAGGAGTTTACTTGGTCCAGTTCTCGGTTACTTTTCTTGTGCCAATGCTTTTGTAATATGTCTTTAGAAGTGAAGAAATTATTTAAAGTCACCAAGACTATGATGATCCAAGAAACAAACCTGTTGCTGTTGAGTCACTTTCAACTCATGGCAACCCCACGTGTTACAAACTAGAACTGCTTCGTATGGTTTTCTTGGCTGTAATCTTTATGGAAGCAGATTGCCAGGACTTTCTTCCATGGCACCGCTGGGTGGGTTCGAACCGCCAACCTTTAGGTTAGTAGCTGAGTGCAAACGGTTTGTGCAACAGGGCAGGCTGAATCTTCACATCAGCAGAGCTGATCAGACTTCATATTTGTAACCACATTTGCTCTGTTTTTGCTTTTTGCAAATTCTGTTGAATTTAAGTAGGTACAGTTTTGTGCCACAAGTACTCCCTGTCTTCTTCACGTCTAGGTCTACACACAGGGTCTATAAATAAGCTCCTCTATTGCTAGGAGATGGTTTTGTGATGCTTTGTGAGTGTGATTCACTGGGCTGTGAGGCGGCCAACATATACAACAGCTTGCTGTGCTATTTCCCCTGCTTTTATCGAGGACAAGATGATCACCAAAGTGATCTGCAGAGGACTGGGATAATATCACTCCTCAGGGACAGTGTCACTCCTCAGGGGGACTCCCCTGATACACTTGGCCCAGCAATGAAGACAGCCTATTCGGGCTTCTCCTTGCTGAAGAGATAGGAAGGGCTGGATAAACTAGGGGACAGTAACTACCTGGAGATGCAGTAGAAAAACTACAAGGACACAGAGTCAGAACAGAGCCTCAGCTCAACCCCCTATTCAGTTTAATCCAGCAAATTCTCCAGTGCTGGGTGCCGGGGAAACAGGGGAGTGAGGCAAAGACCCTGCCCTGATGCCTTCTGCAAAGTCTCTTTGGGGACATGTCTCTCCAAAGACATGAACCAATAATTACAGCCATGTACAGTGTTTTGGAAAAAATAAAAAGGCTGCTAACAGTGTCTTCTGAAAAGGGGCTTGAAGAGCTAGACTTTAGCAGCTAAGGAAAAGGGATGGAACATTCCTGGCACAGATAACTGCACGTACTAGCAAGTTGTTGCCCTATCCGATGTGTAGTCCTAGTCTATGACATTCCTGGTAAGTAGCTAGCCTGTGCTGGATTCCTCTAGCAGTGGGGAACCTACCACCTCCTAGGACAATCCACTCCATTTTCAGATAGCTCTGGTGGTTTCGGTTCTTCCTTCTATTGAGTAGAAATCAGAGGAATTTCCATCCATTGGTACAATGTCCACGAAAGCCACAAGGAGTGTGTTCAATCCATCTGTGTTGTGTAGTCCTGCAGTAGTGCCTGCTTCTAGAGAACATAAGATGGATAACATGGGGCCCTGAAGCTCTGGCCAACACCTGATGCCCAGCCAGTTCCTGTCCCATATCCTAGCAGGTTGTGGGTCAGGGGCAAGTGCCCTGTGTCAGAAATGAACCAGGGTTCTAGTCTGGGATGCCATTCGAAGTAGCTTTGTGACTTTGAACAATCCTCCTAGCCTATTTGGACTTTGATTTATTCCTAATTCAGTCTATAAATATTTATTGAGCATTATGTGAGGATCTCAGCCAAATTTTGAAAGTAAACATTCAAATGTAGATTCAGTGTGGTAGGCTTTAGATATGCATGAGATTGAAAGGTCAACAAAATTGACAAACCATTAGCTAGACCAAGAAGAGTGAGAGAGACAGAGAGACAGAGAAGACTCAAATTACTCGTATCGGCGATGAAAGAGAGAGGACATTGCTATCTACCAGAAGAGGCAAATCTATCGAGATAGAAAGTAGGTTTTGGGTTGCCATGGGCTGGGAGGGTTGAGAGAAAATGAGGAGTGACTACTAATAGGTACACGTCTTTGTGGGGGGGAGTGATGAAAGTGTACAACTCTGAATATATTAAAAACCACTGAACCGTACACTTTGGTGAATTTTATGGTACGTGAATCAGAACTCGATAAAGCTATTATACATTTAGAAAAAAAGAAAAAGTCATGAGAGAAGTACCTTACTCAGTCTCACATTTATTCAACAATTAAGCACCTTGCACTTGATTACTAACCTGAAGGTTGGTGATTCGAATCCACCCAGCAGTGCCATGGAAGAAAGGCCTGGTGATCTGCTTCATAGAGATTACAGCCAAGAAAACCCTACGAAGTAGTTCTACTCTGTCACATGGGGTCACCATGAGTTGGAATCGACTTGATGTCAATGGGCTTTGTGTGCGGCTCAGAGTAGTGCAAATGGTCAGCTACTAACAGAAAGGTTGGTGGTTCGAACCCACCCAAAAGTAGTTTGGTGATCTACTTCCAAAAGGACACAGCCACGAAAACGCTATGGAGTTCAGTTCTGCTCTGAAACACATGGGATTGCCATGAGTCGGAATCAATGCAAAGGCGAATGGTTTGTGTGCTGCTGACGTGGTTAAGCATCTACCTGCTGAACATTTTGTTCCAGTGTTGAGTGAAACTTCTTAGGTGAGGGCTGGGGGCTGGGGGCTCTGCTCTGTCCCCAGTACACACTGGAGCTGATCAAAGGGACTTGAAGATTGCTTTCGGGAAGTTACCAAGCACGTCTCTTCCTTGTATTTGCAGACATCCTCCGGGAATTCAACCCTTCCCTGACGGGCTTCTCTGTTGGCACCGGGACAGAAAGCAGTGCAGGAGCCTTCCTCAACCAGGCCGTGGCAGGGGAACGAGCTGAGTGAGGAAGGGAGCCTTGGGGGTGGACAACAAGGGCCTCGGGGGCCTGGAGGGGCTTGACCTAGACTGGGGTGTATGGTGCAGGACTAGTTGGGCAGGCCCAGGGGAGGGTCTGAGAGTCAAAGGGCTCTCCCAGGGACATCCCTTGCTGTCGGACACAGAAACCTGCTAGCCCCCAATGCTTCCCCCAGAGAACTAGTCACAACTGACTGGGACGCCAACATAAGATGTGACTTTGTAGATCACAGCTGACTCCCAGTTTTTACGCTGTATCAGCGCCCCCGTCTTAGAGTTGTGTTCTCCCTGCCTTTCTCAGACACGCTTTTCGGGCAGCCTTTTCAGGCTCCAGACTTTGCCTCCTTCCTGCGTCATGGGAAGAGAATCAGTCCTGGAAGGGGTAGCCCCGCGTTTGCATCCTCTCCCCCACCCCAGCCCTCTAAGCCTCAGCCTGTAAGTGGGGCTGGTTGGGAGGCTCAGCTGCCATCTCAGACGTGAACGTTCTGGCGAGCTGTAGACGGTGTCCACGTGTTGGGTCAGCAGTATGCATATGCTGTGGTCACAGCAACAATCCAGCAGGGCTGCAGAACTCCCTCGCCCCCCGCAGAAAACTCTGAGTAAGCCCAGGGACCAGTGTGCCTTGTCACATGGGCCTGAGAGCAGGCTGCTCGGCTCCACTTCTCTCCAAGATCCCAGAGCCTTGAGTGCTGCTTTGGGTCTGCTACATGGTTAGAGAATATGTAAATTCTATACCCAATCTAGGAAAAATAAATGAAAAGACCGTTTTCGTCCTTTGATTCTATTTTTCTTTCAGAAGAATTACAAACCTCGTTTTACTGCTGGAAAATGTGGGGCTCCTACACCAGTTGGCTGGGTGTAAATCCACCATACAGTTCCTAGGGACACCTTGTGTGGTCCCTATCTTCCCTGACACGATTCTCCTGGCTCTCAATGCCATCCTGAGGCTATGAGCCACCTGAACAGATTTCTCATTTACCGAAGACAGGGGAGGTGACACAGTGACATAGATTATCCAAAGCACAGATCATACAATACCTAAAAATAGGGTTTACAATGAATTCTGTGGGTTGTTTTTTTTTTTTCCCCCTCCTTTTGGCAGGACTGGGATTGGAAGTTTATCAATTTACAGTTTGAAATTTTGACTTACTTTAATATGACCGTAATTTTGTTTTCTCCAAGCATATGTCGGCTGATGGTATAAGAGGGAGGTAGTTCTAAGCATGATTAGTTCAGGAAGCCATCCGAGATTGGAACCTTAGAGTCTACAGCACAAAAGCTACCAAAGCTGAGTACAATTCATATGTCCCTGCTTTCCCCCAGCCCTGGGGTTCTTTCATGCAAATAATCCATTTGTCCAAGCACACCCCTGGGTGGTAGGGGAGAGTTGGGCATTATTATTCCTGTATTACAGATGAGGAAACCGTAGCACAAAGAAGCTAAATGTCCAGAACACATGCAATGACTCGACCACATGGTCTGTCCTTGTGCACTGCAGGTTTTATTCCAGGTCAGATGATAACTCTTATACATGCACAGCAGTGCACAATTTATACAGGACCTTCGTGTTTTCACCCCATGTGTTTCATGCGATAACTCTGAGATGGACAGAGCAGAGGGCGGCCTTCCCATTTCTTATTAATGATGAAATTAAGATTCAGAGAGGTTGCATAATCATCACAAAACTCTAGTTCATAGAAAGAGCAGCTGCCCTGATAACTCCGTATTTACCGATGAGGAAACTGAGGCTCAAAGACATTCAGTGCTTACCCAGATTCTCTATCCAGGTTATCTGATACCTAGTCTGACCATGACCAGGCTAGCTGGACTAACAGTTAAAAGGGTACAGGATGACCACAAATGTCTCCTGCTAGGCACTATGTCAGGGACTTTATTGATGATGATGATGGTGGTGGTGGTGATGATAGAACTAATTCAATCGGTGCGCACATGGGCCAAGCACTGTTCTAAGTTCTTTACATGGCACCTCATTTAATCCTCCCAACAACTCTACGCAGAGGGATGTTTACCGCCCCCCCCCCCAATTTTACAAAGGAGAAAACAGGTTTACAAGGTGAAACCCTCTGCCAAGATCTCAGAGCTGGCCAGTGGTGGGACCAGGATTCAAACCCATGCTGTCTGCAGCCAGTAGTGGTTCTTGCTGGCTCCATGGGGCTGCTTTACCCATCTCATGTACTCCCCTGCTGACCCTCTAAGATGGGGTGGGGGTTACCTCCATTTCTGCAATCTTTTTAAACTAAGAACTTAAGCCACTTTCCTAGTTAACAAGAGGCACCAAAGAACCAAATCCAGGTGTGTCTGACTCAACCATGTCACCTTGAGGGTGAGGGGGCTGAAGTCATGACACCTATGGAAATGGTCACATGCCGAGCCGTGCGTGACATGAAACATGAAGTACTTACACACAGGCCTTCTGTTTGCCCTGAACAAGCCTGGCTCGGGAGAGAGAGGAAACTATGTAATCACCTACACCAGTCAGAAGATGATGGAACAAACAGTTGCTCCCTCTGTGTACAGTGCTCTGCCTTTCCCAGAGCACCTTCATGCACCCCACCCCAGGGAGCCGAGGGGACGGAGCTCTGTGGGGCACGGCCTTCAGTCCAATTTTCCTGCGAGAGGCCAACCTGGACCCTCCTGCTGCATACCTGATTCCTGCTTTGTCTGCTAGCTCTCCTCCCTGCCCCAGCCCCGTAGTCCCCACTCCTCACACGACCTCTTCCTGTGTGTGTCTGCAGGGATTTAGCCACCCAGGCCAGGAGGCTGGTGGACCTGATGAAGAATGACACGGTAAGTATAGGAGGTGCTGCCTGGGACCACGCAGGGTGGGACTTCCTGGAGAAGGGAGCAGGCAGGAGAGATCCATGGAGGCAGGGGGGTCAGCTATGGGGGAGGGGGTACTGGGAGCCAGGCCAGGCTTCTAACAGACATATCTGAAGTCTGAAACTCGACTCCTCTGGTAAAGGGGTTCTCATTTATTTGTTCAGTCATTCATTCTTTCATTCAGTCGGCAATTTACATTAAACATCATGCCTCAGGCATTGGGCCAGGTGCTGGAGAGTCACAGAAAATATTACACAGTGCCTGCCCTCATGGAGCTCATAGGGGAGGCCAGCATGAAGAACGCGAGTTATGAAACAGTTCACACGTGTTATAAACAGTGCTATGTATAAGCTGGATTGGTAGCACAGAGAAAAGGACAGGCCCCTCTGCTTGCGAAGGCCAGGGAGGTTTAAGCTGGGTTCTGAAGGGTGAATATGAGGTTCTCCCGCAGATGAAAGCAGGGTTCTCAATTCAGACTTTTCTTGGAGCTGCAAAGTGGATAAAATAATTAAAGGGGTGTGCAAAGGGCAAGAGATGGGATTAGTTATTTTGTATGTAGTTTAATGGACTCTTCGTACCCTTAATGTCAGAAAATTTTGGATTTTTTTTTTTTTTTTCATCTTTCTCCTACTATCCTCTTTGGAAGTGTAGTTCAGGGAAGGCCAAGCTGTGCAGCATAAGAGGCTGTGAGAGCCACAGCTGCCCTTAGGCCACAGTGTGGTGCATGGGTATGGCTAGTCCCCCTTCCACCCAGCCTGGTGCCTTCAAATACTTCCCTAGGTCTCCCTTGGAGTAGGCAGATCCCAAAGGCAGCAAAATCCTTTCAGAGCACACAGTTGGAGCTTCCGCCTTCCTCTTCCCAGCCTCTCCAGCTTGATTTGCTCATGAGCAGTTTTAACTCACGTGCATAACATAAGTTAGGAGAGCTTCCTCTTAATGGAAGATGGTTCTTTCTCCCTGAAGGCAAAATTAAGACAGAAGATTTCCAGAAGATCCCAGAACAAATGGCCTCCATTCCCATAGCCAGAACCAGCCTTCCCTATCCTCCCCCTCTTTCCTTGCTATGCTAGAGATGAGAGGGATGAAGCTTGGTGAGCATCAGTGTCCAGTCCCTACGAGTGGGTACAGCCACAGGGAAGTCCAGTGATCCATGGGGGGAAAAATTGAACCATTTAGCACCTACCAAATCCCTATGACCTCGAGACCCCAAAACCAAAGAGAAAAAATATGAACGTCTACTAAATCCTCCATTGGGGACCAATCTCTCCTAGTGTTCAGCACTTTGTGTCTTCATTTACTTGACTTTGGGACAAGGTGCTTACTTGTTTGTTTCCTATTTGTTTCAGAGGATAAATTTTCAGGAAGATTGGAAGATAATAACCGTGTTTATAGGCAGCAATGACCTCTGTGGTTTCTGCAACGACCCGGTAAGTCTCCAAGGCCCTTAACTCAAGACTCACTCCCAGGGAAGGATCTCCAACAGCCCCAGGTTGCTGGATCATGGAGCAGAGCAGCTGAGCTGGGACTAGGACTCATGGTTTGGCCTAGACCCAGCCTTGGATGAACCCTGAGACTGACAGGGCATTCACCTCCAGGGAGAGATTCAACAGGACATGCAAAACTACTTTTGAGATTGATCCTTATTAGGTTTCCTATCAAGGGAGCTTGGTATCATTCTAGAAACCAAGATAGCATTCCAATGATCTAGAAAAATCTTGCATATTTTCATAAAAAAACAAACAAACCTGTTGCCTATAGGACAGAGTAGAATGGCCCCATAGGGTTTCCAAGGAGCAGCTGGTAGATTTGAACTGCCAACCTTTTGGGTAGCGGCCAAACGCTTAACCACTGTGCCACCATATAAGTCAGCTCCTTTCTCCAGTGTTCAACAGCCTCTCCGTTGCCAACTTTGTGCTGTCACTTCTAGGCACAAGCATGAGGCAAGGTTCTGAAAGAGGTCGTGCTGGGCTGATGGGAACCCCGTGATTGAAGCTGCTGCTGTGGGTGTGGCTCTTCTTCCTGGAACCCCAGAATCTCTGAGCTAGAAGACACCCACAGGCCTTTCTAACCAGTCTCTCACCATGGAAGGAATCCCTTCCATAGAATCTACCTGCTTAATATCCCCAGTGATGGGCAGATCTTTCGTTTGCTCTTTTAGTGTTTCCTTGTGTTGAGCCCAAATCTGCCTCCCTAACTCTACCTCTTCTACCTGTGCTGGGCAAGCCTATACCCTCTTTTACGTTCAATTCAATTGAATTTAAAAATAATAGTTTTATTATTATTTTAAATAAAATAAATAATAAATGTATTATAATTTTAAATAAAAAATATTATATGCAATATATACAAGAAACACATCAAAGTACAGAGAAAAAAATCTCTAATAGCCATTGTTAACATTTTGGTAAATGAGTGTTTAACATTTTCTGTGGATACAGACAAATTGCTTTATTTTCTAAAAATCGTATCATTCTGAAAACATTGTTTGGTAACCTGGTTTTTTTGATTAGGAATACATTGAGAAGATATCCCATGATCAATATATATTTTTCTATGGAATAATTCTTAAAGACTGTATCAAAGTTTATAATATAAATGGGCCATAATTTACTTAACTATTCCTCATTGTTGAATACTTAGCTTACAGTACTTCTAATTTTGCCTATTTTAAATAACACTGTGATTAATATCCATCTTTGTGTACATCCATAATTGTTTCCTTACAATAGATTCTAAGAAGTAAGATTTTTAGACAAAAAGATATGCATATTTACCCTAACATTTTATTGTGGAAATTTCTAAGCATATGGAGAAATGGAAGGAATTGTAGAGTAAATACCTAAATACCCCCTACCTAGATTCTGTAATTGTTAATATTTTGCTATATGAACTTTAACACATACCTATCTATTCATCCATCTTATGTTTTGGTGAATATACACAATTTAATTCTTTGGATACGTATTTTCAAACGCTTTCTGAAAGTTTGTACTGGTACTCCTGCTTCCCCACACCCCAAATGATAATGTATGCTGTCTTTCTTTTTAATAGATGCTAGTCTTGGCAGCTAACCAAAAAGGTCAGCAGTTAGAATCCACCAGCCACTCCTTGGAAACTCTATAGGGCAGTTCTACTCTGTCCTATAGGGTCGCTATGAGTCAGAGTCAATGGCAACGGGTTTGGTTTTGGTTTTGGGTTTAATCTGACAGATGAAGAACTGCATCTCATTTTCAGAATTTGCATTTATTTGATTACTAGGTAGGAATAAACTTTGATTTCCCTCTGCTTGATACTCATTTGAATTTCTCCTTTTATTAAATTCTCTATCATGGCTATTGGCCAGTTTCTGTTGAGACAGTCATCTTTTTCCTATTGCTTTTTTAAAACCTCTATCTTAAGCATCTTTGTCAAATATGTTGCCTATCTTGTCTACTTTTTAAGTTTGTTTATAGTGTTTTCTGATAAACAGATCATCTTTCATTTCTAGTACCATTTGCTGGGCATGTAACATATGCCAGGCACTGTGCTGGAAGCCAAGTGGTGACAGGTGAAACACGGGCCCTGTCCTCAAGGACCGCCCACTGTCAGGGGAGTGAGACACAGACAATTCACCATAACACAGCAGGAAAAACATCAGTGTGGTTCTAGTGATGCACTCGGAAGAGAGATCAAACGTTAAAATTGCCATGGGAATTTAGGGGGTGCCATCAGACAGCAGGAGGCTTTCCAACTAGAACTTGAAGATGAATACATGTGTCATGCAGAAAGGGAACTAGCAGAGCCAAGTTTAGGAAGTGGTGAGTCTGCTGTGACCTGTGGGCACCTGCCCAGAGGGATGACCCTGTCTCCTGCTCCCTTGTGGCCACTTTCCCAGGCTCAGAGCCACCAGAGTCAGGAGTTTTCAAGTTGTGACTGCTGCAGCTTTGATCTGTTTAGTATATCAGGGTCTGGGTTAGATTTCATTCAGAGAAAGAACAAGTATTGAGATCAGGAGAAATAACAGTTAAAACGTGTTTATGCTACTTGGAAGGGCGAGGTCACGGGACCCACTTCCCTTCCCATTATCTCCTTAGGCGATTTGTTTAGAGTGTGTATCCCCAGAGGTTTGAGGCCCTAAGGAGAAGAGGGCAGGCCAGGGGACCAGAGACTGCTCAAACTGCAAGGGACCTTGAGGTCATCTGGTCCAACACCCCTATTTTAGAAGGAGCCAGAGAGGTGATGTGACTTAGCTAAGGCCCTACAGCTAGTTGCCATGGAGTGGATCCAGAGCTTTCCGTAACTCTGTTCAGAAGATGCGTGGATCCCTGAGGATCACAACCATGACAAGCCCCAGGGCTGTGGGGTGATAAGGAGGCTGGGGCCTCCAAGGACACCCGTGTGTCTCATTGTTGCCCACTCTGACTGGAATACAGAAAGTTGGGGACCCAAGAAATGATGTGACCCTGGTCTGTAGGGAGATCTGATGATAAATGTGTTAAAGAGACCCTTCCTCTTCCTATAGGTTCGCTATTCTCCCCAGAACTTCACGGACAACATTGGGAAGGCTCTGGACATCCTCCACGCTGAGGTACACAGCCTGAGCTGCACAGCCTCTAAGTAGCTTAGTCACAGCCTCAACTTGGGCCCCAGACCTAACCTGGAGGCAGCTCTGACTTCCTGCTGAGACCTCCTGGCAGGGCACCCTTACCTGGAGACCAGCGCAGACTGCCCATCATAGAATCAATGGAGGGGTGGGGGCGGCGGGGATAAAGGAAATGTCAGGGTAAGGCAGACTCAGGGCCACCCCAGCCTGCCACCTCTCCTGTGCCTGCCCTCCCCTACCTATTGGGTGTTCTGTGTCTCAGGGGCTGTGCTTCCCTCCATGGTGCTGAATCTACAGTGAGCCATGCACACTGTAGCCTTGTCCCCCAGGATCTAGCCTAGATTTGCCAAATGATTGCCTACAGTCAGAGTTGCAGACTGGACAGAAGAAATTTCATATAGACCTGATAGACCAGTAGGAGGAGAAGGCCCCAGAACCAGGTAAGAGGCTGGAGCTGCACAGCCTGGGTCCTCTCAGGGACTGAATTTGTCTTTCCTCAGGTTCCTCGGGCTTTTGTGAACCTGGTGTCGGTGCTGAAGATCGTCACCCTGAGGGAGCTGTACCAAGAGGAGAAAGTCAGCTGCCCAAAGCTGATCCTCAGGTGAGATGGGAGCTTCTTTACCTGGTTCCCAAAGGCCTATGGGGTCCTTAGCAGAAAGTGGCTCTGATTAGTGAGAAAACCCTAGGGCAGAGTGTGAGAGGGGCTGGGACCACCCCGTTTTCTAACCTGAGAAGGTCTAACGGAGAGAGCATGCCATGGTTTTGTGACCCCAAGATGGACCTCAGCTACCGGCCCTCGGGGTGTGTGTTTACAACCCCAACCCTGATTTCATTGTTCTGGCAGCCCCCTGATACCTTTGAATCTCCAGAGAGGAAGGAATGGAGCCAGCCAGTGTGGGCAAGCCTCAGGGAGTGCCCAGGCCTCTGCTAGGACCTGCTTTTGAGTGTGTCTGGAGCTTCCTCACCCCTTCTGGGCAGCCACTTCCAGGACAGAGGGACCTCTGACAGCTATGAGTGCTTAGGCTGGGCATTCACAAAGCTAGAGTCATAGCCACCTACTAGAGGAGTATGTGGTCAAATCAGAATCAGTAGGGCCCAGAGGACAGTGTCTTCCCCAGAAAAGAGGGAGCCCTGGTCCTGGGAAGACCCAGGTCTTCTTCATTCCTCAGCCTTCGGAGCCAAACAAAGACGGCTTCCCCTGAGTGTTACACGTCTCTATCACCCTCAGAAATAAGACATCCTTCTAACCTAGGCATGAACATTTCCCACGTGCCTTCCTGCAGGTCCTCCTCTGGACCTTTAGCTCAGGTCCTTGTCCTGTGTCCCTGAGTTAGTGGTGTTCTGCCCCCATGCTCTCCACCCAGCTCTGTGGGGCCTCCACCATAGCCCTGAGCACATCTCGTGGTCATTGTTCATGAGCCTCTCTCCCCCACAGCCTGTGAACTTGGGGTCTGAGTCACTGCTAGCACAGCGTAAGGGCTCGGAAGCTGGTTGCTGAATGACTGAATGAATAATTCACAAGGGCCAGATTTGCTCTTGGAAATTAAGGAGTACCTTGGCTGCTCCCCTGCAGATACATGCCAAAGCTCACCTGGGGGCCCAGGCTGCACAGGCTCCCTGGGGAAGGCCTCAGGAGGCCAGAGCAGAGGGAGGACAGCCTGGACGATACGTGTCTATTACCGCAGCTGGTGTCAGGCTACTGTTTTCAGCTGCTGATTCATACCCCGGCTCCCACTTACCACAGTCACTGGCCACACGGGGGGCTCAGCGTGTTCTTTCAATTTCAGAGCTGCTCATGGAAGAAGTCTGTTACCACCGAGCCCTGCAGGGCTTTTTAGACCATTGAAACTAAAGGTTCAGAGTCAACATTTGCCAGGTTGTTCTCAGAACTGAAATAGCCAAACCACTGAATGTCAGGGTAAGGCAGACTCAGGGCCACCCCAGCCTGCCACCTCTCCTGTGCCTGCCCTCCCCTACCTATTGGGTGTTCTGTGTCTCAGGGGCTGTGCTTCCCTCCATGGTGCTGAATCTACAGTGAGCCATGCACATTGTAGCCTTGTCCCCCAGGATCTAGCCTAGATTTGCCAAATGATTGCCTACAGTCAGAGTTGCAGACTGGACAGAAGAAATTTCATATAGAGGTTAAGAACTCAGGAAGGTCCCTAAGCAGCACAAAAGGTTTGTGCTTAACTGCAAACCTAAAGGTTGGTGGTTCAAACCCACCCAAGGGTGCTGTGGAAGAAAAGCCCTGGCGACCTGCTTCCATAAAGATCACAGCCAAGAAAACCCCATGAGAGATTCTACTCTGTAACACATGGGGTTGCTGTGAGTGAGAATCGGCTCAACAGCAACTAACAACAACTCAGGTGCAGAGCCAGACAGACTTGAATTCAAGTCCTGGCTTCCACACTCAGCATTCATGTGGCCTTGAGAAAGTTACTTAACCATCATGAGCCCCAGTTTTCTCCTCTATAAAATGGGAGAATGGCTGTGAGGACTAAACGGGTTAATGCCTATAAAGCTCTTAGCACAGTGCTTGGCATAGTAAACATTCAATATACGATAGCCTTCATTGTTGTTACTGTCATCAAGATTGTTACTTAAAAGGAGATGTACCTCATCTGCACAGCACTGTCCTCACACAGCCATAAAGTAACTCAGGTCCATGAAAGTCACTCCTGCAGATGACAGAAGAAATAACTACTTCATTTTCAAGAGCAAATCCAGGTCTGGGAAATGTTCTTTGTCTTTATCAGTCCAGTATACAGATTAGCCAGCCAGGTGCCCCATTAGCACAGACTCCTGAATCCTCCAAGTGAAAAGAAGTATATCCTGAGTCTCAAGCTAACACTTCTGTGTTACACATTTGGAACCGTGATTTTGGTGGGGTGGGGCATCTCTGGTTTGGTCTGCAGGTCTCTGTGTCCCTGTGTCCTGGAGTTTGATGACAACTCAACAGAAATCGCCACCCTCGTTGAAGTGAATAAAAAGTATCAGGTAAGCTGAGATGTACATAGAAGCTGAGGTGTGATTTGATTGCTCTATTCAGAAAATGAGTAAATGCTCAGGTAATTTTGACTGGCTGGGTGTGCGATTACTGCTGACTACTGAGCTGATACAGGAACCTTTGAGGCGGCAGGGGCTGTGGTCAAACATTCAAGCTACAGAGACAAGTGACTAAACAGCTCACTGAACTCAGAGCCCTGGCTGCCACATGAAAACAAGTGTTTTCAATTGTCCGTGGAGAAATGTGCTGTCCTGGGAAGGAATTTCAGAGTGGGTCTGACCAGATCCACACCCTGACTGGTGGTATGACTTAGACAAGTAAGCTAAGAAAGCTCTCTGAGCTTCAGCCTTCTGGATGTGAGACGGAGGCTGAGACAGTACCCTCCCAAGGGAGTCGCCTGATGCAGTGAAGTAACCTGCACACAGCACCTGGCACACAGAGGATGCCCTCCCCTCCATGGGAACAGGTGTCACAGGAGCACGGGGGGAGAGAGGGTCAGCAGATGGTCTCCAAACATCTCGTGGTCGTCCATTTTAGTCTCATCAAATCATTTACCAGAACAGTTGACTCCCTTAACTATCTTGGCTTTGCCCCCAAATGATTACCCAGTCATTTGGGAGGACAGTGGTAGGTCTTCCAACCCTTCCAGAGTGGTCTGAAAACAGCTTCCAGAGTTGGACTTATTCTTCAAGCCCATGGACTCTTGGAAATAGAGCCACTTCCCTGCAAACTCTTTCAGTGGCAGCCACACCTGCCTGGTAGATCTGGAGCTCAGAGAAATGAACTTCTATATATCAATCTCTGACACCATCACCCAACCCTCTGGCTGCCTCTCCAACTGTACTTCCTTCTTCTGTGAGGAGGCACGTGTGTCTCCAATGAGGTAGTCCATGCCTGCACCAGGAGAGAAAAGGCAGCTGAGGTTATGGCCACGAGAGCACCCATTTCAGCCGGGATTCTTAGGTGCAAACACTAAGAGCTTATGCAGTTTCTAGCTAACTTAAGCAGGTTTATTTATTAGATAGCCTGTAGGATCTCTGGAAAGGTAGAAAACTAGGGTCAGAGGCCAAGCTACCATGGAATTCTCGCGGGCAGGCTGGTAGGAATCAAAATCATGCCAAAGAACTAGTCCAGTGAAGACATCACGGACACTTCAGATTGCTGGCCCTGGGCACCCAGGCCTTCACTGTCGCTGCTGCTTCTAGGACTTGGAGGTAGCTGCCACCTCAGCAAAATGGACTCTATGCTGCCCCTGCATCTTTCTATCACTAGCTTCCAACCCCAAAGCCTGAGACTGGGGCGGCAATTTGGGAGAGCCTCGGCCGTGTGCCCATGCCCTAGCTGTGAGGAGGCTGGGAAAGTAAGCATTTGTCTTTTTCAGCTTCTGTCGTGAGAAGCAAGGAACCCTGATGAAGCAACAGTTAAACACTCAGCTGCTAACCAAAAGGTTGGCAGTTCAAACCCACCCAGAGGATTTGTGGGAGGAAAGACCCAGCGATCTGGGCCCGTAAAGATTACAGCCTAGAAAACTCTATGGGGCAGCTCTACTGTGTCACATGGGGTTGCTGTGAGTCAGAATTGACTCGATGGCACCTAACAACAACAACACAGTGGGAAACAGGCTCTTCCTCTCATACACTGGAGTTTTTAAACATAGAAAGTGGGTTCAGGCGCTAGGCAGCCAAAGAGAATGAGAAATAGTCACCAAAACTGCCTTCACTGGCCTTTCTAGATTGGCCAGCTGTTGTCAGGTCTGATCTTGGTCACCATGGAGACCCTGTCTAGTGTCCTGGAGATGCTCACAGCTCAGCCATGTTTGGTCATCATGCCCTCTCTCAGGATCATCTCACTCCCTACCTCCTGCAAGCACCATGGTTCTCATCGCTCTCCGTGATGATGATCATTGCTATTAATAACCACGGTCATTGAGTACTCACCATGTGCCAGGCACTCAACACACCATTTCATTCAATTCTCAAAAGGTGTGTGGTTCCACCCACTGTGAGCCATGGGTGATCCCTAAAGTAACCAGTAGCATTGGAAGGAGCTCAAGAGATGGTCCTGGCATTGTCCACCATCCTCACTTAGAGATGAGGGGACAGGGGTCAGAGAGGAAAAGTGGCTTGCTGAAAGTCACCCAGCTAGTTAGTAGGTATCATGGCTTTCTCCCTCCTGAGATCACTCTCTCTCCTTCCCCTATCAAGCTTAATACCTTACTCAGACTCTCTGTGCCCGGAGACTACTGCCCGAGAGCTTGGAGGTGAGGGCTCTCTGGCATAGGGGCTTTCTTGCTGCATGGCCCTGGGAAAGAGAGAGTGCGGTGTCCCGTGAAGTGACCACACTGATGTTCCAGGGTGCATGAGCCTGACTTCCCTCTCCTGTCAGGCTCCTGGCCCCAGGTGTTGGAAACCCCGATGAGCAGTGAAATAGCAGAGGCTGGCAGGAGCCGGAGCCAGAACTGGGGTAACGTCCTTCTGGAACTGAGCCCAAGGGGAAGTTGTGACGACAACAGCTCTGTTACCTCCTGGAGAGATCTGAGGGGCTCAAAGAGACGCATGCATGTGCACGCATGTGAGCTCACACACGTATGCACACACATGCACGTGCACACACACACGCACCTGCACACACACACACACCTACACGCACACACGCACCTACACGCACACCATGCACCTACACGCACACACGCACCTACACGCACACCATGCACAAGCAGTATAAACATGCATTCATCCACATATTGTTGATTCACCTTTGATTAAGCAATTAGAGGACAGAAATAAATGTGAGGATTATTGCTTTAGTTATTTAGTCCATCAATAACAGAAATACCACAAGTGGGTGGTTTGAACAAACAGAAATTTATTTTCTCAGAGTTTAGCAAAAAAAAAAAAAAACTCTTGCCGTCAAGTCAATTCCGACTCATAAGGGACCATACAGGACAGGGTAGAACTGCCCCATAGGGTTTCCAAGGAGCAGCTGGTGGATTCGAGCTGCCGACCTTTTGGTTAGCAGTCGAGCTCTTAACCACTGCACCACCACGGCTCCATCACAGTTTGTAAGGCTAGAAATCCGAATTCAGGGTGCTGGCTATACAGGAAGGCTTTCTCTCTCCGTGGGCTCTGGGGGAATGGTCCTTGTCTCTTTTCAGCTTCTGTTCCTTGGTGATCACGGTGATGCTCATGTGGCATGGCATCTATTTCCCCATCTCTGCGTGCTTGCTACCTTGTTTAACCTGCTCTTGTGTATCTTAAAAGAGATTAATTTAAGACATGTTAACAAAGAAAACTCATTCCCAAATGGAATTATAACCACAAGCATAGGGGTTAGGATTTACAACACATATTTTTTGGGGACCCAATTCAATTCATAACAGTTATCCAGAATGTCATTTAACCAAATAATCCCCCTCACCAAGTCTTTAATCCGAATAGCTTTAAAAGAGGACGAGCTAATAGATTTAAGCTTGTCCTTACCTTCCTGTTTACACAGCCTGTGTTAAATACATGTAACTGAAGCAGGGGTTGGGGCAGGGGTCTAGATAAAGGTTGATCTAAAAAAATAATTAGCTGGTTGAGGTGTTGCTGAAGATTAATCTCATCAAAGGTCAGACTCTATTTAATTCCACGGTTGAGGAAGAGAGTACCCAATGGCGAAGCAGGACAAGACTGCAACTGTCACTCACAAATTGTCAGATGCTTGGAGCTCCGTAGCTGCTGCCCTCGCCTCTGTGAATTCCTCTACATTCCCGTCTTTGCGTCTGCTCCCTGACCCTGTCCCTCTTCCTCCCTCAGGAGGGGACCCACCAGCTGGTTGACAGCGGGCGATATGACACGAGGGAAGATTTTACGGTGGTTGTGCAGCCGTTCTTTGAAAAAGTGGACATGCCAAAGACCCCGGTAAAGAAAGAAAACGTCGTGGATAAGTGGAATCCGCAGAGTCCACAGTTGTTTCTGAAGGTCACTTGTGTTGTCTGACGTCTCCGCAAACCTCCCCTTTTTCTGCCCTGTGACTAGGAGGGGTTGCCTGACAGGTCTTTCTTCGCTCCTGACTGCTTCCACTTCAGCAGCAAGTCTCATGCCCGTGCAGCCAGTGGCCTGTGGAACAACATGGTGAGATGGCTGAGGCTGGAGAGCCCTGGGGGACCCAGGACCTGTGTGCCTGAAGGTGCCCTCTCAGCAGTGACAATAAGCCACATTTCCTTTGACCCCCACTCCCTGACCCACCCCAGCCTGCACCCTCACCTTTCAGTTCCTGCTGCCTCTTTCTCACTCCCCATCTTCCTGCTTCTTGGTTTAGCTGGAACCTGTTGGCCAGAAGACAGCAGAGCATAATTTTGAAAATGAGATCAGTATCACATGTCCAGACCAGGTAGGGTGAAAAACATGCCTTTGGGACACACCCATCTGAAGCAGCTTTTCCAGGTTTCGGCTCTCTTTAAGGCTCCTCAGTTCATTTCACCCCAGGTTCTCACCCCCACCCCAGCTCTGACCACCCACCTACACTGTCGGGTTGGTCTGCGAGGCGTGATGGCCCCAGTGGCCAGGAGGCCGTGGAGTGCTCCTCACTCTCTGCATCACAAGGAGCCCTGGCACACGTCTGGGCTGGACGCAGCTCTTTCAGGCCAGGGAGTGGAAAGTGGCAGCAACATCCAGCTCCGGTTTGAAGGCTAGATGAGACTGAAGGATACCCTGTCTTCTTATAGCCACTGCCTCCCTAGCGGAATGGGAAGAGCAAGGGACAGAGACCTAGAATAATATCTTGTTGTGTGGGGGGCTGGGTAGGAGGGAGCGGTACGGAGGAGGAGGAACTGGAAGTGGTAAGGTGGAAGCTGGAGCTAGGAATGCAGACATTAACTAGGAAGGTGAAGCAGAACAAGATCACCATTTTCATTATCACTCGCGAATTTTCAGGTCCTTGGAGCTCTGAAGCTGCTGCCCTTACCTCTATAAATTCCTCTGTATTCCCAGAAGGACCCCAGGCCCAACACTGCTAACCACTGTGCTGGGGCCTGACCCCTCTTGCCTGGGCAAGAAGGGGCCCACACTGCTGGGGGGAAAGGGAAGCGAGAGACCAGGCTGGGCAGTGGGGCCGTGGGCTTCATCAGCAGAAAGAGGTGCACTGGTGGATGAAGCTGGGTGGAGAATGGGAGGTGACACGGTTGTCCCCAGTCAGCAGGATGGGAGCAAAGGGAAGGCATGCTTATTCCTGGGGAGCCCCTGCTGGGCTCCGGTTGCCAGGGAGTCCAGAGTGCATCCTGGAGGGAGCCCACAGCTGTCAGCTTGAGCAGCCTGGCAGGAGAGGCCAGGCTTGGGGATGCAGGGCAGGGGAGGACCAGAGTGTTCAGGCCAAGGTCAGCACTTATTGAAGGCCGGTGAGCAGGAGAGCAGTGCAGGAAGCAAACTGGATTTGCTGCCATTGGCTCACCTCCCTCTTCTCACAGGTCTGGCCGTTTCTGGGCACAAACAAGAACGTGCAGGTATTACATGTGGCTTCCTTTGGACTCACCAGAGAATGCAGTGGCCAGCCCAGGGTGGGAATGGCCCAGCAGGGTGGGAATGGCCCAGCAGGGCAGGAATGGCCCAGCAGGATGGGAATGGCCCAGTAGGGTGGGAATGGCCCAGCAGGGTGGGAATGGCCCAGCAGGGGGGGGGGGGGGGGAAGTGGGCAAGAGCTCCTGATGGGCCAGCTGTAGGGGGCTTCTCGCTCTTTTGTAAAGGCCTATCATGGCTTGGGCTACTGGAGAAAGGGTCGAGTAAATGCCATTGATAGCAGCCTGGATAGGGGCCCAGCCAGTCAAATCACAGCTTCATCAAGGACATAAGTGAAGATAAGTATCCCCTTTATAAAGCTGGGAGTGTTGGTGAAGAAACAGGGGCTGATATTGTCAGTGTCCTGATTCTTGTATTGAATGATAGAGGAGTCTGAAGTAGATCCAACTTCAACCTGGCTGATATCCAAAATCACCTAGGGAGCTTTCTGAAAATGTACTTTCTAGGCCCCTCCCCAGGGGCAGGGCCCAGGAATATGTATTTTTTCAAGTTCCCTGGGTAAGTCTGATGCCCAGCCAGCCTCTCTGGTCCCTTTCAACCCTAAGAGTCTGAGTTTGATTCCACACCCTTAGGGCCATGGGAGCTGGCTGCTGTGCAGGGACAGAGCTCCTTCTGCCTCATCCCCCACCTCAGGTAAGCCACCTATGACACACCAGGTCCCAGGACCGCTTTCATGAAGGTTTACACGCCAATCAGTTCTTTGGCAAGACTTTCAATATGCAAATTATATAATACTTTTATGTACTTGCTTCCTGTCTGGGGTGGTGGCCTGGGACACACTCTGCTCTGCCCTGTGGCAGTACCATGCCCGGCAGGCCCCCAGGTGGTCAGCGTCAGGAGCTGTGTGCTGCCCTCCGACTTCTGCCTGTTAGCTGGAGGCACCTCAGGAGCCCCCCTCATTGGTGATGGAGCCCTGCAGTGTGGCCTCACCGAGCCCCAGAGGTCACAAGAGGAAGCTAGCTCTGTGAGCTGCTTTTGTGGCCCAGGCTCTGCAGTCACAGTTCTGGACTCACACCTGCCAGCAGGGCCTGGAAATCCCCTGGACTCTTCAGAAGAGACTTGGGGGCAGGGGAAGGTACAACATGATTATCCCTCAGATTCTTGGTGGAAACCAGAATCCGGCTCTGACTGGCTGCACACCAGGCCCTGCACTTCACCTCAGCAGGTCCAGTGCCCATCTAGCTCCCATACTCAGGCCACAGCTGGCATCCAGCATGACTGCTAGGCACCAAAGCTGTGGGACCCCATTCTGCCCTCTCTACCGAGGGGAAGCCCTGCCCCAGCTCCCCTTTCTTTCTTTCTAGTTATCTGTCTCCCCAGCCCTCTCCCCTTCTTGCTCTTTTGACATCCCCCCCACCCCCAACCCTTTTCATGGCCCTCTCCTCCCTCCGGAGGCCTGGGATCAGGTGATTGGGAAACTGTCTTCATACAACCACTGGCTCCTGGCACAGCACCGTGCATGCTCACTCCTGCATGACCCAGCACACATGCGGGCCGTGTTTCTGTTTTTGCTCCAGCAAGAAGCACTCGCCTCTGGCTGCAGCTTCCTTCCCACGACTCAAAGGTGTCCTCTTGTCTTTCTAGTACATGCCCTGAGACCCGCGGACATTCAGGTTGTGGCTGCCCTGGGGGATTCTCTGACTGTAAGGACTCTTGGGCTCTGGTCCGGGTGGGTGGCTGGGCTAGATCCCGTGCTCCACCTGTTTCTGATGCGAGGAATAAACAAGATGCTGGTAGACAAGCAGCCCCCTCTGAATGGCCTCTAAGGCCTGGTCCACCTCTCTAAAGTTTATGAGTAGGTCTTCTAGGTTGCCTTCTGCCACTAAGAAAGGGCAATCTCTCCTGCCACCTTTTTGCTTTACTTTTTAAGCCAAATTCTTCTTTAAAATATTAATCTTTTGGTCAGACATATAAAATGGGGAGAAGCTAAAGCTAAGTAACTTCCCTGCCATCATTGTCCTTTGCAGTTATTGATGAATTCTTAAGAGGCAAGTGCCTAAGGATGTCATCTCTCCAGCATAGTTTTTTTTTTTTTTAAGTATAGTATAAAGTGATTTTTCAAAATTAATAGCAACTAATCCTTTGGTGGTGGTGGGGGCCTTTCGAGGTGCTGGGAACAGTGCTAAGAAAATGTGCATGTATTATCTCTCCTAAAAAGAACCAAAAAAAACAAAACAAACCTGTTGCCGTGGAGTCGATTCCGACTCTTAGCGACCCTATAGGACAGAATAGAACTGCCCCATAGGGTTTCCAAAGAGCGACTGGTGGATTCAAACTGCAGACTTTTTGGTTAGCAGCCAAATGTTTTTTTATCTCTCCTAGTCTCCTTAAAAACCCAAAAAGCACTGTAAGGTGGATACCACTAAGTCTCGTTTTACAGCTAAGGAAGGTAACTATTAGGCAAGCTCAGTAATTACGTGGCCTGGGGTTGTCCTCCATTCAGTAAGGAGGTAGCTGAGACTGAGGCAAGTGAAGGGATTGGCTTGAAGGCCCATGGCTGGGGAGGGTTATCCACAGCATGCAAACCTGGCCCTTGGATTCTGGACCAGTGCTTGGTCACACTGCAATGAGTGCATTGGTAACCACCCCTCCTCTTGGGAAGCCCTGCACGTTAATATCTTCCCTCTTCTCTGACTTGATGATTTTCCTATGGATTTTGGTATGTTTTTAAAGGCTGGCAATGGAATTGGCTCTAAACCAGAAGACCTTCCTGATGTTGCCACACAGTATCGGGGACTGTCATTTAGGTAATGTTAACCTTTGATGTTCCTCTGTGTCCTCCCGCCATGCTCACCTGCAGAGGTTGGAGGGGAGGGCTTATCCCCTGTAAATGCATGAATACCAGAGAGCAAGGACTAGGTCTGGAAGGGGCTTCCAGAAGAAAATCCTACATACTTCTGTAAGACATGAAATTTAGTTGGGGAAGAGGGATATTTTACTGCTGATAATCTTTTCTATTAAATTATGCAGAGAAGGTAAACCAGGGTTCTTATCAGACTTTCGGGTCAACAAATCCAACACAAAATGTGCCAGAAAAGCACCAAATCTCTGAGCCTTCAGCGGTCTACTTGCATGTGTATGTGCACATGGAGATAACCTCACTGTTCTGTTTACTGTCTAGATGTACTTATTCATGTCGTTCTGTATTCACAACTCTGCCTTTACATACATATACACACCTGTCCAGAGAACCTCTGAAACCCACTACACACTTCAGGAGAAAATAAAGTCACAATCAACCAGCATTGCTGAGCCCATCCTAGCTGCTGGTACAATGCTAAGGATTGAGGTGGGTAGGTGAGGTGAATATGTGGAAAGCACAGGCAAATCCTGGCGCTCAATTAGCAAGTCCTGTTTAAGAACAAAAGATACCTGAGTGCTACAGGAATATAGAAGAGGGAATAACCAACCCTACCAGCAGAGATGGAAGGCTTCACAGAGAAGGTGGTACCCAGGTTATGTCTTGAAAGACTAGCAATCAGATAGGTTAGAAAGAATGAGAGGGCATTCCAGACAGAAGTGGAAAACCTCAGGATGTGTGAGGTGAGGGGCTTGGGTGTGGCTATTCCTGAATTTCTTTCTTTCCTAATAAAGATCATGTTTATGCATGCCTCAAAGTAACAGGTGGTTGGCTCTGAATCCATGTTACCTAGGAAAACAACCAGAGGAAAGCCAACCACAAGAGGGCACAGTGCTAATGAGAGGCTGAGTGCTTGCTTCCTCCCTTTTCTTTAAAGTTAATTCAGATAAAATATTATCCTCCAAGAAGTGAGAGGTGGCAGCGTGGGATGCTCAGGACTGTGATAATTCTTGGACCAAACCCAAGGACAGTCACATAGAGGAAGGTTTGCTGGGCGGAAAAGAGGCGACATCGCTCAGCCTGTAGCAATCAGAGAGTCCAAGGGATCCTTGGCATTAGGTCATTTTCCCGCTGAGAGCTGAGTAAGTGCCTCCTCCAGCCTCCACTATCCTCAGCCAGGGTATCCTCGGCTAGGTTATCCTCAGCCAGGTAGGTGGTCTCTAACAGGCTGCCTTGGAACAGAACAAAGCCTCGTTGTAGACCACTCTGGCCGAAATGTTACTGAGGCTGCAAAAAAAAAAAAAAAAAAAACAGAGGAAGAGAAAGAAACCAGAGCTTATTACAATTAAAAAAAAAAATGAGGTTGCACGGCAGCTGCATTGCGTCTCAGCAACAAAAGCAAAATGACCTCACATCATAGTGTGAGAAAATAGAAAAGAAAGTAGACAAACCACACAGCAGATGACTGATAAGCTTCAAATGGTGGCGCCGTCTGGGGAAGTAAGATATGCCCAACTTTGCACACAGTGCAACTAATGGGCTCCTGGGATCCAGGTACAAATAGGCAGTCTTCTGCTAAAAGTTTCTCTCTGCAACAACTGAAAAATCCTATTGCTCTGTTTCCTTCTACAAATAAAGTCTGTGTTTGAATCTTCTAGTTCTAACTCCAGGGCCTAATGTTCAACAGCTGCTGTCCCTTTAAACACTTTGTTTGTCCTCAGTGTTACAACTACCTGCCCCAAGACCTATGCGTGTTACAGATGAAAGCTCCAGATCAGTGTCTGAGAGGACTTTTGACACTTGGTAGAGTATGTAGATTAACATTTCCCAAAGTGTGTTCCATGGAACACTAACCCCATCCATGTTCCTGAGGACGGGAAAATCCTTTGTATTTGTTTGGGAAACACCATCAATTATATTCCCCTTCTGGGGAATTCACAATGCATATTAGCACTGCAAAGACTCTGAGAAGCCCTGCAATGAAGAAATCTATTTAAATTTATTTAATCTAGCATTTCCTTTAATTTCAGAACTTTTTCTTTTTGTACAATACCTATTAACATTCCCTGAGAATAGCCATGTAGTAGACTTACCTGAGAATAGAGATTTTCTGAAGCCATTAAAGCTTCTAGATTGGAAATACCAGGCAATTAATGACTCCAGGTAAAAGAATAGTGTTAAGAATGGTATTTGACAACCACAACTACCACAGCCTCCACCAGACTGGGTCCAGTACAACTAGATGGTGCCCGGCTACCACCACTGATTGCTCTGA
>NW_004443988.1:9178638-9204304 GCF_000243295.1 Trichechus manatus latirostris
TAGGTTATCCTCAGCCAGGTAGGTGGTCTCTAACAAGTTGCATAGAAACACGTTCCTGGCTTATATTTCATAGGTCAGGAGTAGAATCATTGGCGGTCAAAAAAAAAAAAAAAAAAAAATCAGAGGAAGAGAAAGAAACCAGAGCTTATTACAATTAAAAAAAAAAATGAGGTTGCACGGCAGCTGCATTGCGTCTCAGCAACAAAAGCAAAATGACCTCACATCATAGTGTGAGAAAATAGAAAAGAAAGTAGACAAACCACACAGCAGATGACTGATAAGCTTCAAATGGTGGCGCCGTCTGGGGAAGTAAGATATGCCCAACTTTGCACACAGTGCAACTAATGGGCTCCTGGGATCCAGGTACAAATAGGCAGTCTTCTGCTAAAAGTTTCTCTCTGCAACAACTGAAAAATCCTATTGCTCTGTTTCCTTCTACAAATAAAGTCTGTGTTTGAATCTTCTAGTTCTAACTCCAGGGCCTAATGTTCAACAGCTGCTGTCCCTTTAAACACTTTGTTTGTCCTCAGTGTTACAACTACCTGCCCCAAGACCTATGCGTGTTACAGATGAAAGCTCCAGATCAGTGTCTGAGAGGACTTTTGACACTTGGTAGAGTATGTAGATTAACATTTCCCAAAGTGTGTTCCATGGAACACTAACCCCATCCATGTTCCTGAGGACGGGAAAATCCTTTGTATTTGTTTGGGAAACACCATCAATTATATTCCCCTTCTGGGGAATTCACAATGCATATTAGCACTGCAAAGACTCTGAGAAGCCCTGCAATGAAGAAATCTATTTAAATTTATTTAATCTAGCATTTCCTTTAATTTCAGAACTTTTTCTTTTTGTACAATACCTATTAACATTCCCTGAGAATAGCCATGTAGTAGACTTACCTGAGAATAGAGATTTTCTGAAGCCATTAAAGCTTCTAGATTGGAAATACCAGGCAATTAATGACTCCAGGTAAAAGAATAGTGTTAAGAATGGTATTTGACAACCACAACTACCACAGCCTCCACCAGACTGGGTCCAGTACAACTAGATGGTGCCCGGCTACCACCACTGATTGCTCTGAGGGGGATCACAACAGAGGGTCTCGGACAGAGCTGGAGAAAAATGTAGAACAAAATTCTAACTCACAAAAAGAAGACCAGACTTACTGGCCTGACAGAGACTGTAGAAACCCCGAGAGTATGGCCCCTGGACACCCTGTTAGCTCAGTAATGAAGTCACTCCCGAGGTTCACCATTCAGCCAAAGATTAGACAGCCCCATAAGAGAAAACGAGACTAATGGGGCACAACAGTCCAGGGACAGGGACTAGAAGGCAGGATGGGAAAGGAAAGCTGGTAATAGGGAACCCAAGGTTGAGAAGGGACAGTGTTGACATGTCATGGTGTTGTTAACCATTGTCATAAAACAATATGTGTACTAACTGTTTAATGAGAAACTATTTGTTCTGTAAATCTTCATCTAAACTACAATTAAAAAAAAAAAAAAAGAATGGTATTTGAGACTCTTCCCCCAAGGAAAGTGGAGTGAGTGGACCTCACAGAGTTGGACAGGGGAGAATTCTTGGGGGAGTGGGGGAGCTTGTGGGCAGGACCTGCCCAGGGAGGCTTGGTTGTGAATATTTCCAAGGCCCTTGCTGTATGAGAATCCTAAACCAGTGAAAGGTCACAGCTTCGGCTAACTTAACACTGTGGCAGGTCTTCAGACCATTGTGTTTTCTTCCATTGAAATAAGTTTGCTTGTCTGAGACCATTCAAAGGACCAAAATAAAATTTACTTACCAAAAAATGTCTTTCTTTGTTTTTTTTTTCAACAGTTTCTACATGTACAATTTAGTGACATTGATTACATTCTTCGAGTTATGCAACCATTCTCACCCTCCTTTTCTGAGTTGTTCCTCCCTCATTAACATAAACCCACTGCCCCCTAAGGTTCCCACCCAATCTTTCTAGTTGCTGCTGTCAACTTGATCCCATATAGATAGTTGTTAAAAAAGCATAATGCACAAGGCAGACCTTTTTCACTAGTTAAGCTAAACTATTGTCTGGTTTTAAGATGACTTCAAGGCATATTTTTGGTCCAAGGTCTAAAGATTATCTCAGGGCAATAGTTTCAGGGGTTCATCTGCTCTCCATGGCCCCAGGAAGTCTAGTCCATGAAAATTTAAAATTCCATTCTGAATTTTCCCTCTTTTGATCAGGAGTCTCCTAAGGAATCTTTGATGAAAATGTTCAGTAATGGTAGCTGGGCACCATCCAGTTCTTCTGGTCTCATGGCAAAAGAGGCAGTTGTTCATGGAGGCAATTAGTGACACATTCCATATCCTCCTCCTATTCCTGACTCTCCTTCTTCCTCTATTGCTCCAAGTGAATAGAGACCAATTGTGCCTCAGATGTCCACTTGCAAGCTTTTAAGACCCCGGGCGCTACATAACAAACTAGGAGGTAGAACACAAGCACTAAACACATTATTAGGCCAACTAACTGGGATGTCTAATGAAACCATGACCCTTTACCTCCAAACCAAGGAACCAAATCCCATGAGGTGTTTGGTTGTACATAAGCAGCCTTAGCAGCTACTTTTTTTTTTTTTTTTGACATTGTTGTAAGTATATCTATCAAACAACTTCTGACAATTCAATTTTTTACAGGTGTACAACTTATTGACAGCAATTACAGTAATAAGCTGTGCAACCCTACCTTTAAGCAATGTGATTTTTCCATCACCGTTAACTCCCCTTTTTCCCCTCCCTATTGCCCCTGGTAACCACTAAAAAACTTTGGTCTCTATACATTTGCCTTTTCTTGTCTTTTTATATAAGTGAGGTCATACAATATTTGTCCTTTTGTGATTGGCTTATTTCACTCAGCATAATGTCTTCAAGCTCTGTCCATACTGTAGCATGTATTAAGAGTTCATTTCTCCTACTGGCTGAGTAGTATTCCACTGTATTTATGTATCCACATTTTGTTTATCCATTCATCTGTTAATGGGCATTTGGTTGTTTCCACCTTTTGGCTATCGTGAATAGTGCTGCAGTGAACATTGGTGTACAAGTCTCTTTTTGAGTCTCTGCTTTCAAGTCTTTTGAGTATATACCTAGGAGTGGAATTGCTGGGTCATATGGTAGTTCTATTTTTAGTTTTTAGAGGAACTGCGACATAGTTTTCTACAATCGAAGTTGAAGAAAACTAAAACAAGTCCACCAGCGCAAAAATATGACCTTGAGTATATCGCACCTGAATTTAGAGACCATCTCAAGAATAGATTTGATGCATTGAACGCTAATGGCTGAAGACCAGACGAGTTGTGGAATGATATCAAGGACATCATACATGAAGGAAGCAAAAGGCTGTTAAAAAGGCAGGAAAGAAAGAAAAGACCAAAATGGATGTCAGAAAAGACTCTGAAAGTTGCTCTTGAATGTCAAGTAGCTAAAGCGAAAGGAAGAAATGATGAAGTAAAAGACCTGAACAGAAGATTTCAAATTGCAGCTTGGGAAGACAGAGTAAAGTATTACAGTGAAATGTGCAAAGACCTGGAGATAGAAAACCTATAGGGAAGAACATACTCAGCATTTCTCAAGCTGAAAGAACTAAAGAAAAAATTCAAGCCTCAGGTTGCAATATTGAAGGTTTCTATGGAGAAAATAGTAAATGACTCAGGAAACATCAAAAGCAGTTGGAAGGAATACACAGAGTTGACATTCAACCATTTCAGGAGGTAGCATGTGATCAAGAACCGATGGTACAGAAGGAAGAGGTCCAAGTTGCACTGAAGGCGTTGGTGAAAAACAACGCTCCAGGAACTGATGGAATACGAATTGAGATGTTGCAACAAATGGATGCAGTGCTGGAAGCACTCACTCATCTATGCCAGAAATTTGGAAGACAGCTACCTGGCCAACCGACTAGAAGAGATCCATATATGTACCCATTCCAAAGAAAGGTGATCCAACAGAATGTGGAAATTACCAAACAGTTATCTTTAATATCACACAAAAGTAAAATTTTGCTGAAGATCATTCAAAAGCAGTTGCAGCAGTACATAGACAGAAATTCAAGCCAGATTCAGAAGAGGATGTGGAATAAGGGATATCATTGCTGATGCCAGATGGATCCTGGCTGAAAGCAGAGAATACCGGAAATATGTTTACCTGTGTTTTATTGACTATGCACAGGCATTCGACTGTGTGGATCATAACAAATTGTGAATAACATTGCAAAGAATGGGAATTCCAGAACACTTAATTATGCTCATGAGGAACCTGTGCTTAGACCAAGAGGCAGTTGTTTGAACTAGACAAAGGGATACTGTGAGGTTTAAAGTTAAGTAAGCTGTGTGTCAGAGTTGTATCCTTTCACCATATTTATTCAATCTGTATGCTGAGCAAATAATCCAAGAAGCTGGACTATGTGAAGAAGAACTCGGTATCAGGATTGGAGGAAGACTCATTAACAACTTGCGATGTGAAGAGGACTTAAAGCTCTTACTGATGAAGATCAAAGACTACAGCCTTCAGTATGGATTACACCTCAACATAAAGAAAACAAAAATCCTCACAACTGGACCAATAAGCAACATCATGAGAAACGGAGAAAATAATGAAGTTGTCCAGGATTTCATTTTACTTGGATCCACAATCAACGACCATGGAAGCAGCTGGCAAGAAATCAGACAACACATTGTGTTGGGCAAATCCACCGCAAAAGATCTCTTTAAAGTGTTAAAAAGCAAAGATGTCAGTTTAAGGACTAAGGTGTGCCTGACCCAAGCCATGGTATTATCAATCACCTCATATGCATGTGAAAGCTGGACGATTACTAAGGAAGATGGAAGAATTTATGCCTTTGAATTATAGTGTTGGTGAAGAATATTGAATATACCATGGACTGCCAGAAGAATGAACAAATCTGTCTTGGAAGAAGTATAGCCAGAATGCTCCTTGAAAGCAAGGATGGTGAGACTTCATCTTACATACTTTGGACATGTTATCAGGAGGAACCAGTCCCTGGAGAAGGACGTCATGTCTGATAAAGTAGAGGATCAGTGAAAAAGAGGAAGACCCTCAAGGAGATGAGGGTCTTCCTGACACAGTGGCTGCAACAATGAGCTCAAGTATAGCAACAATTGTAAAGATGGCTCAGGACCAGGCAGTGTTTTGTTCTGTTGTACATAGGGTCACTATGAGTAGGAACTGATCTGATGGCACCTAACAACAACAACAACAATCCTAGTGGGAGTGAAATGATATCTCGTTGTGATTTTGACTCACATCTCTCTGATGGCTAATGACACTGAGCATCTTTTCATGTGTTTGGTGACCATTTGAATGTCCTCTTTGATGAAATGTCTATTCAAGTCCTTTGCCCATTTTATGATTGGGTTGTCTTTTTGTTGTTAAGTTGTCGACATTTTATATATATTTTGATTATTAGCCTCTTGTCAGATACATGTTTTCTGAAGATATTCTCCCACTCAGTAGCTTGTCTTCAGTTTTTTGGTAGTCGTTTGATGAACAAAAGTTTTTAATTTTTATGAGGTCTCATTTATTTAATTTGTCTTTTGCTGTTTGTGCTTTTGTTATTATATTAGATAATCCACTGTTGAAAGCTAGGCCTGACGGCGTTGTCCCTGCTTGTTCTTCTAAGAATTTTATGGTTTTAGTTTACACATTTAGGTCCTTAATCCATTTTTAATTTTGTTTTTGTGTATGGTGTGAGGCATGGGTCCTTTTTCATTTTTGTGCATCTGGAAATTCAATTTTCCCAGAACCATTCACTGAAGAAACTCTTCTTTCCCCATCGAATGGACTTAGCACCTTTGTCAAAAATCAGTTGACTACAGATGTGTGGTTTTATTTTTGGACTCTCAATTCTAGTCCATTGGTGTATGTGTCTATTGTTATACCAGTACCAGGCTGTTTTGATTACTTTAGATGTATAGTATGTTTTAAAATCTGGAAATGTTAGTCCCCCTACTTTGTTCTTCTCTTTCAACATTACTTTAGTTATTCGGGGAATCTTGCCATTCCATATAAAGTTGAGGATTGGTTTTTCTATTTCTGTAAAGAAGGCTGTTGGAATTTTGATCAGGATTGCATTGAATCTATGGATCATTTTAGGTAGTATTGACATCTTAACAATATTAAGTCTTCCAATCTAAGAATATGGAATATCTTTCCATTTAAGTCTTCTTTAATCTCTTTCAGCAGTGTTTTATAGTTTTCATTGCATAAGTCCTTCACTTCCCTGGTTAGACTTATTCCTAGGTATTTTATTCTCTTAGATGTTATAGTAAATGGAATTGTTTCCCTAATTTCCCTTTCAGATTTCTCTTTGCTAGTATACAGAAACCCAACTGATTTTTTTGTTGACCTTGTACCTTGCAACTTTGCTAAATTCTGTCTTTGTCTTTTAATTAGGAGTTCAATCTCACATTACTGAAACTGCTTCAACAAATGTTTATTGTGCATCTATTGAGAAATGTGTCTCTGTGCACTATGGGTGACAACGAATAAACAAGGCCCAGCCATTGAGCTCTTAGAGTAATATAAGTATATTAATTTGAAGGGCCTAGTGTAGACTAGCTGTTTGGTATGGTTTTCTTTCATGTTTCACATAGTTCTGATTAAAATGGACGCTTAAATATTTTTGCTCCTCCATTTTTTGGGTATATTCCTCTTATTTCTCCCCAAAATTTTCACTTTAAATGGGATTAGGGAGAGATTTTGACGGCATGTTGGTCTTTTTCGACCACCACCCTTATTTTAGAGCAAAAACGCTTTTAGACAAGAAATTAGAATAGAAAGTACTTGATGTATGTGTGTTTATATATGTCTCTATGCTTATTGAAGAGGAAAAGCAGGTAGAGTTAGAATACAGCAATCGGAGGAGGCATATGGATTTATAACTTCCTCTCAAGTGTAAAATGTCCTGTTTAAGTGCCTGTGATGGTTAAAGTTGTGTGTTTGCTTGGCTGGGCCATGATTCTCAGTGGTTTGGCAGTTATGTAATGATGCAATTTGGCACTTGTGTAATGATGTAGTCATCCTCCATGATGCAATCTGATGTGAGCAGTCAATTAGTTGAAAGGGGAGTTTCCTTGGGGGTGTGGCCTGCATCCAATACATACATGGATGTTCTGGCAAAGATCGCTGGCTTGCTCTGGATCCTGCATCTGGCTCATCATCATCTGACCTCCAGTTATTGGGACTTGAGCCAGCTGCCTGCTGTATTGCCTGACAATCTTGGGATTCATCAGCCTCTGCAGCCTGTAAGCCAGCAGCCTACCATCTTATCTGCTGATCTTGGATTCATCAGCTTCTGCAGTCTGTGAGCTAGTGGCCTGCCATCTGACCTGCTGTTCTTGGGTTCGTCAGCTCCTGCAGCTTTGTGAGTCAGGAGAAACCTCCAGCCTGATGCCTAAGCCACGGGCTTGGGACTTGCAAGTATCTACAACTGCAGGAGCCATTTCCTTGAGATAAATCTCTCTCTGTCTCTGTCTCTCTCTATATATATAGATATACTTCACTGGCTTTGCTTCTCTAGAGAATCCAGCCTAAGACAGTACCTTTAGTCCAGAGAAAGAAGGAGCAGGAAGTAGATAAAGTAGCAGCTTTGTGCAGAGTTGGAGAGGAATTGGAAGCTCAAACAAATGACCAGCCATTGGCCATTTCAGGCATTTGATGGGAAGTCCGGACGAGGCAAGTGAATGAGGTAGAAGGGCAGTGCTTACTGGAGCTTCTTTCCCTCCGCCACCTGGAGGCTGCTTGCTGAGCCTTTGACTTAAGCCCTTGATCATCCTGTATGAAATACAGTCAACTTCATTCCAAGCATTCCTCGAATGAAGAACAACCCTGACTCTGGCTGATGGCCTGCCCTTTGAGAAGTCTCTGCTGGTGGGCTAGATGCCAAGACTCTGTTCTCAAAATCTAGGGTCCTGGAAGAATATGCTTGGATTGAGGAGGGAGGTGCAGAAGAAAAACATGAATAAATACAGTGTGTCCCGAATATTGGAATTTGTCAAAATGGAAATATTTCTTTCCCTACCTCCTGCATGGCGTACAGTTTCAATGTATGAAAGGAAATGAAATCTTTAGAGTATGTCTTGAGGTTAGATTGAGTACCATAAAACTGGGTTAGATTAGATGAAATTAGATTGGGCAATGAGAGGCCATTTCCTGAAGCTTCTAGTGGAATTGTACCTGACCACTGGGCAGAGGAGAGTTTACCAATTTTCTAAAGGTTTCCAGTTCAAGAACTGTGGTTTTTAGTGTCCTTTAGCAAGGTAATTGACCCCCATGCACCTCGGTTTCCTACTCTGTAGTCGGAAATAGTCATATGGTTGGAGACAGGAGATAGCCAGTGAAGAGCATCTAATTCAGGGCTGGGCACATAGTACATAGTCAGCTAGGGGCTCTCCCACCTGATTTAGTGGGCGAGGAAATTGCTCCCTTTTGTTTTCAAATCCTGGATTTGTGGGGGGACCCAATCCATGGGGGAATGTACATTTTTTCTCAGGATTCTTCAAAAGACAAAGAGATGGATCTGGCACATCTTCTTGACATGGACACTAAGAAAGATGGGGCCTCTTTTTGTAAAGAGAATGTATTGATTCAATCTCTCTCATTCACTCTCTCTCTCACTCCCTCACTACAGTTCTGGAGGGGACGACTCCCTGAAGAATGTGACCACATTACCTAGTAAGTAACCACAGGGACTTGAGTCTGTCCACTAGCTCAGTCCAACCCCTAGGCTTCCTGGGAGTCCCTCCTAGATGAGAAAAGAGCAAGTAGCATCTCTTTTAGGAGCTGCTGTTGAAGTAGGAAGAAAGGCCTACGGACAGGCAGCCTAAGGTGAAAAGGGGGGGAGTGGAATAAATACTGGATTTTGAACCAGGGAAGCCCGGGTTTAAGCCCTGGCCCTTCTACATGCTTACCAGATGACTAGGACAAGTTACCTAAAGTTCTAAGCCCCAGGTTTCCTCAACTATAAAATGTTTCCTCAGCTGGCCCAGGGAATTGCTGAGACAATCAAATTAAGGTAATATTCACTTCACTATGAATTGTAAAGTGTGAAAAAAAAAAGAAAAAAAGCAAGGAAGGGGGTGGGGGGGACTCTTGCTGCCTTGGCCCAGTCCACCCCTGGACAGCCAATTCTCAACTCAGGAAGACTTCAGCTCCCCTACCTGCCTCTCCTGTCCGACCCCTCCCCAGGCTGCATGAGGGTGAGAATGCAGCTCACTTTGGGAACCCTGAACCCCACAGGACCAGAGAAGACACCCTGGCCCTCTGGTCTGAGCTCTTTGTGGCCTCCTCACCCCCTTACCTTCCAGATATCCTTCGGGAGTTTAACAGAAATCTCACAGGCTACGCGGTGGGCACAGGCGACGCCAATAGCATAAATGCGTTCCTCAATCAGGCTGTTCCTGGAGCAAAGGCTGAGTACGGCATTTGGGGAGGGGGCTCTGGGATGGGGAGAAGAAGGTACGTAGCTCCCTTTACAATCATTAAACTGATCTCTGTGTGCAAAGGGGATGTTTACCCATTAGCAGAAATGACTTGAGAGGATCTCAGTCTGCCTTCTTACCTGGCCTCCTCTGTGACTGAAGCTGGAGAGACTATGGCCATGGGAAGGAGCAAGGCCCCTAGAGGCTGAACTTCTGGCCTTGCTTTCATGTGCAGTATGATCTAATAATTGGGCTCACCAACCAACCTTGTCTAATTTTTTAAAACTTACCATGACATAACAATGCTAAAGAGATCCACTCTCCCCAGACACTCCCAAGTGACAATTCCCCAAAAAGATCAAGGAGGCCAGCCAAATGGATGGTGGCCCAGAATCTCCAGCCTTAGAGGACTCAGGGGCAGTATGTCCTGTCCCTCACCCTGCGATGGAACTAGCAACAAATGAAGTAGAGAAACCCAGAACTACCCAGCCTCCCTGGATGAGCTCCAGTGGCGGCCCCTCACCCTGCCCCAAGAGGCCCTCCAGCCTGGGTCTCCTTGCTCTGTTACATGCCATCTTCTTGCTCAGACCCACACCCTTGTAGCCAACAGGCCTGGGTAATGGAAACAGTGGGGGACAGATGATCCCACCACCATGTCCCCGCGATCACTGTGCTGGCAATCCATCACACCCCAGGCCCATAACAGGGCCTGAGCTGGTGGGGAGTCGGGGTGCCCAAAATCTATTCCTTTCATGAGTTATAGACCTAGGCACGTGTACAGTGTATATCTATTTCCCATCTCTTTCTAAAAGAAGCATTTAGATAAGTTCACGAAAATTAACATATACATAAGAGGGAAAAACCACAACCATTAGGGGAAAAAAAAGAGGAAGCAACTATACCAATATGAGAGCTTTTACAGTCACTGTGCTGGAGCGTCAGCCTCTCAGCTTCCTGGCAGCTAAGGTTAAAAAAAAAAGCATGTTAAAACTTTCATAGATCTGATTTGAGGATATATGCAAGTCCTTCAAAAGAGACTGACAGCTTCCTGGCATGGGATACTAAAAGAAAGTGCACGTTGAGTCCTAGAAGGGAGGCCATAAGCAGCAAACCTAAGTGCAGCACCCTGATTACACCTTTCGAACAAACATACAACTGGCTTTTCAAATGGTTATTTGTTGTACTAACTCTCCAGAGGAGGCAAGCACCAGCTTGTGGCTCCTCCTCATCTCGGAGCCTCAGGGTCTCTGCCAGCTCACGCAGCCAAGATGCTGCCAGGAAGCCCCTAGTCCAGATCTCTGGGAGGAAAGCTCTGGCCGTAGTGGTTCCTCACCAAAGGCACTGATTTCCTCTCCTTCTCAGGGAACTTGCGCACCAAGTCCAGACCCTGGTGCAAAGGATGAAAACGGACCATGTGAGTCAGATTTATGTTTGTTTATAAAAATTAACTTTCTCACCCATTAGGCTTGTCCCCAAATGGAATAGTCTGCCTCGAGAAGCAGTGAGCTCCCTGTCAGTAGAGGTAGTCTAGCAGAGACGCATAGCCCCTTGTCAGAGGCTCTGTGGAGGAGATGATGTCACTGGGGGGAGGGTTGTTGCTGGTCACAGTGACCTTGAAAGTCCCTCTTGATGCTAAGATTCTGTGGTCTATAAATAAACCTCTAAAATTCCTTCAACTCTGAGGTTCTGATCCTAGTATTCCAAGTAGGCAAAGAAGTTTTGGAGGGTTGAATGGACTAGAGCTGTGAAGTTTTGTTTATTTGTTTTTGGAAATCATCAAGCATTCTCCTCCCTCTGTGTAGAGAGTAAACTTCTATGAAGACTGGAAGGTCATCACTGTGCTGATTGGTGGCAGTGATCTCTGTGACTATTGCATGGATTCGGTAAAGGGGGTGGGGCCGTGCCTATTCCTTGCTCCTGACTTTACACTGTAGGCCTCAGAGACCCTCTCTTGAGAATAGTCCCTAGATCGACCCTAGGATTGTCCACCTAGGATTGTCCAACTGCACCTATGTATGCACACACACATGTATGCATGCAAGCCTTATGCCAGGATCCTGAGTTTCGGTTCCCTCTTCGTGTTCCAGGTGGTATGAGGTGGCAGGTATATGGTGCTTCTATACCCCACTCTTACAACTCCTGAGAATCCAGAAAGAGAAGAAACTATACCCCAATCAATTGGAAGGAGGACCTTCCACTTTCTGCTCCTGAACTAAAGCTCTGGCCAGAGGGTCTAGTCTTCTGACTGGCCCAGTTTTGACAACAACGAGTAGTTGATGGTTCATCTCAGATTCTGACAGCTGTTCACAACTGGAGGCCAGAGGGAGAACAAGTCTTCCAGGCTGGAGTCAGAAGGGAAGCCTGCAGCTGCCCCACTGCCTGCCCACCCTGACCAGTTACTCTCCTCTCCCTCCTGTCTCTTCCAGAATCTGTATTCTGCAGCCAACTTTTTTGACCATGTCCGCAATGCCTTGGATGTCTTACACAGAGAGGTGGGTTGGAGGCTTCCACAACCTGGCATAGCTCAAGCATGGCAGGGGGTGGGGGAACAATGGTGGAAGTACCTCCTCCCTTGAAGGAGAGAGCCAAGGGCAAGGGCTCCTTCCCCTTCCATAGGCTGTGCCTGCCCTGAGGAGTTATAGCCCAGAGAGATCTCAGGCTAGCAGAAGGGAGGCAGTGTGGCCTCTAAAAGGCACCCCACCCTCAAGTGGACATTACCTGGTGATGGCAGCTGGTTGGGAGTTCCTCTCTTTTGGCCCCAGGCTAGGCACTCTTTCCAAGCCATACGGTATGCCTACAGCAAGGCCCTCTCTGGTCCTGCATCCAGCAGTGTGTCTTCTTCCCATCCCCTGGCAAGGACACGCTGCTCAGCTGCCCCAGAGGGAGCGCTGACTGCCAGTCCCCATGCCTACTCAGTGGGTAGGCTGGATTGGACTGGAAGGAAATGGTCAAGGGCTAATGTCCAAGCTAATGGGCAGGTTACCCATCTCACCAAATTTAAAGTGAACATGTTGGAGCTCACTAAATGATGCTGAATGGAGCTGAACTTCCAGCATTTAGACGGGGTCAGCCACGTTGTCTCACTCCAGGAGGCGCCATTCACACTGCAGCCCATGTGGGTGGTACCTGTGGAGTTGTGCGGTGCACAGCCGGCAGGGCCCTCCGTGGGAGCCCCATGTAGATCCCTCCTCACAACTCCACTCAGGGGTGCTGAGCTGGAGTTCTAAAGAGACCCTCCAGCCAGTTCCCACATCTCAGGTCACTGAGGCAGCTTGAGAAAGCAGCCTCTGGAGACCCTGTCTCATCTGCAGCCTTGCTCTTAGGTGCCCAGAGCCCTGGTCAACCTCGTGGACTTCATGAGCCCCAGTGTCATACGGCAGGTGTTCCTGGGAAACCCAGACAAGTGCCCAGTGCAGCAGGCCAGGTAGGCAGGTGCTGGCTGCCCCAGGGGGACAGGTGCTTACCCCTGGTCTGGCTCATATGCAGCGGTGTCTCCTCCGGGTCTTTGTGTCTTGTCCATCCAAGTGTCCAAGTCTGTAGAGGGGGACCTGTGCCAGGACGACCCCTTTTCTGGGGGTCGGAGCCATGACCTTCCCCTTACCTAACCTCAAGGTGGCAGGCAGGAACATGTGTGGTCCTGGGGGAGCCACAGGAGTGAAGCCAGGCTGGGACAAAGGCTGGTATCTGAGAAAGAATGTAGCCCAGACTGTGACAAGGGGCAACATACAGGGGTACACAAGTGTGGTCAAAATGTATCAGAAAGCAAGAAAATGTACCTGGAAACATAATATACGATTCAAAATAGTACCAGTAGCTGCCTTTACATGGAAGAAGAGAATTGGGGGGCTGGCTACAAGGAAACTTCAAATTGGGAATGTTCTGTTTCTTCAGCAGGGTGGTAGGTACCTGGGTGTGTGTCTTATTATTCTTTATACCTTATAACCAGTTGCCATCGGGTTGATTCCAACTCATAGCGACTCTATGGGACAGAGTAGAACTGCCCCATAGAGTTTCCAAGGAGTGCCTGGTGGATTCAAACTGCCGACCTTTTGGTTAGCGGCCGTAGCTCTTAACCACTATGCCACCAGGGTTTCCTTATACCTTATACATACATTTATTTAACAAAGACTTTTACAGCACGTACTGTGCACCAGACACTGCTCTGAGTGCTTTAACTCTCTTTTACCTCTTTAATATATGAAGTATATTTTATAGGTAGGAAATATTTCATAATAAAAACAAAACACAGATGTTAATTAGGAAGGGGGACACTGGTGTGAACTGAGGAAGTATCTGAGGGCATGAGTGTCAAAGGCCCCAAAATACCAGCTGCAATGCCAGAGGATGCATTTTTCTTTTAATTAAAAGTTGGATTTTCACTGCCTGAATTCTTTTGATAAGTGTAAGTTGTGGCAGGCCTAGCGCCTGCAGCCCACTGCTTGTACTCTGTTCATAGGAGAGAGTGCTTCCTCAAACCCCAGGTTCCTCCCGTGGGGCTTTAACCTGTACACATGTCAGGCCGAAAACCTGTTCTTAGCGTTGTGTCCAAAGGCACAGCACACATGCTTCTAAGCCAGGCTGGGCCAGGGCTCCAGGGAGCTGCCCTCCATGCATCAAAAGCCAGTCCCCCACCAGAGGTCAGGCCTCAGGGCATCAGGGGCTTCAGCTCTGGGTTCTCCTGCCTCTCCCTTTGTGCAGTGTTCTGTGTAACTGTGTTCTGAGCCCGCGGGAGAGCTCCCAAGAACTGGCCAGTTTGGAGGTCGTCACCCAAGCCTACCAGGTAAGAGCATGAAGGGACCTCTCCGCACCACTCACTCAGCACACAGCCCAGAACCCCCCGGGGGAGCCCCACAGGGGAGGGGAGATCTGCTCAGGGAGCCTGAGGGAAGACACCCACCCACCAACCCCGGCCCTTTCCACTGCCCCACCCCACTGAGTTGCCTCACAGCCCAGGTTGGAGTCATCCCAATGGAATCCAGGTGGCAAAGCCCCTAAGACGCAGCTGCGCTTTGCAGCTTAACCCAACATTTGGCCTGAAGAGGGCAGCAGCACTGGACGCACCTTTCTCTCTCCCTACACCATGGAAGTCTAGCCACCACCCCTGTCCCAACCAACTCTCTCCATACCCTCTCCGGCCCCACGCCTCCACAGGCAGGCCACCAGGAAGAAGAGTGCAGCACTGCTTGCTAGGGCCCCTCTGGAGACTCTGCCAGGTCTTTGTTCCTTGCTGGACTTCCTGGCTGGCCCTTCGGAGCTTGCAGTCCACTAAAAACCAGAACAAAAAAAGGAACCCAACCTGCTTCCAACTCTCTGGAAAGAGATTTGCAGTCAAATGTGTTTGTGTTGGAGCCCTGGTGGCGCAGTGGTTAAGCGTTCGCCTGTTAACCAAAAGTCAGCAGTTAGAATCCACCAGCCACTCCTTGGAAACCCTGTGGAGCAGTTCTACCCTGTCCTATAGGGTCGCTATGAGTCGGAATTGACTCAGTGGAAACGGGTTTGGGGTTTTTTGGCTTGGTATTTGTGTTCTCAAGGGAAGGGTGGGGTCAGTCCAGCCCCTGTCCAGGGAGATAGGGGCAGGGCTGTCACCATGCTGCCCACCACCCCTGTCCCTGCCCCTGGGAGCTCGGCCCATCCAGGGCCTATGCTGAAGCTGTCGTGTGTGTCCCCAGAACAGCATGCGTGAGTTGGTCGAGTCTGGTCGCTATGACACACGGGAGGACTTCTCCGTGGTTCTGCAGCCCTTCTTCCGCAATATCCGGCTCCCAGTCCTGGAGGTACGATCCCTGCCCACACCCACGGGGCTCCTGGGGGAGAGGCTTCCATGGCGCCCTTCGAGGAGGGACTCCAAGGCAGAAATGCCAAGTGCTTCCATGAGGGTGGAGACAAAAAGGGAAAGATGCAGACAGGTGAGAGTTGCTCTCCAGACGCTGTTCTGGGGGTGCAGCCTCCATGAACATCTGGGCTCAATCCTCAGAGACAGCCTGATGTGGGAAGTTCCATTATGACTGAGGACAGCTTCCATTTTATTGAGCACTTACTATGTGATTCCCATACACTAAATCTTCAGAATCACCTCCTATAACAGAGGCTCAGAGATGTGACATATCTCTCCTGAAGCCATATAGGTAATAAGGGATGGAGAGGCAGCATGTTTGGTAAAGTAGACGGTCAATGAAAATGAGAGAATCCCTCAGTGAGATGGACTGACCTACTAGCCACAACAATGTACTCAAACATACCAACAATCATGAAGATGGTGCAGGGCCAGGCAACATTTTGTTCTGTATACATAAGGTCACTGTGAGTTGGAGCCAATGCAACAGCAACTGATAACATAATAATATAGCTCCAAATGATTAGCTTTCTGCCGCATACACACTCTCCCTCTGCGCATGACTCTGCAGTTATAAAGGAGGGTTCTGTGGATTATCTGTTTGCAAGCTGGCCGTGCTCTTTGCCTGATGCATCCACTCTGAACAGAAGAGATCTGTGAGTGGACCAGGGTGAGGACTGGATTCTGTCTTCCAGGGCCTCTGTCCTAAGGGCCTCTTCTAACTGGAGGGTAGTTGGAAGGAGAGAAGCTTTGTGCACCTGAGTATATCAGGAGAGAAGCCAGAGTCTGGTGGCAAGCTGCCCTGGTATCGGCTGTATCCAGGCCTGCCCCAAGGCTCGGCCCAGATTCTCACCATCACCCTCAAGACCACAGGGACCAGCTGGATGAGCACTGTGAAGTGGCTTTTCCCAGCTGGCTGTCTAGGCTTCCTCAGAGACAAGGATCTCATTCCCTCTCCTATGGCATAAGCTAGGACAATAGGGCCCTGGGTGGTGCAAATGGCTTGTGCTTAGCTACTAACCTAAAGGTTGGCAGTTCAAACCCACCCAGTGGCACCACAGAAGAAAGACCTGGTAATCTGCTTACATAAAGATTACAGCCAAGAAAACCCTATGGAGCTGTTCTACTCTGCAATGCTCGGTGTCGCCATGAGTTGGAATCAGCTCAATGGCAATGCGTGTGTTTGTTTGTTTGGGCATTATATGAATGTGTCTAAATATAAATATGGTGTTTTTTGATTAAATAAGGGGAAATTGTAGAACCAGTAAGAGGGCGGGGGTTTAGGACCACCTGAGGCTACCTGCTATGGGATTACTCTGATCTCCGTCTTAAGGTAAGCAGGCCCTGTGGAGGGCCAATGACTCCAAGCACTTCCAGGGAGAGGAGGGCATTAAATGGTCAGTCCCTGGACCAACAGGGTCTTGAGGAAGTGTGTTTCTCTCCTTCAGGATGGTCGCCCGGATACATCCTTCTTCGCCCCAGACTGCATCCACCCAAGTCAGAAATTCCACTCCCAGCTCTCCAGGGCCCTTTGGGTCAATATGGTAAAATGAGCAGTCATCCCTGGTTCACTGGGTTGTCACCTAGGGCACAGCACCAGCCCCTCCCCTCGCTGCAGAATGGAGACTGGTTCTGGTCCTCCTTTTGCAAGCAAGCCTGGCAGAGCTGCAGAAGTCTGTAGAATTTTAAATATGGAGTCCTTCAGATTTTGCTCAGCCTGGGTTCACCTCCTTCTTCTCCTCTGGATTTGGAACTGTGACAATGGACTCTCTCCATATGCATTCGAGGCAGAACCTTTGCATTTACTCCACATTTCCTAGTGCCAACAACTGTGCGAGGCAATTTAATCCATGTTACCTCATTTAAGCCTCTCAACAGGCCTGCAAGGGAAGTATTCGGAGTTTATGAGGAAGCTGAATCCTAGAGAAGCTCAGGGACCTGCCCAGTGTCCCACAGCTGGCAACTGGCAGAGCCAGGAGTGGAAGCCAGGCTCCCTGAAATCAAGTCCCGAGCTCTCCCCACTGCAGTAGGCTGCCAGCGATGTTCATTTCAGCCGAAACAAATTACTGCACCATCTCTTTCTTTTCCTCCCCATCAGCTTCAGCCACTAGGAGGGAAAACAGATACCCTTGACCTGACAGCAGCCATACCCCTCTCCTGCCCCACTCAGGTAATAAGGGGGGACCTGTTGTGCCCTCTCCAGACACCAGAGCACAGGTCTCGCCCCCTTCCCTGCATCCCCCACCAAGCTTCTGCATGGCCCACCTTCCCCCGATCTGGGAGCCGGTGATGGAGGTGTGGGAGATGGGCTTTGGAGGGGTGGGAAGAGGGCACAGAAGCAGTTACATCTTTGGGAATAGGAGAAGCATCTGGGAGAGGAGGCCTGCGCCCAAGCAAAGGGAGAGGATGGGGTGAGAGAGATTCTTGAGAAGGGGATGAGAAGCCAGAAGAACGGCAAGAAGGCTCCTTTGAGCTGCAGCATTTGGGGCAGATGGGAGAAGTCTGACTGCAGGTTGTAGGATAATGAGGAACGAGTTGGGCCCAGAAGTGGTGGTTAGTGATTGAGGGCCTGGCCTGGGGTTTCCAGCAAGGGGAGGATCAAAGATGGAAGCAGCAAAAGGGAGAGCCCGAGAGCTTTGTGGAGGAGGAGCCAGTAGGGTTGGCCTGGTAGAAACTGGGTTGAGGACTCCGATTGGGCTCCTTTTAAGGAGGAATACATGTGTGGTTGTTAAACTTGATTTCAGGCCTAGGAGTGGGGGCCATTTCATGTTCCCATCACCTTTAGCTTCCTTGTCTCAGCCCTCTCTGTGGCTTTTTAACCAAATAAGGCAGAGCTCACAGAGCCCTGAGCAGCAATAAAAGCAGAGGGGCCTGACCCAGTCTAGGAGGCTGGGTTTCCCTCCTGCAGCCAGCCGGCTGCATCACTTCTTTCACCCTCCTGGCTCGGCAGTGGCTGCAGAATAGACCTGCAGCTCTCCTGCGTGTCTGTGGGGCTCCTGAGAGAGTGGGCACCCCTTCCCCTGGCCCATGCTCCCTGTCTACTGCCTTCCCACCTCAGTCTTGGGTCCAGTTTTGTGGATCATCAACCTCATCGGGGAGCAAGAGCGGCAGAAGAAGGATGTAGGAGGATGGGAAAGCAGTGGTAGCAGAGGGCTCAGTTGCTGTTGTAGTGCTCTGAGTAGGGGTATATTCAAATTATGTTACAATTAGGGCAACATGATCAGGTGCTGGACAAAGTGCTGGGGCAAGGCCCTAGGGGCCCCTACTGTGCCAGGTGTAAACCCTTTAATTGCTAGATCCTAGGGATATTCAGGGAGTCCTGGGGGAGAGGTTGGGGCACCTAGGTAGTGGGGGCATTTGAGGACTCAGGGAAGTGGCTACAAACCATAGTGTAGGTAAGCATTTCAATATGTCAGCAGCCTATATAGCCATACTAATTATCAGCCATGGAAGACCCTCTCCAAACCACCAACCCCCTTCTCTTAAGTAGTGGAGGTAATAACTACCCATACCAGAGAGCTATCATTTGCTCTTTCTCCCAAAAAGCATTTATTAAGCACCAAGCTGGAGCCTAGGCACTGGGTCAGGGAAAGCCCTGTCACCATGGGCCTCAAGGTAGCCTCTGCCACTCTGTCCCAGACCAGGTGGGAAGTCCAGAAAGGGTGATCTTCCACCCAACATCTCAAGCCCAGTGGGCTTAGCTCCTCCCTCCTGGACAGAGCCCAGTCGAGCCATTGATGAGCACAGGGGAGCACATCCAGCCTCCTGGAACTGGTAGAAGAGCCTGGGAGAGTGGTTGCTAGGCAACCCTGGAGCCCATTCCAAAAGGGTCCAACTGTTGGCCAGTCCATTTTCACTGCACCAGGAATTCTGCATTCTGCAGATCCCATCTGCTCCCTCGCATGTGCCTTGGAGCTATATAAAAGCCACCAGCATCTCAGTGTGAGCTAACAGGGTCCAGGAAGCATGTATTTTAATCCTAGTTGTGTCTAAACATAGAAGCAAGAAGCAATAGGCAGGACCCAGTAGGGGAGGAGGTGGCCAAGGTGGATGTGAAGCAGTGAGGAGCTTTCCTAGCCTCCTCCCTTCTACCCCAACCCCAGTCAAATTACAATTACATTCTGTTGTGCCAGGTAGGGCCTCATAATACCACTCCAGAGATTTCTGTCACGCTTGAAGGTTGGGCAAAATAGTTTACAGCTAACGTTTCACTAGCCACCCTGTGGACTGTGACTGTTCTTCCCTCACTGCCTTAATCACCTCTCTGCCTACTCCTTCCCTAACCTGGAGAGTCTGGCTGTGACTCCTTAGGCTTTGAAGAACTCTCTGTTGCCCCTTCTTGTCTCTTTTAATGACACTTCTCCTTCCTTCTCCCAACCTCTAAAATGTGGACATTTTCCAGAGTTCATGTCTTAGCCATCTTCTCTTTTCTCTCTCTCCACATCTCCTCACTCTGAGATTTATCCATTTCCAGGGTTTCCTGTTAAACTTCTTCGCAGGACTCCTCAATCTGCATCTTTGTTTCTTCTTTCCCAAACTGTAGACCAAAGGCAGATTAAATGTATGTATCAACAAGGCAGGGGGACCAGAGAGATAGAGACAAAGATGAGAGAGAGAGAGAGACTGAGATAATTTCATATAATATTTCACCCAGATTTTTATCATGAGAAAAAGCAAAAGGGGAAGACAAACCCCCTGAAGTCAAGTTCCAAGATATCCCCAGTTTGCTTCCGCCTCTTACACTTACTTTATTGCTTAGCAGTGTTTCTACTTTGAATTACTTGTGGTGGAGACACTGTTACCTTTTTAATGCTTAAAGAACAAAAAAACCAAACCCACTGCTTTGGAGTCGATTCTGACTCATAGTGACCCAGTGGGACACAGTAGAATGGCCCCACAGAGTTTCCAAGGAGCAGCTGGTGGATTTGAACTGCCAACCTTTTGGTTAGCAGCTGAGCTCTCAACCACTGTGCCACCAGGGCTCCTCTAAATCTCCTAATACTGCCCTGACCACATCATCACCTCAAACTCAACAAACATTCATTCAAAAAGTTATTTTTTGAGCAAAGAATGTCTAAATGGGAGCTAAATATTTGTCTTCCTAAATTCTCTGCCCCTTAGGACTTCTTTATGTCTGTCAATGTTATTGGGATTTTCACTGTTACACAGGCTGAAACTTCTGGTGCCCCATCTGATAGGATTCTTCCTAATGATCCTCCCACCTGCCTGCCTTTCTATTTGCACTGCCACCACCCCATTCAGATCCTCAGCACTTTGTAGGTTAAAGGTTATCTAGTTCTACTTTCCCATCATAAAACAACAAAGAATTGTTTAACCATAGAATCTCAGCCAGGAGAGGCTTTGGAGTTCTGTTGATGCAATACCCACTGCTGGGGAGTTGATTCCAACTCACAGCGACCCCACGTGTTACATAGTAGAACTGAACTCCATAGGGTTTTCTTGGCTATAATCTTTACAAAAGCAGATTGCCAAGCCTTTTTTCCATGGTGCCACCTTTCAGTTAGTAGTCAAGCACAAATCATTTGTGCCACCCAGGGATCTCATTATTACTGAATTTCTCATACCTTCCCTCCCAAGGCATCACTTTAGCCTCTGCCTAAGCTTCTGCTCTCGCTTAAGGCTATGCTGTTCAACTGCCAAGTGGCAACCCATTAACAGGCTGTGAAATCAATGTCTTAGGTCATGAACCCTAAGTTTTCAATGGAATGGAAAGGAATCAGAAAATATCAGAGGGCATCTGTGTAGTGACTATCGCGTCCTCCTCCCTCCTACCACCCATGCCCCACCCAGAGTCGACTACTCTCCACGCCAAACAGCTGTAGTCACCTCAGCCATGTATCACAGTCATGGTTTCCAATGTCTCGTATAGGTATTTCTCTGTGAATGTTGTCCCCTTTTCATTGGTGCCCAGGCCTGACTGTATACTTCTGGTTTGCTCTGGCCAGCACAGAAGAAAATTACTACTCCTTCATTGTGGAACTTTACACCCAGAAATGCTGCCAAGATTTACGTGACCTTTTCCCAACAGCCAACTCATGTTGCTGACTCACATCAGGTGGCGGTCCGGGCTCTGCCTCCCAAGGGGAGCCACACTGCCTTTGCACAGCTGTGACTGTTAGAACAACTTCCCTGTGCTGGCATTCAACCTGCATCCATTTCTACTCACTGATACAAGCCTAGCCCTCGAGAGCCAGTAAGACTAAACAAAATCCCTCTCCACATAATCTGCTTGACTACAGGCCTTCAAACTACTCTGACTCATGCATTCATTATGCGGTCAATGGTCACTAAAAACAAGCGGTGGGCACCCCAGTCGGCCTCCCTGTTGCTCTCCTAGACCTGTTCTCATTGTTCTTGTTTTTGTCTCACTTCCCGTGGCATTCCAGCATCTACCTGACCTCTGACCCCTCTGGCTCTATCTCCCCTCCCCGGCCCCTCCACAGCCCTTGGCTCTATGACTAAACAGACTCTCCAGTGTGACTCTCAGCACTCCCAGAAGGACGGAGGTTGCCTTTGCCTCTGGTTCTTCCACGGCAGTTCGCTCTGGGTAATCACTGGACTAGCTCCAGCCCCCAGACCCTAATCTCAGTCAGGGCTCCCTTGAAGTGGGAGGAGAACAATAACTAGCGTGTAGACACACACACACCATTGAGTCTCGTCTTTGAGGGATCTTGCAGCCATTCCTCAGCAATTATTGCACTTACTGTACACGCTATTCTCTGGTGTTTCATTGCCTTATAGCTGCTCGTGTCTATCTATCTGCCCAACTTGGCTGTTAACTTCTTTGTATCATCCCCTCTTCCTAGCACCCAGAACAATGCTCTGGACACATGAGATGCCTAACAAACACCGGTCAGTTATTTATAGAATATAGGAAGGTGAATGTTCAGGGATGCTAAGCGACACTAACCTCAGACAAGCCTAATTAGACAAGCAGACATGCCACTGTCAGCCCTCTTCTGCCTTGCACTATTGAGGACGGTCCAGGATGGACTTTCTTACCTTGGCCCTGAGTGCTTTTCAGTGAAAGGATGTTCTCCTGACCACGTTTCAGTTAGGAACGCTGACACTCAGAGGGAAAAGGAGAGACTTTGTCCGGTGTCTTAGGGAGCCAGGGTCTGTGTTGGGGGCTGAGAGCTTTGCAGCACACGTAGACTTTTTCAAGGTGACTGCTGAGTCCCTCTCTTCCTCTCCCTCTTTTTGTCACCAACAGGGTTTTTTGTTGGCCTGACCCTGGTGTGAGGAGCAGAAACAGGCAAGAGGCTTGTTGGGCCAGATCCTGGCCCAGCTCTGTATGCACTATTTGCTCTCAGGAATAGGTCCCTGCCCCACTCTAGGTCCCAGTTTTTCCTCATCTATAAAATGGAGGTGGGCATGGACTACAAAGTCAGATGGTTCCGGTGCCGGGCAGGAACATGGTTGTGTGAATGGGTTCAGGTGTAAGACAAGAGGAGGTGGTGGGGCCAGAACTGAAGCAAGTTCCCCTTCTGAATGCATTGGGATTCTTCTTCTTTTTTAAACATCATCCTGGCTAAAATAAAGCAAAGCAAAACAAAACAAAACACCTCTTGGCCAGCTTCAGCCTGGAGCAGTCAGTTTTCAACCCCTGGAATTGATCTCTAAGGACCCCTTTTCCAACATTCTGCGTCTTCCTTCATATTCCCATTTTATCTCCAAATTTTTAGATCATAGCCCTTCTACTCCACTGAAAACATTTTGTGAAAGTGTTCACAGCCCTGGGCCCACTTTCGTATTTCCTGATCTCAGTCTTATTAACTTATTCTTCCTTTACTGTCATTTTTACACCTTCTCATTAGCTGGCTTACCCCTCATCTCTGCTTTGTCTACTTCCTTCTTCCTTTTTTGACTAACCCATCACCTGAAACTGGATGAACTTGGATTCTTGATAGGGCTTGTGTGAAAAGTCAATTGTGAAATAGGTGAGTAGGGAATGAAGAGGATGTTTCATGAGAAAAAATGGCCAAAATGTATGAAGCCAGCCTGAAGGGGATCTGACTTACTGTTCAAAGGAGGTAAAAGGAAAGAAATAACAGATGTTAAAATACATTGATAATCATAATACTTTTTGGAAAAGAGAGAAATGCTGAAACATGATCCCTTGCCAGAGAAATTACAAAGGAAAGAAAATGGATAATTCTGAGGATTAGGGAGATGGTCAGTTGCTCAGGCAAAAACAAAAGCATGAAGCTCTGCTTAGAACATGTACTGAATCCTTTTTAGGATCTTTTCTTGTGCAGCCCTAGCCAAAGCTGTTCTGTAAAATCCTCTAGGGAATAATGAAATTATGTTTATACAGTGATTTCTATCTAAATACAAAAGAATTGTGTTAAATGAACCTAGAGGACAGAATTGTTAGTTCTTATCTTCCCTAAGCCATCTTCGATGCTGTCAGATAACCCTCTGATTTCTTTTCTCTCTTAGAATGATCCCTTCCTGAGAACCTCCCGGAACAGTAACTACACATACCCTGCCAAGCCAGCCACTGAGGTAATAGCCTCGGGCCCAGATTTGCCTCTCTCAGGCACAAACCATTTCCACCTGCTGATGACTTGGGCAGCAGCACAGGTTTCAGAGTGTTAGCTTAAGCAGAAACGTACCCTTCTTACATACGTGAGTTGGAATGTACGAAAAAGTTTCCCAAACCACAAAGCCCCAAGATTGTCTTAACAAGTCCACAAATGCTTACCTGATGTCAGCAACCAGAGGAAATGCCTATGGATCAGTTTTCTTTGACCTTTGCAGTCACATGCTCATCGTTTCTGATGAGGTAGCTCAGCCTTTTGAGAAGGGGTGAGGGGGAGGCAGTGAATATGATGCACCATCAACTTCCCATAAGGTGGAAGCCAAGTGGGAAGGAACCTCAATCCCAGGGGCTGGGCCCAGTGGGAAGCTGACACATATCTGGATGAGCCCCCAGGGCTTGTTTAGTTCAAATCAATCATTCTAGCTTTGGGGAACCCCAAAGGATCCAGAGTCCATGGCTTTAGGGGCTTCAGGGGACTCTTGACTACTCCAAAGATGGCCATGAGGATACTGGACTACACCAGGCTTTGCAGAATGGTCCTGGTCCTGACCAGGTCTGCTGGCCACCAGGACAGGAGCTCAATCACTAGTGTCAGTTGAGCACCTATGGTGTGTCCAGTCTTGTGCCAGGGGCTGGAGAGGATTCAGAGAAGTATCAGGCATAGGCCTTCCCTTATTGAGCACCTACTATGTCCCAGGTATTGTTCCACAGCGACAGAGCAATAAACCACACAGATGGGTCCCAGCACTCCTGGAGCTTACAGTCTAGTGGGGAGAGACATGAATAAATAGTTAAACAAATGAAGAAACAAGATCACTTCAGATAGTGAGGATAGCTCTGAGGAGAGCGGTAAGAGAGAGTGACAAGGAAAGGGGTGGTGAATTCACATTAGTTGTGCAGGCCACGCCTCTCGGAGGAGGTGAGCTTTGAGCTGAGACATGCCTGATGAAAAGATACTGGCTACCTGCAGAGCCTGAGGGCAGAGTCCCAGACAGAAGAGTCAGGGAGCGCAAAGGCCCAGAAGTGGGGGGTGTGTTATGTATATTTGAGGAAGAGAAAGAAGGTCAGAGTGGTTAGGCAAGTGAATGAGGTGGAGAGTAGGGGAGATGAGACCAGAGGGGTGGACAGGGCCAGATCACTCAAAGCCTGAGTCCCTCGATAAGAAGGTTGGATTTCACGTCAAGAGAGGTAGGAAGCCACTGGAGGGGATGACCTCCCTGACTGCTGTGTGGCAAAGGGATTGGAGAGTGGCAGGAGTGACTAAGGAAAGCCTTTTATAATCCAGCTCAAGAGTGGAGACTGGTTAATGGAGAACTGATGCTGAGCTATGGGGTGTGAGTAATAACGAGTTCATTGGTGGGGAAAGTGAGAGCACACAGATGTAGTCAGAAAGGAGGTATGACTGGACTATAGAATTAGAGGATGTAGATGAATGGGACAGAGTAAGGGGAACCAGCATGAATACAGACACAGAGGCAGGAAAAAGTCATGGCTCTGAGGGTAGCAGGGCAGACTAGAAGAAGGTCAGTTATGTAAGGGAGTGAAAGGTGTTTATTGGGAACTGGAGTCGGGGCAGAGCTGGATGGGTAATGAAGGGCCAGATGATGAAGGGCCTCAAAACCCAAGAGAGGTACGTGGCCTTCTAGCACTGGGGAGTCATCGTGTAAGTTCTTTTTTTTTTTATATTTTATTGTACTTCAGATGAAGGCTTACAGAACAAATAGTTTCTCATGAAACAGTAGTACACATATTGTTTTATGACATTGGTTAACAATCCCACAACATATTAACCCTCTA
>NW_004443988.1:9212431-9216269 GCF_000243295.1 Trichechus manatus latirostris
GTGGAGGGACGGCGTGGTGCTTCTGCCTAGAGCGCCATTTTGCCAGAACCCATGGTGTGTTCTTGAGCAATGAAAAGAAAGTCATGGAGTCCCTGGGTGGCACAAATGGTTAAGCACGCAAGTATTAGCTGAAAGATTGGTGGTTCAAACCCTCGGAAGACAAGCCTGAAGATCTTCTTCTGAAAGGTCATAGCCTTGAAAACCATATAGAGCAATGCTACTCTGCAAACATGGGGTTGCCAGGAGTAGGAACTGACTCAACAGCAACTAACAGGAATGTAAGTAAAAAAAATCAAACAAATGAAGAAAAGTCATGATAAAAACCACATTTGGGACAGACTGGTCTAGCAGCAGTGTACAGGAGAGCTGGTGAGAAGACAGCTTCATAGTTGGGGTTGTGCAGTCGTCCAGCCTCTCTGGACTCTCTCAAAAAGCCATTATAATTGAAATGTCAGATATGTTCTGACAGTTGTGTGTGTGTCTCCGTTCAAACTGGCAATCTTTAGGCTAGTAGCTGTACACTTAACCATATGCACTACCAGGCATTCCTATGTATGTATGTACATATGTACTTATTTATTGCACAATTATTTATTGGATGCCAAAATGGAGCAGGTGCTGTGCTAAGTACTGGGTATACAATGGTGAGGAAAATGGGTCTGGGTCTGCTCTTCTGCTTCTTAAGAGTCTCAAGTATCTTTGCTTCTGCTGCTAGGTGGATTAAAAACTCAGACCTAGGAAGTTTTTTGGAGTCCCTGGGTGGTACAAACAGTTAATGCACTCGGCTACTAAATGAAAAGTTGGAGGTTCGAATCCACCCAGAGGGGCATCGGAAGAAAGGCTTAGTGATCTACTTCAGGAAAAAAAATCAGCCATTGGAAACCCTATAGAGCAGTGTTCTACTCTGACACACGTGGGGTCCCTATGAGTCAGGGCCAACTCAATGGTAGCTGGTTAGGAGGTTTTTTAATACCTTGCAACTTTAAGTAGACACAGACAGGAGGTTGTTAGAAATGCAAAGTCCTGGGCACCACCCCAGCCCTACTGAATCAGAATCTGCAATTTAACAAGATCCCCAAGGAATTTGGATGCATTAATTCCCTTGTGACAAATGGTGTTCAAGTTCTAACCTGTGTATGTTAATCTGTGTGGAAAGTGCTTGCCCCTGCTGACCGACTACTTGAGATATTTCTAAAGTGCTCGGGGCTATACAACTTGTTTAAAAAGCGCATTTACCCTGGATATTTGTCATCTGCACACAACCGTGTTCTTGATTTCAGTAGCCTTCCAAACAGAAGAAGGAATCCATCAGTGTGATAAATTGAACAATCCCTTGGAATAAACTAAATTGTATTGAACAAGCAAATTATATTTAAAATGAGTTTCATTTTTGGTTCCTCCTGATATGGATATTTTAACAAGGCTTATCTTTTTTTGTTGTTGTTGTTTATTGTTGTAGTTTAAGTGAAAGTTTACATTTCAAGCCAGTCTCTTATACAAAAACTTATACACACACTGTTATGTGACCCCAATTGCTCTCCCCACAGTGTGACAGCACACTCCTCCTTTCCACCCCTAATTTCCCATGTCCATTCAACGAGCTTCTAACCCTCTCCACCCTCCCATCTCACCTCCAGACAGAAGCAACCCGTTTAGTCTCATGTATCCCCCTGAGCTAAGAAGTACACTCTTCACGAATATCATTTTATGTCCCACAGTCCAGTCCACTCCTTGTCTGAAGAGTTGGCCTTGGAAATTGTTTTAGTTCTGAGCTGATAGAGACTCCGGGGGCCATGCTTTCCAGAGCTCCTCCAGTCTCAGTCAGATCATCAAGTCTGGTCTTCTTACAGAATCTGAGTTCTGCGCCCCACCCCTCTCCTACTCCATCAGGGCCTCTCTGATGTGCCCCCTGTCAGGGCGATCATTGGTGGTAGCCGGGCACCATCTAGTTCTTCTGGTCTCAGGCTGATGAAGTCTCTGGTTTATGCGGCCCATTCTGTCTCTTGGGCTAATACTTTCCTTGCATCTTTGGTGTTCTTCATTCTCCTTTACTCCAAGTGGTTGGGACAAATTGATGCATCTTAGATGGCTGCTTGCAAGCTTTTAAGACCCCAGATGCCCCTAACCAAAGTAGGATGCAGAACATTTTCTTAATAAACTTTGTTACACCAGTTGACCTAGATGTCCCCTGAAAGCATGATCTCCAGACCCCCACCCCTGCTACTCTTTCCCTCGAAGTGTTTGATTGTATTCAGGAAACTTCTTGGCTTTGGTTAGTCCAGTTGTGCTGAATTCCCATTTAGTCTGCGCTGTCCTTCCCTTCACCTAAGATAATTCTTATCTACTATCTAGTTAGTGAATAACCCTAACCCTCCCTCCCCACCGTGGTAACTGTCTTAGTCATCTAGTGCTGCTACAACAGAAATACCACAAGTGGATGGCTTTAACAAAGAGAAATTTATTTTTTTCACAGTAAAGTAGGCTAAAAGTCCAAATTCAAGGGGTCAGCTCCAGGGGAAGGTTTTCTCTCTCTGTCAGCCTTCTTCTCATCAGTGTTCCCCCAAACTAGGAGCTTCTCCGTGCAGGGATCCCAGGTCCAAAGGACGCGCTCTGCTCCTAGCACTGCTTTCTTGGTGGTATGAGGTCCCCCTGTTTCTCTGCTCACTTCTCTCTTTTATATCTTAACAGATTGCCTCAGCATACAGTATCTTGTAAATTGAGTCCTGCCTCACTAACACAACTGCCGCCCATCCTCCCTCATTAACATCATAGAGGCAAGATTTACAACATATAGGAACATCACACAATACCAGGAATCATGGCCCAGCCAAACTGATACACACGTTTTTTGGGGGAACATAATTCAATCCATGACAGTAACCATCAAAGAACGTTTTCTTCTGTGTTTAAGCCTTTTCTTAGGTTCTTATAATAGTGGTATTATACAATATTTGTCCTTCTATGACTGACTAAATTCACTCAACATAATGCCCTCCAGATTCTTCCATGTTATGTTTCACAGCTTCATCGATGTTCTTTATCATTGCATAATATTCCATTGTGTGGATAATCCATAATTTGTTTATCCATTCTTCCGTTAATGGGCACCTACGTTGTTTCCATCTTTTTGCTATTATGAACAGTGCTGTAATGAACATAGGTGTGCATATTTCTATTCGTGTGATGGCTCTTATTTCTCTAGGATATATTTCAAGGAGCGGGATAACTGGATCGTATGGTACTTCTATTTCTAGCTTTTTAAGGAACCACCAAATCGATTTCTAACATGGTTCTACCATTTTACATTCCTACCAACAGTGTATAAGTGTTCCAGTCTCTCCACAACCTCTCCAGCATTTATTATTTTGTGTTTTTTGCATTAATGCTAGCCTTGTTGGGGTGAGATCATATCTCATTGTAGTTTTGATCTGCAGTTCTCTAATGGCTAATGATTGCAAGCATTTCTTCATGTGTCTGTTAACCACCTGAATATCTTCTTTGGTGAAGTGCCCGTTCATATCCTTTGCCCATTTTTTAATTGGATTATTTATCTTTTTGTTGTTGACATTTTGCAGTATCTTGTAGATTGTAGAGATTAGACACTGATAGGATTTGTCATAGTCAAAAATTTTTTCCCAGTCTGTAGGTTGTCCTTTTACTCTTTTGGTGAAGTCTTTTGATGAGCATAAGTGTTTGATTTTTAGGGGCTCGCAGTTATCTAGTCTCTCATCGGGTGCTTGTGCATTGTTACTTATGGTTCGTATTCTATTTATGCCATATATTAGGGCTCCTAGTGTTGTCCCTATTTTTTCTTCCATGATCTTTATCATTTTCAATT
>NW_004443988.1:9223801-9254923 GCF_000243295.1 Trichechus manatus latirostris
AAATTTTATTGTTAATCTTCTGGATTTCTGATTGCTGTCTCTCTATGGATTCTTGCAGCCTGTTAAATTTGTCATTATGCTCTTCTCTAATCTTTTTAATTTCCTCCATTGCATGTACTGCATTTTGATTAATTTCCTTCCTAATCTCTTGAAGAGTTCTGTGTATTATTCTTTTGTATTTCGCCTCCAGTAATTCCAAGAAATTTTTTTTCTGGAAAATTTCTAGATTCTTTATTTTGGGAGCTTGCTGAAGCCATCATGGACTGCTTCTTTATGTGGTTTGATATTGACTGTTGTCTCTGAGCCATCAATAAGTTATTATATTTATTTACTTTATGTTTGCTTACTGTGTCCTAGCTTCTTGTTTTGTTGTGTTTTGATATGCCAAAATAGGCTGCTCATGTGAGCTAGCCCAGTCACCTGCACCCTTGAAGCTCCAAAGTCCTGCCCCCAGGTGGCCAGATCTGCCACTAAGTATGTGAGCCCAGGAGTCTGCCCACTCCTCCTATATGGATTCAGCTCAGGTGTCCAGGTAGTCAGCCACCAAGTGTGTGGTGCAGGCTCTCACTTACAATTCTAGATAGGCATGGGTGATTGGTGTAGGCACAGGCATCTGGCTGCATCAGGGGGACATAGGCTGAGCAAGGCAGGCGGCCAACGGCCACCCCTGAGTGACCAGGAGGAAAACGTGTCCCTGTTCCCTAGAGCATGTAGATGGGTGGGTTTTGCAGCCAGACTATGAGCAACCAGTGCTGTTGGCTGTAAGGACTGGGGGGCATTTCTTATTCTTGGGCCCCTGTAGCAGGTGGCTTGGTCATGTGGGTGGAGCCACCAGTCCTCAGGCCCCTGATGTGGATAGGAGAAGACCCTGCTTATGGGCAGAGCAGTGTCAAATGTCACGAACCTACCACTTCATAGCTGAAACAGTTGAAGTTAGACTTCGGGTATATACCCTGTTGTACTGCGGTAATGAGGGCCTACGCTGTTGAAATGGGCCCACACAAGTCTATGCAGGTGGAAAGGCACTCAAAGTCCATGGGTCCCTTATGCCTGTGCCTAGGCAAAGGACCTGTGCCTACCTTGAGTTCTGGGCTTAGGGGAGCTGGCAGATTATTTTTTCCCCTGTTTGTTGATTAGTTCACTCTCCCAGGCTGGGTGAATGGCTCAGGGTTTGTGAAGGGTCCTACTTGCAGCCCAGGGGACTCAGCAATTGCTGAAGCCAGTCTGGGACCCAGTGCAGAGCAGGGTGCAGGGAGGTAAATGGGAGAGAGGTTTTTCCCTAAGGAGGGTGTTTTTGATCCGCGCAGCAGGCCAGATGCAAGTACTTATCTTTCGCTGCTCGAGGGCTGCTTCTCACTGGTTCTGGATGGCCGAATAGTCTCTCTGTCACTTGGTCTCTCGTGGTGTGGAAAATGCCTCCCAAGCACCACTGCTTGCCTGCCTCACCGCCCACCCCCAAGCTGATCCAGGCTGAAGGGCTCAGGCTCTCGCCAGGTCAGGTCTGGCAACTCCTCACTGCTTCTGAACTGTCTCTCCCTCCCCCTGCCACTCAGTCTGGTTCCTGAACTTTGCCTTTGATGTTGAGGGCTCCTAGATTGTCATATATAATCGATTCACTTGTTTTTCTGGGTCTTTGTTGTAAGAGGGAACACCGGAAGTGTCTGACTACTCCGTCATCTTGGCCCTGCTTCCCGCCCTTTAACAAGGCTTGTCTTAATGGTTATCTAACTGAGCAGATGCGATGAGCTTTCAAAGGCTTTTGGCAATTAAAGTCCTGAAGGATCAGTGAAACAGTCAGCACCTATTTGTTGAGCCCTACTGTGTGCTTGAAGCCCTGGTGCTGCAGTTGTTTAGAACTCAGGGGCTAACCAAAATGTTGGCAGTTCAAATTCACCAGCCACTCCTTGGAAACCCTATGGGGTTCTACTCTGTTCTATAGGGTCACTATGAGTGAGAATCGACTCGACGGCAACGAGTTTGGTTTGGTTTTGGTTTTGGTTTTGGTTTACTGTGTGCTTGAAGGAGCCCTTGTGGGGCAGTGGTTAAACGTTTTGGCTGCTAACCATAAGGTTGAGGGTTTGAACCCACCAACCACTCCACAGGAGAAAGCTGTGGCAGTCTGTTTCTGTAAAGATTACAGCCTTGGAAACCCTTTGGGGCAGTTTTACTCTGTCCTATAGGATTACTATAAGCCAGAATCTACTCAATGGCAATGGGTTTGGTTTGGTTTGGACTGTATGCTCTGCACTGGGCTTTGTCCCTCAGGCCCTCCAGGGAACATGTAGATATTTGGGACTTTGGGGAAGAGATTCTCTCCCCCTCAGCTTTCTGCTACTAACCATTTCTTTGCTGCATATTGCAGATACTAGAGAATTTGAAGTTATCCAGTGTTGCAGACATTACATAATTTATCGATACCAAGGAATCGATACGTCTAAAGTTAAATATGCAAAAGATATGCAGAAACCAGGAGCTTTGCAATTGTCAAAATTTCATGTTGCTTTCCTAAAAATATTTTAACTAATTATGGTTTGGGCCCTAACCTTGTAATTAGTGTCAATTAGCTTACTGTTAAACACCACCACCAAACCACCTGGAAGCTCCAAATCCTGTGCTCCTTTAGGAGAGCACCTGTAGTGTGACCTGTTTTCTCCCCTGCTTTAGGGTAGTTGCTGGCTCCATGTAAGAGTGTAGATAACTTGGGATTGGAAAGGCTCTCAGTCCACCTACAACTAACAGTTATTAGCCTCACATGCACCCCTAAGTGGCATATTCTAGATTCCACCAAAAATTCCTTAGATAGTACTCAGGCTGAAGCTTATCTCCCTGCACACTGAGTACTGGGCATTATATCTTTTCTTCTTGATTTAGAACTGGGGCAGTGACTTCCTGTGTATGGACTGGAGTCCTTCCAACATTGTTCCCACTTCGGGTGAGTGAAAACATCATCATCCCCTTCAATCAAGGGCCTTACTGAGTATTAGGTCAAAGGGAGACCTTACAAACACACCCTGGAGCTTCAAGCAGGACTTGCTGATTCACATGATCCTGGACAGCTCACAAGAAGGTGGCCTTCAGCCATGGCTGGGCTCCCATGCCAAGGGGCCCAGGTCTGTCCTCCAAATCACACTTCTCATTTCCAGGTAGTCCTAATCTTGTCCCTGAGGCCTCCTTGCCCAGTGAGATGGGTACAGTCAGTGATTGGGGTCCTAGCTCCCCTTCTATACAACCCCTGCAGCTAGAACTTTCCTGGACCACTCCAGTGTGAACTGGGCTCCTCTCAGGATAGACAGTAGTCACTAAGCCCATTACCATCAGCGCCTTGGTTGCTCCAAATGAGTTTGGAAGAGGCAAATTTGCTAAAGCTTTAGGCAGGAAATAAGTGAAATGGAGACCTGGGGACTACAGCAGAGTCAGAGACTCTTGGTAAGTTTTATGCTTTAAAATGAAGACCCCCTAACCACCTATCTTCTTGTCTCCCCTAGTTCACAAGCTCCAACCAGCAGACATCAAAGTGGTGGCAGCCCTGGGTGACGCGTTGACTGTGAGTACTAAGTCATAAGCCAAGGATGGCCCCTTGGAACACAGTCAGACCCCGTACAGAATCAGCTCTTCTGGACCATTGGCCCCACATTCAACATTAAGCCAACATTTACGGAGGACTTACTGGTGTCAGGCAGCCACTAAAATACAGCCAGGCAGCCACGAGACACCACCAGGCAACCTAGAACACCCTGTCGCTCCATCCTTCCACAGTCCAGCTCAAACACTACCTCTTCCATGAGGCCTCCTCAATCCCTAGATAGAAACAATTCCACCTTCTTCACTGTTCCCGGGCATTCCATGTGTGTGTTGTAGCACCTATCCAAGTCCGCGTGCCTTTATCTGGGAATTCATCTCCATCTACCCAGACTGATAGGGTGTAGGTCTTACCCATACACTGCCAACGCCCCTCCCTCCATTTAAGGATGCATCTTTGGGGCAGAGGTAGCCCAATTCCTGGCATATAGCACAATCTCACTAAACGAATTGAATTAGACAACTATTTCGCTATTGCTGTGTTCAAGACACCTTGCAAGCAATTCTGAGGGAAAGGAAGCATGAGACACAGTCATGGCCCACGAGAAACGTGTCCAGCTGAGAAAACAAAAAGCTTGAACAGAGAGAGATACATTATCGTATAGGTGACATACAGGTCTTTCAAAATAGGGTATTCATTTCTGTGAAAACAAACAAGACTCCCATATGTGTATAAATGTGTTTTTGTTTTGGAATGAGCATGAAGAAAGCTGTGGCAGGATCCACACCAGACTGTTAGCCTTTGATTAGCACTGGCGATGTGTATATGTGTGTGAGAGACAACAATGGGATATAAAATCAGTAGTCGGGGCAAGATTTTTAAGGTGAATAGATGATCAATTTTTTGAAAATCTTTGTATTGCTTCACTAGTTATGGTGAACATGCTACTTTTATAAATGTCTAAGAAGAATTTTCTTTTTTTTTTTTAAAGGCAGGGTATTTAGAGAAAGTTTTATAGCAGAAGTAAGAACTGACAAGGGTCTTAGAAAATGAATCAGAGATCTAAGGGACTGGAAAAGAGGGCACTCAGCATTGCAGGAAGAGATGGAGTGGGTGATAGTGGAGATAGGCCAGCCCAAGGTCTCTGTGCTCCAGAAATGGTGATCAGCTCCATCCACTTGGAGCTGAGGGTTTGTGTGAACAGGGAATGAGGAAGGAAACGAAGGCAAGGAAAGTGGAAGCCAGATTCTGGTGCTCCCAGACATTGGTGAAGCAGCTTAGCTTTGACCCTGTAGGCAAGGGAGACCCATTGCAGGGACCCAGAATAGTGGGGGAGGCATGAAGAAAGAAGTGTGCTCAGAAGAGCAGGTTGGTAGCCCTGTTGGTGAGAATAGAACAGAGACTGGAGACCCTGAGGTTAAGTAGGAGGCCAGAGTGTCATCCATGGTGAGGAGATGAGGGCCTGCTAGGAAAATGGCAAAGGGAGAAAAAGAAGGGGGTAGGTGTTAGGAGGGAAGAGTCAACAGGACTTGACTACTGGTTGTGTAGGGGATTGAGAAGAATGTGTCAAGATGACTCAGAGTTTAAGGGTCTGGCGGCCTGCAGAAAAGCCAGGACAAAAGGCAAATCCAGGCCCTATGTCAGGGCAAGAGGGGTCTTTCCTAGCACCTCAACCTGTACCTCAGTCCCGGAACCTTCTCTTTGCCTTTCACAGACAGCTGTGGGAGCCCGACCAAGCAACTCCAGTGAGCTACTCACGCCCTGGAGGGGACTCTCCTGGAGGTGAGGATGTTCCTGACTCGTTTTCTATTGACGGTGCTCCCTAAAGAACACACAAAGGTGGTGTTTCCCCACTCACCCCTCCAGAGAGGAGGTGGGGTTCCAAAGGCCCATGCTGAGACACAGGGGGACACCTTGATGCTCATGTTAGTCCTAGGGGTGACGGGAATGATGTGCCAGGGCCACAGCAGGTAGGGGTACTTTAAACAAGTTTGCTTTCTTTTCCCTAGCATTGGAGGGGATGGCGTGTTGGAGACCCACACCACGCTGCCCAGTAAGTAGCAACACTGATGATGAGAACCATCACTATAGCCATAACAGCCCCTTAGTGAGGCCAGGCCTTCTCCTTGGAGGAAAGGACAAGAAGGTTATCTGAAAGTAGGGAGGGCAGCCAGCCCTGTAAAGACCTAGAATCCTCATGCCCACACCTGTGTCCCAACACTGCATACCCACCTCAGTTCCCTGGGGCTCCTGCTGCCTCTCATCTGTGCTCTCTGCCTCTTCCCTCTTTAAAGACATTCTGAAGAAGTTCAACCCTCACATCCTTGGGTTCTCTACCGGTACCCAAGAGGAGACAGCGGGGCTGAATGTAGCAGTGGATGGGGCCAGAGCTCGGTGAGTAGACATGGGCACAGGAGGGAGAGACAGGAGGGAGAGTGGAGGGCACAGTTGGTATGTCAGGGCAGGAAACAGGAGGAGGAGAGAGGAGTGGGGTCTGGGAGCCTGGTTGTGTGCAGAGCACTTCCTTCGTGCCGGCCTGGTGCTGAAGCTTCCACGTGGGTTATCTTGTTGCAGTGTGCACACACTATGTCTGTGATGCACTAACCACAGGTTATCTTAAATAATGCAAATTTATTATTGTGGTGTACACACAGGATGTTCACTAATAATATCACATCCATCTGCTCAGAGCTAGAACACACAAGACGCTCCCAGAGCATTAGCACAAGGAAAGTAGACAGCAAGCGACACAGAGAAATCAATGTTCACTCTATATAACAGCTTCATGGGGAGAAATCGATGTTTACTCTTACATCACTGGGCTGGCACATCTCTGGGCTGGCTCTGCCACCTTTGCCGCTCTCAACCAGCAGCATCAGGACACTCAGGGACCAGCATCTCTCAAAGCAGAAATGCTGAGGGCAACCCCTACACGGGGTGTACCCAGGCTTGGTGGACAGGCGCCCTCGGGCCCTGGACAGGCTCCCGTGTACCTTCAGATGGGGTTTTGCCACTGCCTGGGTCTGCTCATGGCTGCTGTCACAGCCCAAAGCATTTACTAGTTCTCAGCCCACTGCTCTCAGACCTGTCTGCTGCCACTTCTCTGCTCAGCAGATGCTGGCTTCAGCTTCCCCTGGCCTCTGCTGCTGTTTCTCCTGGCTCTGCCTTCTACCAGCTCCAGGCTTTCTGCGGCTTCTGGTGCCAGTCCCTTCTGATGAATGTTCAGTCTCTTATCCCCCAGGCTCATGTCGGGGTGCAGGAGGTGTGTTCTTCAGCACGGAGCTCCCATGTGCCCAAGGGACATTCGCCTCCAAGAGCCAGAGTTTGCATTCTCCAGTCCGGGACCTCCACCAAGTCCCCGGCTTCCTAGGCCTTTATCAGCCTCACTACATGGCCTCCCGAGGCTTAGGCAGCATTGGCCCCCACTCATGGCCCTCAGATGTAGTCCTGCTCTCAGAACCAGGACCAAAAGGCCCAATCACCCACTGCAAGGGGTCCATACCTACCTTCAAGTAGTCCTCACACCCTTCCAGGTAGGCACTAAGGTAAGGACACTAAGGCTTAGAAAGTGTCTTTAACGGCCCAAGTTCACTCAGCATGTTATCAGAGGAGCCAGGATCTGGCCACACCTGAATGCAGACCTTCCCTCTGACCACTGTGCTGTCATGCCTGCCCGGTGCTGCAGGAGAGAGTGCTAGGAGGTGGCTTGAGTGGACACATGTCCTGCTCGGCCCCAGGCGCTGTCCCTGAGCAGTCACGGAGGCTTGGCTGATTCAGCTTACCCTCTCTGCCCCACGAGGCACAGGTCAGGTGTGGGGGGTGAGTCTTTGATCTGAAAAAGATTCTGTGTCTTCACACAAGGGAGTTAGATGTTAGGGCCCCCCAAACAGCATGGTGGCTCTTTGTTATCTCTCGGATTTCTGTTGTCGACAACAAGCCAGATAATTAAAGCTAAAATGCTTGACAGAGTTCATTGATCTTCCGCACAAAACGTGCTGGGTATTTGCTTTGTAGCAGCATTGCTACGCTCAGATCACCAGGGAAACGGCACCAGCCTGACTCACTCTGTTTACAGGGAGCGTTCCTTTCAGAGGCGGTAATGTGGGCCCCACACGCAGTTTGCGCCTTCCAGCCACAGGAAGCAATGTCAGTTCTTCAACATCATAAGCAGGAGGAACTTATTTTTCTGCAAAATACTGGGCTTTGTGGAGCCATTATATCAACACCTAATTACTGTTATTACTATTATTATTATCATTGTCATCATCTTATTATTATTATACAGCCCAAGCATCATTAGCGGGGTTGATTCCTCAGTCTGTTGACATTCAAACCCCTTTTCCTTTTCTTTTTTCACTTCTCTTGCTGCCTTTTCTTTTTACTGCTTCTCAGGCCTCCACCAGCGTGGAGTTGGTGGCAGGGGGAGAAGCTGAAACCTGTAGCTTCTCATCAGTGTCTGGTGTCCAGTGTTAGGGGACAGGAGAGGGAAGCGTTGACTTAAGTAAGTAAGATTGGAGAATCATTCTATGACTTTCCTTTGTCTGAACTCTGTTGTTTATTAGCGTGGATAAGGATGAGTTCACCTAAAGAGAAAGATAAATACCATAGCAAGCAACTAAAATGAGCTCTGTGTCCAAGTCCCAGCTCTGAGACTTGATAACTGTGTGACTTTAGGCAAGTCACTCAGCATCTCCGAGTCTTAGTTGCCTCATCTAGGTTGTTGTTACTTACCATTCAGTCATCTCTGACTCATGGTGACCTTATGTATAACAGAACAAAATGTTCCCCAGTCCTGCACCATCTCATGATTCTTGCTGTGTTTGAGTCCATTGTTTCGGCCACTGTCAATCCATCTCACTGAGGGCCTCTCTTGCCTTTGTTGCTATCCATAAGGTTTTCTTTGGCTAATTTTTGGAAGTAGATCACCAGGCCTTTCTTCCTAGTCTGTCTTAGTCTGGAAACTACTTTGAAACCTATCCATCATGGGTAACCCCACTGGATTTGAAATACCAGTGACACTGCTTCCAGATCACAGCAAGACACAAGTCACCACAGTATGGCAAACTAACTGATGGGTGGTAGCCCTCATCTCTAAATGGGGATAATGATAATGCCTACCTCTCAAGGGCTTATTGGAAGGGTTAAATAAGATATATAATCCATGGAAAGCACTTAGTACAGTACATAATACATAGTAAACATACAAAAAATGTTTGCCGTTATTAGGACATTTAGTTCAAAGTTTTATTCAACATCTAATCTTCCTTGATGAATCAATAAGCAAGAATTTATTGAATACCTGCCAAGGACTCAGCCCTATGGTGGTTACTAAAAAGTACAAAAGAATCAAAAGGCGAACTCCCTGCCCACAAAGAGCTTGCAATCTAGTTAAGGAGACTAGACAAATAGAAAATAACTTTTGGGAAAAGTCAGCTTTGTGTATGGCAACACTGCAGACTGAAATAATCTGACACTTAATCGTCAAGTACAATTAAGAGAACAGAGAAGTATAAAGTATGAACTGGGAAGACTAAATACAGATGTAGACCTGGAAGGGACACCAGACATCACCTCGTCCAACTTTTTCCATTAAAAGATGAAAAAAATCAGCCCTAGCAGGATTCAGTAACTTGTGGAAGGCCACCTAGCAAGTTAGCGGCAGAGCTGAACGTAGAAGCCAGGTGTGGTGATTCCCATCCATGGCTCTTCCCACCAGGAGTAAAGGAAAAGGAAATGCAGGAGGCGTGGATAGCTGAACTAGCAGAGAAGGGCTCACAGAGGAAGCAGGACTTGATCTGAGCCTGAAGGATGAGAAGAACATAGCTAGGAGGAGAGGAGGAAGAAAGCATTCCTAACTTCCCCTAGGACCTATGAGGGCTTATCACTCATGCATTCCCTTGATCATGTCTTGAACCTATTAAAAGGTTATAGGCAGTTCCATGGTCACCTTTGACTAGGGCAGGCTTTCTTTGGAGCTCTCTGATGTAACCATCAATAGCAATCGTGTATGGGATACGATCCTACATGTATGACTTTTTCTGAATGAGAAACAAGATGGTACCATGTGTGCTTGGCTCTGTGCCAGCTCACTGTGGGCATACAGAGATGTAAAATGCCCATCCTTCACCTGTTGCTGCTTTTATGACTTCTACAGCAGCTTCCACTGGCTGTATCCCCTTTGCTGACATAACTTTTCATGTACATATCTTTAAAAAAAACCAGCTTTATTGAAGTATAATTGGCATGCAATAACTGTACAAATTAAAAGTGTACAACCTGATAAATTTTGATATATTATACACTTGTGAAGTCATCAGTGCAATCAAGATGATAAACATATCTGTCACCCCTAAAATTTTCCCCATGGCCCTTTATAATCTTCCCTCCTGCCCATCCCTGTCCCTGTCTCACCACTGATCTGCTTTCTGTCACTATAGATTAGCTTGCATTTTCCAGAGTTATATATAAATGAAACCGTAGAGTATGTACGCTTTTTTGTCTGGCTTCCTTCACTCAGCAAAATTATTTTGAATTTCATCCATTTTGTTGTGTGTATTAATAGCTCATTCCTCTTTGATGCTGAGTAGTATTCCATTGACATACAACATCTCTTATCCAGAACACCAAGTGGCACTGTTTTACTTATGGAAGACATCTGAGGGATGAAGGGAGAACTTTGTTGTTAGCTGCCATTGAGTCCACCCTGTCTCATGGTGACCCCAGGCACAACAGAACGAAACTTTGCTCTGTCCTGTGCCATCCCCATGTTTGATTGCGGATTGGACCATTGTGATCCATAGGGTTTCCATTGGCTGATTATCAGAAGTAGATCTCCAGGCCTTTCTTCCTAGTCCATCTTAGTCTGGAAGCGCCACTGAAACCTGTCCAGCATCATGGCAACATGTGGTCCTCCACTGATAGATGGGTGGTGGTGGCACATGACATACATTGGCTGGGAATCGAACCCAGGTCTCCCACATGGAAGGCAAAAATTCTACCACTGAACTAATCCTGTTCATATTTATCTTCCCCATCCTGTTTTGTTAGGAAGACAAAAAAAGTGAAACAATTAGAGAATGGTGGGAAAATCTGAGGCAACTGAAGAGAAGAGTAACCCAAGGACTTAAGGAGCAGAAAGTGGGGCCTAGAAGTAAAGGTTAAAAGAGTCATTAAGCCTGAAAGAGAGAGAGGTGAGGGATAATTTAGGGCTGTGACTTTTCTCAAATATACGAAAGGTTGTTTTTAAAACAGGCAGCAGAACAAGAAACGAACAGGTTCAGCTTGCAATGAAAGAGCTTGATAAAATTTAAGGAAAAATCTCTGATAGGAAGTGTATTAGTCATCTAGTGCTGCTACAACAGAAATACCACGAATGGATGGCTTTAACAAAGAGAAATTTATTTCTTCACAGTAAAGTAGGCTAAAAGTCCAAATTCAGGGCATCACCTCCAGGGGAAGGCTTTCTCTCTCTGTCAGCCTTCTCATCAGTGTTCCCCTGGACTAGGAGCTTCTCCGCGCAGGGACCCCAGGTCCAAAGGACACGCTCTGCTCCTGGCACTGCTTTCTTGGTGGTATGAGGTCCCCATGTCTCTCTGCTCGCTTTTCCCTTTTGTATCTCAAGAGATTGCCTCAGGATACAATCCAATCTTGTAGACAGAGTCCTACCTTACTAACACAACTGCTGCCCATCCTCCCTCATTAACATCATAGAGGCAGGCTTTACAACATATAGGAACATCACACAACACAGGGAATCATGGCCTAGCCAAACTGATACACACACTTTTTGGGAGACATAATTCAGGCGCATGACAGGAAGGTTGACTAAATCCCAACCCAAGTGGTCCAAAAGGACCAGGTGCCCCTGCAGAAGAGGTGGTTTGGTTACAGAGACCCTGTGACAGGGGCTGCATCAGTGTGGCTCCAAGTCCCCTAGCAGCTCTTGGAATATTACTAGGCTGAGATTTCTTGAGAATCAAAAGCCTTTCAGTACATTCTTTACAGCTTTTCCTCTTCCTGAAGCACCTCTCTTCCCAGGCCAAAATCCCACAGCACGAGCCCTTGCTCCTGAGCCAGCTCTAACCTCCCCTTCTCTTCCCACTGCTAGAGACATGCCGGCCCAGGCCCGGGACTTGGTGGAGCAAATGAAGAAGAGCCCAGTGAGTACAGGGCCCAGGCCATCCTTCCAAAGGGCTCGGTCTCCAGTTGACTGGGAAGGGTGTCACTGCCCTAAAAGAGCCCCTCTGCACCAAAGCACTCCTATTCCAGGCTTGTCTTTACAAGGGGCCAGCTGCACCCACAGGAAGCAGGCCTTATCCCAAAGGCTCCCACTTTGCCTGCCCTCCCTGACCCAAGCTCCCTACCACCACTCCCAAGAGCTGGCTGCGGGGGAAGTGGTGCTGCTGAGAGTTGGCGGAAATTGCGGCATTAGCTTTTTGCATCTTCCCACTTTACCTGAGAGTTGGCTTATGGAGTCCTATTAGTAAACGCTGGGTCCTAAAAATGGGCTGCTCATTCCAATTCTTCCTCCTTCCCGCTCAGCTCACCCCAGCCCCTTGAAACTTCTCACTAGCACTTTTTGTTAATGCTCTCTGCTTATGCCTTGGAATTCCGCTCCTGGCAGGACTCCTATCATGGTGGTGGCTGGGAGGAAAGCAGGCTCCCTGCTTGACCAGACTGCTCGGAAGCCCTCCCTACCACCTCTCAGTCCATGCACAGCTCTTGCTACGTTTCCTTCTCCCCAGACTCACACCCAAAGAACTCTTCCAAGGAGCAGCTCTAGGCCTTTGCTTCTAGAGGCATTTTTTTGCCCTTGGTTCCTTTGAAGGCCTTAAGATCACATTTCAGGGGCGTTTTAATCCACTTGGCCTTTCATGGACTCAAGGAAGTGTGGAACACATGCCTGCACCATGGAATGCAGCCTTCTGAAGAGAATTTCAAAGTTAAAAGAGCCCTTTATCACTGTGTAAGCAGACACACACACATGCACACATGCATGTGCACACACACATGCATTCAACACACATGCATGCACATGTGCACACACATGCTGCCCAGTTTTATCTGTGGAGCTCCTTATCCAGGCACCAGGTGGGGTTGGGGAGGTCTCACATAGCATCCTGTCTCCACTGTGATCTAAGGAGGATAGAAGCACTCAGGGGCTGTCTGGCATGGTGAGCTTTACCTGCATGTGCCCTTCCCCAAGCCTAAACTCAGGATCTTCTGTCCACTTAGGAAATCAACCTGGAGAAAGACTGGAAGTTGATCACGCTCTTCGTCGGGGGCAATGACTTGTGTCATTACTGCGAGAATCCGGTATGCTCTGGCTAACCTCATCGGGGACCTGAGGAGTAGAGCTGCTGACCTCCATCACTATCCTTGCCCAGGGCCCTGGCCCTTCCCACCGTCCTCTCTCATGGGAATCACCCTTGCCTAATCTCCAGGCACCTGAGTCTGCTCAGGTGGCCTCTGGCTCACAAATGCCAGGTGACGCCTGGCCTTTCCCACTACCTGAGTGGCCCCTGGGAGAGTGGCTGCATTGGTGCCCCAAGTCCAGAAGTATCTAGCCATGCTCTTTGGGCATGGCTGAGGAGGCAGCCTTTCTATGACACAAATACTGTTCCATGGTATCCAGACAGATAGATGGCTAGAGCTTCCCCACCCCATGCCCATTTACAGTCCCTGCTCCTGTTTTGTTTTGTTTTTTAGGGGGGTCATGGAGAGGGGGAGACCAAAACAATGTTATAAAAAGAGGTTGGATAAGTTGAGCCAGTCCTCATAGTATGGCTTGCTACCTTCAAGGACATTAACCAACCTCAGTGGGCTGGCCTGGGAACCCACTCCCATTCCTAATGTTGTTTCTATGGGGAAACATGTCCAGACTTAAAAAATTTGGAAGCTGTAACTCTAGGAATACATCTTGTTCTAAGGTGGAGACAGCCTGTATTTTATTTGGTCAGAAAAAGTCAGCTGCCCTGACTCAAAGTTTGCAGTGAACTGTTTGACAGTCACAGGTGGGGGGTTGCGGGGGAGGCATTTATCACTCCTTGAGGCTTGAGGAGGCCAAGTCCAAAGAATTATCCTCCCACACACAGGTTTAGCTCTTTCAAGCCACTTCACCTCTGTTCTCTCCTTCATGGCCCAGACTCTACAGGCAGAAGTAATCTGACACTATGGGAACTTAAATGTCATTGTGCCCTGGACTCCAGGAGTTCCTAGAAGCCAAAAATGACACTGGTGCCATGTGATGGTTAAGGTTGTGTGTCGCCTTGGCTGGGCCGTGATTCTTAGTGGTTTGGCAGTTGTGTAATAATGTAGTTTGGCAGTTATACAATGATGTAGTCATCCTCCATGATGTGATCTGATAGGATCAGCCAATCAGTTGAAAGCGGAGTTTCCTCAGGGGTGGGTCTGCATCCAATATATATATGGATGTTCTGGCAAGGTTTGCTTGCTTGCTCTGGATCCTGCATCTGGCTCATCATCATTTGACCTCTGGTTTTTGGGACTTGAGCCAGCTACCTGTCATATTGCTTACCAATCTTGGATTCGTCAGTCTCCACAGCCCGTAAGCCAGCAGCCTGCTCTCTAACCTGCTCATCTTGGGCTCTTCAACCCCTGCAGCTACGTGATTCATGAGAAGCCTCCAGCCTGACACCTGACACATGGACTTGAGACTTGTCAACCTCTACAACTGTGTGAGCCATTTCCATGAGATAAATCTCTCTATATATGTATATACACTTCACTGGTTTTGCTTCTGTAGAGAACTCAGCCCAAGACATTTGGTATCAAGAGTGGTTTTAGAGAAGCAAAATCTTAAGGATGAGTTTTCTAAGTTGGTTCTCAAGTGTGACTAGTCTTTAAGGTGCTGGTGACTCTGCCTCCAGTAGTAAAGAGGGCACTGATAACCCATGGTGTAATGTGGCAATATTAATAGCAAAATATAACAACAAATAGATTAAGTATTGGTGAGAAGTGAGGCTCTGGCAATCACATGTTTAATACTTTGCTACAATTTTGTCAGAATGAGAAGTATAGAGAAGCTGGTTGGTTGGTCCTACTTTTGCTAGACGAAGTGGTGAAAGAAAGAGATGAGCTCAGGGCTTCACAGTCACAGCTCAAGCACCACAAAAACAACCTGAAAGGTGCCACTTGTGCCCTGAAAGAAAGCCTTATTTCTTGTAGTAACAGAGCGGATATTGCCAAAAACCAAAACCAGAATCTCATCATAAGAGTGGCTGAATGACAACGCCAGTTGAATTCCCAAACTTGAATGGTGTCTAAAGGTAAAGTGAGGGCACTGACTGGGAAGAAATGGGATCCTGAAACTTGGGATGGGGACATATGGGCAGATAATCAGGAAGCTGGGGACATTGAGCTCCTAAATTTCCTTGAATCACTCCTGTCAACAGAACCAGCCACTTACTCCCATTTGAAGAGATCACTTCATCGTTGTTTGCTAAGCCACCCTCCCCAGTAAAACCATTATCCTTTCCACCCCCATCTGATGAGATTAACTGTGCCTGAAGAGTCTTTGTCTGAGATAACAACTGGGGTGGTGCCTGGGGCATTGCCTGAGGTAAAGACCTTACAAGACATTGCTGAATGTTCCCAGGACCCATCCCCGCCACTGATTTTTCTTCTAGACCTAAAACTAGACGTAAGTCCCAGCAAGCCCCAAAAGGTGAAGTACAAAGTGTGACCCAGGAAGAGGTACTCTACACTCCAAAAGAACTGCTTGGCTTTTCTAATATGTACAAAGAGGAACCTGAGAAATATGTGTGGAAATGTCTATTAAGGGTGTGGTGCAAGGAACATAAAGTTGGATCACTCTGAGTTTATTGATATGGGCCCACTAAGCACAGATTCTTCTTTCAGTGTTTTAGCTAGAGAAGTTAGGAAAGAATCTAATAGTTTATTTGGTTGGTTCACTGAAGCAGGGATTATGCAATGGCCTACACTAAATCAAGTTGAAGTACCAGACTTGCCTTGGTATACTGTAGAAGAAGGAATCCAAAGGCTTAGGGAAATTGGCATGTTAGAGTGATTTATCAGGTTAAAAACCACAGACCCGCACATGGAGTGCCCAGAGGAGACACCTTTTAGAGGAAAAAATTTGTGAAGGGGAAGACCGAGCACCCTTGAAGACTGCTGTGATTGCTATTTTACGTAAGTCAAATTTGACAATGGGAACTAACTGAATTAAGTCACCTAACTACAATGGAGCTGATTGGACCCTGTGGTGTAGGGGCAAGTGATAGCACTCAGATCGACAAAGACAAGATAAGCGTGGTCACTGTAATGGACAGCAGAGTTAAATCATTAATCAGAATAGTCTGATTCATATGGACTTATGGCGTTGGCTACTTGGTTATGGTGTCCCTAGGAGTGAAATAGATAGAAAAGCTGCTAAACATTTACTAGATCTGTACAAGCAGAATTCTAGGTTAAGTGAATGGCATTCTAACTTGAATCACCAGAATAGAGAATCACAGCCTCTCAATCAATTCCCAGGCTTGACCCAGCTTACAGAACCACAACCCATTGAATGAAGAAGAGGCCAGGACCCCTTGAGGAATGACCCCACTGCACTGCCAAAAATTTATACTGTTAATCTTTCTCCCAGCCTTACCCAAAGGGATCTCAGGCCTTTTACAAGAGTGATTGTTCATTGGGAAAAAGGGAATAATCAGACTTTATGGGGATTACTGGATACTGGCTCTGAAGTGACACTAATTCCAGGAGACCCAAAATGTCACTGTGGCCCACCAGTCAGAGTGGGGGCATATAGAGGTCAAGGTATTAATAGAGTCTTAGCTAAGGTTCATCTCCTGGGTCCTCTGGGTCCCTGAACCAATCCTGTACTGATTTCACCCGTTCCAGACTGCATGATTGGAATATATATGCTCAGCAGCTGGCAGAACCTCCACATTGGATCCCAGACAAGTGGAATAAGGGCTATTTTGGTACGAAAAGTCAAAGGGAAGCCTTTAGAACTGCTGTACCTAAGAAAATAGTAAACCAAAAGCAATACTGGATTCCTGGAGGGATTTCAGAGACTAATGCCCCCATTAAGGACTTGAAGGATGCAGTGTTGGTGATTCCCACAACATCCCCCTTCAACTCACCTATCTGACCTGCACAAAAAAAGACGGATCTTGGAGAATAACAGTGGATTATCGTAAACTAAACCAGGTGGTGACTCCAATTGCAGCTGCTGCTCCAGATGTGGTTTTACTGCTTCAGCAATTTAATACATCTCCTGGTACCTGGTATGCAGCTATTGCTCTGGCTAATGCCTTTTTCTCCATACCTGTTTTGAAGGAACACCAGAAGCAGTTTGCCTTCCTCTGGCAAGGGCAGCAATATACCTTCACTGTCCTACCCCAGAGGTATATCAACGCTCCAGCCCTATCTCATAATTTAGTTCGCAAGGAGCTTCATCGCCTTTCCCTTCCACAAGATGACACACTGGTCCATTACATTGATGACATCATGCTGATTGGATCTAGTAAAGAAGAAATGTCAATGACTCTGGGCTTATTGGTAAAACATTTGAGTGCTAGAGTGTGGGAAATTAATTCTACAAAAATTCAGGCTCCTTCTGCCTCAGTGAAATTTATAGGCATCCAGTGGTGTGGAGCATGCTGAGATATTCCTTCTAAAGTGAAGGATAAGTTGTTATATCTGGCCTCTCCTACAACTAAAAAGGAGGCACAACACCTGGTGGGCCTCTTTGGATTTCAGAGGCAACATATCCTCATTTGGGTGTGCTACTCTGGCCTATTTTTCAAATGACTTGAAAAACTGCTAGTTTTGAGTGGAGCCCAGACTAAGAGAAAACCGCAATAGGTTCAGGCTGCTTTGCAAGTTGCTCTGTCACTTGAGCCATATGATACAGCTGATTAAATGTGCTTGAAGTGTCAGTGGCAGATAGAGATGCTGTTTGGAGCATTTTTGAGGCCCCTATTGGTGAATCACAGTACAGAAACTTAGGATTTTGGAGTAAAGCCCTGCCAAACTCTGTAGATATCTACTGTCCTTTTGAGAAACAGATTTTGGCTTGTTACTGGGTTTTAGTAGATACTGAACACTTAGCTATGGGCCACCAAGTCACCATGCAGCCTGAGCTGCCCATCATGAACTGGATGTTGTCTGACCCACAGGGCCATAAAGTCAGACATTCACAACAGCACTCCATCATTAAATAGAATATACAATCTTGGGGTCAAGCAGTACCTAAAGGCACAAGTAAATTGCATGAAGAAGTGGCCCAAATGCCATGGTCTCACTCCTGTCACATTACCTACCCTCTCCCAGTCTTTACCTATGGCCTTGATGAGAGTTCCTTGTGATCAGTTGTCTGAGGAAGAGAAAACTCATGCCTGGTTTACTGGTGGTTCTGTCTGATATTCAGGCACCACTCGAAAGTGTACAGCAGCAGCACTGCAGCCCCTTTCTTGGACCTGCCTGAAGTACAGTGGAAAAGGAAACTGCTCCCAGTGAGCAGAACTCCCAGCAGTGCACTTGGTTTTTCACTTTGCTTGGAAGGAGAAAATGGCTAGATGTGTGATTGTATACTGATTTGTGGGCTGCAGCAATGGTTTGGCTGGATGGTCAGAGACTTGGAAGGAACATGATTGGAAAATTGGTGACAAGGAGGTATGGGGAAGAGGTATGTGGATAGACTTCTCTGAATGGGTCAAAGAAGTGAAGATATTTGTGTCTCATATGAATGCTATCCGAAGGGTTACCTCAGCATAGGAGGATTTTAACAATCAAGTGAATAGGATGACACATTCTATGGAAACCAGTTATCCCCTTTTGCCAGCCACTCTTGTCATTGAACACAGTGGCCATGATGGCAGGGATGGAGGTTATGCATGGGCTCAGCAACATGGACTTCCACTCACCAAGGCCAACTTGGCTACAGCCACTGCTAAGCGCCCTATCTGCCAGCAGCAGAGCCCAAAACTGAGTCCCTGATATGGCACCATTCCTTGAAGAGGTCAACCAGCAACCTGGTGGCAGGTTGATTACATTGGGTATGTTGGTTACATTGGACTGCTTCCATCATGGAAAGGGCAGCATTTCATTCTTGCTTGGATAGACACTTACTCTGAATATGTATTTGCCTTTATTGCATTCAATGCCTCTGCTAAAACTACCATCCATGGACTCACAGAATGCCTACCCTCCATCGTGGTATCTCTCACAGCATCGCCTCGGACCAAGAGACTTACTTCACAGCAAATGAAGTACGACAGTGGGCCCATGCTCATGGAATTTACTGGTTTTACCATGTTTCCCATCATCCTGAAGCAGCTGGCTTGGTAGAACAATGGAATGGCCTTCTAAAGATCAATTATGATGCCAGCTAGGTGGCAACACTTTGTAGGGTTGGGGCAATGTTCTACAGGAGGCTGTCTATGCTCTAAAGCAGTATCCAGTATATGGTGCTGCTTCTCCCATAGCCAGGATTCACAGTTCCAGGAATCAAGGGCAGAGATGGGAGTGGCACCAGTCACTATTACCCCTAGTGACCCTATCACAAACTTTTTGTTTCCTGTCCCCACAACCCTATGCTCTGTGGCTCTAGAGGTCTTAGTTCCAAAGGGAAGAATGCTCCCACCTGGAGACACAACACAGATTCCATTGAACTGGAAGTTAAGAAGGCCACCCAGCCACTTTGGGCTCCTCATGCCTCTGGATCAACAGGCAAAGAAGGGAGTTCCCATATTACCTGGAGTGACTGACCCTGACTACCAAGGGGAAATTGGATTGATGTTGCACAATGAAGTTAAAAAAAAGTATGTCTGGAATATAGGCGATCCCTTAGGGTGTCTCTTATTACTACTATGCCCTGTGATTAATGTCAATGGAAAACTACAGTAACCCAATTCCAACATGACTACTAATGGCCCAGACCCTTCAGGAATGAAAGTTTTGGCCACCTCACTAGGCAAAGAACCACGACCAGCTGAGGTGCTTGCTGAGGGTAAAGGGAATACAGAATGGGTGGTAGAAGAAGGTAGTTATAAATACTAGTTACAACCACATGACCCATTTGCAGAAATGAGGACTGTAATTGTTATGAGTATTTCTTCCTTGTACGAGTGCATCAAATATTTTTTTTCTTAACTTACAAAATACAAGATGTAAACAGGGCTAGTGCATTTTCAGTTGTATACGTGTTAGTTGTATCATGTTAGGCACAAGTATGAGTTTGTAACTGTCTTTATTTAGAGATGGTTTAAGTAGAAGTGTACAGGTGCGAAACTGACAAGAGGTAGGCTGTGGTCATTAAGGTTGTGCATCAACTTGGCTGGGCCATGATTCTCAGTGGTTTGGCAGTTATGTTATGATGTAGTTGGGCAGTTATGTAGTGATGTAGTCCTCCTCTGTGATGTGATCTGATGTGATCAGCCAATCAGTTGTAAGGGGACTTTCCTCAGGGATGTGGCCTGCATCCAATATATATATGGATGTTCTGGCAAGGCTCATTTGCATACTCTGGATTCTGCATCCAGCTCATCATCATCTAACCTCTAGTACTTGGGACTTGAGCCAGCTGCCTGCCATACTGTGTGCCAGTCTTGGGATTCATCAGCCTCCACAGCCTGTGAGCCAGCAGCCTGCTATCTGACCTGCCAGTCTTCTGTTCATCGGCCCCTGCAGCTATGTGAGTCAGGAGAATCCTACAGCCTGATGCCTGACCCACAGACTTACGGACTTGGGACTTGCCAGCCTCTATAACCACATGAGCCATTTCCTTGGGATAAATCTCTCACTCTCATATGTATATATATACATATATGTAAACATATATGTATATATATATACTTCAGTGGTTTTGCTTCTCTAGAGAACCTAACCTAAGACAAGCCACCTGTGGACACTTGGTGTAGGAAAATGTCCTCTACTAGCCTCCAAATCTACCACCCATCTGTCAGTTTGTCATACTGTGGTGGCTTGCATGTCACTTTGATGCTGGAAGCTATGCCACCAGTATTTCAAATACCAGTAGGGTCACCCATGGCTTTAGGCTTCCAAACTAAAACAGACTAGGAAGAAAGGTCTGGAAATCTACTTCCAAAATTTAGCCAATAAAAACCCTATGGATCACAACAGAACATTGTTCAATATAGTGCTAGAAGATGAGCTCCTAGGTTGGAAGACAACAACGGACTCAAGCATGCCGGCAATCTTGAGGATGACACAGGACCAGGCAGTGTTTATTTCTGTTGTACATAGGGTCACCATGAGTCAGAGCTGACTCTATGGCAGCTAACAATGACAACAACAGCACACACATATATGCCCTTCAGGCAAATGATCAGGTTTATATTCCTGAGAGCATCGTTTTGTGAAAAGTGCCTGAAGGACATGACCAGGATTAACTCAGCCAAGTTTGAGGAGAGGTCCACGTCCACCATGCTATATAAACACAGATTGGAGTCAGGCTCTTCAAGCTCGCGTTTGTCTCCCCAGCCCTTGGCTGGGTCCACATATGGCTGCGGGGCGGGGGGTGGGGGTGGGGGTGGGGCTCTTCGCTGTGCTCTCTAGACAACCAGGTGAAGGAAAGACCACGCACAGCAGCTGGGCACTGGGCCCAACATCAGATGAAGAGTTAATCTGGTTGGATCAGCAATTGCTTAGACTCTTGGAGTTTACCTACTGGGAGAGACCAGACTAATGGGACGGAATCATTTATAAGGAGTCTAAAATCTTTACATCTGTCTATGAGAGAAAGCCACTCACTTCCATCCATCTTTCATCTGCTTTCTCTCCACCATGGCTGACGTGTTCACACTCTTCACACTAGGGCCAAGAAAGTTATAAAGCTGATGTCCAGGCCCTAATCGCCCTGGCAAGGAAGAGGGGCAGAAACAGGGGGAGACACAAAGTCCCTTTCCTCCTAAGAGCCTCTCTGAACTCCTCAGCCTAGACTGTCTTCTTGCCCATTCCTCCCTCACCCTCTGAACACCCAACACCCCTGCTTTTGGTGGCTGGGGACGGGTGTGCACAGAGCACTTTTTCTGCCTCCTGAAGCACGTAGCCTCACCTCAGCAATTTGTCTTAAAAAAAATAATGGACCATCTGAGCTCTCTTCTCCTGCTGCTCCTCTGATCCCACCTTCTACAGACACGGATTCTTCCATTGGCATATGAGAGCTTCAAGTCATCACCCACCCTCTGGCATCAGTCTCCTTCTGACACCTTCTTATGACTATCTTTCTCTTGCTATAAAGCACAGCCCAAGGTTAGTCAGTGAGCATTTACTGAGCACTGGCTGTGTACCCACATAGCACCCGGGACGCTATGAGGGCACATCTAAATCAGCCTCCAGTGGGGAGATGGGTCATAGGAGGAGACACTGGAGCTGAGTCACAAGGGATAGGTGAAGTTAGGGGTGTATGGAGAGCAAAGGGTTCCAGGCAATGGGACCAGCATGGCCCAAGGCCCAGAGGAAAGAGTGCGTGATCAAATGTGCCTTGAAGTGTCAGTGGCAGATAGAGATGCTGTTTGGAGCATTTCTGAGGCTCCTATTGGTGAATCACAGCACAGACCCTTAGGATTTTGGAGTAAAGACCTGCCAAACTCTGTATATATCTACTGTCCTTTTGAGAAACAGCTTTTGGCTTGTTACTGGGTCTTAGTAGATACGGAACACTTAGCCATGGGCCACCAAGTCACCATGCAGCCCATCATGAACTGGATGTCTATGGGTGGGTCCTTGGGCCCACACACACAGCTTCATAAAGCTGAGGTAGGATGATGGGTGGGGACTGCTGAGAGATGCACTGGAGAACTGGCAGGGCCCAGCACCCACAAGGAATCTACCTTTGAGCTTGAGATAATGTACAGCGGGGAGGGGGTGGGGATTGTCCATGGGGTCCAGTAGAGATCAAGAAATGACCCTGTGTCCAACCAGTGACAAGGGCTAGGCCTCCCAGCCTGGCCAGTGCCACAGAAGCCCCTCTGCACCCACTCTGCCAGCAGCCCAGGCCCCTAGGGCACTCCTGTGCTGGGTGCTAACTGCCCTTTTCCTCCTCTCAGAATGGAGTCCAGGGGTTGAGGAGAGCCCCTTTTTTTCTTCACAGGAGGCCCACTCAGCCCAGGAGTATGTTCGGCACCTCCAACAAACCCTGGATATCCTCTATGAAGAGGTAGGAAGTAGTGGCTGCACTTTCCTGGGTCCCCTTACTGCTAGCACACTGCCTGTCTATTCCTCACTGGGTGAATCCAGGCAAGTTTTGTTCAACAAGATGCACACTGGGCAGAGGCCCACCATCAGTGTGCACCTGGATGGTCTGGGAGGGAGGGAGCTGCGAGCCCCTCCGCTGAGGATCAGAGACTGTATTGTGTAGTGGCAAAGAACTTGCCCCTGGAGCCAACTGGCCTGGGTTTGCAGCCAGGAGCTATGGCTTACTAGCAATGTGACTTTGAGCAAGTTAATTCTATGTCTCATCTTCCCAATCTACAAAGTGAGGGCAATAAAGAAGATTCTGTGAGATCATATAAGTCACATCCCCTCTCTTGGCCTCAGTTTCCTCACTGGTAAATTGGGAAGGGAGAATTTGGATCATAGGGGAGCCCCCTCCTGTAGTAACCAGTGTCCCCTCCCCTCTAACTGCCTGGTAACTGATGAAGCCTGCCTCTACTCCTTGCAGCTTCCAAGGGCTTTCGTCAACATGGTGGAAGTCATGGAGCTGGCTGGCCTGCACCAGGGCCAGGATGGGAAATGTGATATGCCGATGGCAGCTCAGTAAGTGATCAGGTCCTGGTCCCAGGGTGAGAGCATTTGGAGAGAGCAGAGGCAGACAACCCTGTCCAGAGGGCTGGCATTGCATTTAGCAGACCCTTGGAAAATCATCTGGAAATGCCTCTGCATTATTCAGTACCTACTGTATGCAAGTCACTTCATTTCTCTGGACTCAGTGTGCTTTTCGATTAAGTGAGTGAGACTGACCGAATGATCCTTAAGGCCCCTTGACTTTGTCTGTGATTCCAAAGTCCATCCTTGGTAAGTTGCTCCTTGTTGAAAGGCAGCATAGGACAATGAGCTTTCAAGACAGCTACATCTGGTCTCAGGTCCTGGCTCTGACATTAAAAGCTGTGGGGTTTTGAACAAACCACATAACCTCTCTGGGCCTCTTACTACTCATCTGTAAAATGGGAGTGATAACACTTTCCTTGCAAGGTAGATGCGAGGTCTAGAGAAAATGCATGTAAAGTAGCTGGTATGTGTGAGGCCAGTTCTTGATAAATAGTAGCTTTTATTACACCCTTGATAGGACTATCCTTGGAATCCAAGCTTGCAGGTAAGTATTGATGCACAAGACAAGCATTCCCATTGGAGGCTAGAATTCATTACAGCTCAACTGTACCGTGGCAGGAAGTTGTCATCTTCTGAGACCAAAGGGTCACCCAGAGTTCTTGTGACTCTTGGTAGAGGGAGGAGATTCTGCCTGGGGCTGAGGAGTCCTCTCTGGGGTGGAATGGATTTTCTGTAAAGGTGACCAGTTGGTTCCCATTCTTGCTGGAACCTGGCCCCCAGGGGGAGTGGCCAATGGACTCAGCAGTCCCAATGACTCCTCCAGGGTCTGCTGGTATTACGTTCCACCTTGTCAGTGTGTCTCAGATTGCTTGACCCCTCCCAGCTTCCCAAAGGACTCTCCAATCTGGAGACCTGAGGGAAAGCCTTAAGCAGCTAGAGGAACATGAAGAATAATTCCATAGCAAAAGATAGGGCCATCATGGCTGTCTTTCCACGACTCCAGTCCTGTCCCTACCCAGTTCCTTCTGAGGAAACTCCAGGAGCCAAGACTTGGGAAGGAGACAAGTCATGGGGCAAGGGGAATGTGCAGCCTCTTCTACAAGAGATTGGAACCTCTCCAAAAGGAGACATGGATATCAGATGCCAAATCTTCTACCTTCTCTCTAACCAAGCACCTGCTGGTCCTTGTGCCCCCTGAGTTACAGTCCTATGATCTGGGCCTGAGAGTCAGTAAGGGTGTGTTGTAGGGGTACTTGTATGTCACCCTCTCCAACCCTTCACCCTCTGTGTAAAGCAGTACAGGGTTCAGGCCCCTGTGGGTAGCAGTATCCTTTGTGTGTCAGAGTCAGCCTCCTGGACTGACAGAGCCAGGTTTTCCCAGGGGAGCCTCTGCCTCAAGACTCTTTGCCTCACAGGAGTAACTGCACTTGCCTCAGACACTCCCAGGAGAACTCCCTGGAGATGCAGGAACTGAAGCAAGTGAACTGGAACTTCCAGGTGAGCCCCTGCATTCATCCTCTTCTTGTCCCAGGTGGGTGCTCCCCTTGACTTCCAGAGCAAGGACTCAGAAATCGAGTGAGTGTTCAAAAAGGGTTTGCTGAGAGCAAAGGCCCTCCCTAAAGGCAGATCACAGCCCCTGAAATATTTATCCAGGTGAATCAGACACCAAGGCCAGGGAGGGAAGGGGAGCAAGAAAACCCAAGAGGGAGCTGGGAGAATCCCCTCCTCCAAGCCCTGGGTCAGCCCGGAGCAGGTAAGCAGCACTTGGCTCCCAGAATAGACTCCATGGGGTGGGATCCATTGCCTACCCAGAACCGTGGGTCGTAGGTGCCATCTCTCACCCAGAGGAGACGAGGTTGGTCTCCTTGCCTCCTACCTCCTCTCCACTTCCTCTCCCTCTCCTCTCTTAGAAACATAAGGCTTAGCCCCACCCTACTTACTACCTAAGCTCCACCCCAAATTCTTCTCACCTTTACCTACCCTCCTCCTGTCTGCTCCCTCACCACAATCCTCATGTCCCCCTCTGTTCCTGCTCTTCACATCTGAGTCTTTCTGAAAAGGTATCCATCTCCATGAACAGGGCATGTCTTACCTCATCTAAGAAGCTTCCCCTGACTAAACTTCACCCTCCAATATCTCCTCATATCAAATTCAGTTTGCACTCAACTGACCCTAAAGCCCTATCTGGTTCTCTATTGTTTTTACATCTTATCTCATTTTCCCAGCCAAAAGATAAGCTCCTTGAGGATAAGTACATCTAGTCTATCCCTTTTACATTCCATATTTTGGCACTTAATAAATCTAATGACCATGGACACTCATCCCTCAAAATTTATAAGCATTTTGGGGAGCTAGTGTTAAGACAGTCCTTGCTTGAGCTGAATCTGAACTGGAGCCACGTGCTCTAATTTACCTCTTCATGCAGTGAGAGCAGGGGAGGTGTTTGGCCCAGGCAGTCTGGTCGGTGGCTAAGACCCGTCTTGCAGAGGCTTCAGAATGGAAGTGGGTGAAGCCACCCAGATGGTGAGCTTCTCCAAGCAGGGGCTCCAACTCGTCTCTGATCCTGAGAGCCCAGCACAGGGTCTTGGGGCATAGGGGCTTGCAAATGGTGCAGACTAAAGGAATGCTCGCATGCACACTAGAGTAGCCTCTCTGAGAACTTTGCCTAGGGGAGCTTGACCGGTCTCAACCAACCAAAGCAGCAGGAACAGGATGTGTGTGTCCAGCCCTGTTAGGAGTGTTGAGCAGCCTGTCTTTCCATTCCCAGAGTGGTGTCTCCAAGTTTTCCTACTGGCACCAGTACATGCAGCGGGAGGACTTTGCGGTTGTTGTGCAGCCCTTCTTCCAAAACACTCTCGTCCCACTGAATGACGTAAGCTACGGGTATTGCTGGACTGCTCTTGCGTAGAGGTCTTATCTTAGGCAGGTATTTCCTTCTGTAAATGAGTTTTGTGGGCTTTTTCTGACCATAACTCTCTGAGAGGGCTCCCAAGGGTTTGCTTTTTCTGCCTTTCCTCTTTTTTTTTTTTCCTGTATGATTGAAACTTGGGTATACTTGAGATAAAAAGGAGCAAATCCCAGGCATAGGGATTGCTGAATTGGAATAGAATGGAAAACTTCCTTAAAATATTCTTTTTCAACTATTAGAGCAGAGGAGCTGGAAATTAATATCCATTTTTTAAAAATCTGGGAGTTTCTCTACCAGAATCTGAGCCACTTGGCAGCAGAGTTGAAACACTGAAGGAGAAATGCCTAGGGTGCCTGTTGGAGGGTGAAGAGATGGGGAAGAGAGCACTCTTCCTAGGAAATAATTCCCTCTTGCCTTTTATCAGAGAGGGGACACTGACCTCACCTTCTTCTCGGAGGACTGTTTCTACTTCTCAGAACGTGGTCATGCTGAGATGGCCATCGCGCTCTGGAATAACATGGTGAGTGGCTGAGGGCCTGGCGGGCTTATGTCAAAGGGCAACCCACAGATGTTGACTCTAATTCGCACAATGACAAATCTACTAGCTGGCATAGCTCCTTTATCCTCAAAATAGCAGCACACCTTATTTGTCCTGACAGATGATTTTCAAAAGGCATGCATATATACACATTCTATTCTTTCAGCAATGCCTAGGTGCTGTGGGGGTATAACTTTGTAATCAAACAGACTGGATGAAAATATCAACCCCTTGCTATATGACCTTGGGCAAATGATCTCTCTGGCCTCTGTATCAACATCTATAAAAAAATGAAATTGACACAGATCTCATAGAAAATGAATAGAGGTAATGTGTGCACAACACCATAATTAGTATTCAACAAATGTCAGCCCCATTACCCTTCTCGAACTCCAGTCTCAGCTATTCCCAACTATTATTTCCTGAAGCATCAAAAACTAAAGAGCCACCACAGCCTCATTTCCCAGCCTACCATCTAGTCTAGGGCACTTTCTGATGAGGGAGAAGGGGACCTTAAGGTATGGACATGCAGCCTAGGGACCACAGGGACGCCTTGCCTTGTGCCTTACCTCTGCTCTTAATGGCTGGCCACTCGCTACTGGACAATCAGCTGGTTTGCACAGAGCTTGCCTGGTAACCCTGATAACTGTATCCTCTTGTGCAAAGCAAATGAAACACCTTGCCCACCCAGTGGCTTCTTTTGATCTACGCTCAGTGGGTAACCCAATCCCCGCCTGACCTGCATGTTCTCTCATTTCTCCCCCAGTGACTAAACTCTTGGCACTCCAGCTCCTTTTATTGCAGTTCAGGCTGTAGTGACTCTGCAACCACCACTGTGCAAATATTACCACACCTGTCAACTCATCCTCTGTGTCCAGTAGCTTCCTTGGCTGACTCATAATATTGACTTTCTCCTTAGTTACACCACCTCCTCTGCTCTAGCAACCTCTTCTTTTCAGAATAGCATGTAAGTAGGCTTTATCTTTGCCTCTTTAATTGCAGACTCAGCCTTCCTGTACTTTTGTTTTCCTCCTGTTGACATCACATATCTGCCCACTCCTGAAACTACCGTCATACTCCTTCAGCCCAGGACTCTGAATTGCAATCACAATCTCTTTGAGTTCCCTCCCACCCACCCGAGACCAACAGTAATTTTTTTGAATCAAAGTTTGTACAATATAATTGCTAAGAGCAGCTGTGTCTCTCTGGTAGATTTTGTTTTGCAGGTCAGTTGTCCTTTAATGGTTCAGTCATGCAACTTTGTTCCTTTTAAAGTCCCCCTAAAGAACAGATATCTATTCCCTGTCCCGTTTCTCCCCTAAGACCTCAGGGAATCCACAAATTCCGAGAAGGGCCAGGAACATTTAGCCTTTCTTCTTTCCCTCTCAGCTTTTCTGTCAGGGAACGGCCTGCCTGCCCTCAGCATATCCTGAGCCTTTTTACACCCAGGATGTTCCCAGAGTCTCCTGGGGCTCAATGGCCTCATAATGACTCAGACATGGCGGGGTCCGTGGGTCTGTTTCTGTGTGAATTAACAATGTTGTTCTGGCCTTCTCTTCCAAAAAGCTTGGTGGGTCTTCCCATTCACCCAGGGGAGAAGCTTTTATTTCATTAAGGCCAGTGGGAGGGGTCTAGATATGGAGACACAAGGTGAGCACTGCCATGGAGCCATATGGGTGACATCACAAGACTGTCCCTGACTCCCAGCCGTATTCCCTTAGCCATACCCCGAATTTAAAAAATGACAACAAAGCAAAACAAAACTAAAATCATCTAAGAGTGCCTTATCCTATGCTATGCAATTTGGGGAAATAATTATACAGTCCAATGTTTTCATCCAAAACCATCTCAAATACTAACATCATGCCACTTTTCAGAACATCTTGTTGAAATGTCACCCCTAGAGTGACATAAAATAAATAATAAGCCGTTAAAGCTGGAAAGGATTTAAAGGTCATCAAGCCAGTAACCTACATAACTAAAATACGGAGAGATGAGGCACACAGCCAGTTGGTGGCCAGGCCAGCATTAGAACCCAGGTTTCCACGTCCTCCGCTAGTGCCCTGGCCACAGCAGCACACAGCCTCCCTGCTCCCACTGCAATCAGCACATGTACAACCAGTGAATTCCTGCCTCATAATTAGAGTCCCATGACATAGCATCTGCAGGCTTGGCTGCTGTGTCCAGGGTAGCCTACTGTGGCAACAAAAACACTTTAAGCTGTTCCATCTCTGGCTTCTCCTCCCTTAATACCTCATGCCTCCTTCTCCTGAGACCTTTGCAAAGCCAAAGCCAGAAACACCAGCGGTACCAGGGGATGTTTTCCTCTTCCTTGTCTTCCTTGCCTTCGTATAAAGAGTTTCTCTTTCTTATTCCTGATGCCTGTTCTTCCATTGCTTCTTCCTCCCTTTTCTGTCTAAATCCCACTCTCAGCTGACATTTGCGTCTCCCCAGGCTCTGGGTGACAGCTCCAGCTTCCTAACTTGCCTCCCTATTTCCAGGCTAACCGCCCTTAGAACAGCCTTTTTCAGGTCTGTCTGCATAACAGAATCTTCTGGACACTTTTGAAAACAATGAGTGTCTACAACCACGTTGGAAAACTTTTTGGCATTATCTCCTACAGCTGAGCATGTGTATTCCTTATGACCGACAATTTTGCTCCTGGTACATCCACAACAGAAAGGTACACATGTGTTCACCAAAAGACACATGCAAGCATTTCATAGCAGCACTGTTCATAATAGCCCTAAACTGGAAACTCCCCTAATGTCCCTAACAGTGGAATTGATAAATAAATAAATAAATTGTGCAGCAACGAGAATAAACTTCAGCAAGTGCACCAATATATATAAATTTCAAAAATAAGCAAAATTAACCTACGGTGTTAGAAGTCAGTATGATGGTTACCCTTATTGGGGGGGCAGATATAGTACTTGAAGAGGGCAGGGAGGGGCCTTCTGGGTGCTGGCAGTGTTCTGTTTCTTGATCTAGATGCTAGGTGTGTTCACTTTATCAAAATTTATAGACTGCTCACTTAGGATTTGTGCTTGTTTCTGTATGTATGTTAGCTTCAATAAAAAGGTTTACTTATGAAAAAAAAAACAGTGCCTGGGCCTTATCCCCAGAGGTTATGATTTAGTTGGTTACTTGGTCTGGGGTGGGAGCTGGGCTCAGTAGCTTTTAAAAGCTACCCGGGTGATTTTAACGTGCAGGATATGCGAACCACTGCCTTAGATCTATTCTCCATGGGGCAACCACAGCAGTCTGAATAAATGAAAATCTGACCAAGTCACGCCCCTGCTTTCCGCCACCAAAGGAAGAAGGCCAGGTTCCTTGGCACAGCGCACAAGACCTTCTGGGACTTGGCCCCAATTAACCTGTCCAGCTGCCACTCCCATCATCCTCTGCCTTGCTTTGCAATCTGGTAACACTGAACCGTGCGGTTCACACCTCTGGGTGTTTGCTCTGGCCCATCCCCTTCTCTTGGATTGACCTTCCCAGCATTTTCTCCTGGCTAACTCCTGCCTGCCTCTACACTCAACTCACGTGCCAGCTCTTGCAGGAAAATTCTCTGAATCCCCCTCCACCGCACCCTCCCAGTCCTGGTCCTATCGTTTACCACTTCATCCGTATCAGCAGTGCCTGGCTTAGGCAAGGATGATTCTAGGAAAAACAACTCCATTTCCTGCGGCCAGCCCCAGGCCTTCTCCCCTTGAGCTTCTCCACTCAGGCCTTCGTGACTTTAGTGCATCCACCCATTCATTCAACAGCTATTTATTGAGCACCACTGTGTGGCATGTACTGTCCCAGGTGCTGGGGATACAGCAGTGAAAAAGAAAAGGACAACCCTGTTCTCACTGAGCTGACAGTCTCATGGGGCAAAGAACGACAATAAACAAGTAGCAAATAATCAATCAGGTCATTTCTGACCATATTCAGAGCTTAAATATAAGCAAATAAGCAGGGCAATGTGACAGAGAGTAACAGTTGCAGGGAGGGAGGCCTCACTGAAGAAGTGACACATGAACTGAGAACTGAATGTCAAGAGGTTGCCAGGCATGCAAAGATCTGGGCCAGAGTGTTCCAGGCAGAGGAAACACGGCCTGCACAGGCCAGGAGTCAGAAATGAGCTTGAAGTCTTTGAGGGACATAACGGCCAGTGGGGCCAGAAGAAAGTGAGCAAGGTCAGAGAGGTAGTCAGGGGCCAGGTCGCTGGATGATCTTATGCAGGGGAGTGATATGACCTGGCTTACTCTCTGGCTGCTGTGTACAGAGTGATCTGTAAGGAAGCAAAAGTCGAATTGGGAAGACCATTAGGAGGATGCTGTAGTCCAGGTGAGAGAAGAAGGTGGTGGAAAATTGCCGGGGGTGGGG
>NW_004443988.1:9255023-9280038 GCF_000243295.1 Trichechus manatus latirostris
CATTAGCATAGAGGTGGCATTCAAAAGCATGCAGTTAACTGAGGGCTCCTAGAGAAAAAATAGGTAGAAAAGGGTCAACCTATACCAACTACCAAACCCTAGGGCATTCATCCCAACCTTTGATACCAGTAAAAGATGAGGAGAGAGTGGTGAGGAGGAGGATAATGAGAAGAGTGCCATGTTTATGAAGCCAAGAGAAGTGACCTCCAGGTCATTGCCAATGAGGGAAGCCAAGAACTTTGACAAATGCTGCCGAGAACTCAAGCAAGATGAAGACAAAAAAAATGACTATTGGATTTGGCAATATGGAGGTCATTTGCTGACCTTGATCAGAGTTTCAGTCAAATGATGGAGAGGGAAGACTAATTGGAATGGGTAGTAGAAAGAATGGGAGATTGGGAAGTCAGTGACTACAAAAAACTCTTTCAAGGAGTTATGAAGAGTAATGGCGAAGGTGGCTGGAGGGAAGGTGGGATTGAGAACCAAAACCAAGCCAAACTCATTGCTATCAAGTCGATACCAACTCACAGCAACCCTATAGGACAGAGTACAACTGTCCTATAGGATTTCCAAGGCTGTAATTGTTACAGAATCTTTTTACATAATCTTTCTCCCTTGGAGTGGCTGGTGGGTTCAAACGACCGACCTTTTGGTTAGCAGTCGAGGACTTTAACCACTGTGCCACCAGGGCTCCTTTGGGATTGAGGAAACAGGGTTAAAAGATGAGAGGTATCAGAGTAGGTTTGTGTGCTGATGGGAAAGAATGCGTAGAAGGGGAGAAATTGATGCTATCACCAAACTCCTGTGATCATTATCTTCCTCTGCCTCAGTTAGTTCCTGGGTTTCTGGAATATCACTGGGAACCAGGCAACTTGACCTTTAGCATCCATTCTGTGACTAGCCAGCTGAGTTACACCAGGTTTGCATTTCCTCAGCTCTAAGAAAGTAGAAATAATACTATCTTACATGTGTAAGCCTCCTCCCCTTCACATATGCTTTCATTTCATCTTCTCATTTGATGCTCACTAAATCCTACGTGGAGTACTCCGGACAGGACTGAGTGCACTGACCCTTGGACCTTAGAGCGGTAGTCTGCCTAGCACCACACAGCTCATATTGGCAAAGCCAGGACCATAGCCTCCTGCCCTGCCTCCATACCCACTACGCCCAGTCCATCACCATGGTTCCTCCTCCAAGACCAGAGCAGCCCCCCGGTCTCTTGTGTTCTAAGGAACAGGTATAAAATGCTTTAAGACAAAAAAATGAGATCATGGGCCAGACATGAAATTTGCTCTGATAAAGTACTGTCATTTCCCTCATTGGCAGTACCTGGAGGTCAGGAGTGGTTGAGGTCAGGAACAGGCAGGGAAGCAGATTATAGGATGGATGGAGGCTAGAAGTTCCGGACAGTCTATGAGTAGGTGGAAACCTGAGGGTCCATTCTTCTCAATGCTGGCCACACATCAGGGGGCAGGCTTGCTGGCTAAAGATGCCGTGTCAAACATCATGCTGGGAGAAGGTGAAGCAGCTTCAGGCTTATTCTCCGAGTGTCCCTGGATAAAAAGTAGTAAGTAGAACCCCTCTAAACCACAGTTACTCCCAGGGGTGTTTCAAGCAAACTTTTCCATCTATGTGGAAAACACAAAGCAGTTCATGTGAGAAAACTCTAATTTCTTAAGGCTGACGAACCAAGTGTAGCAATAATGTTATGGCAACCAACATCCTTTCAAAGTTTTCCTGAAAGTGACTAGCCCCACCGGCTTCAAGAAGTTGGTAAATATGAGCATCACCATTTAAAAAAATTGAAAATACGGAGTATGTGCCATCATAGTCACCCACGAGGAGGGCGAGGAGGTGGAGGTTCTGGTTCCAGCCCTTCCACAAACTGGCTGTGGACTCGGAACTGGGCATCCATTTCTCTGGGCCTTAGTTTCATCATTGGTAAACCCAGGGACAGACTCAGGGTCCCGCCCTACTCTGATGAACTCTAACCTGGGGGTCTCTGAGTCAGAAGTCAGCTCCAGCTCCAGCACCAGGGCTGCTGGTCTCTGCCGTGGGTACTGCTGCTCTGCTGGCTTCAGCCCCTCCTTCCGAAGGGAGAGAATCTGGTGTGAGGTACTTCCCATGTCAGGGAAGTCTCTCCCAGCTTTGGAGAGAATCATGTGTTCTTTTTCTCTCTTCAGCTGGAACCAGTGGGCGGTAAGACAACCTCCAACAACTTCACCCACAGCCGAACCAAACTCAAGTGCCCCTCTCCTGTGAGTAAACGGCCCTGCCCGCCCATCTTTTGCTGGGGTGCCGCCACATGGGTACGCAGTGGAGTCTTCTGGGAGGCTTTGTCAATGTGCACTTTCGTTCTCTGCCACCATTATCAAACCTCATGTCTCTTCCATGCCATGAAATGTTGCCATTCCTCAGGATGTGGGCAGCCATGGAGTGAGGGGAAGGAGAATCCAACAGCTCCAACTGAAGTGAGAAGAGTCGTTCAGGGGAGGCTGACTAACAAGCACCGGTCAAATATCTCGAGTCACCATCACTTCTCAGGGATCTGACACATTCTCTGCCTTAAACACATGTGGAGTAGCTTTCCCGTGCCAGGCACTATACTAGAAGAAAAGGGTTGAGGAGCAAAGATAAATAAGACACACCGTCTGTTCTCAGAGCTTACAATCCTCTTCCTCCCTTCTGACCCCACTGCCATACCCCTAATCCGGGCCCTGACTTACCTTACCTGTATCATCTCCTCAACCTGCTGTCCTCTCTCCCTTCTCCATCCATCCTATGCTTGCTGCTAGAAAGTAACTCGTCTTGTCACAGCTGTTTAAAATTCTTCCCTGGTCCCTACTGCCTGTTGAGTAGAGTCCAGAGGGGAGGTCTCTTCCCCCTATTGCCTTTCTCACACTCTATGCTCCTGGCAAATGGACCAGTTTCCCAGACAAGCCCCACAATTGTCTCTGCTTTGACTGCTGCCATTTTCTCCTCTTGGAGGATCATCTCCCATCTCTGCCTATGGAAAATGTTCACATTCTCCAAGGTCCAATGTTTCTCTCTCTGGGATCCACCTAGTCTTCCCTTACCATTCCCATCCCCAGACACACACCTGTGTTGACTTCTCTCTTCTGTTTGTACCTCTCATAAGACACTGATTCATTCTCCTTTGTGATGTGATTGTTTCTGTACATGACTTATCTTCCTGGACAATGAGCGATGTCCCATCTTAGCCCTCAGATACTCATCATCACTCCTAGCACAGAGCTCAATGTAGCAGGCACCTGATTAATGTTCACCAAGAGTAAGAAAAGCAGAGAGGTGGGAGGAAGAAAAAAATCCAGGGAGGAGATCCCCATGCCTCCTCACCCAGCCCTTCTCACTTTTGGTCCTTTAATCTACTCCAAAACCAACTGTCCTTCCATGTCTACCTGGCCTGATCTCTGAGTACTCCTGGGATGAGAGTAGTTGTCCAGGGGTAACTGAGAGGAAACAGAGGTAGGGGCTCTATCTGGCTGCCCAGGGCCCTTTTCTGTGGGCCTCTATCAATCCTCCAGTGTGGAATCCAATCTTTCAAAATTGGGTGGACAGGAAAGGAGATGCTGGCAAGAAACAAAAAGAAGGGTATTGCCCCCTCTGGATACCCACCCTCACTCAGAAGGTTTGGGCACAGTATAAATGAAGGAGATTTACACAGAGAAAGAGCTGTGAAAATGTGCAAGACCCTTATACTCTCTCGGGGGTGGGGACTAAACAAGCCTCAGGCAGGTGACAGATGACTTTCAGGGCCCTTAACCTCTGACTCTCCCTTTCCTCCTCCGCAGGAGCACCCCTACTTCTACACCCTGAGGAACAGTCAGCTACTTCCAGACCAGGCTCAAGAACCCTCCAGCATGCTCAGCTGGGCCGTGCCAGTGGCAGCAGGACTTGGCCTTGTGGTTGGAGTCGGCGTGGTGATGGTGTGGAAAGCCGTGAGATGCCGCTAGAGGAAGAGCCTCCAGTGAGCCTGACCACTGTGGGCTTCTAGGCTTCTCCTTCTAAATTCCCCAGCCACTCTCCTCACTGGAGATCACTGCCTTTAACACCTGGTAACCACAGGAAGCCAAAGGGGACAGGCATGAGTCCTTGGGGCCTGGGAACTACACTCCTGAAACTGACACATTTAAATAAAGGCTGAAAGCTGTTCTATTCTTGGGTTAGCCTGCTCGAAGCACTTGCTTTCCATGTGTTGTGCAGCTCAGGTATGGGAGCTGGGCGCCTGTCTCAGCCAGCACTACCTGAATGATGGTGAGTCTGTGGACTGCACCCGTCAGGCTTCACCTCAGCAGCAGGATGAGCTTATCCTAAGTTACCAAACCCACTATTTCAAAAGTAGGAAAAACACTGGTCACCAGGTGGCGACTGAATTTTGGAGTTGGCTAGTCACCTTTCAATTCAATGCAACAAATACTTGTTAAGCACCTGTTTCACACCAGGACAATGAAGGGCATTGTGCTACCTTAGAGGCGGTGCCTGCCGTGGCTTGGCTGGGAAGACAAACACCTTCAAAGCTCAAGGAGCTGCATGACAGCATATCATTAAGTGCCAGTAAATGTGTGTGATAGCTTTAGAGAATAGGAGGGGTTCTTGGGAAAAGTTTCCTGGAAGAGAGCAATTTTGAAATGCCATTTTAAAAAAACAAAAGGATTGGTCATGAATGCCTCATATATTCTCCACCCAATTTTCACAAGGTGCTAACCTGAGGAAAGAATTCCTATTTCTACAATACCAGGTTTCTGAGAGAAAGCTAGAGCGTCTGATGTCATAATACAGGCTGCCATTCATTTAGCACTGACTAGGGACAAGGCTCTGAGCTGGATGCCTTACGCAGATTAGCTCTTTTATTCCTCTCAATAACTCGGGGAAGAAGACATTATCATCTGCATTGTAAGTAAATCTCTGATCCCCAAGCCCATGATGAGTGTCAAAGAATCTGAGAAAGAACCCCAGAGGTTGTTGTGTGCGTTGAGTCAGTTCTGACTCATAGCGACACTACATGGCAGAGTAGAACTGCCTTATAGGGTTTCCTAGGCTGTAATCTTTACAGGAGCACATGCTTCGTCCTTTATCCCATGGAGTGGCTGGTGGGTTCGAACCACCAACTTCTGGGTTAGCTGCCAAGCCATTGTGCCAGAATCCCAGATAGACCACTTAAATTGTGTGACCTTTGAAGCAAACCCCTTCCTCAACTTGAGCCCCAATTTCTCAGATTTCCCACCTATAAAATAGGAATAATAGTACCCATTTTGTCTATCTGCATATATAAATAAGAAACTGCATATAAAAATTCTTTGTAACTCTAAAAACCCAAACCCACTGCTATCAAGTCAATTCCAGCTCATAGCGACCCTATAGGACAGAATAGAACTGCCCCATAGGGTTTCCAAGGCTGTAATCTTTATGGAAGCAGACTGACACATCTTTCTCCCGCAGAGCAGCTGGTGGGTTTGAACCATCAATCTTTCAATTAGCAGCCAAGCACTTTAAACGCTGCACCACCAGGGCTCCTTTTTGTAACTCTAAAATACTGCACAAATGATGTGGGTTGTTTGTTCCTCTGTGAGGAGTCAGGATAGAGCCCAGATTTCTCAGGAAAAGGAGCAGTCCAGTGGTGGATTTGGGAACTGGGGCTGTAGTGTGTGGCCTGACTGCCTTCCTTTCTCTCATTATGGTCCATCATCTTACCTCTTTTTGGCAAAACAATAGAGACCCCAGAGGAGCTAGGTGCAGCCCTGGTCTTCTGAGGAGTTTCAAGTCCACCCAGAGGACCCTCAGAAAAAAGATCTAGTGATCGACTTCTGAAAAATCAACCATTGATTACCCTATGAAGCACAGTTCTACTCTGACATACATGGGGTCATGATGAGTTGGAGTCAACTCGACAGCAACTGTTCACCTTCACTTAAGTTGGTGGTTCAAATTTACACAACCTGAGTAATCCTGGAACCTAGGCAGAGAAATTATCAAAAACCATGGTCCCAGGCTGGTAACCAAGGAACGCGTGGCAGAAACAAATAAAAATTCTCTCTGCAGGGACATAACCACAAACCAAGTCCCAAATTCCTACCAAATATATGCTAAAAAGCCAAAATATAAAAATATATGAGCAGCATATGCTTGAACCTAGTGGTATTATACACGCTGGATATGTGTCATGTTCTTTTCCTCTAGGAGTGCTCAGTTTAGTTAGGATGACACCCACAGCCACACTGTGAACAAGCCACCAAATCCTGAGAAAGCTACACTCTGTGATACTCTCCATAGTGGCACCTGGCATTGAAAGAAGAGAGATTGGTGCGGATTGAACTTGGTCAAATATCTGCATAAAGGACATGGAACTACAACTGAGTGGGCTCTGAAGGACAGACTTGGTGACAGGCCAAAAGGAATGTGTCATTGAGACTAGGAAAATGCCATGGAGGTGGAGAAGGAATGAGCACCGTGTGTATAGGGACACCAAGAAAACCTGAGGATGAGTCGAGTACAGCCAGGTTATGGGAACATGCTGGTGGGCATGCAAAGGACAAGGGCTTAATAGTGACTATATTGTAATGGTGGTTGTAATATTGGGCTACATTTGATTTGGGAATATAAAAGTTTTTAGTAAAAAGGTTAGTGCGAAGAAAAATGGTACTGATACTAATACCATAAGAGTGCTTCCTCTGTGACAGGCACTGAAGGGCACAATCATTAAATGTCACACATCCCTATTATCATCCCCTTTTTTAAAGAGGAGGAAACCAAGATGCAGAGAGTAGGTAACTGGCCCAAAGTTTTACACTCATTATTTAATGAGACATTTATCAAAATGAACACTAGTGTTCAGGATGTGGGAATAACTACCTCCCCTCCAAAAAAATAAAAACAAAGAGCAGATGATACCAACAGTGAATGGGGCCAAATTGCAAGAATCCAGGAGAGGTAATCACAACACCATGAGTTCCTCTGCTTCCAGTCAATCTGAAAGACTCAGCCATTTCTATTTAATAAGCTATAATTTTAAAAATTAATTATAGAGACTAAGGTTTATTGTGCTAGAGTATACTAGTATGTGGAATTACAGAAGTTAATAAATCTTTTAATTGGGAAAAAAGTAAAGAAACCACACCTATAATCAGTAGATACAACAAATGACAGAATTAGGCCCGCAACATTTTATGTAACAGTGGTATTGAAGAAACACTATAAAATAAATATGTTTAGAAAATTAAAGACCAAAAAAAAAAAAAAAAAGAGTTTAAAACATGAGATAAGAACAAGGCATTGTCGGAAAAATAAAGGCAGACTAGTGAAAGAACTAAGAACCAAATAGAACTTCAAGAAATGAAACATGTTGTCATTAAAGAAAAATAAAACTTCAGTTGTTGTTGTCATTAGGTGCTGTCAAGTCAGTTCAGAAGCCTAGCAACCCTGTGTACAACAGAAGGAAACAATGCCTGGTCCTGCGTCATCCTCACAATCTTTGCTATGCTTGAGCCCATTCTTGCAGCCACTGTGTCAATCCATCTTGTTGAGGGTCTTCCTCTTTTTCACTGACCATCTACTTTACCAAGCATAATGTCCTTTTCCAGGGACTGGTCCCTCCTGATAACATGTCCAAAGTACCTGAGACGAAATCTCACCATCCTCACTTCTAAGGAGCATTCTGGCTGTTTTTGTTCATTCTTGTTCATTCCAAGACTGATTTGTTCATTCTTCTGGAACTCCATGGTATAGTCCACATTCTTCACTAACACCATAATCCAAAGGCATCAATTCTTCTTTGGTCTTCCTTATTCATTGCTCAGCTTTTACATGCATATGAGGCAATTGAAAATACCATGGATTGGGTCAGGCCTGCTTTAGTCCTCAGAGTGACATCTTTGTTTTTCAACACTTTAAAGAGGTCTTTTGCAGCAGATTTGCCCAATGCAATACATGGTTTGATTTCTTGAGTGCTGCTTCCATGGGCATTGATTGTGGATCCAAGTAAAATTAAATCCTTGACAGCTTCAATCTTTTCTCTGTCTATCTTGATGTTTCTTGTTGGTCCAGTTCTCAGGATTTTTGTTTTCTTTATGTTGCTGTGTAATCTATACTGAAGGCTGTGGTCTTTGATCTTCATTAGTAAGTGCTTCAAATTCTCTTTGCTTTCAGCAAGCAACGTTGCATCATCTGCATATTGCAGGTTGTTAATGAGTCTTCCTCCAATCCTGATGCCACCTTCTTCTTCGCATAGTCCAGCTTCTCAGACTATTTGCTCAGCGTACAGATTGAATAAGTATGGTGAATAGATACAACATAAACACATACTTTTCCTGGTTTTAAACCAGGCAGTATCCCCTTGTTCTGTTCGAATGACTGCCTCTTGGTTTATGTATAGGTTCCTCATGAGCACGATTAAGTGTTCTGGAATTCCCATTCTTCATGATGTTATCTATAATTTGTTATGCTCCACACAGTCAAATGCCTTTGCATAGTCAATAAAACATGGATAAACATCTTTCTGATATTCTCTGCTTTCAGCCAGGATCCATCTGACATCAGCAATGATATCCCTCATTTCACGTTTTCTTCTGAATCCGGCTTGAATTTCTGGCAGTTCCCTGTTGATGTACTGTTGCAACCACTTTTGAAATATCTTCACAAAATTCTACTTGGGTGTGATATTAATGATATTGTTCGATAATTTCTGCATTCTGTTGGATCACCTTTCTTTGGAATGGGTACAAATATAGATCTTTCCACTCAGTTGGCCAGGTAGCTGTCTTCCAAATTTCTTGGCATAGATGAGTGAGCACTTCCAGCACTGCACCCATTTGTTGAAACATCTCAATTGGTATTCCATCAATTCCTGGAGCGTTGCTTTTCACCAATGCTTTCAGTGCAACTTGGACCTCTTCCTTCAGTACCATCGGTTCTTGATCATATGCTACCTCCTGAAATAGTTGAACATCAACCAATTCTTTTTGGTACAGTGACTCTGTGTATCCCTTCCATCTTCTTTTGATGCTTCCTGCGTTATTCAATATCTTGCCCATAGAATCCTTAAATATTGCGACTCAAGGCTTGAATTTTTTCCTCAGTTCTTACAGCTTGAGAAGTGCTGAGCATGTTTTTCCCTTTTGGTTTTCTATCTCCATCTCTTTGAACAGTTCATTATAGTACTTTGTCTTCTTGAGCCTTTGAAATCTTCTGTTCAGCTCTTTTACTTCATCATTTCTGCCATTCACTTAGGTACTCAACATTCAAGAACAAGTTTAAGAGTCTCTTCTGAAATCTGTTTTAGTCTTTTCTTTCTTTCCTTCTTTTTAATGACCTTTTGCTTTCTTCATGTATGATGTCCTTGATGTTATTCCGCAAGTCATCTGGACTTCGGCCATTACCTTTCAATGCATACAATCTATTCTTGAGATGGTCTCCCAATTCAGGTGTGATATACTCAAGGTCATATTTTGGTTCTCATGGACTTATTGTAATTTTCTTCAGCTTGAACTTAAACTTGCATATGAGGACCTGATGGTCTATTCCACAGTCACCTCTCGCCTTGTTCTGACTGAAGATATTGAGCTTTTCCATAGTCTCTTTCCACAGATGTAGTCGATTTGATTCCTGTGTTTTCCATCTGGTGAGGTCCACATGTATAATCACCATTTATGTTGTTGAAAAAACGTATTTGCAGTGAATAAGTCAGTGGTCTTGCAAAATTGTGTCACATGATCTCTGGCATCATCTCTATCACCAAGGCCGTATTTTCCAACTACAGATCCCTCTCCTTTGCTTCCTGCTTTCACATTCCAATCACCAGTAATTATCAGTGCATCTTGATTGCATGTTTGATCAATTTCAGACTGCAGAAATTGGTAAAAATCTTCAATTTCCTCATATTTGTCATTAGTGGTTGGTGCATAATTTGAATAATAGTCCCATTAACTGGTCTTCCTTGTAAGCATATGGATATTATCCTATCACTGACAGCATTGTACTTCAGGATGGATCTTGAAATGTTCTTTTTGACAATAAAAAAGGAAATCAAGATAACAATTATAAAAATCAGGATAAGTATCCTTGAGAGAAGGAGGGGGTTGTGATATAGGAGGGATACATGGAGGGCTTCTCTGATACTAAAATTGTGATTTCTTAACCTAGTTACACAAAATTTTGCTTGATAACTATTCTTTAAATTAAATGTAATACATTTCAGTGTTTTTTCTGTATGTATATTTCATTATATTTTTTATATTAAAAAGAATTAAGGAGGAAGGTGTTTTATACAAGGCATTTATACAAGCTAAGTTAAATTGCTTATTTAAAAAACTATAAGGAGGTACCCCTCAGCTTCAGTGGCCAGTTGGAAGGGGCTCTTTTAGGCACTAAGAAACCCCAGAGCTACCAACAAGGAAGGTACCCAGGTGGCTGAGACCCTGCTTTGAATTTTTCACCTCCAGAACTGTGAGAAAATAAATTTCTGTTCTATATGTAACCTACTTGTGGTATTTGTGTTAACAGCAGCACTAGGTAACTAAGACAGTCACCAATCAAAATACATACAAGTCAAGGTAGACGTGGGCAAAGATCCAGCTGGCCCCAGCACTCAGCCTCCCGGAAGCAGGACAGTTTGGGTCTAGCTCCTTAGCAACAAGCAGCCGCCAGGTAGCAGCAAGGGCTCACCAGGGTTCAGCAAAAGGAGGCCACCTGTGTGCAGCCCCTGGATCTCTGTGCAATGTTCTGAAGACTTGTCACTATAAACTTGTCCTCAAGTCCCTCCAGGTCCACCCCCACTGCTTCCGGACTGTTCTGGTAGCTGGCACCACAACACACCAAGGGCTTCTTTGCCTCCTGGAGAGCCCGAGTCCACCCCTATTGGGCCATGCTTGTCTCTGGCTGAAGCAGCCAGGGCCAGATAGAAAGGAAGGAGGAGAAGATATGGAGGCTTTCCCTAAATTATTCCACATGGATGGAATATATTCAGATTTCATTCTTCCAGAACAATTAAAGCCTCAAGCACAATCAGTCCCAATGACTGAGGAGTTCACACAGACCAGGGAGTAGGTAGTTAGGATCAGACATGAATGAAAAGGAATTCTGATCCAGAATTATTAGGAATGACTCTATTTCTTCAACAGTAATAAAACAGGGATAACGTCTACCTAAAAAGGCTCTTTGCAGATTAAAGCGGAAAACCCTGTGAAAGGGTCTGCCACGGAGTAGGCGCTTGAGGAATGGCAGCTGTAAAAGGATCACCCCTGTGTGCCAGCCTGGCTGAAAGCCGCAGAGGATTGCTTAACCTGGTTTTCCGTAAGTTTTCAGCGTAAGCTTACAATAAAACGGTCAGCCTTCTGCATTTTCAGAAGAGGCTTAGGGCTCCTACCTGGGGTGAAACAACTGAGGCGAACAGCCCTGGCCCCCATACTCAGGACTGGGCAGGGCAGCCACAAGGCATGCCTCTGACACTTCTTTTCTGAGCATTCTTAAAATTCAATTTGGAATTGTCTATCTTTAATGGTACCCCAAAAGGCCTATCAGAGAAGCTGGTGGTGCACCATCATTTTGAGTGCCTTAGACTTGGTGAGCACTAAATTTGGGGATCACCTCAGGGCCCAGGATATGAGGGAGAGCAGGCGCTCACCACCTAGCCCCACCACATCCCCCAAGAAGGCAGCTGCCTTCTCCACCCACTCTGCCAGGGCAGGGAGCAAGTCCCCGCAGGGCCTGGGGCTCCACGGCCCATTTCAACTGCAGCAGAAGCAAAGCTAGGATGTCTCCAAGCCCCCACGCAGCCCTAGCACACGCTGCTTCCCTGGGACCAACTTCCTGGACTTGGACCCAGGACTGGCTACACAATTTGTGGGCCCAGCGCAAAAATGAAAATATGGGGTCCCTTGTTTAACAATTATTAAAAATGGTGACAGCAGAGCATTCCACCAAGCATAGGTCCCAACTGCACAGGTTATATGGCCACGAAGCCAGAGTGTCAGGCCAGTCACCCACCCCGTCTGTCTCTGGGGAGAGAAAAAGGAGGAGGCCCAGGAGTGTAAGTCATTTGGAGAAGAAGGTGCCCCAAGCCACGCGGCAGAGCCCAGGATGCCCTGCCCTGAAGGGAGAATGACAGGCAGCTTGGTTTTTTCTGCTTGCTAGAAAAACAGCTCAGAGCAACACCTCCTGTGACCCACGGATCGATGCTAATGTCATCATATATGGAGGCTCAATCACGACCTTTCTTTTCCGGTTCTATTTTTGTCACACAGTTTACACAGCAGGGCACATGATGGGGATCTCTTTGGGTTTGAAATCCCCTGGGGAGACAAGTGAACATAAACAGCTTCCTGACTTGTCCCCAGAGCGGGCACCCTTCTCTAAGGCGTCACTGGGTGCCTGGGGCTGGCATCCTAACCCGACTAACCCTGTTGTGAGAATTCAGGGACATCCTGTGTAAAGCACAGAGCACTGCTTGTGAGCACTCAGTACAGCTATTACTAGTCCTAGTCACACAAGGTTCATTGGTTTTCAGATTTTATTTGATTGCTGTTGTTACTCTACTAAATGCTCATTTATTTATCCAGTGCTTGTTTTTCTGAGGTGATATTTATGATGTTTCTGTGACAAAAACGCCTTTACCAGTATGTGCCTCCATTCGTTCATTCTTCAGTCAATCAGTCAGCCAATGTAGCTGAGCTGGTTATCATGTGCCCTGTGCTGTGGTAGGCCCTGAGTAAACATCAGTAATTTGTCCTCAGGGAATTCAAGTCTGCTGCCGAGGTCCATACACTTTTTGATAACGTACAAACATCAGGGGAGTCCTTGGGTAGTGCAAATGGTTAACAACCTGGGCTGCTAACCAAAAGGTTGGCAGTTCGAGTCTACCCAGAGATGCCTCAGAAGAAAGGCCTGGTGATATACTTCAAAAAAATCAGCCATTGAAAATCCTATGGAACGTAGTTCTACTCTGACACACATGGGATCGCCAAGAGTTGGAGTAGACTCAACACAGCAACTGGTTTACTAAAATAAGAAAAAAAAAATTAGCAAAATTCACAAAAATAGAAAAGTTTAAAGACCAAGATAAAGGCAAAATAAGCATTTTTCTCTTGTCAAAATAGTATTAATATTTTGGGGAAGAGCATTTTGATTGAAGATGTTTCACTACTTTTTAAAATCTTGATTCAAAGATTTGAAATACACTATTCAAAGGTCTGGTCTTAGGTTAAGTTTGTTTGAAGCTTGATTTAGAAGGTTGTCACAAATGAAAAAAGACTTCTCACAAAGATGAGTGGTTCCAAGCAGACCACAGGCCTTGTGGACTGTGTTCACTGAATTATGACTCTCCTCCAATTATACACAGCTTTTTGTGGAAATGTCACTGACAAGTTTATGTCCCTTGACCCTGGTGTAAATCTTTTTTTTTTTTTTTTGGCAAGCTAATTGGAAGCTACTCCACTTTTTTTTATTTTTAGCAAACGGGTTCAAGCCCCACTGATACTCTCCATGTTGAAAATTTCTAAACAAGTTAGAAAAGTCTACTTCCAAGTTTTTTTTAACGTGCGCAGATATAAGAGATTTTATAAATGAAGCTCATCATTTTCAGCTAAAAAATCAGATAACAGTAGCAACATCTCCAAATATCTGTTTACAAAATCAACCCCCACACCTTTGTTTTAAAGATCAGCTTCATATCCCATGCTACACAAGTTACTGTCAGAAAGCAATTACTTCCTCTCCATTGAACGTCCCTGGATGCGTCAAATGGTTTGCTCTCGGCTACTAGCCAAAAGGTTGGAGGTTTGAACCTACCCAGCCACCAAGGAAGAAAGTCCTGGTGATCTGCTTCCATAAAGATTACAGCCAAGAAAAACTATGGAGTTCAGTTCTACTCTGTTACACACGAGGTCGCCATGAGTCGGAATCAGCTTGATGGCAATGGATTTGTTTTTGTTTGTTGGTTGGGTTTCTTATTGGTTTTATTTTGGTTTTTTTTTGTTTCTCTCCTTCACCATGAGGTGAATGTCTTTTTTCTAAAATATCTGCTAGGTAGCATATTACTGACAACCAGTAGTCATCACAGAAAAGGTCAGCAAGTTTGAAACAGTTATCCATTGATAAAACAAATGCATAATTCACCTTTAATTTTGACAGCTCTTACAAACACTATTGCCAAAATACGTTCATGGTGACTTCCCATCTCATTACAAAACACTATCAGAATTCCATTATACTTAAAAGTATTGCTTTTAAAACAATTACTACACTGATGATATGCTATCACATTTTGTACACTTCTGGTTTTGCTGCACTCGATCACCAATAAATGATATAGTGAAAGAATTTCACTTGTGGTGCAGTATTTGTATTTTTGCAAGGGAATCTTTTTATTCTAGTCAAAGTAGTAACTCTACTGCTTCCACGGTTTTCCACGAAAAATATTTCCATGGCTTTTCCAAAGCATTGTTTTTATTAAAGAAGTAATTTTCTGTTGAGAAGATATCTTCACTGGTACATTTTTCTTTCTTTAATGGTACACACACATACATATACACAAAGCAGCTTTATGTATCTTTCATAACTGAAACAATCCAACAAATACCATAATTTAAGATGTCAAATTTTTTTAGTAATTTATTTTATTAACATAATAAAAACCTTCTCAGTAAAAAAGTATTATAAAATAATCCAATCCATGAATTATGCAAGCTTGTTATTAACATTTGGCTATCATTATTTTGGGTGGTGCAAATGGTTAAGTGCTCAGCTACTAACTGAAAGGCTGGCAGTTGAAACCCACCAAGAAGTGCTTTGGAAGAAAGGCCTGGAGATCTACTTGTGAAAAATCAGCCATTGAAAACCCTATGAAGCACAGTTCTACTCTGACACACATGGGGTCACCATGAGTCAGAGCCAACTAAACAAAAACAACATCATTATTCTGTTATCAACATGGGGTTTGTTTCAATCTATATTTTATCCAGTTACCCAATGCTTCATAATATATTCTAATACTTGGCAGTGTTTTCTATGCATCTTCCAACAGTATATACAGAAAAGTACATATTTTTTTGTTGACTTGTGGTTTTTCTTGTTTTATTTTAGTCATGATGGCGTGTGGCTCTTTGCCTTTGCTAGTAAGAAACCTAAAAAAGGCTCCAAACATCTATCACTAAATTTAGTGATATTTTGTGATGTGTTGAATTGAGCACCCTATGACTTCAAACATTGCTTTTAAAACGTGCGATGGTATGTTGACAGGTACTGAATGCTTAGTTTTTAAAGGTCTTGTTAATCCTATGCCTTCACATGGCTTGTTTATATCTAAATGCACCATAGGTATTTAGGGAGGGGTTTATTATTATGACAGAAGAATGCATATAAATCCATATTTAATATAGACTTCTTGATAATTTCCATTTTTGTCTTCTTGTCAGCTCTGATTAGGTCATCCTTGTTTTTATTTCATAATGTGACTGTGAAGAGTTCTTAATGTCAGAGGACTGTCCTCTCTGCCATTTCTCTTATTGCTTTAATTTGTCCAACAACTTGTTAGACACAGTTCAAATTCTGGTTCCATACTGTATAAGACCACTATTATAAGAACTCAAGAAAAGGTTTAAACACAGAAGAAAACATTCTTTGATGGTTACGGGGGTGGGGAGGGAGGGTGAGGGTTATTTACTAATTAGATAGTAGATAAGAATCATCTTAGGCGAAGGGAAGGACGGCACACACTACAGGGGAAGTCAGCACAACTGGACTAAACCAAAGCTCAGAAGTTTCCTGAATACAATCAAATACTTTGAGAGACAGAGTAGCAGGGGTAGAGGTCTGGGGACCATGCTTCAGGGGACATCTAGGTCAATTGGCATAATGAAGCTTATTAAGAAAATGTTCTGCGTCCTACTTTGGTGAGTGGCGTCTGGGGTCTTAAAAGCTTGCAAGTGGCCATCTAAGATGCATCAATTGGTCCCATCCACCTAGAGTAAAGGAGAACAAAGAACACCAAAGACACAAGGAAAGTATCAGCCCAAGAGACAGAATGGGCCACTTAAACCAGAGACTTCATCAGCCTGAGACCCAAAGAACTAGATGGTGCCCGGCTACCACCAATGAATGTCCTGACAGGGAACACAACAGAGAGACCCCAGTGGAGCAGCAGAACTCAAATTTTAGTAAGAAGACCAGACTTAATGGTCTGACTGAGACTGGAGGTACCCCGGAAAGCATGGCCCCTGGACTCTCTATCAGCCCAGAAGTAAAACAATTTCCGAGGCCAACTCTTCAGACAGAGATTGGACTGGACTGTGGGACATAAAGTGATACTCGTGAAGAGTGTGCCTCTTAGTCAAGTATATACAAGAGACCAAAGGGGCAGCTTCTGTCCAGAAGTGAGATGGGAAGGCAGAGAGGGTCAGGAGCTGGTTGAACGCTCACGGCGAATCAAGGGCGGAAAGGAGGAGTGTGCTGTCGCAGAATGGGGTGAGCAATTAGGTTCACATAACAATGTATGTATAATATTTTGTATGGGAGACTAACTTGATATGTAAACTTCATTTAAGTACAAAAGTAAAAAAAGCAAAAAAATAAAAAAATTCTGGTTCCATTACCCTCCAGTGCCATGACCTTGGAGGACAATCATCCCAATGCGTTAAAAGTGAATGAGTGTTTCAAATTCTCAGTGGAACTTTCTGGAGCCATTGAGGCTGGATGAGTCTCTGAAACTACTGCCCTGAGATAATCTTTCAACTTTAAACCTTAAACCAAAAACTATCCCCTGAAGTCTTCTCTGAAACAAAAAATAACTTATTTTAGTTAGGAAAGTGCATTTGCTTTGAGCATTGTACTCTTTTAAAGAATGATCTAGATGAGGTCTAATTGACAAAGGCAACTGAAAGGTTGGATGGGAAACTTAGGGGGCAGTGAGTTTAAGATAATGATGGTGGAATAATTTGGAAAAGGATAGTGATAAAGGTAGCACAACTTGAAGAAGGCAACTAATGTTACTAAACTGTCCACGTAGAAATTGTTGAAATGGTGTATCTTTGGTTGTGTATATTTTCACCAAAAAAAATTTTTTTTAATTAAAAACAAAAAGCAAATGAGTGAGCCAAGGGCCACTTTCAACCCTCTGTGCTGGGTCCACCTTGTCCTCCCTCAGGAAACCACCCATACAATCTGTGACATGTGACACTTAAGTGAGAAAGCCAGGGTCAATTCAAATATATTAGGAAGGCTAACTTCTTCCGTATTTTTAGATTAAAAAATACACACAAATAGAAAACTTAATATTTTCCTCCCACATCCAAATACTCAAGTTTGGGGATGGGTTCTCAGCTAAAATTTATTGTAAGCTATGTCCCAGAGAGTGATGTATCAAAGTCCCACAGTTGTCACTGCAACCACATCACCCTAACACTCTGGCATCCACTGTGCTTTCTTAGGTGGGAGAGAGTGGTCTGAAGTTAAAGCTGGTCTCTGGACTCCTGCTGAACCTTGGGCATGACTATGAGAGTGTGCCAGGGGTGTGTCTTCTGTCCTGGGTTGTGGCCACACACAGTTCAGAGCTACTGGACTAGACGGAGAGGCAAACACACAAACAAGTGTTGTAGATGCTATAATAAATGTGTATACAAGGACCTGCATGAGACAGAGTAGGGAGAAATGCAGTCAGACTTCACAGCAGAGGGGATGGCAGGTGATAGGAGATTTGAAAGACAGTGTGATTTCAAAGTGGGGGACAAAGAGCATCCGGGCAGAAGGTAACAGCATCCGCCACACACAGAGCTTTGGGATAACAGGTGAAAAGTTCAGGGAACGTTAAGACATTCAAACCTGATCAGAAGGAGTAGGATGTGAAACTGACTTCTGAAAAGGACCTACTATGTGCTGCCTCAGGATCCGTGGGTGGTGCAAATGGTTAACACACCAGCTGCTAACGGAAAAGTTGGAGGTTCGAGTCCACCCAGAGGCACCTCAGAAAAAAAGGCCTGCAGATCTACTTCTGAAAAACGAGCCATTGAAAAGTCTACAACATGGATGAACCTCGAATACTTTATGCTCAGTGAAATAAATTAATCACAAAAGGACAAACACCATATGATCTCACTTATATAGAATAACAAGAATAGGCAAATGTATAGAGACCAATGTTTATTGGTAGTTACCAGGAGTGCGAGGGAGGAGGAAAGGGGGAGCCCTTGTTTAGGAAGCAGTTAGTGTTTGTTTAGGGTGATGGGGAATTTGGTAACAATTATGAGTGATGGTTGCACAACATGATTAATGTAACGTATCAGTTACACCTGTAAAATGTTGAATTGGCAAATGTTGTCTTATATATATTTTTACAATAATAAAAAAGAAAAAAAAGGAAGAAAGGGAGGGAGGGAGGAGGAAGGGAAGTGAGAAGGAGACAGGGAGGAAGGAAGGAAAGAAGGAAGGAAGGAAGGAAAAGTCTCTGGAGCATAGTTCCACTCTGACACACATAGAGTCACCATGAATCAGATCAACTCCATAGCAACTAGTTTTTTTAGATGAACAATCTCACATTAATGTTGTGCAGTTCATTCTTCAAAGGAAATGGAGATTTTTTATTCCCTTGAGCGAAAGTATCTCCTACTTTATTATACTCCTCAGTACCTGAGTCTGGGAAATTGTGAAGAAACTTGAAAGTCATGCTCAGGAGTTGAATTTAGTCCAGAATGAGTTTGACGATATCTTATAGGCAATAGAAAGGGATTTGTTTTAAGCAGAGACGTGACGAGGTTAAATGCCTTCCATAGCATTGTTGAAGATATGCTCAAATACAGTCCAAGTTCCACTAACGTTACAATCACTTGGAGAGTTTGTTACAAATGCAGGTTACTGGGCCCCACCCCAGACCTTCAGAATTACAATTTCTAGGAGTGCATACAGAGTAATGTGTATTTTAACAAACCCTCCAGCAAATTTTTTTCCTGCATTTATCTGTCTCCTCCACCACTCAATCCTACCTCAAATGACGCAGATGCATGTTAAAGTCTGAGAACAACTGCATTATTGGTTTTATGAAACAACCACATGCTTGGTTTGAAAGACAGAATATATCAACAAATTATGTTTCTATCTCCACATTCCTGAGTTACCTAAACTATTATGTTCAAACTTTAAATTTCTATGTTCATTCCTTTTTCAACTTTAAGCCTATTATTGTTTTTAAAGAGTCTAGCTCAAGAGCCAACCATATTATTTCTTCCCTTCTCTCAAACATCCACCCCTCCCTTTTACCTGGTTCCCAGATTTTGCATAAATCACATGGTCAAGGCCTGTTAATGTTTATATCTCAAAATAACCTCATGAAGAAGGTATTGTTCTCATTTTTAAAATGAGACTGAAAACTAAACTCAATAAGACCAGACGACTTATCCATGGTTGCGGAGTTTGCACGTGGCAGAACTAGAATTTGAAATCTACCTGACTTCAAAACCTATGCTCTTGAAACTAAAAAGTCTAATAATACCAAATGTTGGCGAGGACCTGGAAGAACTGGAACCCTCATACACAGCTGGTGGGCATGCAAAATGGTACAACCAATTGGGAAAATAGTTTGGCAGTTTCTCCTAAAGTTAAATGTACTCTTCCCATATGATCTAGCAATTCCATTCTTAGGTATTTGCCCAAAAGAGAAAGAAAACATACATCTACACAAAAACTTGTACACGAATGTTGATAGCAATTTCGTCCATCATAATCCAAACTAGAAACTATCAAAATGCCCAACAAGAGGTGAATGGGATAAACGAATTGCAGTATATCCATATAATGGAATATTACTCAGTAAAGAATAAACTACTGATCCTCACAACAACATGGATGGATCTCAGAAACATTAAAAAAAAAAAAAAAAAAAAGACTTAAGAGTGCATACTCTGTGATCCCATTTATATGAAATTCTAGAAAAAAAAAATAAAACAAATCTATAGTGACAGAAAGCTGGTCAGTGGATTGCCTGGGGCAAGAGGGTGGGGCATTGACTGCAAACGGGCATGCAGGAACTTTTGAGGTGATGGAACTCTTCTATATCTTGATTGTGCTGATGGTTACATCTATCAAAACTCAATAAATTGTACACTGAAAATAGGTACATTTTATCATATTTGTTATACCTCAATAAAGTTGATTTTAAAAAAAACCGTTCTCTTTCCACTAAACCACATTGCCTCTCTTTCCCCAATCCTACCCTAAATTACACACTCTGCCCACATTCAGGCCAGGTAAATGGGATGGTGTGTTGTGGCATTAAAAATGAGGCCTGCAATGATCGCCCTGACAGGGAACACAACAGAGAGTCCCTGGCAGAGCAGGAGAAAAGTGGGGTGCAGAACTCAAATTCTAGTAAAAAGACAAGACTTACTGGTTTAATTGAGACTGGAGGGACCCTGGAAGACATGGCCCCCGGGCTCTCTGTTAGCCCAAAACTAAAACCATTCCTGAGGCCAACTCTTCAGACAAAGATTAGACAGGACTATGGGACAGAAAATGATACTCGTGAAGAGTGTGCTTCTTAGCTCAAGTAGATACATGAGATTAAATGAGCAGCTCTCATCTGGAGCTGAGATGAGAAGGCAGAAAGGGTCAGGAGCTGGTTGAATGGACATGGGAAATCCGGGGTGGAAAAGAAGAGTGTGCTGTCACTGTATAGGGAGAGCAGTAGGGTCACAAAACAACGTATGTACAAATTTTTGTATGAGAGAATAACTTGAATTGTAAACTTTCACTTAAAGCACAATAAAAAAATAAAAATAAAAAAATGGGTGTCTGGGCAGGGTTCCCTCTTGCACCTGGGACCTGGCACCAGAGTCACACTTGGCCAGACCCAAGTTTCATTCCCTTCAAAAAAACCCATTGCTGTCAAGTCTGTCCTGACTCATAGCGACCCTACAGGACAGGGTAGAACTACCCCATAGGGTTTCCAAGGCTGTAATCTTTACAGAAGCAGACTGCCACATCTTCTCCCGCAGAGTGGCTAGTGGGTTCAAACCACCTACCTTTGGGTTAGTAGTCAAGCGGTTAGCCACTGCACCACCAGGGCTCCTTTTCATTCCCTTACTGTGCTTGAATTATAGTTTGGCCCTCTGCTCTTCTCCTCCCCCTACCTGGCTCCAGTTGCCTTTCTTTCCTTGTTCATCTGTAGCTACCTCTCCATCTACAGCCCCCCAGGGAAGGGAGAATCTCAGTGGGAATCCAAGCCAGGAACAATGACAAAGCTGCTCTGAGCTCAGCCCGCCTTGACCTCTTCTAAGCACCTCCCAGAGTGGGTAGGGGGCCTCTGAATCTAGGGTTTGGGGGCCTTGAGAACCCCTTGGGGGGAAACACAGCCATTTTCTTTCTGGCTGGGCTTAGGCTGATTGCTCTGGGATCCAGTGACACCACCTGGGCCTTGGGCAGCTTCCGGGGGGCAAGGCTGCAAACTTCAGGTGGGGGCAGCCCCAGCACCCCATTTTAGTGAGTAAACACAGCATCCAAACAGGGAAGAGGGTGGTGGAGGGAGTGAGAAAAGGGCAAGTTGTAGGGAAGTGGTTGAAAAGGGAGGTGTCTGTGAGGGACTGAGGGAAAGATGAAAGGCAGCCTCCTAGGAAAGAAAGGCCCAGACAACCTTCCCATCTTAGGGGCTTTGAGTGAGAGGTCTAGAATGAAGCAACTTCATTGGCTAAGAAATGTCACTTTCTGCCTCTTAGTAAGTTCTTTGGACTAATACTGGCCTGACAGGTTCTGCAGCCTGCTAAACTATGAGTCAGAATTGACTGGATGGCAACAGGTTTGTTTAACCTCCCTCCTCTTCATTCCTTCCACTCTCCTCCTGATTTACCTTCTCTCTCCCCGCCCCCTCATCCTGCCACCTGCCCCTCCCATCCACACCGCCCTCCCCTCTTCCAGGAAGCCTGTACACAGCAGCAATCCATGGACTCCTTTTCCATGGGAAACCACAGGTACGAAACCAGTGGAATTATAGGCTTTCCCAGAAAGCTCTGCCCCAGTTAGGTTTTAGGATTGCTGCTCATACCTACATACCTTCGTATGCCCAGGAGCAGATTCATCAGTAAGCAACGTACACACGAGTTTACTTGTGTTTACTTACTAATCTGTAGTGCACAATTTCACATGGGTTTTACCACAGACATGAAATTGTGCACTACAGATTTATAAGTAAACACAAATAAACCCGTGCGTACCTTGCTTATTAGGTAATCCATCCCTGCATATGCCCCACACCTGTCCACTTCTCCTGCACCCACACCCCATCCCCAGCCTTCAGCCATCTAGATCCCATTTCAAGTAGCACCTTTCCCATGAAGCCTTTTCCAACTTCTCCAACCAAGACCACTGCTCCCTTTCCAGTGTCCAAATTCATTCATCACCGTGGCTGCACGTGAGCAGTTTAATTAGGCAGCGTATGATCTCACCTTGTTTCCTGTGTTTTGTGTGTCTTCCCTAATGTCCCAACTAGAAAGTTTTCTACTGTTATTCTCACAGGGCAGTGGTGCTATATTGATGGACTGATTAACTAACTGATCCCACCTTGACTTCAGGATCAATGCCCAGAATAAACTTGCATGCTTTGCCACCTCTAAAATGATGTAGTCATAAACCAACCAACTGCTCCCATGGAGGACTGCTCACTCAGCTTTCCAGAGACCAAATAGCTTACATGTATCTTGTGCCTACAAAACAAAAAGAATAGAAAGAATTGCAAAATACCTCACCAGGTAGCTTAATATAAGATTTCCTTTGTTCTTTGCCTGGGACAGTCACCAGAATTTTATTGACATACACTAAATGTGGAAACGCTGGTGGCATAGTGGTTAAGAGCTACAGCTGCTAACCAAAAGGTCATGGTTCAAAACCGCCAGGCACTCCTTGGACACTCTATGGGTCAGTTCTACCCGGCCCTATAGGGTCGCTTTGAGTCGAAATCAACTTGACGGCAACGGGTTTGGTTTCGGGTTTACCCTAAATGTGGACCTTTTTTTTTTTTTTTTCTTTGCTGAGGATGTATTTCTAAGTCCTTCTGCCCAGTGACCACATGAAAAAAGCGTAGTGAATGAGAGACCTGCCCAGTTTTAGTGGGCAGTGAATTTGGGTCTGCTCATGTAACTTACATGCAGTGGGTAAAAATAAATGAAGAGTGAAGACTCTGAGTTAGTGTGTCACTATGGCCCCTGCTGGGGTCTTAAATGCTTTGTGGCTTTGATCCTGGCATACGTACAGACACATGATGTCTATGTACCCTGGGGTACAGTCTCTAGGGCCTGGCCAGATTGGGCAGGATGAGGACCCACAGCAAAGGTAAGTTGGAGTTGAGAATAGACAACAAATATAAGGCTGGAGAAGCTGGGTCAAACAACATGGCAAGCAGCAACAGTGACTGGGTGAGCAGGAGACAAGGCAGGGGTCCAGAGCTAAGGAGATAAAGGAAAGGGCAGAGGCAGAGAGCAAGGGGGACCTGGAGAAAACAGTTCAGGATGGAGGTTTAAACAAGAAAATCATGCATGGTAGATGTACTAGTGAAGAAACCTGAAAAGCCAGTCCAGTTTTTCTTCTCAGGGACACTGTCTTCTTGGAGGTTCTGCAAAAACCCTGTCCTTTCTTACCTAAGTGAAGATATGTCAGGATGGGTTAGAGTTGCCAAATGCAGGATGCTCAGTTAAATTTTAATTTCAGATAAGCAATGAATATTTTTTTTTTTTAGTATGAGTATATCCCATGTAATAATTTAGAACATAGCTATATGAAGAAAATTTTTTCTCTGCTTATCTGAAATTCAAATTTAACTGGGCATCTTATATTTTTATTTGCTGCATCTGACAATCTTAGGAGGGCAGAAAAATAAATTTCCTCACCAAAGAAAATGTTTGTGTGAGAATCACACCCTGACAGAAAGCTCCCACTCAAGCAGTAAAGTGTGGACATAGACAAAGTGAGAAGAGAAGGAAGCAAAGGCAGAAGTTTTGAGGAGCATAAGCAGGAGCATTAGGATATTGGTGAGAGAACAGTAGAACTGGGAAAAGAAAGAAAATAAAGTGAGAGTAAAGATTAGAGCAAGGGCAGAAAAATACAGGTGATGTCGACCTTACAGGGGACTAAGTTCTCTGCAGAGAGAATCAGTAAACCCAGACTTAGCACTGAGCACAGTGGACATTCTCCCAGAGAGAAGAGGGGAGCCAGCAAAACGAATAAGGTCAAACAGGACAGCCTGACATCACGAACAAGGTTGAGCTCCAGATGTGGTAGACCTTGGAGATTAGGTGGACAAGCTCAGAATCAGGCTTACAGACTCCAGCCCCAGATGTTACTGCTTACTGAGCTGCGTGATCTTGGGCAAGTATTTAAACTTCCTGAGCCCCCATTTCTCAGTTGTAAAATTGGGATTAAAAAACAGAAACTACAACAAAGTGAGAGGCATCACACTACCTGATTTTAGAACCTATTATACCACCACAGTAGTCAAAACAGCTTGGTACTGGTACAACAACAGATACATAGACCAGTAGAACAGAACTGAGAATCCAGGTGTAAATTCATCCACCTATGAGGAACTGATATTTGACAAAGGCCCAAAGTCCGTTAATTGGGGAAAAGACAGTCTCTTTAACAAACGGTGCTGGCATAACTGGATATCCATCTGCCAAAAACTGAAACAAGACCCATACCTCACACCATACACAAAAACTAACTCAAAATGGATCAAAGACCTAAATATAAAATCTAAAATGATAAAGATCATGGAAGAAAAAAATAAGGACAATGCTAGGAGCCCTAATACATGGCATAAACAAAATACAAACCATAAGTAACTATGCACAAACACAAGAAGAAAAACTAGATAACTGGTAGCCCCTAAAAATCAAACACTTATGCTCATCAAAAGACTTCATCACCCAAAGTCCATTAAATGGGGAAAAGACAGTCTTTTTAACAAATGGTGCTGGCAAAACTGGATATCCATTTGCAGAAAAATGAAACAGGACCCATACCTCACACCGTATAC
>NW_004443988.1:9287501-9368094 GCF_000243295.1 Trichechus manatus latirostris
AAAAAAAGAATTATCTATGTGAGATCAAATTGACAACAGCAACTCAAAAGGTTTGATGGGAAGCCTAGGGGACAGTGAGTTGAAGATAATGGTGATGGAATAACTTGGAAAAGGATAGTGAGAATAGCAGCACAACTGGAAGAATGTAGTCGATGTCACTGAATTGTACATGTAGAAACTTTCAAAACGATGTAACTTTGGCTATGTACATTTTCACCAAAAAAAAAGTCCTCAAGGTCAAGAAGGGAGAGTGTTGACATGTCATGGGGTTGTTAACCAAAGTCATAAAACAATACGTATACTGACCGTTTAATGAGAAACTATTTGTTCCGTAAACCTTCATCTAAAGTACAATAAAACAATTTTTTTAAAAAAAAGAGTAAAAAGACAACCTACAGACTGGGAAAAAAATTTTGGCTACAACAAATCTGATCAGGGTCTAATCTCTAAAATCTACAAGATACTGCAAAACCTCAACAACAATTACAAAATGGGCAAAGGATATGAACAGGCACTTCGCCAAAGAAGACATTCAGGCACCTAACAGACACATGAAGAAATGCTCACCATCATTAGCCATTAGTAAAATGCAAATCAAAACTGCAAGAGATAACCATCTCATCCCAACAAGGCTAGCATTAATCCATAAAACACAAAATAATAAACGCTGGGGAGGTTGTGGAGAGACTGGAACACTTATACACTGTTGGTAGGAATGTAAAATGGTACAACCATGTTGGAAATCAATTTAGCACTACCTTAAAAAGCTAGAAATAGAAATACAATATGATCCAGCAATCCCACTCCTTGGAATATATCCTAGAGAAGTAAGAGCCATCACACGAATAGATATATGCACACCCATGTTCACTGTAGCACTGTTCACAATAGCAAAAAGATAGAAACAAGGTAGGTGCCCAACAACGGATGAATGGATAAACAAATTATGGTATATCCGCACAATGGAATACTATGCAACGATGAAGAACAATGAATCCGTGAAACATAACATGGAGGAACCTGGAAGGCATTGTGCTGAGTGAATTTACTCAGTCGCACAAGGACAAATATTGTATGAGATCACTATTATTAGAACTCAGGAAAAGGTTTAAACACAAAAGAAAACATTCTTTGATGGTTACAAGTGTGGGGAGGGTGGGACAGCGGTATCACCAACTAGATAGTAGACAAGAATTATTTTAGGTGAAGGGAAGGACAGCACACACTACAGGAGAAGTCAGCACAACTGTACTAAACCAAAGCTAAGAAGTTTCCTAAATACAGCCAAACACTTCGAAGGACAGAGTAGCAGGGGCGGGGGTCTGGGGACCATGCTTTCAGGGGACATCTAGGTCAATTGGCATAACAAAGTTTATTAAGAAAATGTTCTGCATCTTACTTTGGTGAGTGGTGTCTGAGGTCTTAAAAGCTAGCCAGTGACCACCTAAGATGCATCAATTGGTCCCAACCCACCTGGAGTAAAGGAGAATGAAGAATACCATAGACACTAGGGAAGTATTAGCCCAAGAGACAGAAAAGGCCACATAAACCAGAGACTTCATCAGCCTGAGACCAGAAGAACTAGATGGTGCCCGGCTACCACCAAAGACTACCCTGACAGGGAACACAACAGAAAGTCCCTGACAGAGCAGGAGAAAAGTGGGGTGCAGAGCTCAGATTCGAGTAAAAAGACCAGACTTAATGGTCTGACTGAGACTGGAGGAACCCTGGAAGACACGGCTCCCAGACTCTCTGTTAACCCGAAACTAAAACCATTCCCGAGGCCAACTCTTCAGACAAAGATTAGACTGGACTATGGGATATGAAATGATACTTGTGAAGAGTGTGCTTCTTAGCTCAAGTAGGTACATGAGACTAAACGGGCAGCTCCTGTCCAGAGGCGAGATAAGAAGGCAGAGAAGGTCAGGAGCTGGTTGAATGGACACAGGAAATCCGGGGTGGAAAAGAGGAGTGTGCTGTCACAGTATAGGGAGAGCAACAAGGGTCACATAACAATGTATGTATAAATTTTTGTATAAGAGAGTGACTTGAATTGTAAACTTTCACTTAAAACACAACAATAAATAAAATAAACAGAACCTGTTTTATACCCTAACTCTTGCACAAATGTCACTATAGATTTATTTTGCCTTTTCTAGAATTTCATATAAATGGAATCATGAAATACATACACTTTTATGTCTGGCTTCTTTAATTTTTTTTTTAATTCATCTGTGTTGATGTGAGGATCAGTAGTTACTTCTTTTTCATTCCTGGGTAGTATTCCCTTGGACAGATATACCACTATTTATTTATCCCATTCATCACTTGTTGGACATTATGTTGTGCTTCCTATAGCAATGGAGAGCTGAAGAAGTTTGCTGCAGGAGAGGCCTATGTCCCAGCACCCCTATAGGGCACAGGAAAAAGGGAAACAGTTTAGCAGAGCAAGACCAGGGAGCGGCCGACAGGAGACTGACCTCTGGCAATTCCAATTCATCTCCAATTCACTCTGAGGTGAGGTGAGCCTCAGGAATCTACCTTTTTACCAAGCTTCCAAGCTAATTCTGATACACAGTCAGATTTGGGAACTAGTAGACCAGTAGTTCTCAAAGCGTGGTCCTTGGACCAACAATGTCAGCGTCACGTGAGAACTTGTTAGAAATGCAAACCCTCAGACCCCATCTCAGACCTATTCAATCAGAAATTCTACGTGTCAATCTACGTGTCAACAAGACCTCCAGGCAATTCTGATGCATGCTTAAGTTTGAGAACCGCTGGAGTCTACCAGTGGGCTTTCCAATACAGAAGGGCTGAGGCCAAAATGAGGGAAGCAGATCCTAGGCAGAGAAATCAGGGAGTGTGGCCTGGTGCAGCCCAGATGGGTGTGGTCACACAGAGAAGGATGATCGATGCCAAGGCACAGCAGGGTCTGGCTGCCCCCCACACTGCCTTATGCTCATTTGAGTGAAAGGGTGGACATGATGTTATATGCCAGCGGTCAGAGAAATGTTGAGATCCCAGGCTTCATTGCTCTTTTATTCTTAATTTCAGTATAGTTTGGCACGTTGGTTGGAAAAGGTTGCCAATTCCAGATATCAAACACCAAAACACTATTTTAAAATGTATTATATTGTGATAAAAACTAAGTTTTAAAAAGATATGGGAAAAAAAAAGACTGGAAGGAAACACACCAAAATTAGAGATATTGATTAGAAACAAAAGGGTGGGCTAACCTTAAAATCACAATATTATTAACAGTTTTCTAATCCTGACCACTCCTCCTTCCAGCATAGTCATGCAGAGAGGAAAGGCCCAGACCCTGAAAGAGTTTTAGGTATGGCCTTTGGCTCAGCTGGTTTGCACTCGACCACCAACCTAAAGGTTGGCAGTCCAAACCCACCCAGCAGCACCACAAAAAAAGTTCTGGTAATCTGCTTCCATAAAGATTACAGCCAAGAAGACCCTATGGAGCAGTTCTACTCTGTAACACATGGGGTCACCAGGAGTCAAAATCTACTCAATAGCAATGGGTTTGGCTTGGGTTTTGGCCCAGCTAAGGGAGGGTGGACTGTGTTCTGCCCATCTGCTCCAGGAGATGTTAACATGTGTACCAAGGCAAAAGAAAAACAGGAGGGCAGGAGGGAGTGTGGTCAAGAAGATTTGGAAAACTCTGCTTTCTATAGATCTTACATGGAAATTCATATTGCATATTTGCATATTAAAGGTGCTAAGGCCCTGAGATTACTTTAAACCTTAAACCAAAACTATCCCCTAAAGTCTTCCTAAAACCAAACAACAGTTTAGCTTAACTAGTGATAGAACGTGTGCCTTGAGCATTATGCTCTTTTAAGAACTATCTATATGGGATCAAATTGACAACAGCAACTCGAAAGATTAGATAGGGAATTTAGGGGGCAGTGAGTTTATGTTGATGGGCATGATGGTTTAAGGTTCTGTGTCAGCTTGGCTGGGCCATGATTCTCAGCAGTTTGGCAGTTATGATGTAGTTTAGCAGCTGTGTAATGATGTAATCACCTCCATAATGAGATCTTATATAATGTAATCACCTCTATGATGAGATCTGCTATGAGCAGCCAATCAGTTGATAGAGACTTTCCTTGGGGCTGTGACCTGAATCCAGTGTATGTGGACTTTCTGGCAAAGCTCGAGGGCTTTTGCTCACTCTGGATCTTGCATCTGGCTCCTATTCATCTGACCTCTGTTCTTGGGACTTGAGGTAGCAGCTTACCTGCCAATCTTGAGTTCCTCAGCCCCTGCAGCTACCTAAGTCAAGAGAAGCCCCCAGCCTGACCCACAGACAGGGGACTTTCCAGCCTCTTCAATCGCATAAGTCATTTCCTTGATATAAATCTGTCTCTCACTCTTTCTCTCTCTATATATATAGAGAGAGAGAGGTGTAGTGGTTAAGAGCTCAGGCTGCTAACCAAAAGGTCAGTGGTTCAAATCAACCAACTGCTCCTTGAACTGTCCCATAGGGTCATTATAAGTTGGAATTGACTTGATGGCACACAACTATATATATATATATATATATATGTATGTATATCTATATGTACATATATAGTATATCTATATCTATATATCTATATAGATGTATAGATATATATATATTCTTCACTGGTTTTGCTGCTCTAGAGAACCCAGCCTAAGACAAAGGGGGAGGAACAATTTGGAAAAGAAAGGTGAGAATTTTTGCACAACTTGAAGAACGTAATCGATGTCACTGAACTGTACATGTAGAAATTGTTGAACTGGTGTATGTTCTTCTGTGTATATTCTTAACAACAACAAAAAATAAAATAGATTATAAAAAAAAGGTGTTGAGAAATCCTGTAATAAAGGAATCTGTTTAACTTCATTGGATCCAGTGCTTTCCATCTTTATTGTGCACAGATTCTTTTTTCTTGACACACTAAGACACATCCCATAGAACAGTCCTGTGGAATGTCAATTTGGGAAACACAGCTCTATAAATAGTGTCTATTGGGATCTTCCTTGCTCTCTACCTCCTTGTTTTCCCATAGTAAACCACTGACCTGCTTGCCCTCCTCTGTGGACTCAGACCACCTAAGTACTCAAGCCTAGTTCTGTCTTGGACAAGAGTCTAAACACTGCCTCTACTTTATGCAACCCTTAGTCAAGCTCCCTTCTTGGTATCAATGTCTTTGCCTAGACCTCCTCCTTTTTTGATCCAAACTTTTTGCCAGGTATGGATCCAATACTCTGGACCTGACCCACCTCCTCCCTGTCTTGACTGCTATTCCTGACATGACCCTTTCCTGCCAGGTAGCAGACCTCTGCAGACTTCCCTGTACCAGCTCTCTCTGGACATGAACTCTGATCACTGATTTCCAGTACTTGTGCCCTTCCCATCTAGAAACATTCCTGCCTCTCCCCCGGTGTACCATGTCCTGCTCTCGCATGAATGCCAACTCAGCTCTCTGGGCACTTTGTTGGTTAATTTTCAGATGTTTTTCTTAAGAGTCACATTTTTTGGTAATAAAATAAGCAATGACAAATTGCCAGTAATAAATCTGTCAGGGCTTGGATGAAGTGCCCCGTTTGAAATCCCTGCTGGACGAGATGCTAAGTGTCCAAGGCAGATAGGCACTCCAGTGTGTGCAATGTGGTCCAAAGGGCCCTGGACTTGGGGCAGACATTTGCATCCTGGAACTAGATCTGTGTGATGGTTAAGACTGTGTGTCAACTTGACTGGGTCATGATTCTCAGTGTTTTGGCAGTCATATAATGTTGTGATCACTTCCCTGTTGAGATTTGATACATGATCAGCCCTACGATGGGCTCTGTGGTGAGTGGTACCGGCAGGGGTGGGGTCTGTGGCAACTCACTGCCCCCTCAGCCTTCATCTCCCTGCCCTCCACCACCTAGTCCTTCCTGCTCTCCTTGCCAGGGCTTTTGCTTGCTCTGGATCATACAGCTGGCTCCTGGTTGTCTGACCTACAGTTCTCAGGACTTGAGCTAGCAGCTTACCTGCGGTCTTGCCTGCTGATCTTGAGATTCGTCAGTCTTCACAGCCTGTAAGCAACACCCCTGCTCTCTGGTCTGCCAATCTTGGGTTTGCCAGCCCCCGCAGCTACGTGTGTCAGGAGAAGCCTCTTTTCTGCCTCATGGACTTGAGATGTTACAGCCTCTAAAAACCGCATGAGCCATCTCCTTGATATACATATGTGTGTATATATATGTATATGTATATGTATGTGTACGTTTTGCTTCTCTGGAGAACCCAGCCTAAGACATTTGGTACCAAGAGTGGTTCTAGAGAAACAAAATTGTAAGGATGAATTTTCTAAATTGATTCTAAGGTCTGTTTAGTCTTAAAGATGTTGATGACTCTGCTTCCAGTAGTAAAGATGGCACTGCTAATCCATGGCGTGAGGTGGCAATTCAAATACACATAATATCATCACCAATAGATGAGGTGTTGGTGAAAGATGAGGCTATGGGTGATTGCATGGATGATACCTTTCTACAATGTTGTCATAATGAGAAGCATAAGAAAACTGGTTGGTTGGTTCTACTTTCTCTAGACAAACTGGTGAAAGACAGAGATGAGCTCGGGGCTTCAGAGTCAAAGCTCAAGCACTGCAAAAATGACCTCAAAGTTTCCACTTGTGCCTTGAAAGAAAGTCTTTTTTCTTGTAGTAACAGAGCTGATATTGCTGAAAGCCAGACTCAGAGTCTTATTGTAAGACTGGTTGAATTACAATGCCAGCTCAACTGCCAACCTCGAGACATGCCTGAAGTTAAAGTGAGGGCATTGATTGGGAAGAATTGGGATCCTGAAAGGTGGGATGGGGACATAAGGACAGATAATCAGTAAGCTGGAGGCACTGAGCCCCTAAATTCCATTGTCAACAGAACCTTTAGCACCTCCACTCCCATCTAATGAGATTAACATAGCTGCATCTAAAGCACCTTTGTCTAAAGCGTTGCCTGGGACATTGCCTGAGGCAGATGTTTTTACAAGACAATGCTGGATGTTCTCAAACATTTACCCACGAATTTTGGCTTCTAGACCTATAATTAGACTTAAGTCCCAGCGAGCCCCAAAAGGTGAAGTATAAAGTATAACCCAGGAGGAGGTACGCTACACTCCAAAAGAACTGCTTGGCTTTTCTAATACGTACAAACAGAAACCTGGGGAATATATGTGATAATGGTAATTAAGGGTGTGGGATAATGGTACAAGGAGCATAAAGATAAAACAGTCTGAGTTTATTGATACGTGCTCACTAAGCACAGATGCTTCATTCAATGTTCCAGCTCGAGAAGTTAGGAAAGGATCAGTAGTTTATTTGGTTGGGTGGCTAAAGCACAGATTGCATGGTGGCCTACACTAAATCAAGTTGAAGTACCAGACCTGCCTTGGTATACTGTACAAGAAGGTATCTGTCTTAGTTATCTAGTGCTGCTATAACAGAAATACCACAAGTGGATAGTTTTAACAAAGAGAACTTCATTTCCTCACAGTAAAATAGGCTAAAAATCCAAATTCAGGGTGTCAGATCCAGAGGAAGGTTTTCTCTCTCTGTCAGCTCTCTCATCAATGTTCCCCTGGAATAAGAGCTCCTCTGCAGAGGGACCTCAAGTCCAAAGGACACACTCTGCTCCTGGCACTGCTTTCTTGGTGGTATGAGGTTTCCAACCTTCTGCTTGCTTTGTTTCCTTTTATCTCTTGTAAGATAAAAGGTGGTGCAGGCCACACCCCAGGGAAACTCCCTTTACATTGGATCAGAGATGTGACCTTAGTAAGGGTGTTATAATCCCACCCTAATCCTCTTTAACATAAAATTACAATCACAAAATGGAGGACAACTACACAATACTGGGAATCATGGCCTAGCCAAACTGATGCACACATTTTTGAGGGGATATAATTCAATCCATGACAGTATCCAAAAGCTTAGGAAAGTTAGCATGCTAGAGTGAATTTATCAGTTTAGACCTACAGACCCACACATAGAATGCCCAGGGGACACATCTTTTACCACAACAGCAAGGAACAAATTTTTAAAGGGAGCCCCAGCATCTATGGAGACTACTGTCATTGCTATTTTATGTAAGTCAGATTTAACAGTGTGAACTGCCCTAACTGAATTAAGACACCTAACTACAATGGGGCTGATTGGAGCCCATGGCTGTATGGGCCAAGTGACGGCACTCAATTCACAAAGACAAGGTAGGTGTGGTTACCATAATGGACAGCAGGGTCAAAGCAGTAATCAGAAGTCTGACTCATATGAACTTATGGTATTGCTACTTAGTCATGGTGTGCTTAGGGGTAAAATAGGAAATCTACTAAATATTTACTTGATCTGTACAAGAGCATGAATTCTAGGTCAAGTGAAGAGTAGTCTAACTCGAATCACCAGAATAGAGTCACAGCCCCTCAATCAATTCCCAGACTTGAGCAATTTTACAGACCCACAACCCCTAGAATGAAGGGGAGGCCGAGTCCCCTTGAGGAAGGACTTCAATACACTGCCAAAAACTTTTATTGTTCGTTTTTCTCCCAGCACTCATCAAAGGGATCTATGGCCTTTTACGAGAGTGACTGTTCATTGGGGAAAAGAAAATAATCAGAGTTTTTGGAGATTACAGGATACTGACTCTGAACTGACACTAATTCCAGAAGACTCAAAATATCACTGAGGCCCACTAGTCAGAATGGGGGCATATGGAGGTCAAGTTGTTAATGGAGTCTTAGCTCATGTCAGTCTCACAGTAGGTCCAGGGTGCCCCGAACCCAACCTGTAGTGATTTCCCCAGTTCCAGAATGGATAATTGGAGTAGATATTCTCAGCAACTGGCAGAACCCCCATATTGGATCCCTGACAAATGGAGTAAGGGCTATTATGGTAAGGAAAGCAAAGTGGAAGCCATTAGAACTGCCCCTACCTAGGAGAATAGTAAGCCAAAACAATACCACATTCCTGAAGGGATGGCAGAGATTACTGCCACCATCAAGGACTTGAAGGATGCAGGGGTGGTGATTCCTACCATATCCCCATTCATCTCACCTATTTGTTCTGTGCAAAAAACAGATGGATCTTGGAGAACGACAGTGGATTATCAAAAACTTAACCAGGTGGTGACTCCAATTGCAGTTGCTGTTCCAAGTGTAGTCTCATTGCTTGAGCAAATTAATACACCTCCTGGTACCGGGTATACAGCTATTGTTCTGGCTAATGCCTTTTTCTCCATACCTGTTTCGAAGGACCATCAGAAGCAGTTGGCGTTTAGCTAGCAAGGCCAGCATTACACCTTTGGTTGTCTACGTCAGAGCTTCATCAACTCTCCAGCCCTATGTCATAATTTAGTCCACAGGGAACTTGATCGCCTTTCCCTTCCACAAGATATCACACTGGTCCATTACATTGATGACATTATGCTGATTGGACCTAATAAGGAAGAAGTGTCAATGACTCTGGGCTTATTGTTAAAACATTTGCATGCTAGAGGGTGGAAAATAAATCCCACAAAAATTTTGTCACCTTTCACCCCAGTGAAATTCATAGGGATCCAGTGGTATGGGGCATGTTGAGATATTCCTTCTAAAGCAAAGGAAAAGTTATTGCATCTGGCGACTCCCACAACTAAAAAGGAAGCACAACACCTAGTGGGCCTCTTTGATTTGGAGGCAGCATACTCCTCATTTGAGTGTGTTACTCCAGCCTATTTATCAAGTGACTCAAAAAGCTGCTACTTTTGAGTGGGGCCCAGAACAAGAGAAGGCACTGCAACAGGTTCAGGCTGCCATGCAAACCACTCTGCCACTTTGCCCATATGATCTGGCTGATCCAATGGTGCTTGAAGTGTGCGTGGCAGATAGAGTTGCTGTTTGGAGTCTTTGACAGGCCCTGATTGGTGAATCACAGCGCAGACCCTCAGGATTTTGGAGTAAAACCCTGCCATCCTCTGCAGATAACTACTCTCCTTTTGAGAAATAGCTTTTGGCTTGTTACTGGGCCTTAGTAGAGACTGAACGATTAACCACGGGACACCAGGTCACCATGTGGCCTGAGCTGCCTATCATGAACTGGGTGTTGTCTGACCCACACAGCCATAAAGTTGGACATGCACAGCAGCACTCCATCATTAAATGGAAATGGTATATTACAAGATAGGGCTGAGTAAGTTGCATGAGGAAGTGGCCCAAATGACCATGGTCTCCACTATTGTCACATTACCTTCCGTCTCCCAGTCTGCACCTATGGCCTCATGGGGAATTCCTTATGATCAGTTGACTGAGGAATAGAAAACTGGTTTACAGATGTTTCTGTGCGACATGCAGGCACCACTCGAAAGTGGACAGCAGCAGCACTACAGCCTCATTCTGGGACCTCCCAAAGGACAGTGGTGAGGGGAAATTCTCCCAATGGGCAGAACTTCCAGCAGTGTACCTGGTTGTTCACTTTGCTGGGAAGGAGAAATTGCCAAATGTGCAATTGTATACTGATTCATGGGCTGTGGCCCATGGTATGGCTGGATGGCCAGGGACTTAGAAGGAACATGATTGGAAAATTGGAGACAAGGAGGGATGGGGAAGAGGTATGTGGATAGACCTCTCTGAATGGGCCAAAGAAGGGAAGATATTTGTGTCTCATGTGAATGCTCACCAAAAGGTGACCTCAGCAGAGGAGGATTTTAACAATCAAGTAGATAAGATGATGCGTTCTGTGGAAACCGCTCATCCTCTTTACCCAGCTGCTCCCATCATTGCTCGATGGGCTCATGAACAAAGTGGCCATGGTGGCAGGGATGGAGGTTATGCATGGGCCCAGCAACATGGACTTCCACTCACCAATGCCGACTTGGCTACAGCCACTGTGGAGTACCCAATCTGCCAATAGCAGAGAATAGCACTGAGTCCCCAGTACGGCACCATCCCTCGAGGTGATCAGCCAGCAACCTGGTGCCAAGTTGATTACATTGGACCACTTCCATCATGGAAAGGGCAGCATTTTGTTCTTACTGAAATAGACACTTACTCTGGATATGGATTTGCCTTCCCTGCATGCAGTGCTTCTGCCAGAACTACCATCTGTGGACTTACAGAATGCCTTATCCACCATTATGGTACCCCACACAGCATCGCCTCAGATCAAAGGACTTGCTTCACAGCAGATGAAGTGTGGCAGTAGCCCCATGCTCATGGAATTCACTGGTCTTGCCATGTTCCCCATCATTCTGAAGAGCTGGCTTGATAGAACAATGGAATGGCCTCCTAAAGACACAATGGTGCCAGCTAGGTGGCAATACCTTGCAGGGTTGGGACAATGTTCTCCAGAAGGCTGTCTATGCTCCAAACCAGCATCCAATATATGGTGTTGTATCTCCCATAGCCAGGATTCATGGGTCCAGAAATCAAGGGGTGGAAATGGGCAGGGCACCACTCATTATTACCCCTAGTTACCCATATGCAAGATTTTTGCTTCCTGTCCCTGCCACCTTATGCTCTGCAGGTCTAGAGATCTTAGTTCCAAAGTGAGGAATGCTACCACCTGGAGACACATGACTGATTCCATTGAACTGGAAGATAAAAATGCCACCTGGCCACTTTGGGCTCCTAATGCCTCCGGATCAACAGGCAAAGGAGAGAGTTACCATACTGACTGGTGTGACTGATCCTGATTACCAAGAGGAAATCGAATTGATATTACATAAGGGAGGTAAAGAAGAGTATGTCTGGAATACAGGCGATCCCTTAGGGTGTCTCTTAGCACTACCATGCCCTGTGATTAAGGTCAATGGGCAACTACAGCAACTCAATTCCAGCATGACTACTAATGGGCCACACCCTTCAGGAATGAAGGCTTAGGTCACCCCACCAGGCAAAGAATCACGACCAGCTGAGGTGCTTGCTGAGGGCAAAGGGAATAAGGAATGGGTGGTGGAAGAAGGCAGTTCTAAATACCACTTATGGCCATGTGACCAGTTGCAGAAATGAGGGTTGTAATTGTTATGAGTATTTCTGCTTTGTATGTGTGCATCAAATATTTTTGTTTTCTTCACTTATAAAATACAAGATGTAAACAGGTTATTGCATTTTCAGTTGTATATGTGTTCGTTGTATCATGTTGGGCCCAAGTATGACTTTGTAATTGTCTTTATTCAGAGATTATATATGGTTTGGGGAGATGTGTTCAGGTGCCAAGTTGACAAGGGGTGGGCTGTGATGGTTAAGATTGTGTGTCAACTTGGCTGGGCTATGATTCTTAGTATTTTGGCAGTCATATAATGTTGTGATCACTTCCCTGTTGAGATTTGATACGTGATCACCCCCAGAATAGGCTCTGCAGTGGTACTGGCAGAGGTGGGGTCTGTGGCAGCTTATCACCCCCTCAGCCTTCATCTCTCTGCCCTCCACCACCTAGTCCTTCCTGCTCTCCTTGCTGGGGCTTTTGTTTGTTCTGGATCATGCAGCTGGCTCCTGGTTGTCTGACCTTCGGTTCTTGGGACTCGAGCTAGAAGCTTACCTGCGGTCTTGCCTGCTGATCTTGAGATTCATTGATCTTCACAGCCTGTAAGCAACAGCCCTGCTCTCTGGCCTGCCAATCTTGGGTTCGCCAGCCCCTGCGGCTATGTGAGTCAAGAGAAGCTTCTTTCCTGCTCCATGGACTTGAGACATTACAGCCTCTAAAAATCACACGAGCCATTTCCTTAATATAAATCTCTCTCTATATATATATTTATACATTTTACTGGTTTTGCTGCTCTAGAGAACCCAGCCTAAGATAATCTGTGACCTTGAGCAAGTCCCTTAACCTCTTTAAGCCTCAGTCTTCCTGTCTATAAAATAAGAATAATACCTGTCCTGCCTACCTTCAAAGGAGGTATTAGGAGGACTAAGATGTGATACAGTGTTATGGGTTCTTTGAATATGTACATTGCCATAACAATGTCAAGTATTTATTGTCAGTACTTTATGACAGCGTCTTTCTGCCCATGTCACAGGCTCAGGATGGGGGCAGAGGAGGGGATTGTTGCTTTTAATTTATTTGTTTATTTTGAGATACAAATATTTTTTAAAGTTCGACTCTACAAACTTAAATTATGAAGTGACAGTGATGTCACTAACCACTTCTTATCCCCCTACTGAACTGAAAGCTTGTTTAAGTGAATGGACCCATTCAGCCTGTCGTTTTCGCACAGGAGCACAGCCATAAAGCCGATAGGGTTAGCCACTGGGCCCAGGGAGTTTTGAGCTGCCCACTCTGACTGAGATAAGCACTGTGCCCAGGGTAGGACATTTCAAGCCCTCCCTGCCAGGGTAAAAGCTACAAACCTAATGATGAGAATTGGAATGGAAAAGGAATTTAAGACATCTTGGAGGAGACAGTGGGTAACAGCAGGGTCTCTGGAATCAGATGATACTTGTTTGCATCCCAGCCCTGTCATTACTAGCTGTGAGACCTCAGACATAGGACTCTCTGGCTCTTATACTTTTTTAAAATGGAGACCATGGTATCTCCTTTATAGGGCTGATATAAAAACATCATAAAAACTACCAAAGCATTGTACAAGCGCAAGCTGGAGGCGATGGAGTTGGTGGAGATGATGGAGGTGGTGCCAGTGGTGCTGGTGGTGGAGAAGCAGGCAGTATTGATAGAGGCAATATCCACTGCCATTAAGTCAATTCTGACTCATAGTGACCCTACAGGACAGAGTAGAACTGCCCCATAAGGTTTCTAAGGCTGTAAACCTTTATGGAAGCAGACTGCCACATCTTTTTCCCACGGAGCAGCTGGTGGGTTTGCAGCACCGACATTTCGGTTAGCAGCTGAACGCTTTAACCACGCACCACCAGGGCTCCTTTGGTACAGGAAATAGTAGTAGTGAAAGATTGATGGAGATGGAGGTGATGGTAGTTTTGTATGTCTGAGACTAGATTTTAAGGGAGAATAATTGGGTCTGTCTAAAATCACCAGGATAAAAAGAGTACCTTGAACCTCAAAAAGCCCAGTCCACAGCAAAGGTCCTTAACAACATAGTCCTTGGCCTCACATGTCCGTGGGATCCTACTGACCACCTCCCTGGAGTCTAGGAAGGCTTTAGCCACAGGGATGCTCAGTGCAGGCTACAGAGCATGAACTCTCTGCCATAGGGTCATCCCAAGGTGTCAGCAGAGGGAGGAGGGAAATGCTGGCTTTCTCTTTGTGTCTGGTCCCGGGTCACTGAATCACACAACACAGCAGTCTCCAGATGAGGCCGTGAACTAAACTCTTCTTGAGTTCAACCTACAATCCTCCACTTTGTGGTAAAGCAGCCTCCAGCCTTTCTAATAACCTCTCAGGTGAGGCCCATGTAGGGTGCATTACTTCTGATCTCACATAGATGTGAGGTCAGATCAGTAGATGATGTCTGAATGGCTCTTAGGGAAGATGAAGAGCCTCGCTTCTCACAGTGTGGCCTGAGGAGCAATAAGTGGTCATTACCTGGGAGCTTGTTAGAAATGCAGAATCTCAGGCCCACCCTGAACATTCTGAATCAGAAGTTGCATTTTAACAAGATCCTCAGGAGATGAATATGTACATTAAAATTCAATAGGCCATGAACACAAAATAATAAATGTTAGAGAGTTTGTGGAGAGACCGGAACACTTATACACTGTTGGTGGGAATGTAAAATGGTACACCACTTTAGAAATCGATTTGGCACTTCCTTAAACAGCTAGAAATAGATGTACTATACGATCCAGCAATCCCACTCGTGGGAATATAACCTAGAGATATAAGAGCCATCACACGAATAGATATATGCACACTCATGTTCACTGCAGCAATATTCATGATAGCAAAAAGATGGAAACAACCTAGGTGCCCATCAATGGATAAATGGAGAAACAAATTATGGTATAGTCACACAATGGAACATTACGCAACAGTAAAGAACAACAATGAATCCGTGAAACATAACAAGGAGGAATCTGGAGGGCATTATGCTGAGTGAATTTAGTCAGTCACAGAAGGACAGATATTGTATACGACCACTATTATAAGAACTCGAGAGAAGGTTTAAACATAGAAGAAAACATTCTTTGATGGTTACAAGGGCGGGGAGGGAGGGAGAGGGTTATTCATCAACTAGATAGTAGACAAGAATTATCTTAGGTGAAGGGAAGGACAGCACACACTACAAGGGAAGTCAGCACAACTGGACTAAACCAAAGCTAAGAAGTTTCCTGAATACAACCCAACACTTCGAGGGACAGAGTAGCTGGGTGGGTGTCTGGGGACCACGCTTTCAGTGGACATCTAGGTCAACTGGCATAACAAAGTTTATTAAGAAAATCTTCTGCATCCTACTTTGGTGAGTAGTGTCTGAGGTCTTAAAAGCTAGCGAGTGGTCGTCTAAGATGCATCAATTGGTCCCAACCCACCTGGAGTAAAGGAGAATGAAGAACACCAAATACACAAGGAAAGTATTAGCCCAAGAGACTGAAAGGGCCACATAAACCAGAGACTTCATCAGCCTGAGACCAGAAATGACCACCCTAACAGGGAACACAACAGAGAGTCCTGGATGGAGCAGGAGAAAGGTGGGGTGCAGAACTCAAATTCTAGTAAGAAGACCAGACTTAATGGTCTGACTGAGACTGAAGGAACCCCAGAAAGCATGGCCCCTGGATTCTCTATCAGCCCAGAACTAAAACAATACCCAAGGCCAACTCTTCAGACAGGAATTGGACTGGACTGTGGGTCATAAAGTGATACTCGTGAGGAGTGTGCTTCTTAGCTCAAGTAGATACATGATACTAAATGGTCAGCTCCTGTCCGGAGGTGAGATGAGAAGGCAGCGAGGGTCAGGAGCTGGTTGAATGGACATGGGAAATCAGGACTGGAAAGGAGGACTGTGCTGTCACAGTATAGGTACAGCAATTAGGGTCACAGAACAATGTATGTATAAATTTTTGTATGAGAGACTAACTTGAATTGTAAACTTCGCTTAAAGTACAACAATAAAAAAGAAAAGAAAAAAAATTTCAATAGGCCATGAAATTAGCATGCAATCCAGCAATTCCACTCCTAGGTAGTATATACCCAAAAGAACTGAAAGCAGGAATGCATACAGATACTTTACACCAATATGCATTGCAGCACTATTCACAATAGCCAGAAGGTAGAAACAGCATAAATGTCCATCAACAAATGAATGGATAAATAAAATGTGGTGCATACATACAGTGGAACAGTACTCAGCTGTAAAGAAAAATGAAATCCTGATGCATGCTACAACATGGATGAATCTTGAAAACATTATGCTGAGTGGTTGGCAAGTATGTAAAGACCAAAGTATATTAATGGTTACAAGGGTGGGAGGGAGGAAGGAGGAAAGGAGGACTCAATGCTTAGGGGACACTGAGCCCCTGTTAAGAGAGATGGGAACATTTGGAAACAGATAATGGTAATGACTGAACAACATGATAAGCATAACAAATGTCACTGAATTGTAAGCTCAAAGAATGTTGTAAAGGCAAACAGTTTGTTATATATATACTTACCACAATAAAAAATAAAAATTAAAAAAAGTGTTTAAATATAAGAGACATTAATATAAACTACTATGTGTCTGGACTTAAAGATCCTCCTTGGAGGGCTGTGGGGACCATGGTCTCGGGGAACATCTAGCTCAATTGGCATAACACAGTTTACAAAGACGGTGTTCTACATTCTATCTTGGTGAGTAGCGTCTGGGGTCTTAAAAGCGCGTGAGCAGCCATCTAAGATACTCCACTGGTCTCATCCCTTCAGGATCAAGGGAGAATGAAGAGAACAGGATACAAGGAAAAGATTAGTCCAAAGACTAATGGTCCACAGCTACGAAGGCCTCCACCAAACTGAGTCCAGTACAGCTAGATGGTGCCCGGCTACCACCGACTGCTCTGACCGGGATCGCAACAGAGGGTTCTGAACAGAGCTGGAAAAGGATGTAGAACAGAATTCTAACACACACAAAAAAGACCAGTTTTACTGGCCTGAGACTGGAGAAACCCCGAGAGTATGGCCCCCAGCCACCCTTTTAGCTCAGTGGTGAAGTCACTTCCGAGGATCACTGTTCAGACGGGGATTGGACAGCCCCATAAAACAAAACAGGACTAATGAGGCACAGCAGCCCAGGGACAAGGGCTAGAAGGCAGAAGGGACAGGAAAGCTGCTGTTAGGGAGCCCAAGGCTGAGTATGGACAGTGTTGATGTGTAGTGAGGTTGTTAACCACTGTCATAGGGCAACCTGTGTACTAACTATTTAATGAGAAATTATTTTGTTCTGTAAGCTTTCATCTAAAGTGAGAATAGCAGCACAATTGGAAGAGCATAGTCGATGTCACTGAACCGTGAATGCAGAAATTTTTGAAATGGTGTATCTTTGGCTATGTATATTTTCACAAAAAAAAAAAAAAATTCAAGAAGGGAGAGGGTTGACATGTTGAGGGGTTATTAACCAATGTCATAAAACAATATGTGTACTACTGTTTAATGAGAAACTATTTGTTCTGTAAACCTTCATCTGAAGTACAATAAAAAATTTAAAAAATAAATTTAAAAAATTTTTAAAAAAAGACCCTCCTCAGTCTCTGGTATTCTTTTCACGGTATTCAATTAAATGTTCATTCCTGTTAATTCAACAGCTACTTACTGTGCTCCTGCCTTGTACCAAGCTCTGTGCTTAGCAGAGAAACAACGCTGCCACAGTCCGGGCCCTGGCAGAGCTTACGGTAAAGGCTTCAAACAGAATGGTAAGCAAGGCTATGGTCTTAGCCAATCTTCCGGAGCAGGCATTTCCCTGGCTGCATGCAGGGAGCCATCCAGAGCACTGGGCATTCTCTGCGATGTCTTCTCCTGTAGACACCTCACCCTGCCATGGAGCAGCAGAGCACAGCGAGTGGTCAAGACTGCTGGTGCTGGAATCAGAGCTGAGTTCCAATCCCAATTCCACCATTTAGGTGAAACTTAGGTCACTGTGTGACCTTGAGCAAGTTACTTACACTCTGAGCCTCAAGTTCCTTGACTGCAACATGTAGATGATCACTGTTCCTCCCCCCTGGGTTGTTGCAGAGATTAAATGAAATAACATGTGAAAAGTGCTTGGCATAGGGCCCAGCAAAGGAATAAGCTTGCAACAAACATGAGCTGTTACTAGGTTTAACATCATCAGTATGGAGAAAATGCTTGTGCCAGGGGAGGCAATTCTTCAGGGAGTGCTGGCAGGTCCACAGGGGCACAGCTGGCTCCTAGGGCTAAGTCCCAGGCAAGAAAGCACTGAGGGATTCAGTCCTGGCTTCTAGTCCTGCCTCCCAACGCGTGCTTTTACAAGGAGTCTCTGAAAGAGAACCAGGGCTTCTCCCGAGTCTTAGTGATGACTAGGTCTTAGACAGAGAGGACTTGAGTTCCAGTTCAAGACTGGTCACGGTATGACCTTACTTCCCTCATCAGTAAAATGGGGTGATAATGGTACCTTCTTTCCAGGACTGTTGTGGACGGTGGTTTAGATTGAGTAGGATCATCTATTCAACAGTGTTTATGTAAGTGAGGGGTTGTTATTACTGACAAAGGGGTTGACGTCAGCCAGGGGAAGCAGCTGAAGAGCAGTGAACTAGCCCAAAGAGGCTTTTAGAAGGAAAAAGCCCTTGAAGTCAGATGAGCAGGCAGGCAGGCAAAGTGATGGCGGAGAGCAGTGTAGTGAAATCACATGAAGTAGAGTGGCCACTGGCCTCAGCTTCAGGGTTCAGGAAACAAAGATAATCAAAACTTTGAGCAGTAGGTTTCCAAACTTCCAGCTGCTCACACAGAAAACACTGGAAGGTGACTTGAGGCAGAAAGGAAGGCTCTGTCTTAAGTTAAAATTTTAGAGTATAACGGAGACAATTTTGTGGAACTATGGAATCTCAAAATCAGTCATTTATTCCTTCACTCACCGGGTATTTTGGGTTGCCTACTGTGTTGCTAAGGAGCCCTGGTAACGCAGTGGTTAAGAGCTTGGATGCTAACCGAAAGGTCGGTGGTTTAAACCCACCAGCCACTCTGTAGGAGAAAGACATGGCAGTCTGCTCCCGTAAAGATTACAGCCTTGGAAACATTATGGGGCAGTTCCACTCTGTCCTATAGGGTCACTATGAGTCAGAATCAACTCAACAGCAGTGGGTTTGATTTGGTTTATTGTGCTGCTAGGAGCCCTGGTGGCACAGTGGTTAAAGCATTTAGCTGCTAACCAAAAGGTTGATGGTTTGAACCCACCAGCCACTCCATGGGAGAAAGATGTGGCAATGTGATTCCATAAAGATTACAACCTTGGGAACCCTATGGGGCAATTCTACTCTATCCTATAGGGTTGCTGTGTGTTGGAATCAATGACAACAGGTTTGGATTTATTGTGTTTCTGGAGTTCCTGGGTGGCATAAAGAGTTAAGCACTTGGCTGCTAACTGAAAGGTTGAAGGTTTGAGTCTACCCAGAGACATCTCAGAAGAAAGGCCTGGTAATCTACTTCCAAAAGATCAGCCACTGAAAACCCTATGGAGCACAGTTCTACTCTGACATACATGAGGTTGTCGTGAGTTAGAATCGACTCAACAGCGACTGGTTTGTTTTGTTTTTTTTTTGGTTAGTATAGGATAGAAGCCCCAATATACAAATGAAAGGACATCACACCTAACCCAATGGACTTTAAGGCCTCACATGGGAGACAGACATCTAAAGGTAATCTAATTATACAGCACATGCTAACTCCAACCATAAAAATCCTGTTCATCTCTGTATCTTCAGTACCTGGCATACAGTAGGGGCACACTGTAGGTAGAAGTGAATTTGCTCAGCTGTGGCTAACTGCTTCTCCTTCCTCATGTCCTCCTCCTCTTCCCTTCCTCCCCTCTTCCTCTTTCTCCTCCTCTAGGATTATCCTACCCCAGAGAGACTTCCTTTATTCTTTCCTATCATTTTCTTTTCTCTGTTTCTTCCAAAAATCTCCACGTGCATTCATTCTGCCAGTTTGTGTGGCAAAAACAGCTGGGAATCCAACAGCTCTGAGGAGTTTCTATTATAGGACAGAATAGCATACGCATATCACATACTACTTACGCACAGCATTTATGAACATCTATAGCTTGTAACATGACTCTTCCTTTTGAATACTCTTGAGCCCAAATGCATGGTTGGGGCCATCCAATAATCTGCCCACAGGCGCCGGGTCGTTGGGACACCTCCAGCCTTGCAGGGAAGATTAATCGCAGCTGTAAGGCTCTTACGTGCCAGGGGGCCTTGCAGCTGGGTTATATTCTGAAGGTCCAAGGGACCTCCTCTTCTGTGGCAGATTCTGTTAACAGCAAACACAGCTCAAATTCCAGAACGACAGGGGAGCACAGAACAAGCAGGGCTGTTTGAAGCTGTGTGATAAAAACTCACGTCCTGGCTGTGAAGCAGGACGTTTAGAAATTCATTCCTACAGAGGGGAGCAAAGCGCTAGGTGGTGCAAAACCATGGGACAGAGTGGAGGGCCAGGCCCGGGCCCGAGGCCACGCCCTGGCTCTCCGGAACACAAAACCAGCGCTAGCTGCCTTTTCTATGATGAATGTGGCGGATGCCCGCCCCTAACCCTCCTTGTAACTGTGATGGATCTTGTTTGACCGCGCTCTGGGCCTGGAGGACTGAACTTGATCTCTAGGATAGAATCTCCAGCATAGATTCTCTCCCTGCTAAAAGGAAATAAGAGAAAAGAAAGAAAATTGCCTTTGGCTTTTTAAGTGAAAGAAATAGAGGTGACTCTCTCCCCTCAAGCCCCTGTTTACAACAAAGCTGACACAGACGGGCTAACGCACCTTCACCGCCAGGCACTTGGGTTTTCAAATTACAGGAGGGGCTCAAGTCCCCTGTAATGAAGGTGAACTGGGAGGAGGGGGCAGGGGACGAACAAGATGGAAAGGGAGCCATCCTGGATTCAGTGCCTTCTATGTGATGGTGTAGCTACTCCACCTCCTTCATCCTTAGGACTACAGTGGTGTTTGTGAGGAAGCTGTGATGAATCCCATTTCATAGATGAGGCAAGTGAGACTCAGCAGGGTGAAGAGAAATTCTCTTGAATTTCACTTTGCAAAGCCAAGTTGGCCAGATTCCAAAGTCCTTTCCTCTACACCCCATTGTATTCAGGAAACCAACGAAGCTCCAGCAACCTCATGACAGGGACATGAAGCAGGGCCGTAGAGGTGGAAGGTAGACTTGTAATTAAAGTCCAGAAAATCCTTGATATCCTTGGAAAGTATCTGACAGGTCACTCATCCCTTGGTGTTTCCCAGCAGTGGAACTGGGGCTCTGGCATCAACAGCCCTGCCTTCTGCAGGCCCTGACACCTTTCTTCGACCTGAGGCAACCCTGGGCAGTCATGCCGTGGGTGCTGGAGTGACCCTTACCAGTCATACATCTGTTGCAACAGACACCCACGTGTCCATAAACCTTCTTTCAACCATCCCCAGTCCTCATCCTAGCTCCTGTTCCTGGGCCTGGAGCCCTGCCCATTTGACTGGTGCTTTATATGAGGCTTTGCCCTTGCCTCACCCAGCTCTAAATCTGATGCACTTACAGGTGTCTACCCACCAACCCTACTTCCTGCCAATGCTAAGAGACTCCCCTTTATGTGTTCCACACCTGGGCGCTGACAAACCCAGATAATTCTCTGGCATGGACCCGCTAATTTTTTCAGCCACCTCCCTCAAAATCCAACTCCATAAGTGGGTTCCCAGTGCAAGTGATTTTTTGGAAGCAGATTGCCAGGCCTTTCTACTGAAGTGCCTCTGAGTAAACTCAAACCACCAATCTGTTGGTTAACAGCCAAGTACACTAACCGTTTTAACTGTTTGCACCACCCAGGGACTCCCTAGATTCACTCCAGACCTACTTCTTCCCCTTCTATTTCTAACCTCATGCCCCCTCCACCACTAAGATCCTGGTACACCTTACAGCGCAGCCTATCCAAGCCATGACTATTCCCAAGTGCAGACATGGTGACTCTGTCTTGGATGCAATGGGCTTATGAATGACTTAGCATAAATGTGCAAAAGAGACATGTAGAATATAACTTCCTCTTCCCGACAGTAAGAACGGAGCTACAGAATTTAATCACAGCACTGGGACAATTAATGATTTCTCACCACCAGTAACTTCTCATGGAATGATTTATTGATTTTTAACGTGACGCACCTAACTCAGGCACTCCAGTCCCTGAACACATGTAATATTGATATCACATTCATCTTCCTGTCACTGGAATGACAAAGCACTGGGAAGTAGAGAGGTGAAATGAAAGCCTGAAAGCCAAATCAAAGCGACCGTGCCTGTGGCATAAAACCCAACTGCACCCACTTTAAGGGATGTGATTAACACCCAGCCAGGAGCAAGAGCTGGCGGGAAGTGCGTAATGAGAAGAGATGCCAGGTATACCGTGAAATATGGAGAGCCCTAACTGCTCATTGGCAGTGTCTGCTCACTCAAGGCAGCTGGGAAGAGCATTACCAAAGAATAGGCAGGAATCAATAACTCGCTGGCAGCTGGGCCTTCTGGAATCTTTGGCTGGTATTCAAAAGCACAAAAGAAGGCTGGTCAAGAGACTAGCATCTGCTCTGGCCTGGCCTGCACACTAGGCATTGACATGCCGAATCCTGCCTGCCTGTCCCAGCTGCAGGTTGCACCAGCCTCCTCCGTGGAGCCCTGCCAATTTCCCCACCTGTTGCCCCTGGCTGTGCAGGGTGCCTTCTCATGCGTAGGATTTCTCCTCCCAGGAAGCAGGGTGCAGTGGAAAGATGCTTTAGTGCCTCTTCAAAGCCAGTGTCCTGAGTAGGCCAGGACACACCTCACTAGTCTCCCCCACAATCCCATTCCTACCCAGACAGGCTGCAATTTCCTGCTTATTACTCTTCAACTTTCACCTGGGCACCTCCTAGAGCAGTGTTTCTCAAAGTACCCTGGAGAACTTGTCAAAACACGGATTGCTGGGCTCCATCACCAGAATTTCTAATTTAGTAGATCTGAAATGAATCTAGGGAGTCCCTAAGTAGTGCAAACAGTTAGTGTACTTGGCTACTAATCAAAAGGTTGGCAGTTCTCAGAGGTGCCTCAGAAGAAAGGCCTGGCAGTCCACTTCCCAAAAAATCAGCCACTGAAAACCTTATGGAGCACAGTTCTACTTGGACATGCATAGAGTTACCATGAGTCAAAATCAACTAAACTGGCAACTAGGGGAAGTGAGTCTAAGAATTTGCTTTTCAAACAAATACCCAGGTGATGCTGATACTGCAGGTCCCGGGACCTCACTTTGAGAACCACTGGGCTAGAGAAAGCCTGAGAGTGTTTTGAATCAGTGTAAGGCTCTGCCCACGCTCCATTATCCTATATAATTTGACCATTATGAACCCAAGAAGGAACTAGACAAGAAAACACAAAAGCAGCCCCACTCTGTCATCCAATGTAAGACATCGTTCACCCTGAGGATAGGCCTGACTATAGTATTGGCCTTGAGTTCCTGCTTTGGGACATTGACAATTAAATGAGACCTTTATGGCACTTTTAACAACACACCATGTGAGATGGGCCCCAGGATAAACTCCCTACTGAAATTCATATAACTACAGATCTGTAGATTTCAGGTTCTTGGCCTCCCCTGTATTTACCAGGCTGGTGGTTGACAGGGACCTGATGGTCAGACCAGACACATGAGGGACAGCACAGCCTAACCCGGGGAAAACATGCTCTGAAGTTCTTTTCTGGGCCTCCCCAGAGCTGCCGTTGCCTCCTAAAGCAGGCCTCCTAAAGCAGGAATGTGGAGCTTCATGTGCTGGACACAGAGGGATTCAGCAGCATGCTCCGGCCTCCCACTTTCTAGGCAAGAGAACACTGGGCATGGGGTGAAGGTATACAAGTTCTAGGCTTGCTCATCACTAACTGGACGTACGACCTCAAGTCATCTGTCAATACCACTGAATCTGCTGCCTCTTCTGTCAAGGAAAAAAATCAGTCCTGTCTGATTCATAGAGTTATCACAATGGCATGATGGATACTGATGTTGTTGTTAGCTGCCATCAAGTCAGCTCCAGCTGATGGATACCCCATGTACAACAGAGCAAAACGTTGTTGCCCAGACCTGTGCCATCTTCACGATCATTGGTATGCTCCATTGTTGCGGCCACTGTGTATTTGGAGTGCCTTCCAAGCTAAGGTGTTCATCTTCTAGCACTATACCAGACAATGTTGTGCTCCATAGGGTTTTCATTGGCTAATTTCTGAAAGTAGATCTCCAGGCCTTTCTTCCTAGTCTGTCTTAGTCTGGAAGTCCAGCTCAAACCTGTCTGCCATGGGTGACCCGTCTGGTGTTTGAAATACTGGTGGCATAGCTTCCAGTATCACAGTAATACATAAGCCACCACAGTGTGACAGTTTGCTATATGACATTATTTACTTTTGTTAGTAGCATTGTTATTTTCCCTAGGACAGGATTATTTCTCTAAAAGCGGCTTTCCCCCCCTGTTCTGGGACACTGTCCTATTTTTCCCTGTATGGTATCTGTTTATTCATCAAACACTTGTTGAGCCCTTCTCCATGCCAAGCACCGAACCAAATACTGTTGTCCAAAAATGAAGCAGACAAGACTGTCAGCCTTAAAGAGCTCTCGGCCTAATGAGAGTGATAGTAAGTGCCAATAATCCCATTCCAACAGGACGTGTTGATATGAGGGTGTGCAGAGAGCACTCTGAAGCCTGTGGTGAGATGGCTAGCTCCTACCCAATATCTACTCCCCTCTTCTTCCTTAATAACAGAATTTCCAATTTTTAGTTTGATATAGAGCCACCCAGAATAAAAATTATTTTTCCCATCCTCCCTAGCAGCTAGATGTGATCATGTGCCTGAAGTCTAGCCAATGAGATGTAACTGGAAGTGGTGTGGGGCTGCTTCCAGGAAACCTCCTTAAAAGACAGTCAGCAGAGGCCCATCTCACATGGTGTACTACTAAAATGTGCCATTTTCGCTCTCTTACCTCTTCCTCCATCCCTTTGCCTGGAATGCTGACGTGATGGCTGGAGCTCCAACTTCATCCAAAACCATGAGGATAAGGAATGTTCTTGTGATGACAGAGCAGTGAACTGGAAGAGGACTGGATCCCTAACAGCTTTGTTGGAGCCTCAGTGCCGGCCCTGGGTTGCCTACTATTAGAATTAACTTACACAAGAGGAAAATAGACTTTGATCTCATCTAAGCCACTATTATTTTTGGGCTTACTGACGCCTGCAACTGAACTTAATCCCAACTAATTCGAAGCCAAATTGTGCATGGCCTGAGGATTTTGGACTTCATTCTGTAGGCAATAAGGAGCCATGGAAAGTTTATAAGCTGTGGGGTAACTTGGTGTGGAGAGAAAGGAGAAGAAGGAATTGGAATGACCCAAGATTTAAAGAGATGCTGTGATCGTTAAGGTTGTGTGTCAGCTTGGCTGGGCCACAATTCTCAGTGGTTTGGCAGTTATGATGTAGTTTGGCAGTTGTATGATGATATGATCACTTCCATGATCAGATTTGATATAATGTGATCACCACCATGATGGGATCTGCCATGAGTAGCCAATCAGTTGAAAGAGAGTTTCCTTGGGGGTGTGAAGTGCATCCAATATAGGTGGACTTTCTGGCAAGGCTCATGGCCTTTTGCTTGCTCTGGATCCTGAAGCTGGCTCCTGCTCATCTGGCCTCTGGTTCTTGCGACTTGAGCTAGCAGCTTGCCTTGCCTGCTGACCATAGGATTCATCAGTCTTCGAAGCCGATGAGTAAGAGCCCTGTTGTCTGACCTGCCGATCTTGGGTTCACCAGCCCCTGTGTCTACCTGAATCAGGAGAAGCCTCCAGCCTGGCCCACGGATTTGGGATGTTCCAGCCTCTACAACTGTGTGAGCCATTTCCTTGATATAAATCTCTCTATATAGATATTTATACACTTTACTGGTTTTGCCTCTCTAAAGAACCCAGCCTAAGACAGATGCATAAGCTTATTTCTGTGGATAGAAATGAGGAAATCTGATTTGGAGGGAAGGGTGATGAGCATGGTTTTAGACCTGTGGACTTTACAGCGACTCAATGCAAGTTAAAGAATACAAACAGAGCTGGAAATGTAGAAGCGAATCTTAATAGAGAGACAAGGGCTGGAGCTACAGATTTGGAATCACTCATGTAAAAAACTAATAGCTGAAAGCCCAAGAGTAGATGAGGTGTCCTGGGAGAGGGGAAAAGCGAGCCAGAAGAGTGTACATCTGAGGGACAGGAGGCGGAAGACAATCCAAAGTAAGAGAGAGTGATGGTTTGAGAGGTAGGAAAGAAAGATTTTACTTATGTTACAAAAGCCAAAGAGGGAGACAATTTTTTTAAGATGAAAGTTATTTATATTGATATGCATATATATAGGTGCTTTGATACAAATCAATGTTTAAAAATATTGTAACAATTGATAAACAAAACTGTGTAGGTTAAGAAAGTTTTAACCATTCAACAAAATCATTAATTGACTTATGCCTCCTAAATTCCAGTGAAATTTTTCCTAATCTACTAATCCAGTGGTTCTATTGGTCTTTGCCCATTTTGAGACCTTTTTTCTTTTTAATAATATTTTATTGTGTTTTTTGGTGAAAATTTACACAGCAAATTAGGTTCCCATTTAACACTTACTATACATGTTGTTCAGAGACATAGATTAAATTTTTCACAATCTGTTAACATTCTCATTAATTCCCTTCTGAATGTTTCACTTCCAGTAATCTGGTTTCCCTGTCTCGTTACCCTCTCATCTTTGCTTTGGAGTAATTGTTGACCATGGGTCTCATAGAGATGATTTTGTAAAGGTGTGTAGTACTCACTGGTAATATTCTTTATTTTATGAGCCAATCTGTTATTTAGCTAGAGGGAGAGAATTTGACATGATTAGGAAACTTTTTAAAATTAGCAACTAAAGAGAAAGAGAGAGATTGTTTAACAAATTCTAGACCAATTTTTTTGATAATAAAGGAGTCTCTGAGTTAGCACTGAGTGCAAGACTGAAACTGCAGGTGGTGACCATCTAAATTGGATTTTTCAAAGCCAGTCAAAGAAAATGTCATGTACAGCAAGACTGGGCCTGCATGAAGAACAGCCCAGGCATCCGTTCCATTTTAAACATTTTCCAAGTAAAAGCCTGCCTGCCTGAAGAACAATGAAGGGTCCCTCAAATCAGAAGACAGTCTCCGGGCTATAGGAGAAACTCAGCAATGCAGAATAAAGAGGTGTCTACACTCACTAGGAAAAATGCCAAGGAAGAGGAAATTAAAAGATGGTTCCAGAGAGAAGGGATTCACTCTCTTAAAACTGCTCACTCCACTTTAAGTTAGCCTGGGGAGATGACCTTTAACACTTGATCCATCTGTGGTCCCTTGAAGAACCATCTGCGACAAGTCAAGGAAAAAAAACAACCTCAGCTTAATGCCTGGGGATAGAATTCCTCTTAGGGAAAGAATTGTTTTCCCAAAGGAAAATACTTTTATAAACCTTGAAATGAAAGGCAGTACTGAAAGCAGAAGTTAACAGGAGACAAGCTAACAAAAGAGAACCTTAAACTGAGCTGCATCAATGTAAGTTAGAGGGCAGCAGAGAGGGGAGGACAAGCCACACTGCAGAGCTACCAAAGAACCTCCAAGAATGGAGGGCTGTAATATTCAATGCTACCACCCATCTGTGGGTTTGTTGTACTGTGATAGCTTGCATGTTGCTTGGATGCTAAAGCTATGCCACCAGTATTTTAAATACCAGCAGGGTCACCCATGGGGGACAGGTTTGAGCAAAGCTTCCAGACTTAGACTAGGAAGAAAGGCCTCGAGGTCTACTTTCAGAAATTAGCCAATGAAAACTCTATGGCTCCAATATAGTACTGGAAGATGAGCCCCCTAGGTTGGAAGGCACTACACAATAGCCACAACAATGGACTCGAACATGCCAATGATTGCGAAAATGGCACAGGACCTGGCAGCATTTTATTCTGTTATACATAAGGTCACCATGAGTCAAAGCCAACTCGATGGCAACTAACAATAGCAAGACTTTCCAATCATTTGTGGCTTTGTAATGAAAATGCACTCCTCCGATCTCAAATTTTATTGAACGAAATTTGGGTAAAAATTAAGGAGTAAGTATGAATTCCGTGTGGGCACAACATCAGGGCAGGGATAAGGAAGAGGCCCAAGGCAAGAGCAGAGAACAGGAACTCCTTGGAGACAGGAAGCTGGAACCAGAGATGACCATGAGAATGAGAGCAGGAAGAAGACCCCAGGCAACATCTGGGGTAGATTACCATAAAGAACCAGCTTCAGCTTTGCAAACAGCTGTGCTGGGGCTCGGGGCTGTTGTTTAGCCAATCAGTCTTTTCAGCAATATACCACTGTGTCCTTATTCTGTCTCCTTCTCCTTCAAGCCTACGTAACAAGTAGGTTTGTTAGGACGAAGGAATGGTCTGCAGTGTCAAATGAATCTGAGAGACCAAAGAAAAGGCAAACTAAGGAAAGGTCATTAGATTTCCCAAACAGCAAGACACTGATGACTTGGAAAGAGAGCTCAGCAGGCGTGGGGCTGGATCTCTGCCCGCTGTGTGCAGACTGTGCCCTGCACAGAGGTAGCCCACCCACAGGCGCTACCCCCTCCCCAGTCATCACGGATTACACATTTGTTTACAATTTCCAGCCAAAGGGAGAGAAGTGTCTTCAGGTATGGGTCCCTTTTCTTAATTGGCACAAAGGTTCCTCATGGACTAGAAGCAACACTGGTGGCGATGGAAGGCAGATAGCAAGCAGCTTACAAATGAGTGGCTAGTGAAGAAATGAAAGCTATGTATTTGGAACTCCCATATGGAAATATATGTTAGTCATCTATTGCTGCCTAAAAAATTACTCCAAAATTTAGCAGCTTAAAATAACCAACATTTATTATCTCATAGTTCTGTGGGTCAGGGATTGGGAGCAGTTTAGCTGAGTGAATTGGGCTCACGGTCTTTCATGAGGCTGCAGCCTAGCTGCTGGCTGGGGCTGCATCATCTCAAGACTAGACTGGGAGTGGGCGAAGGACCCACTTCCAAGCTTACTCATGTGGTTGTTGGCAGGCTTCAGTTCTCCCAGGGTTGTTGGACTGGGTCTCAGTTCTTCACCACACTATGCGGGCCTCTCCAAGAGTGGTTCACAGTATGCATGGCAGATTGCTTCCCCCACTGTGAGTGATCAGACAGAGAAAAAAAAAAGAAAGAGAGAGAGAAAGAAAAGGAGAAGAAAGGAGAGAGGAGAGGAAGGGATGGGAGGGGAGCGGAGAGAAGATGCCCAGTACAGAAGCCACAGTCTTTTTATAACCTAATCTTGGAAGTGGCATCCCATCCCTTTTGTTGCATTCTATTCCTTAGAACAGGTCAATCAGTCCATCCCACACTGAAGGGGAGGGGATTACACAAGAGTGTGAATACCAGGAGACAGGGATCACTGGGCCCATCTTAGAGACTGCCTACAGCCAGTGGCGTCTCTAGGGAGGTGCAGGGGGTGCAGACCACACCAGGTGACACTGTCAGAGAAGGTAACACCAAAATGACTGTCTGTAAAAATATCCCTGTAGTTGATTATAACAACAAAAGCATTTTTCATAAGCCCAGCTTACATGTATCAGTATACCCACAAGGCTAAAACTCTATGCTAATTTACTTTATGAACTTTCTAATGCACTCTGGTCAGAGCCGTCATTATTACCGAATTACAATGACACTTTGAATCACGTGGTTTTGTGTGCACACACTGTAAGTATGTGCTGTTGTTTTAATTGCTGCCACTGTTTTTATAGTTGCTGATTTTGTCAAATTTTCTGGTGTTATAGCCACAATATTGTGGTAATTAGTATTTGTGAACCTATATCAATAACTTTTTTGAGAATGAAGTAGTAATTAAAGGAAAAGAGGAATGATATTCAGGAATTATGATTTATGAATAATATTAGTACAAAATACATTACTAAGGATTCTGTATGGTCTGGTACGGGAGGAGGTTCATGGGTGGGTGACACCATGAGTTACCACACTGAGTGACACTAACCCTAGTGACGCCACTGCATACCACAGGATGTAAAGGCTCAACCACTCTTTCGGATGGCAACTGAGGATGAAATCACCAAAATACAAACAGAATTTGGGAGAACATCTAAGCCCACTTTAAGCACAGGAACAAAAGTGCTTTCTAGTTACTGACGTGGTGGCTGGGCTGAGCAAGATGACAGAGATAAGGGCCACTGGCAGCCCCTCAGCAAGGGCCTGATCATTTTCTTCACAATGCTCTAGCTTGGGTGCTCCCAAACAAGTTTTCTGTAGCTACTTAGGTGTGTATGAAGAAACTCCATGGCAGTGAATTTATGTTAATGAGGGAGGAACAACTCAGAAAAGGAGAGTGAGAATGGTTACACAACTTGAAGAATGTAATCAATGTTACTGAATAGTACATATAGAAACTGTTGAACTGGTATATATTCTGCTGTGTATATTATCAACAACAAAAAATAAAATTAAACTAAATTAAAAAAAATAAAAAGCAAATTCATAAATGCTAAGAAAAGGTTTCTACTCCAGAGTGAACAGCCCATGCAAAAACCTAAAGAGGAATTCAAGGAAAACGAAGGGCCTTACAGGTGGGCTCTGCTGGTGCTTTCTGTGTGGACAGAGCCTGTCATGCAGAGGTGTGGAGGTAAGAAAACACTCCACAGATCCACCAGTGACAGGCAAGACCTGTTTCCAGCACCTCCAATATCTGGGGCTGCCAAGGCTCCCCACATGGCCGGGCTCAAGGCTGCCAACTGCCTCTAGGTATTTGAGTCCTTCCCACCCCCACACCCCAACGTACTATGAGACTCTATGCTGTCTTTTAAACTTCTGGAGCACAGGGAAGCACAGGATGAAAGGAGAGGTGTTTTCAACTTGGAACACACCATTGGGCAATAGCCAACTCATCTGTGTGCTTTTAGAGGCTCCTGGAATTTCTGAACCACTCCTGAGTTGATTCAACTTCATAAATATTTATCGAGGGCTTGTTAGGATGACGGGTCAGTTCCAGACCATGGTTTGCCTCAGATGAAGTGGCCAGGAAGGGGCAGCACTAGGAAGCTGACCAAGCTGGTGGGCATAGGCGTAGGAAGTTGCCATACCAAAGATTGCAGTTGGGGGCCAGTTCACTGGGGAGGGAGATGTGCAGTTACCATGAACCAAAGGACAAAGCCAAGGGCAGAAACTGACATGAGGTTTAAGTGAAGACGCACATAAAGCTCAGAATCTGAGTAAGAGCCAAGGCTAATGCTCAGCAGTTCCAAGGAAACAGGGAAAACATGCAGAGCCCTAGCCAGAGAGTGCAGGCTGGGAGCCAGCATCCATTCCTGAAAGCAGGCGACGTCTGGGTTGTCTGCCATGGTATCTCCAGTACCTGGCTCAGTGATATATTCAGGTGGTCAATCCAGGCAGGAGAACACAGACATGTGGTCATCCATGAAGACACCCAGAAATCAAGGTCTTAGGTTCAAGGTGGGTCTCAGGAAACAAGCAGAGAATGGTGCTCAGGTCCAGAATAGCAGCTCAGGATCTGGAACAAGTGGGTGCAACCACCTAACAGCCCAATCAAGTTGTGAATGATGATTCCAGGGCATTCTGAGGATTAATCATAGAGATAATTAATTCCAGGATTTATCATCATAAGCAGTCGTCTTGCTTCTGCTAGGCTAAGGACTGGAACCTCATCTGTCTCACTTACTGGGAATCCCCAGCCTAGCACAGGGCCTGGCATGAAATAGGCACTCAGAAAATAAGTGCCGAGGGAACAACTTCTCCCCGAGAACGGTGGGGATCCGCAGGGGATGGAGCACAGGCGTATGACCTCCAGAGAAGCCTCACAGGCCAATACAGAGGTCAGGTTTTTTCTCCCAGATTATAGGAAACCTGGTGAGCCAGCAAAGCCCAGATTTCATGCTGAGTGCAGGTATGATGATCCAACTTTCTATCCCACACCCCTCACTCTGCCACCCTCTTGGGTCCCCTTAAGAGTAAGGAAGAGGGTGAGATGACAACAGCCATGCAGCTCTCCCAGAGCCTAAGCTCCAGACTTGGAAGATATATAGGTAGAAACTATGCCAATACTTTCAACCTAAGACTGTAGAATATTTCCTCTGCCTCTAACTAGGGGGGCAGCCTTGGGCAAGTCTTTTACTCTCTATATATTTATATATTTAAAAAAAAAAAAAAAGATTGCTGTCAAGTCTATTTTGACTCATGACAACCCATGTGTGTCAGAGTAGAACTGTGCTTTGTAAGGTTTTCAATAGCTGATTTTTCAGAAGTAGATCACCAGTTCTTTCTTCCAAGGCACCTCTTGGTGGACTGGAACCTTCAACCTTTTGGTTAGCAGCAGAGCAAGTTAACCATTTGCTCCCCCCAGAGACTCTCTATTATAGCCTCTCACGATTTCCTCATCTGTAAAATGAGGACATTAGGCTAGAAATTATACTCTGTGGTTCCCTTTCTTTTCTAATATTTTGTGATTCCATTGTTCTGGTCTTTTTTGAAAAGGATATGGATTAGGATTGACCCACCATGAAAATATGCAGTGGCTCTTCAGCTTCTAATGAGAACTGGAGGGTGTCTAGAAGAAATGCTCTCTCCTTTCTGTTTCCATGGAGTTTGGTTCTCCTGGAACTCTGTGTCTGTGGAGGAAGGTGAAGCATATTTGCTGTAGGAAGTTGTTTATGTTTCCTCAGCCCTCTGGGGAAGAGGTAGCATGACAAAGCTGAAAGCTCGTTGGATTTAAAAATGAGAAGACCTGGATGCTGGCCCCAAACCAGGCCTGTGGGCTTGACAATTAACCCACCCTCTGTGGGTCTCCTTAGAAGCAAGGATGGTGAGACTTCAACTCACTTACTTTGGATGCATCAGCAAGGAAGACCAATCACCAGAAAAGGGCACCATGTTTGGTAAAGTAGAGGGCCAACAAAAACAAGGGAAACCCTCAATAAGATGAATTGACACAATAGTCACAACAGTGGACTCAAATATACCAATGATCATGAAGATGGCACAGGACCAGGCAACGTTTCGTTCTGTTATATACAAGGTCACCATGAGTTGGAACCTATGCAAAGGCAGCAAACAACTACAAGCCTCCATTTGTTCGTTTGTAGTGGACATAATACCTGCCCTGCCAATCTGCCAAGACTGTTGGAAAAACAAAAGATCTCTCCAAAACATTAAGTGTTAAACAGATGTGTAATATCGCTAGGTGAATCCAGTCAAAATGGCTGGCAGGACACGAGAGAATGTGTGGGGCAAATGGACCATAATTTGAAGGCACAAAGAACTTCTTAAAGATTTGTGAATTCTAGAAAATTAAGTTTAAAGCATGACTTTGAGAGTCTGCCTGGTAAGAGGCAACATGGCATAGCTGTTGAACCGGTAAAACGAGTCAGAAAATCTGGATCACATTTCCAACTCTGCTGTTTACTACTGGGTGACCGTGTGCACACCACTTCACCTCTCTGAGTCTGTTTTCTCATCTATAAAATGTCAATAAGCTCCTTGCATTGCCTCCTTCCCAAAGTTGTCACCAGGATCGAATGAGGTCAGATTTATAAAACTGTGGCCCACACAAACATTAGGTTTCAGTGCTCCTTAAAGTGGGGGGCGCTTAGCAGCCCCCCAGCAATTAATCCTGTTGAGTCAGTGAGGCACGGTCCAGCCGGCGAGCCAGCTCTCAGAGCAGAGGGAATAGATGGGACACCTGCACAAGGGTGATTTCTAGGCAACTACGGGCTTCGTCTGCCCCCCAGACTTCCCCTCCTCTCCAGCCTGGAATCCTTCCCATTAGTCACTCCTCTGGAGCAGGTTCACTTGGGAGATAGCTCACAGCACAGGGGTGTCCAGGCAAAGGGGCAAGTAGGGGCTGGAATCCAACTCAAACTCCACCCACCGACGCCTGTGCCTGCCCAGGGGGAGGGTGTCTTTTTCTAACTCTTAGAGAGGGCCTGCCACACGGACTAGCCCATCCCTGCCTAGAGGTTAGGAAACAAGTGAACAGAGTTGAAATGAATAAATGTTACCTGGAACCGGTGGCTCCTTTTCCTCCGACTCCAGTTTGTAAATGGAACCCGGTTCTGGGGGAAATGAAATGCCAGCCAGTGAAATTTCTTGTGTGTGTGTGTGTGTGTGTGTAAGAGACAGGTGTGTGCGTGTGTAAGAGAGGTATGTGTAAGAGAGGTGTGTGTATAAGAGAGAGGTGTGTGTGTATGAGAGAGAGATGTGTCCTGTGTGTGTAAGAGAGAGAGGTTTGTGTGTATGTGTGAGAGAGATGTGTGGTGTTTGTGTATAAGAAAGAGGTGCGTGGTATGTGTGTAAGAGAGAGGTGTGTATGTGTGTAAGAGAGGTGTGTGAGTGTAAGAAAGAGATGTGGTGTGTGTGTAAGAGAGAGAAATGTGTGGTGTGTGTGTGTAAGAGAGAGAGAGGTGTGGTGTGGGTATGTGTATAAACCTTAGTCCTTGAGGGTGTGGTGGGGGAGGGTAGCATGGTGGAGCCCACCCAAGAAGCCCAAGGTTAACCCTGGGGAGCTGGGAACATGGGCAAATGCTGGATAAGAGACCAGGGCAGCAAGGCACTCATCTAAGCCCTATGGGGAAGAGATTTAGAGGGTGGTTTAACACAAACTTATCTGACCTCATAATCTTGCTGAGGGTCATCAGTCCTTCCAGTTTAGGCTATGGGGAATTGTGGGACTGTACTACAACAGTGCGTGTATGATGTTATGTGGTCACAGAACAAATCACGGTTCCCATGCTCTGACCTCTAAAATGAGCCCTCAGCCCTCCCCCAAAGCACTTGCCGAGAACTACCGGCCCTCTCCTCATTCTGGCGACATGGGCAGAACCCCACGCATCACTCCCTGGCTTCAGTCAAATGGGAACCAGCAGCCACACCATTTCAAGGTCACTCATGGAATTGTGTCCACGTGGTCCCTGGCAATGCCTGTGCTCCTCCTTTTACTCCAGAAGAGACACCTCATTGTCTGAGGCTTGAGAATCCTCCAGGGAGTTCTGGGAACTGGATGTTGGGCAGGTGGTTTAACTAAAGACAATAAAAGAAACGGCAGAACGGTGCCACTCGTGGGAAGGGAAGGAGGCTTCCCTTCAGAGAGAGCAGCACAATAGCTCATGGGTGTAGCTTCCGAACAACCTTGGCAGGTCGCCCTGCAGCAAAAGGGCAGGGTCTGGTGGAGCAGCTTGTCCAGCTTTCTTGACAAGTAGAAGGACCACAGCTGACCGCCACAAAAATGAAGCCTCTGTGGAATGAAGGCTCTAACCTAGAATCTATCCCTCCACCTTTGGAGCTTTTGGAACTTACCCATGGGGAGAAGTAAAGGGAAGAAGACATCTGGGGCAAACTGCTCACCCTCCCTGAACCCCATGTTTTGGGGAGTGGGGAATCAAAGCTACTGAGTATTGATTTGGAGGACACGAACCCTCCAAAGCACTTTCAAATAGTTCATTCAATTTTAATGCAAAATGGATATGAACGCCAAAGATTCTTTCCAAGAATGGGTATTATGTTATCACAGTAGTGTAGTTGATTCTTTTAGCCCTCGTTTACAGCCCATTCACATTTTTCATAATATTCTCTTTTTGATATGTTTGAACATTCACCAGACATCAAGAAAAAGAAAAAGTGACGCTCAGCCACGCTATCACAATCATCTCAACAGGCAATTCTCTGTCTTTATAATCTCACTTTCTCTCAGGGCTCCCATAACAGCCACCATGATGCTGGCCATCCCTACCATTTGTGGGCCCAGGGCAAGAGTGCATCTGGAGACCACATAGAGAGGCCTAGTATTTAAAGGTCGTACATCAAACTAACAAACTTAAATCTGCTCTACCATCCTATCTTGACAAATATATATCCACAATGACCTAGAAGCCAGGTTCAAATTTAGAATTCTCACTCTCTTTGGAATTGTGCTACCCAGGGAGAGTCATCCCCAAACCCTCAGGCCGGGGCTCCTGGACTTCTCCCACCATCCCACTCCACTGTACACATCACAGCCCACATGCCCAAGCTCCATCCACATGCCCTCCTAACAGCCACCCCTTTGCCACCTCTTGAGCCCAGAGGTGCACAGACTAGCCATGCTTGGGAGGATGGACCTACGAAAGAGGTCTGAAGAGGCTAGAGGCAGTCTTGGAGTCATTTGGGCAGGAAAGTCCAGGGTCAAAGTTACCCAGAGAATGTTCTAGAAAAGGCACTTGGGCTCCAGGTGGGCACATCACCTTGGCCTGCAGACTCCTTACCAATAAGGAGAGGCGTGGCTCAAGGAAGTCCAGAGTGGGGTCCTCTAAAGCCCAAAAACCCAGGGGGAAAGTAGACCTAAAGGCAATTTTCTGTAAAGTCATGAAGCCAAGAGCTCAGAGTGCTCCACTAAATCTCCCCCCATGGGACTCTGGGCAAGCAACTTCAGTGCTCTGAGGTCTAGTTTCTTCATCTATAAAATGTGAGGATTAAGCAAAGAATTTTTAAGTGCCTTTGCCGAGCTAAAATCCTATGTTTCCCTCTAAATTAAATTCAAATAACATGTATAACCTACAATAGGCAAGAAACTGGGGTGGGTGCTTTTACACATACAATTTTGTTTAATCCATGATTCCATCATACTACACTCCTTACTTAGCTAGAAATTTTAGGGTGCTGGGCCCAGCCTGAATGTCCCAAAGACAGGGATGGACACACAAAAACACAATGCAATGCTAAGTTCAGGGGGATCCAGGGTTCAGCCACGACCACAGTCCACCAGAAGCAGCCATCATGAGGGGCTGGGCAGAGAGGTGGACATTTTGCAATAGGCCCCAGGAGAGGACTGGCTACCTCCCAGCCGGATCTATGGGTGGGGAGGGAGCTGTTTAGGGCAGCAATTCAAACGTTATCCCATGCTCATGCACACACACACACAAAGATGATTCAAAGCTCTCCAGTTGTTATATTTGCTCTTAAAACAAGAAGCTTGAGTCAGTGAGCAATAATGGGAAAACAGAAGATAAACTTGAAGGAGTAGTGAAGGTCAGCTCCACAATTCTTGTGTATTAAGACTGAGACAGGACTACAGGAGTTTGGTTTTGTTTTGATATGCCCAAATAGGCTGCTCTTATGAGCTAGTTTGATTATTGGCACCTTTGAGGCTATAATATCCTGTCACCAGGTGGTTAGATCTATTACTAGGTATGTGAGCTCAGAAGTCCGTCCACTCCTCCTGTATGGCTTCAGCTCAGGTGCCCAGGTAGATAGCCACCAAGTGTGTGGTGTAGGCTGTCACTTACAGTCCTAGACAGGCATGGGTGATTGGTGTAGGCACAGGCATCTGGCTGCAGCAAGGGCACATTCTGAGCAAGGCAGGGGGCTGATGGCTGCCGCCAAGTGTCCAGGAGGAAGGCATGTCCCTGTTCCTTAGAGCACATAGGTGGGTGGGTTTTGCATCCAGACTATGAGCACCTAATGCTGTTGGCTGTAAGGACTGGGCGGCACCTCTTATTCATGGGCCCCTATCGCAGATGGCATGGTGGCATGGGTGGAGCCACCAGGCCTCAGGCCCCTGATGTGGGTAGGTGAAGACCCTGCTTAATGGGCAGAGCAGTGGCAAATGTCAAGAACCTGCCACTTCACAGCTGAAACAGTTGAAGTTAGACTTCCAGTATATACTCTGTTGTACTGCAGTAGTGAGGGCCTATGCTGTTGAAGGGCCCACACAAGTCTATGCAGGTAGAAAGGCACTCAAAGTCTGTGGATCCCTTATGCCTGTGCGTAGGCAAAGGAGCTGTGCCTATCCTGGGTTCCTGGCTTAGGGGAGCCAGCAGTTTATTTTTTCCCGTTTGTTAATTTGTTCACTCTCCAAGGCAGGGAGAATGGTTCTGGGTGTGTGACAGATCCTACTTCCGGCCCAGGGGAGTCAGCAATTGCTGAAGCCGGTCTGGGACACAGTGCAGAGCAGGGAGCAGGGAGGTAAATGGGAGAGAGGTTTTTTCCTAAGGGGTGTGTTTTTGATCCATGCGGTAAGCCATACACAAGTACTTACCTTTTGTGGAGGACTGCTTCTCACTGGTTCTGCACAGCCGTGTAGACTCTCTGGTGTGGGTCTCTTCACCCAATGCAGAAAACGCTCCTCCCGAGCTTGGCTGCTTGCCTGCCTCACCGCTCACCTGCGAGCTGATCAGACCTGAAGGGCTCAGGCTCTCGCTGGGTCAGGTCTGGCAACTCCTCGCTGCTTCAGAACCATCTCTCCCTTCACCTGCCACTCAGTCCGGTTCCTCAACTCTGCCTTTGATGTTCAGGGCTCCCAGATTGCCATGTATAATCAAATCACTTGCTTTTTAGGGACTTTGCTGTAAGAGGGTCCACTGGAAGCATCTGACTACTCCACCATCTTGGCCCTGCCAGGACTACAGGGGTTTGGGAATGTTACGGATTAAATTGTGTCCCCCAGAAATGTATGTCAACTTGGCTAGGCTGTGATTCCCAGTATTGTGTAGTTGTCCACCATTTTGTGATCTGGTGTGATTATCCTATGTGTTGTAAATCCTAACCTCTCTGATGTTAATGAGGTTGGATTAGAGGCGGTTATGTTAATGAGGCAGGACTCAATCTACAGTATTACATTGTATCTTGAGTCAATCTCTTTTGAGATATAAAACAGAGAATCAAGCAGAGAGGAGAGGGACGTCATGCCACCAAGTAAGAAGCACCAGGAGCAGAACGTGTCCTTTGACTAGAGTCCCTGTGCTGAGAAGCTCCTAGACCAGGGTAAGATTGATGACAAAGACCTTCCCTCAGAGCCAACAGACAGAGAAGTCCTTCCCCTGAAGCTGGTGCCCTGAATTTGGACTTCAGGTCTCCTAGACCATGAGAGAATAAATTTCTGTTTGTTAAAGCCACCTACTTGTGGTATTTCTGTTACAGCGGGCACTATAGCAGCACTAGATAAGTAAGACAGGGAATAAGGGCTCTTAGACCTTTTTTCTGTTTCTCTAAGATTCTCCCAAGCTTCACAGTCCCAGTTTGTGGAAACATTGCTTCTGAAGGCCCCCTCAAGGTCCACCTGACTAATGTACTACTTCTCCTTGGTTAGCTGGCCCTCCATGGAGGCAGTACACCCCACAACCACAGCTCATGATTTGACCTTGGGTGAGTTTTTTCATTCTCCAGTCCTCAGTTTTCTCAACTGTAAAAGGAGCCTTCTGAGGACTAAATGAGGTAACATCTGTTAAGTGGCACAGAAAAAGCCTTCAGGAATTGGTAGGTATTCATGTTATCTTCCTCTCAAATGGGAGAGAAAGGAAAAGAGAACAACCATTTGAGGGCCAGATCAACCCTGCTGCCTTTCCTAGAGGACAAATCTGCCACTCTTCCCTGAGTATATTGGCCTTCGGCATGTCACGACATCAGCCACAGGACAGCTTGCAATCACGCAGCAAAGAGTTGGCAGTCAACCATTCCACACCCCTGGGGGCTCATCAAATATTGATGTGGTGTATCATGTCTTCCGAACACAATACCGCTGTTTCTCGGACAAGATCCTGTTCTCTGACCCCAGAGTGGGGTGAGCACTTTTCATATCCCTTAGACAGCTCTAGACCTAGTAAATCTTGCCCCTGGTTTCAGGGCCAACTTCCCTTTAATGGCAAGATGAAAGGTCCAGCTGTCTGTATTTAGATTTATCCTTGCTAACCCGGCTCTTCAACAAGGGAAGTGCCTTAGTTTCCTAGCCATGAGTGGGTGGCTTTAAAAAACAGAAATTTATTTTCTCACAGTTCAAAAGGCTAGAAGTCTGAATTCAGGGCACCAACTATAGGACAATTCTAGGGGAAGGGTCTCTGTCTGTCGGCTCTGGGGGAACATCCCTGTCTCAGCTTCTGTAGCCCAGCACTCCTCAGTGCCTTGGCCATCCTCATACGTGCTTCTGTCTTCCTCTGTTTGTGCTTCTCGTCTGTGTCTACGCTGCTCCTATAACTCAGGAGTGGTTAGGTTTAGACTGCCCTGACAGGGAACACAATAGAAGAGTCCCTGATAGAGTGGGAGAAAAGTGAGGAGCAGAACTCAAATTCACATTAAAAGACCAGACTTAATGGTCTGACTGAGACTGGAGGAACCCCCAAAACCATGGCCCCCAGATGTTCTGTTAACCCAGAACTAAAACCATTTCGGAAGCCCACTCTTCAGACAAAAGATAAGACTGGACTATAAGACATAAACTAATACTCGTGAAGAGTGTGCTTCTTAGTTCAAGGAGATACATGAGACCAAATGGGCAACTCCTCTCCAGAGGCAGGGTGGCAAGGCAGGAAGGGACAGGAGCTGGTTGGATGGACACGGGAAACCCAGGGTAGAAAGGGAGAGTGTGTTGTCACATTATAGGGATTGCAACTAGTGTCACATAACAATATGTGTATAAATTTTTGTATGAGAAATTAACTTGAGCTATAAACTTTCACTTAAAGCACAATAAAAAAATTTTTTAAAACAGAAGTGATTAGGTTTAGGACACATCCTACCCTGATATGGTGCATTAACATAACAAGAAAACTCTATTTCCAAATGAGATTACATACACAGGAATAGGGGGTTAGGATTCCAACACATATTTTAGGGGAACATAATTTAATCCATAACATTCCACCATTTGGCCCCCCAAAACTCATGTATTTCCCATGTGCAAAACACATTGAACCTGTCAGGAAGGAAAAGAGATGAAAAGTAACCTATGAAGCATCTCCTTGTGCCCAGCATTAGAAAAAGCTCTGTGTGTGCGCGATCCAATTTAATCCCCTCGGGAGCCCTATAAAGTTGGTGGTACTGGCCACCATTTATAGATGAGGGGACTGAGATGTAAGGGGAATAGTTAGGTACCTTAAGCAAGATCACACTATTTGTACAGGTTGAGACTTAGATTCTGCATCTAAAATCGATGTGCTTCCGCTGTGCTTCGGAAAATGAGGACTAGGACCATTTGTGCCTGGGGCCACTGCCAGGATCAGGCCCACCTAGCTGCCCCACTCCCCTTGAAGGTTAGTCACAGGGTTGAGCAAAGTCAAATCTGTACGTTCTGTTGGCCCTACCAAGCAATCCCTGACTTGACCACTTCTCCTGATCCTCATCACTAAATGTGTTTTCAGCTTCTTTGTAAATAAAATTCCACCTACTCCTTAGGAATTCTCATTAATGGTAGACATTTATGGGGTTCTCCCTGTGATGGGGGCTCTAGCTGGACCGGGCCAGGATGGGACATAGCTATAGGTGTGGCACATACCATCTCTTAGCACAGTTTAAAATCAGTGTTGCCCTCGATTTCTTTACAATTTAATGACAAGTCACAGTAATCATCACAATCATCAGTATTATTTATAAAATGCACTAGAATTGAGAAATCAATTCCAATCAAGGTGCCACCAAAGGAAGACCATACTTCTACTATGACCTTCACAATGACCCTGTGTAGGGATTATATGAGGAAACTTGGTCACAAAGTAGTGGAGTGAGTGCTCCAGACGCTTCTGGGTCTTATTTTGTTCCAGCATTGCTGTAAGCGCTTTAAAATATAAATTCATTTGATATTTATAACACCTCTATGTGGTATTTGGAGCCCTGGTGGCGCAGTGGTTAAAGGGCTGTGACTGCTAACCAAAAGTCCAGCAATTTGAATCCACCAGCTGCTCCTTGGAAACCCTATGGGGCAGTTCTACTTTGTCCTATAGGGTTGCTATGATTTGGAATGGACTTGATGGCAATGGATTTGGCCAGCTTGGTTACTATTATTATTATCAGTATATTAGAAATGAAAAAAACTGAGGCACAGAGAATTGAAGTGACTTGCCCAGGGTCACACAGCTGGCAAGTGACAAAGACAGGATTTGGGCCCAGAGTCTTGGTGCTTAACCACTGCACTCTTCCTCTCTAGCATCTTCATTTCTATACCAAGTCCCCATTCCACTGGAGAGGCAGAAACCAGCGTTCTGTCACTTCATGACTCTTCTTCCTTTTTCTCTGAGGTTGTGTCCAGGTTTAGGGGGTAGGAGGAGGGGTAGCAAAGTGCCAAGTGGTATCTCATCCTCAAGTCTGCCATGAGGCTCATTGACCCATCTTAGCCTCGGTCAGATGCCCCACACAGGTTGCCTCAACTGTTCTTTGTTCCTGTCCTCCAGCCTGGGTGCTCCATGCTCAGGGCAGGAAACTCACTCCTCTATTCTGTGCCATGCTGAGCCTAGGAAATTCGGTGAGGCTGTCCAAGAGGCCTTATTATGAGGAAATGTGGTCACAAAGCAGTGACTTGGGTGTTTCAATGTCACACAACCTGTTAGTGGCTGAGTCAGGACGCGAACTCCCAGGCTCAGCACACAGCCATCCTTGTTGGAAGTCTCGCTACTTTCCCAGGGCTCAGGTCCAGGAAAAGCAACGCAGACACTGAAGGTGTGCAGTAGGTCTAGGACTGGTGACAGCCCAAGAAATGAGAAGATGTAGGAATAGGACATTGTTGTTGTCTCCCCAGTATCCATTCCCGGTAAACCCAGCTTCCTGTGCAGCTCAGGCCTGTGGGAGAAGCCAGCCCCACCCCCCTCACTCTAAGGATGGGGCTCAGGCTAAGACAATCAGCAGGGTCTTGCTCCTGCCAACAGGTCGTAGTTCAACAATGATCTCATGAGCCAGCCCAGGACCATGAAACAGCAGGTGAGATTTGCTGGGTACCCCAGTGAAAGTGCTTCCTTGCCCTCCTGAAAGCATTCCCTGAAACCCCATCTCTCCCTCCTGCTCATGGCTGGGTGTGTTTTGAGTGAGTGGCTGAGATCGTTTTGCTACCTTGAGGTGAACCAGGCTTAAGATGAAGCAGGTGTCACAGAAGATAGCTGCAGAGACACCGAGATTTTGAGAGAGAGTTGTGTCTGTGTCACATATTCCTGAGAAGTTGATTAGACTGGTAAATGAAACAGGGTCAGTGACTCTGGCATTGAATGGGGAGAAGGATCACAACCCTGCGTAACATCAGAGTCCTTGTAGGACACTCTTCCCATGCTAGGGGACCCCAAAGGAAGGCACACTGGGTTCCTTGTAAATGGAGCCCAAGGACCAGCGTGTCCTAGGTCACTGAAGGAGGTCACACAGTGAAGTGGCTAAGAGCCTTGGCATCCATGGTCTGGGCTTGAGTCCCAGTTCCACCATTAACAACTTGTGTAATCTTAGCAAATTGCTTAACCTCTCAGAGCCTCCATTTCCAAAACTTCAAAATGGGGACAAATACAAAACCAAACAAGTTGCTATTGAGTTGAATCCAACTCTTTCAGAAGTAGATTGCCAGGCCTTCCTTTTGAAGCACTGCTGGGTGGGTTCGAACTGCCAACCTTTCGGCTAGTAGCTGAGCACTTAACATTTGTGCCACCAGAGGAGACAAGCATACCTAAAGGTGGTTGCGAGATTCAATGACAGGAAGGACTTGCTGGCCCTGGTGCACAGGAAGTCACCCTCACGAGTGTTAGTCATGCCTGTGTAAGGCCCGCATGTGTGAGGCCCTGCATTCGAAGTGGAGGCCATTTGTTGCCAAGTGTCCCCAAGAGCCAGTGGCTCCCAGGATGAGGGTGGACATGAGGTCATGTATGGAGAGCTCATGGCAGAGCACCTGCTCACAGTTAGTACTCAGCCAGCAGCAGCTGCTATAATGATTACACTATTTTGAGTTTTCCCCATTCCTGTGGGCACCTCTACTAAACACACAGTGCAGGCAGAGGAACCCAAGGCTCCCTGCATCCCACTCGGGCCCCAGGGTCTCCCAGTGCCGGGTCCTCCTGGGGACTTGTGCAGCCCCAGACATTAGCCTTGGCTCAATGAACTCCAGGCCAGGCCAGAGCCTGGAGAGAAACTAACTTCCCAGCACAACTCCCACATTCCTTCTGGGTGGAATGTCTTTATATGGCCAAGGCCCGTGGGCTGGGATTTAACTCTTTACATGCCTTTCAAAATCACCACATGGGAGAACAATTCCTTCTCTGTCTCTTGAGGGTGCGGGTGCCGAGGGGAGGTTTATCGGGCTACTCTCCCCTGTCTCCTCGGGATAAATCCTGTAGGATCAGTTAATGATGGCGATGGTTGATCTGAGCACCCGAGGACAGGGTGGAATAACTCTTAGGGGAGAAGGGAGAGTTTGATTTGTTAGGCTTGAGGTTGACAAAAATATCACATACCTACAAGGCGCAAAGCATGGTGTAGGGTATCCAAAGTTGACAAAGATGCAGTTCTTGATTTTGAAATAGACCTTAAGGCAAGAGAATAAACAAACAGTTGTGAGTGAAAAGGAACAGGTAGTCTGAAAGGAGAGTGAGCCTCTAGACCCTCAGGCTCTCATAAAAGCCTTAGTTTTTGGAGCAAAGGCCCGACTGGGAAAGGAAGGAGCCAGGGGCCGCCATTTGATCCCCAGCCACCCCCACAGAACCCTGGATAAGGTCAGGATATGTGAGAGGATCCCTTTTATCTGTAACACACCTGAGCCACAGTCCTCCGCCTACCGACTGGCTTGTGTAATCTGTCTGCCTTATCAGGAGGCCTGCCTGCCTGCCCAGCAAGGGAGGGTCAGCAAAGCAAGGAGGCTGAGAGGGTAGTTTAAGGGCCCCAGAAGGAGGGTGGCCTCTCAGGCGAGCACTAAACTATAGCAACAGCCTTCTGGGAGGGTTTCCCTAGTGCCAGGCACTCCTACTTCATTATCCACTGTAAAGGCCTTCCACTTGTTGTTAGGTGCCGTCAAGTCAATTCTGACTCATAGTGACCGCATGTGACACAGTAGAATTGCCCCATAGGGTTCTCTAGGCTGTAATCTTTATGGGAGCTGATTGCCGGGTCTTTCTCCCATGGAGCCAGAGCCGCTGGATGGGTTCAAACTGCCAACTTTTCAGTTAGTAGCCGAGCACTTAACTGTCGCATCACCGGGGCTCCTTAGACCTTCCATTTGGACCTCTCTAAAAGCCAGTTTGGATCATGTCAGTGTCAGCCAGTCCCCTGCCCTAAAACCTTTAGGGGCTCCTCACTGCCCAGCTCTTATTCAAACTCCTGACCACGTGTCCAATGCCCCTCTTCATTCCAGTTTACCCTACCAGCGTAACCCCCAGTTCTCATGCTGGGTCCCTCACCTAGAACACCTCCCTTTCACTCCACTGTTGAAATACTGCACACTCCTCAACTCAGCCTTCCTGGAGCCTTCCCTAGCCCACCCATGGCCTCCCCCTTCCCACCCACCCGCCTGCTTCCCGAAGCGACCTCCGCCTCCTTCGACTTCCCCAAAGTTTAGGCCTGTCTGGTGTCACTTGTCACGCTCCATCTAGGATTGGGCTCCTCTTCTTCTTCCATTAACTTAGAAGCCCCTGAGATCAGAGTCCATCTTACTCCTCTCTAGCTCCCTTCACCCGAGTCTTACAAGCTGAAGTACTCACTGTGCTTTATCCCCTTTGTGTCTCTCACTGTCTCTGTCCCCATTCCCCTATCAGCACCCCTCTCTCTCACAAGTACCAAGTGGCCAGGACTGCTTGACGCCTCTAGGAAGATTCTTTTTTATTGTTACTGTTGTTATGCTTCTGTAATCATATAAAATTACATTGCTATGGAGGCCTAACTGGCCCCTCCCCTCCTTGCCTCGAAGAGTTTCATTATCATTTGGTGCAAAGCTAACTGACTAGAGACCGCCGTGGGCATTTCCTCAATATTGACTTTTTACATAGAAGTTTCCACAGGAAACAGCCCCACTCCTGTCTCACCCTGGGTTACCTTGTGAGGCATCTCCTCTGGTTCTTGTCCTACCTCTCTGACTCCCTGCCAGTGCTTTCTCCTCCAGCTCCCCGGCCCTTCAATCCTCGGCCCTCTCTCCCCTTGGTGGTCTCTCCCTTAGAGGCCAGGCTCACTGGCGCAGCTCCCATCCTGTCTTCAAAGTCGGTGACCAAAAAAAACTCCAAAACTCAAGTTCCTATCTCCCAACAGCCTTCTGGGTATTGGCACTGACACACGCAGTTAGCATCTCAGAGTCAGCATGCTATTGTCTCCAAAGTACCTCAGTTCCCTTGCAAAATTAAATCCCAAAATGAAAGCTCTTTCCTCCTCCTCCTTCTGGATTTCCCTGTTTCTACCAATGACACTGCCCACTGCAAGTTGGGTCATTGAAACCCTACCCCTACCCCCCAAAACGCTCAGAGTCACCAGTGAAATGGGCACTCTCAGAATTCACTCCTGAACTGCCCTTTCATCTGACCCATGCCTGTGTCCCCTCTGGCCTGGCCACTGCTGCCCATCCCTCTTTTTTGGGCCACCCCCTCCAGTGCCGTGCACAGATGGACCTTCTTCCCTGGCTTACAAACTTCTTGCTGCTTCCCAGCCTCAGACGCGGGTTTCCTCCTTTAGCAAGCAGGTATCCAGGCAGAAGATGGACTGGCAGACCCTCTTTCAGCAGGCTTTCGCTCTCCCACCACCTACTCACCTGTGTCCCCACGCTGCTCCCTGCTCATGGCAGACCTGTCCAGCTCAGGCACATCTCAGACAGATGCCATCAGTTTTCCAGGCTGGAAAGCCCAGAGTCAGCTCTATCCTCCCTCTCCTTCAGTGTCCAGATACATCCACTCTTCTGGCATTATGACTTTGGAATCTCCCTCTTGGGTTCCATCACCATTGTTTGTCATCACCTTAAACATTCATCATGTACCAGTTACTAACTCCCTCCATGGGGTTCTCCTCAGCTGCCCTCTTATTTCCATTTTAGTGCTGAACACTTGCCTTGTGAGTTTATGTCTCCTACTCACTGTTTCCCACCACCGTGTGGGGATGGAGATGGTGCTCATCACTCCTGTGGCCCTGTTGTTGTTGTTAGGTGCCCTCGAGTCAATTCTGACTCATAGCGACCCTATGTGCAACAGAACGAAACACTGCCTGGTCCTGCACCATTATCAGTCTTTGCTACGCTTGAGCCCATTGTTGAAGCCACTGTGTCAATCCATCTCACTGAGGGTCTTCTTCCCCTTTGCTGACCCTCTACCCTACCAAGCATGATGTTCTTCTCCAAGGGCTGATCCCTCCTGATAACATGTCCAAAGTATGTGAGACATAGTTTCGCCATCCTTGCCTCTAAGGAGCATTCTTCTGGTTGTACTTCTTCCAAGACAGATTTGTTCATTCTTTTGGCAGTCCACAGTATCTTCAATATTCTTCACCAACACAATTCAAAGGTGTCAATTCTTCCTCAGTCTTCCTTATTCATTGTCCAGTTTTCACATGCATATGAGGTGACTGAAAACACCGTGGCTTGGGTCAGGTGCACCCTAGTCTTCAAGGTGATATCTTTGCTTTTCGATACTGTAAAGAGCTCTTTTGCAGCAGATTTGCCCAAAGCAATGCATCGTTTGATTTCTTGACTGCTGCTTCCATGGGTGTTGATTGTGAATCCAAGTAAAATGAAATCCTTGACAATTTCAATCTTTTCTCCATTTATCACGATGTTGCTTATTGGTCCAGTTGTGAGGATTTTTGTTTTCTTTATGTTGAGGTGTAATCCATACTGAAGGCTGTGATCTTTGATCTTCATCAGTAAGTGCTTCAAGTCCTCTTCATTTTCAGCAAGGTTGTGTCATCTGTGTAACACAGGTTGTTAATGAGTCTTCCACCAATCCTGATGCCCCATTCTTCTTCATATAGTCCAGTTTCTTGGATTATTTGCTCAGCATACAGATTGAATAGGTATGGTGAAAGGATACAACCCTGATGCACACCTTTCCTGGCTTTAAACAATGCAGTATCCCCTTGTTGTGTTGGAACAGTGACTGCCTCTTGATCTATGTACAGGTTCCTCATGAGCACAATTAAGTGTTCTGGAATTCCCATCCTTCACAAATGTTATCCATAATTTGTTATGATCCACACAGTCTAATGCCTTTGCATAGTCAATAAAACACAGGTAACCATCTTTTTGGTATTCTCTGCTTTCAGCCAGGATCCATGTGACATCAGCAATGATATCCCTGGTTCCACATCCTCTTCTGAATCTGGCTTGAATTTCTGACAGTTCTCTGTACTGTTGCAACCACTTTTGAATGAGCTTCAGCAAAATTTTACTTGTGTTTGATATTAATGATATTGTTCAATAATTTCTGCATTCTGTTGGATCACCTTTCTTGGGACTAGCATAAATATGGATCTCTTCCAGTCAGTTGGCCAGGTAGCTGTCTTCCAAATTTCTTGGCATAGATAAGTGAGCACTTCCAGTGCTGCATCCATTTGTTGAAACATCTCAACTTGTGTTCTGTCAATTCCTAGAGTCTTGTTTTTTGCCAAGGTCTTCAGTGCAGCTTGGACTTCTTCTTTCAGTACCATAGGTTCCTGATGGTATGCTATCTCCTGAAATGGTTGAATGTCAACCAATTCTTTTTGGTATAATGACTCTGTATTCCTTCTGTCTTCTTTTGATAATTCCTGTGTCATTTAATATTTTCCCCCATAGAATCCTTCAATATTGCAACTAGAGGCTTGAATTTTTTCTTTAGTTCTTTAGCTTGAGAAATGCTGAGTGTGTTCTTCCCCTTTGGTTTTCTATCTCCAGGTCTTTGCACACATCATTGTGATACTTTACTTTGTCATCTCGAGCTGCCTTTTAAAATCTTCTGTTCAGATCTTTTACTTCATCATTTCTTCCTTTTGCTTTAGCTACTCAACATTCAAGAGCAAGTTTCAGAGTCTTCTGACATCCATTTTGGTCTTTTCTTTCTTTCCTGTCTTTTTAATGACCTCTTACTTTCTTCATTTATGTTTCCCTGATGTCATTTCACAACTCACCTGGTCTTCAGTCATTAGTGTTCAATGCCTCAAATCTATTCTTGAGTTGGTCCCTAAATTCAGGTGGGATATACTCAAGGTCATACTTAGGCTCCCATGGACTTATTTTAATTTTCTTCAGTTTCAACTTGAACTTGCATATGAGCAATTGATGGTCTGTTCCACAGTCAGCCCCTGGCCTTGTTCTGACTGATGATATTGAGCTTTTCCATTGTCTCTTTCCACAGACGTAGTCGATTTGAGTCCTGTGTATTCCATCTGGCGAGGTCCACGTGTATAGTCACTCTTTATGTTGTTGAAGAAACGTATTTGCAATGAAGAAGTCATTGGTCTTGCAAAATTCTGTCACGTGATCTCTGACATCGTTTTTTATCACCAAGGCCATGCTTTCCAACTGTAGTTCCTTCTTTGTTTCCAACTGTAGCATTCCAGTCACTAGTAATTATCAATGCATCCTGATTGCATGTTCAATCAATTTCAGACTGCACAAGTTGGTAAAAATCTTCAGTTTCTTCATCTTTGGCCTTAGTGGTTGGTGCATAAATTTGAATAATAGTTGTATTAACTGGTGTTCCTTGTAGGCATATGGATAGCTTCCTATCACTGACAGTGTTGTACTTCAGGATAGATCTTATAGCCCTAGTGTCAATCAAAAGGCCCTTTACATGTGGGTGCTCAGTAAATGACGTCACAGTGGATGAGTGCCTGCCTGCCCACCTGTCCTGTGAAAAATTTGATGTTAAGTGAACCCAGAGTCCCTGCTCCTTTGGAAATGGTTGTATATGGACATAAAAGCTGTACAACGGCAGCAGTATGCTAAGGAAGAGCTCCAAACTGTGAGTGCTGCAGGACTTGTGAGAAAGAAGAGGTGCCCAGAGAATGTGGCTTCAACTGCACTCATAAAACAGGTAGGCTTAGATAAGTAGAGAGGATGTGAGGTTAACTCAGGGAAGAGAAGGGGAACAAAGAGGAGAGTTCAAGAGACAGAAAATGGTGTATGGTTAATAAGAGACAATTCGGGGAGGCCAGGGTGGAGAAATGGAATGGAGTCCAATTGCAGAGGTTGGCGAATAGAATATCAGACTAATAGTAATGATTTATTGTTGTTGTTGTTAGCTGCCATCGAGTCAGCCCCAGCTCATCGCGACCCCAGGCACAACAGGACAGAACGCTGCCCAGTCCTGCACCATCCCCATGATCAGTTGCAGATTGGACTGTTGTGATCCATAGTGTTTTCACTGGATGATTTTCAATGGGCCCCTCTTCATAGTCTGTGTTAGTCTGCAGGTTCCACTGAAACCTGTTCAGCATCATAAGCCTCCATTGATAGAGGTAGTGGCTGCACTTGAGGTGCATTGGCTGGAAATGGAATCCAGGTCTCCCCTATTGAAGGTGAGAGTTTACCACTGAACTACAATGCCCCCTAGCAGTGATTTACCCTACTGCTATCAAGTCGATTCTGACTCATAGTGACCCTATAGGATGAGCTAGAACTGCCCTATAGGGTTTCCAAGGAGCAACTGGTGGATTTGAACTGCCGACCTTTTTGGTTAGCAGCCATAGCTCTTAACCACTATAGCACCAGGGCTCCCCATAAAGATCACAGCCTTGGAAACCCTATGGGGTCACTATGAGTCAGAATTGACTTGACAGCAATGGGTTTGGTTTGATTTTTAATCTTTATGGAAGCAGGCTGCCACATCTTTCTCCTGTGGAGCAGTTGGTGGGTTTGAACTGCCAACCTTCCAGTTAGCAGCCGAGCACTGAACCACTGTGCCACTGTGCCAGGGATCCTACTAGATACCAGATACTAGTCTACATTTTGTTCATAGATTGTCTCATTTATTCCTTACAACTCTATGAGGCAATTGCTATCTTTATATTCATTTGACAGATGAGGAAACTGAGGCACAAAAAGGTGATATTGCTTTCCCAGGGTCACACAGTGATTAAGTGCTAAAGGAGGGATTCAAACCCAGAGAGTTTGATGCCAGAGCCTACACTCTTAGCCATTATCCTCTACATCTGCTCAGGCTAATACTTGGTCTTTATCCCAAAGGAAGGAAAGAGATATTAAAAATGGGGGGTAGTGAGAGGAGGGCAAGAAGAGTAATGTGACTTTACTGGAATTTTTGGAGTACTCATCTAAGAGCACCCTATAGGGCGAGGGAGGCTAAAGGGAAAACTGATCTAGAGGGTTAATTCAGAGGAAAGGGATAAAATAATGCTATAGAAAGAGCCCTGGACTTCAGAAGGAATCTGGGTTTGAGTTCTGTACCAGCACTCATTAGGTAATTCAGTCTTTTCTTGGGGACTCAGTTTTCCCACCTGAAAATTGATAGAAAGGGCTAGGCCTCCCTCCAGCTCTGAGGTTCTATGGTTTTATGAGGATTTGGTAATAGTCAGGGAGTGAAGAGATGGCCGCCTGAATTGATCCATGGCACAGAATCAGCTAAACCCCAGGTCCTGCCCCACACCCTTTATAGAGCCTTCCTGATTACAGCCTCCAACTCCTGTGGCCTCGTTGTCTGCACCACACATCGGTCACTTGGGGTACACTGCCTCATACCATTATGAGACTTTGAGGATTATGTCCGCAACTAAACCCTCAGCCCCTGGAGGCAGGAGTGGTCTGGGCTTACGCTTCTCTGGGTTTTTCTCCCAGCGTCTAGCTGTGCATATACACAACAGACCTTTATGAAAAACATACTAAATTTTACATAACTCACAGGGTGTGCAGGCTTGTGGTCACCTACCTGAGTTTTTAGACCTGTCATTTATGTCATGTACCAGCTAACCAACCAGGACATGTTCCTGTGACAGAGCTTGGAACTATGTGGGCTTTGCAGCTGTGCCAGGGGCACAGATTTCTTCCCTGAATTCAAGGACCACCAATTCTCCTTCTTGGCTGAGTGATACTTAATCTCTTTAAGTGTCCTTTATCTGTAAAATAAGACTGGTAATGCATACCTAGCAGAGTAGTTGTGAGGATTAAATAATACACTACGTGTTAAGGTGTTTTATAAAATGTTATATAAATACAAACCCAAAAACCAAACCCATTGCCGTCAAGTCGATTCTAACTCATAGCGACCCTACAGGACAGAGAACTGCTTCATAGAATTTCCAAGTAGCGGCTGGTGGATTTGAACTGCCGACCTTTTGCTGCCGACCACTGCACCTCCAGGGCCCCAATATAAGGTAATACAAATTCTACAAGGGACTGAGCCAGGTTCAGGTTTTGACTCCAAAGTTGTGTGACTTTGGATTGACCATTCAGTCTGTAGTCTCTTCCATCCTCATATGTATTATATTCCTTTAAAATCCTATAATCCAACATGAGATGCCCATTCACACACCTTCCTTACTCCCAAGCTCAATTTTTTTCTCAGCCTTCTAGCTTGGCTTAAAAACCTCCTCAACGTACTTCCGGATGCCCACTCAAGTCAGAATTGACTCTCTCTTCTTCTGGGCCATCATCTTAGGCAACTGATACTGCATCTGCAACTGGCTTCATCCTGATTGTATCTATCTTCTCCTCTAGAGCAAGGGGTCAGCAAACTATCCATAAAGGTCTACGTAATAAATCTTTCAGGCCAAAAATTTTCTGGGTCATATGGTCTGTTACAACTACCCAATTCCACTGTTACAGCATGAAAACAGCCATAAACAATATGTAAATGAATAGGCATCGCTGCGTTCTAATAAAACTTTATTTATAAAAAAGGCACTGGGCCAAATTTGACCCATGGATTGTCCTTTGCCCACCTCTGCTCTAGGCTGTAAGCTCCCCAGTGGCACTGACAAGACATCATTTACCTCTGTACTGCACTTAGCTTCCCGAGGCCTGCCACAGAGTTTAGCCTCAAGAGATCTCCAATCATAAATAAATAAATAATAATGTTGTTGTTGTTGTTGGGTACCGTCAAGTGGATTCTGACTCATAGCAACCCCACGTGACAGAGTAGAACTGCCCCATAGTGTTTTCTAGGTTGTAATAATAATAGTGTCCTTTTATTGAAACCTTATCGTGCAAAAAACTTTGAAAATAAGGTGGGCATCTATTATTCCATTTTACACTTGGAAAAAATGAGAGGTTAAGACTTTGCCCAAGCTGCATAGCTAGTAGGTAGCAGAGCAAGGATTCAGACCCACCAAGCCGTGCTCTGTGTACTTGTATGTGTTCATTGGGTTGAATCTGAGTGACAAGGTTGAACTAGGTGACTTCTAGCTCTCCCAGCAAAGTCAGCAAAAGAATCTTAAATTCCCAGCCTGGCTTCCAGGATAGTCGTGGGCTATCCTGCTGGGTGGCAGGGGAATCACAGTGTGACAGGCTCATTTGTCTTCTCACTTCCTCAGGGCCAGTCCCCGCATCTGCTCTGGAGCACACAGCTCAGCAGCAGGCATCATGAGACCTCTCTGACCGTGAACAAAGCTTTCCTGGGGGACTGGGCCTGCAGCTGCCCACCGGGCATTGCCCAGACAGGCCCTGGTGGTAAGAGCCTGGCTTCCCCACCCATTCTCACTTAGGAGTCCAGAAAGTGAGAATGGCTGTGGGTGACCTCCAGGCTGCTGCAGTGGGGCCGCTCCCCCAGGCCTTGCAGGAGCCAAAGGGAATTTATGGGAGGAGGCATAGTGGGAGCTAGGCTCAGGGGCAGATCTGCATACAGCAGTGGGGACTCACTACCCAATTTCCTGTTTGCCACCCGCTCTCTCAAATCACCATAGGATCCCAGGCTTTAAAGGTGTGAAGATGGGGGGAACAGTATAAAAAATCCAAGATGAGGCTCAAAAGTACACAAATAGAATTTCATCTCTACACTAAAGCATTTTGGCTCAAGTAACTGAGACTGAGATTTTGAAAAAGTCACCTGCTGTGGTGGTCAGGTAGATTGGAGACCAGAAGCCAGTTAGGATGCTGTTGTCATAGGTGAGCCCCTGGGAAGCCCTGATTCAGGGGACAGGAGATGAAGGTTCACTTGATCTTTGCTAATACCACTAACTCACTCCACCCACTCCTCCTACTTCTTCTATTCTTTTATTCATTCAGCAAGCATTGATTGAGCTCTTACTGTGTACAGATACTGTACTAAACATGGGCACATCTATTCCATTCTCTCTCTTCCTTTCCTCCCTTCTTAATGCCTCTCAGCCTCTTTCCCTTTCACCAGTTCCCTGCTTTCCAGACCTTCTCCCTTACGCTGATGTTCCAATGGGGCACAGAGGGGCGGCAGGAGTCTGGCAGAGTCAGTGAAGCCCAGAGGGCACGTTACCTATACGGAACTCACGAGTGGGCCCTAGGAGCTCAAACTGAGTAGCAATGTGGTCTAGCCAACCAAGCAAATGCACCCACCTCTCCCTATCAGGTTTAAAACGTACACACCACACAACCTCACCCCCTAATAACCTAGAAAAAGACAAAAAGAAATACACCACCTCCTCCAAGATAAAAAAAATCAGTGGCTTTCCCCTTTAGTTTAGGATCACTAAACTGGTATATTAGTCAGGCACTAACCAGGAAAACAAACCACTCTAAATATTTACAACAGAGGAAATGTGATACAGGAAACTGGTTACATTGCCGATGGAAGAACTAGAAAATCAACCAGAGGATAGTGAGGCAACCCAGAGCAGCTGAAAGCAGCTACCACCAGCAAAGGCTGGAGGGACAAAGAGAGGGAGAGGCAGTGTTAGCCGAGCCCAGGGGCCAAGGTCACATGCCAAAAGCTGGAATCATAGGGGTCAATCCAGTAGGAGCCAGAACCGCAAAAAGAGACATAGTCACTCCAGAAACAACTGAGAGACAAGGAGAAGTACTCTGGTTTCTCTCTTTCTCTCATCCTCCAATTGCCCGCCAACACCTCCCACTGGCCAAACCCAGCCAGAAGCCACTGATTCAGAGCCAACAGAGGTCAGCCTCCCTGTTGATTCAGAGGAGAGCAGGAGATGGGCAAGGGACAGGTCCAGGAGCAAACGATCTCAGTTGGTTTGGCTTTGCATTTTCTCTTCCCATGTACCTGTGCCAGGCTTCCAGAAACCCACCCTGCTTTGCCTTTGATCCACAAGTTTGGGGCCTGGGAATCAGAGAGGTCACTTTCATTCTGGTGGTCAGTTGTCATTCTGGACTTTCCCCTTGAATTTTGGCTTCTGGATGTTCAAACTTGCTTGTTTCTGTCACATATTCCCTGCGTCCTTTCTTTCTTCCTTTCTCCACCCCTCCTTCATTTCTTCCTTTCCCCGTTCCTCCCTCCCTTCCTTCCTTGGGGTATTCTCTCATTCACTCACTTGCTTATTTATGGATCACCTTCTATGTGTCAGGCACTGTGCTGGGCGAGGGAGGGGCATGCGGAAGAATGAGAAACACTCCCTGCCCTGGAGGAGTTCACAGTCTAGAGACATCACTTAGACAGGCACTTGCAGTGCAGGTCCACCTGTACAACCACAGATGTAGGTACTGGGCAGTTGGCAGCACAGAGGAGGGAATGGTCAGTTCTGCCTGAAGGGTGGTCAACGAAGGCTTCACACAGGAGACGATGCTTCAACTAAATTTGGAAGAACATTTCACAGCTACATAAGCAGAAGTAAGGCATTCCAGGCGGAGGGAATAGCATATGCAAAGGCATTGTAGCAAGTAGGAGAATTATAATCCCATGGGGCAGAGGGTGTGAAGATATGGGAACTGACAGGGTAGCATTAGATAGCTAGACGGGGCTAGTTATTGGATGGTCAGACGAGGATATTTATCCTGGGAGCTAGTGAAGGGTTTTAAAGCAAGAGAAGGAGCTTATCAGAAGTGAGCTTTCGAAAGATCATTCTGGTTACAGTATGGAGGAGGGACTGGAGGTGAGAAGGATTGGAAACGAGAAAGTCTGAGGTTGGAAAACCACAGAGAAAGCTATTCCAAGAGTCCATTTGAGAGAAGGTAAATTAGCATCCCTGAGAGGAATTCACAAGGACCTTGTTATAGTCAAGGTTTGATTATTTGCAGAAGGAGCAAGGAGGAAGGAAAAAAGACAGGGAGAGAGGAAGGGAGAGAAGGAGGAAAGAAGAAAAGGCAAAAGGAAAGGAATAAAGCCTGCCTGGGAAAAAAGTTGAGCCGTTTTCCAATAAATCAGTTGTCAGGGGCTCGGGTTGCTAGGCTACAGGGAAAGTGGAACAGCCAGCACTGAAAGGAGCTTTGGGGGAAGTGAGTGTAATCAGTCAAGAAGCGCCCTCCTCCAGCTCCAGAGGCCTCTCCCTCAGGGGCTGACGCAGGCTGCTCCACCTTCGGGAAAGGCCCACCCGGGGTTCAAACCAGGCAGCAGCGCAATGGGGAGCAGAGACTTCAGGGCTAAGGCTGTGACTGAGACGCAGGCTAAAACACCCAAGTGGCGAGCCGGGATGGAATGCACAGCTCAGAGCAGCGATGGCAGGCAGCCTGTGCACCCCAGCCGCTCAGCGAGCCTGGTGTGCACCTTGTCTATTATAATACCACTGTGACCTGCAAGGCTGCCCGCTGCTCAGCACCATGCCTCCAGGCTAGCGCAGCGCTTTGCTGCTCATTCAGCGGGGCAAGTTCCAATCACTCTTTTAATGTGTTTCTAGGCCATGGAGGTGTGGGTTTTCTGGATCTGTACTAGTCTAGGTTTGCCCTATGTAACCAGGGTTTTTTGTTTTGTTTTGTTTCATTTCAATCAAATGGCTTGACTACCACCACCTACGTTTTTGTTCTTGTTCTCCTTCTTCTGTGCCGTCAAGTCGATTTCGACTCATAGTGACCGCATGTGACAGAGTAGAACTGCCCCATAAGGTTTCCTAGGCTGTAATCTTTATGGAAGGAGCCCTGGTGGCACAGTAGTTAGGTGCTCACCTGCTAACTGAAAGGGAAAGGTCGGCAGTTTGAATCCACCAGCTGCTCCATGGGAGAAAGATGTGGCAGCATGCTTCCTTTCAGATTACAGCCTCGGAAACCCTATGGGGTTTCTACTGTGTCCTATAGGGTCGCTATGAGTCAGAATCAACTCAGAGGGCAATGGTTGAATCTTTAAGGTCTTTTTCTAGTGGAACCGCCTACTTCAATGCCTGGTGCTTAGGGCACTCAGTAAAAGTTGATTCCCGTCTAGCTTCCTCCCCCACATCCCCACCCCTTTGCTACATAGCACTGTGGAGAAATAAACAGAAAGATACACGCACTGCACTCCAGTACTCTATGTTCTAAAAGGAGATACTGTTTGATTTTTAAAAGCCACTGGCACAGTACCTTTTGTTTAAAGTCTTTTCAAATGTGTTTAAAGTCGTTTCAAATGTTCAATTTCACTCTTTTCTACTCTTTACTGGGAAAGCGATGGAAGAGCAAAAGTAAAAGATGAGCAGAAAGAGAAAGACGTGAGGACTATGTATGAGGATCGTTGTGTTGGACACACCAAAATAAACAAGCTGCTTCCAACAAAAAGATTATTTACAGTCTACAAAGGGCAATTGTTAACCTGACCCAAGCTGCAATGTATAAGAAAGAAACCAGCAAAGTCAACTGCGGTGATTTAACTGTCAGTTGGTGTAGTTGGCATTCATCTTAAGATGACAATGACATAGAAATCTTATGCAGCTCATTATGCACCTCTTTAACCTGTTCTGGGTGATCTTATTGTCCTAGAGCCTGGTAGATGGGCAAGGCAATACTGAAAATCACTAACGGCCTATGGGAGCCAGGGTCAGAACCAGGAGAATAAAAAAACCCATTGCCATCCAGTCGATTCAACTCATGGTGACTCTATAGAACTATATGCCCCATAGGGTTTCCAAGGCTGTAATCTTTATGGAAGTAAACCGCCACAAACCACCAACCTTTTGGTTAGCAGTTGAGCACTTAACCACTGTGCAACCAGGGCTCCTTGGGATATGGGTATGTCTTTGAAAATGAAGTGGCTTATATCCCCTCCAAAGAACAAATCTGAAGCTACATTCAGGAAGAGAAGCAGCATATTAGGAGACCAGGTCAGAAAATAGAATTGCACATCATTGATAGTTACCACCATGGTGTGCTGGCTGAATGGAGTGGTCAGTGTCAGCAGATCTAAATGCCAGGCTGGGCCAGGCAGAGGCAGGAGCCAAGTGCCAACCCTGGAAAGGCAGGGGAACAGAAGGCAGAGGCAGAAACCAGGAAATAACCGGAGCTGAAAACAAGTGGAGGAAGAACCGATTAAGGCCAGAGCTCCATGTCTGCAACACACAGAGTCTGAGAGGCAGCCCAAGGGGGTGGTCCAGCTCCACCAGGCGGGAAACACCATGAGGGCAAGGCCCATGGGCCTTGCTCCCCGCAGAGTGCTCAGATCCGAGAGTGGTGTTTGGCAGCATGTGATAGGGACTACGTAGATACCAGTTGTCTTTGGCAGTTTACATGCATACCAGCTGTCTTTGGCAGTTGTCAAAACTGACAGAAGCCAATGAATGAACAGGGTGAGGGAAACTGGGGGACCGATTAAATTGTGTATGTAACATCCAAAAAGTGGGCCTTTCTCAGTGAGTGCCCCTACCTGTCTGGAAATGCTGGTACTCAATGTTTTTAGTCTGACACACCTCAGAGCTTCCCCTCTCTCTTTCCTTACTTCCTATATTAGTTGCCTGTGGCTTCCATAACACATGCCTACAACTTTGGTGACTCAAAATAATAGAAATTTATTCTCTCAGTTCTGGAGGCCAGGAGTCTGAAATCAGTATCACTGGACCAAATCAGGTGGCCAGAAGAGCTGCAGCTCTAGGGGACAATCCTTCCTTGCCTCTTCCAGCTTCTGGTGGTTCTAGGAGTTTCTTGGCTTGTGGCTGGATAACTTCAGTCTCTAGCTCTGTCTTGACAGAGGTCTTCTCCTCTCTGTCTTCTCCATGTCTCTCTCCTTTTCTGTCTCTTACAAGGACACTTGTCACTGGATTTAAGTTTCACCTGGATAATCCAGGATGACTTCATCTCGAGCTGCGTGATTACATCTGCAAAGACCCTTTTCCCAAATAAAGTCATTTCACAGGATCTGGGATGCAAATATATCTTTTGGGGGGGGTCACCATTCAATTCACTATACCTCCTCTGTCAAAATTTACCTGTCCTATAGGGTTGCTATGAGCTGGAATTGACTCGAGGGCAACTGGTTTGGTTTGGTTTTTGGTATGCTTCATTCCTTCAGGTCCCAGTAAGATGATGAGATATTTTAGGTAAAGATGTTAATGATTAAATGTGTTACCTCTATTGTATCAGAGAACTCGAAGAGACACAACACCTTTGCCAAAAACTTGGCTCTCTACCTGCTGCCGTCTAGTCAATTCTGACTTGTAGCAAACCTACAGGACAGAGTAGAAGTGTACCCCACAGGTTTTCCAAGGCTGAAATCTTTACTGAAGCAGCTGCCACATCTTTCTCCTGAGGAGTGACTGATGGGTTCAAACCACCAACCTTTCAGTTAGCAGCCGAACACGTAACCACTGTGCCACCAGGGCTCCGATAGATGGATCTCTAGGGGCTGGAATTTCAGGCTCCACTCAGGTATGTGAAAAAAACAACTTTGGAAAAAGGCCCTTTTTCAGCAGCCCTCACATCAGACCACAGACCCAATCATAGGAAATCATGAGCGAGCTGGGAGTGCTATTTGACTGTTTCATCTCCTCTTGGTTTTCTAAGTAACTTTCAAGTCTTTCTTTTCCAAATCCTTTCCTTTCAGACGAGCTCATAGTAGTCCTGCACTGTGCTAAATAATTTACAAGCTTAAATTACTGAACCTTATTGAATCCCTGGAACATTCCTGATGAAGTGAGTACTATCATTATTGCACTTGGCAGAGAAAGAAATTGCAGCTTGGAGGTTAAGTGGCAGAGCCAGGACTTGAACCCAGGTTCTCTCTAGTTCCAAGCCCCATACTCTCAGGACCGGGCTGTCAGAAGCATGATGGGAGTGGTCAACGGAGAATTACAGGAGCAAATGAGCAGCAATGGAAGGCCTCTGGCCCTGCTTCCAGAAAGTCAAAGATGAGGGGATGCGATGGTTCACGCTTGGCGTCCTTATTAGTGCCCACCATGACTGAGAGACCCCCTTCTTTTTAGGAGTGCACAGTCTCAAATCGGCAAATTTAGAGGGGCAAACATGCAAAAACTCAGAGCAGAATCCCTCCCAGTGTCTTCCTGTGAGCAAAGGGGAAGGAAGAATGAGGAAGAAAATACAATTGAAAAAGTAAACAAGTCTAGCGGTTTCTGGTAAGGGTGGGATGCCTTCGACATCCATAAAGGTGTTAGGTAATACTACTATTCCAGCCCTGGCAGGCAGAGTATTTGCCCTAGTGATTGTTGCTTGTGTCAGATTCAACCATCTAACCTTCCTTTCAGGAAGAAAGCTAACATTTATTTAAGCATGTAGATTTTCAGACTATTTCCCTTGCATTATTTTATATAATCCTCAAAATAATTATTGAAGGAAGGTGTTACTACACTCATTTTACAGATAGGGCAATGGGCCTGACAGGGCACTTGTGATTTGCCCAGGGTCACTCACTAGGAAGCAGCAAAGCCATAATTTGAGTTCGTGTCTCCTAACTCCAATTCCAGGGCTCTATTTTATCTTGCAGTTCCACATTTATCGTAAAACCCTGGCAATGCACAAATGCCTATTCAGGTGTCTCATAGCAAGGCAAAATTGGGAACCATGCAAAGTTCATGGCTAGTTTCCCTGACCCCACACGCCTCCTCATCGCCAAGCCTGACTTTGTCTACCTTTGCCTAGAAAACTCCTTGATCTTGAAGACCCGCCTTAAATGTCATCTCGGTGAAACTTTCTAGATCCACCACCCCCTGCTCCAAATAGAATAATTATTCTTTTCTATCTGTTCCCTCAGACCCATGTACATATGTGTATTACTGATAAAGTACTTCTAATATGCCTGTCTCCCTCACTAGGATGTGAACTCCTCACGCACAGAGACCATGGCCTACACTTCATGGCCTACCTGGGCCCAGCTTAGGAGGCTGGGCAAGGGATATCCGGTCTGAGGCTCTCAGTACAGTCCTCCTGGGCTCTGAACCCCATCAGTGCAATCAGACAGGCCTTGGTCTCTTCCTTCCCCTGGCCAGTGTCCAAGCAGCTTGGGCTTCCTCCTAGAAGCTATTACCATGGCCCTGCCAAGATGCTGGTGCTGAGCTCCAGTCTGCCCCATGGCCTCACTGGTATCACCCATGTGTTCCCTGCCAGCTTCCCCCACACCCTTGCTATGCCCTGCTTTGTCCCTAACCACATGGCTGGCCATGGCTTGGCATTGCCACTGCTCTAGTGACTGTCTCGTTCCCTCTCTTCACACTCCTGTCCCTGCCGAGTCACTCCAGGAAAGACAAATGGCATCCGAAGTAGGCAGGATACTGTCCCCCAAAGATATCAGGTACTAATCACTGGAACCTGTTAATGTTACCTTATAAGGAAAAAGGATCTTTGCAGATATGATTAAGTTAAGGATCTGGCAATGGGGAGATTATCCTGGATTATTTCGGTGGGCCTTAAATGCAATCACAAGTGCCCTTGTAAAAGAGAGGTAGAGAGAGACTTTCACACACACACATGAGAAGACAATGTAAAGATGGAGGCAAAGCTGGTAGTGATGCAGCCACAAGCCAACGAATGCTGGCAGCCACCAGAAGCTGGAAGAAGCAAGGAAGGGATTCTCCCCTCAAGCCTCTGGAGGGAGTGTGGCTTGCTTTCCCCCTATTAATACTAATTTTGGACTTCTGGCCTCTGGAACTGCAAGATAATACATTTCCGTTCTTTTAAGTTGCCAAGTTTGTGGTTATTTGTTACAGCAGCCACAAGAAACTAACGTAGGCCCCAAGAGGTTGACCTTGCTCTCCTAGCTTCTTTCCTCACCTCTAGTTTACAACTGTCTTCTCTGCCTCACTCCTTTGGTTTCTTACAGCCCCTTTCTTCTACTACACACCAGGCACTGAGCCAGGGCCTTCACATGTGCTATGTTAGTAAGGCATACAATCGCCCTGTGAGATGGGTATTGAGGCTGAAAGGAGTTAAGTCACTAGAAGCCCAGCTAAAACCCAAGTCTGACTAACTTCAAAGCCTGTACCCATAATCCCCAGGCCTCACTGCCCAATGACTGCCTCCTCTATTTGACTGTCAGTTCCCATGTGTCTGTTTCCATAAGCCTATTGACATCTTATACAAATAATAAGTGCTCACTGTATGCCAGGCATTGTGCTCAGCACTGTACATACACTATTTTATTTTTATCCTCACAACAATCCCATGAGGTGGGAGCTATTACTATCCCATTATTCAGATGAGGAAACTACTGCTAGTGGTAGAAGCAACACCTGGGTCCCCTGGTACTGGACTAGTGTCATTTCCTCTGATCCACTCAGCCTGGCATTTGCACTAGCACATTGGGCCATAATTTGACTTGGACTCAGTTCAGGCTTCTGAAAGGCCTCTCTGTGTCATCTGAAGTTTGGAAGACTTCCACCAAGTTTATATGTGGAGCTTGCTTGTTAGCTTCCAGAGCGCTCAAAACACCCACCGCTCCACAAAAATATTCCACTGCCCAGACATTCACAAACACCCTGCCCACATTTTCAAAAGTCTCTCTGCCGAATCCTATCTGTACCATCCTCCTCCTCAGAAAACTTGAGAGTTAAACACTGCAAAATTAATATACTAAAAATACCTGCACAATATAAGTTATTATCACATTGATCATTATAGCAATGATAACATGAAACTGGGAAAGAAGAAAAATGTTAATGATTCCCCCAAAATAGGTCTCCTAAGTAAAGTCTTAATGGAGGCAAGTGGAGCGGAGAAAGCCAGGGCGGAGAGAGAATGAAGGGGAAAGCGAGATTCTCTGTATTTATAAACCCTGAATGCCTAGAATCCATGGCAATTTGCATGTTTTCATATGAAACAGTGAAAATTTTAATGGAAACAGCATGGCCTACACACAACAAACTGTCTTTGAAACTGAATTCAGATTTTCTGAATTTCCTGAATCATCTTTGGGAAGGAAGAGGAGTCCAAGCAAAAGAGAGAAATAACTCTCCGCGGCTGTCCACAGAAGTAGAATCATGAAAAGAGAACAAACAAGACCAGGAACTGAGAAACCTAGGTTTCAGGCCTAGGTCTTCCACTCATCTGCTGTGTGACTGTGGACAAGGCTCTTTCCTTCCCTATGCTTCAGTTTTTTCCATCTGCAGATGATTTCTACGGTGCCTTTAAATTCCAAAAGGATGTTTTTAACTAAAATAGAATCACGACCATGTTTTTCATTTTGTTTTTGCTTTTCTTCTCATAATCAAATAGGAGAATGAGGCAAAGAGATTCAGGCTGCTGCTAAATGCACCCATTTATTCAAAGGGCAAAATCACATAGACAGTTAAAAATCTTCCGACGAGAGCTGTGTCTCATCTCACACCCAATTCCCAAGCTCGGTAGAACTGCCCTTGCAATGCCAGCTGCAGCAGCCCTGCTGAGGAGGAAGGCCATGGTGACGTCTGTCTGAATCTCTTTTATTGCAACACTCCCAGAAAGCCAGCCCTGTCATTAAGCTTGCAAAGTGAACACCGTTCTCAGCAAAAGCCCAAGTTAGCTGTCACCAAAAGTCAACTGTGTTCTTTTAAAGAGAAAGCTTTCGTCATTCATTATTCTAACATTCCCTGCTTTAAAGCATGAAGACAAATATGTGCCTCCCCTAGAAAATCACTCCGGACTTTCTTCCAAAATCACCAAAGGCTATGGCAGGATTCAGAATTCTGTTTCACTGGTCAGCCCAGGCCACAGTATGTCTCCGGAGAGAAACCAGACATGGGAGATGGAGAGGCAGGGCTCTGGGGGTAAGAAGAAGACTTCTCTGCTGTGATTGCCACATAGTTACAGGGAGTAGTAACACATACAGAAAATTTTATCCAGAAGTCCAGAATTCAGATTTATCAACAAGCATTTCTTCCCCTAAACATTTATCACTGGTGTACCGAGTTTTTACCATATCATTTTGTTGTTGTTACTGAATAAACTGCTTCATTATTATGTTAAAGCTGCATGTTGTGAATATGTCTTGAATCCCCAACTAGCTGGCAAGTTCTTCAAAGGCAGAGGAAGTCCCAGTTGTCTTGTTTCCAAGCCCAACACAGTGCCCAGTGCAGAACTGAGCCAAGACAGGCAGACTGCCTTCTCTAGGAAGTCACCAGTATCTCTTCAATGTGTCCTCAAAGCCCTTCTTCTTCCACCAGTCCACTCCTGACCCATAAAGTGGTCCTTCCTCCTCAAGGTCTGAGAAGACTAGGAAGGATTTGCGGGAAGCATTATTAGTTCCTACACAGTCCAGACTGGTCTATACCACAACTTGGACTCTCCTGGGCATCATCATCATCAACATCATCATGATAGATAATATCTGTTGAGCACTTACTATGTGCCATGCATTGCTAAGTGATTTATCCTGTACCACAATCCTCATAGCAACCCTGTGAGATAGTTGTTTTTATCATTTCCATTTTACAGATGAAAAAACTGAGATCAAAATACACAGCTAAGAAACAGTAGACCTGGGATTCAGATCAGAGCTAAGCAACTTGAATTCTGTGTTTTAATGCCTAGGGTATACTCAAACCCAGATTAAGGCACGAGAGGGCCCTAAACACTGATAATTTGTGGTGCCCCCTCCTCTGCTTACCCACACATTCAAATGGAATATATATATAGCTGGCCCTCCAGGCTGGAGTTGCTGGATCAGCAAATGTGGATGTACAAGATGGTTCTCTCAAAATGGATCAGAGGCCAATCATCTATTAATATAATCTGTCCTCGCCCAGTACACTCATGTTGGATCTAGTTGCTTATTGGGTGAAAGTAGCAAGAGTTAGACTCAACAGGCCACCCCCACCTTTTGTTTATTGGAAAGAAATAGTATACTCCCAAAAGACCTGCTGAGATAAGGAGTTTCAATTACACAAGAAGTGACTGGAGGAGACAGATATCAACGAAGGTGTTGGAGTGGTAGGGGCTTCATAGCTTAAACAACATTGTGCGTGGGTGCCCTCCTGACCCTGCATGAACTTTATTTCTGGCTGGCACATTCTCATGCACTGGAGCTGGTATCAGTTTCATTTAGTGCTCTGCCAGTTCCCTTCCACCACAGTGCTTGCTTTTCCCTGTGTCTTGTCTGCTTCGCATCTATGAGTCTTTGGTTTGGACAACTGGTGCCCCTGTTTTGTTGATGCCCTAACTACATGCTTACCTTGTTTATTGGGTAATCTGTCCCTGGACATACTGCTTCCCAAACTACTTTGTAAATTCCTTGAAAGCTGATATCCTGTCTTTTTCTTTTCTGTACTCTCACAGAAGCTAAGTAATCCTGAGCAATAGTAAGTTCTTAGTATCCACATGTTAACTCACTAGTTGATGTGAGATCCATGCTTATGGCAGTCAAGCACCGGAGATGAGGATGACTAAAGTTATAGTGGGAACTGTCAAAGAGAATTTGGAGAGCTACTTAGAGCCAGGCTGATTTAGGGTATGGGAGTGTGGGCACAGAGGCAATATTCAGAAGCTTCCAGAAAGCCCTGGGCAGGAAGGTGGCCTTCTGCCCTTTAAGGAGGACCTTCTGAGGACTAACGAGGCATCCAAGCATATCAAAGTCGCAGAGGTGGCTTTGGGGCCAAACTTAAATCAATGTCCCCATCATTGGTGGTCACTAAGAGCCAGTGTTGCTCTTTGCAAGAGACTGCTAATTTGTTGTCCTGGCTAACCTCCATTTAGAAAAATACACAGTGCTCAACTATTCCTACAGTTAGGGTGGTCTGCAAAATTTTACTTCCTCTTCGTGCACTGAAGATGTAAGGGACAGCAGTCCCATTTTCCTAACGGCTTATGCTTCAATTTTTTATTTGTAAATCAATTATTTGGAACCGAGAACACATCCCCCCATAAGGAAACATGTTATTCAAAGAGGTTGTAAAGGCTTTATTTTACCCATTGTTAATAGTACTGAGTCTGATGGTACATGTCACCTACAAATAATCGCATACATGTTTAGGAAATGCCTTCCCAATTCTTACTCAACATGCCACAACAGGTTTGCCCCTGGCCTTTAGAATATGAGGAAACTGAGGTTTAGCATAATTAAGTTAGCTTAGATCGCACAGCTAGTACATGGAAGAATCAGGATTAAAACATCCTGTCTGTCTGAAACTGCAGATTACAGGCTACTAACTGCGATGCTATACTGCTTTTTCCATAAAATAACCATCCAAGAAAGTAACTGCCAAGCAAAGTTCTCCATAAGTATGTTAAAATTATGTACTTTTATTTAAATGATAATCTTAAAAAACTGATATAAGCATAATGTGGATCATCAGGCAGTCCAATATACAACCAAGTCCTGCCACACAATTTAATGGTCCCTTTTGTCTTATTTATGATTATTTATTTCCAGCCCAGACGAGGCCAAATATCATCATGGCACACTGAATAAGCGAGGATTTTGCAGTAGTTAGAACAAAGCCAAATCATGGGAGAAGGACTTCATAATGCAGCCACACAGCACATGGTAGTAGAGGCATGCCAAGTTCAAAGGGACCTGCTCCTCAGGGACCACCTTCACACTGGGAATAGATGCATTACACAGATCCCGCCTTTCTGTACCCAGTGTTACACATCATGCTGACTCATCATTGGAGAACTATCTCCTTGGCTGTTACACTGCCTTAGTCCTCAATGAGAATTGTTAAGCAATGAAGTGTCTCTCCAAGTCTCCCCTTAGCTTTTCTTCTTTCTTACAGCCTCTAGAATCTTATCACTTGCCTAGTTAAAAGAAGAAGATTTAATCCTCCCATATGAGTAGCATGTCAAACTTGTTTATGAAAAAAAAGCAGAATCACAAAGTTTTTTATTTTATTTTATTGTACTTTAGATGAAGGTTTGCAGAACAAGTAGTTTCTCATTAAACAGTTAGTACACATATTGTTTTATGACAATGGTTAACAACCCCATGACATATCAACACTGTCCCTTCTCAGCCTTGGGTTCTGTCCCTGGGCTGTTGTGCTCCATAGTCTTGTTTTGTTTTGTTTTATCGGGCTGTCTAATCTTTGGCTGAAGGTTGAAACTCAGGAGTGAGTTCATTACTGAGCTAAAAGGGTGTCCAGGGGCCATACTCTCAGGGTTTCTCCAGTCTCTGTCAGGCCAGTAAGTCTGGTCTTTTTTTGTGAAGTAAAAATTTGGTCCACACTTTTTCTCCAGCTCTGTCCGGGACCCTCAGTTGTGATCTCTGTGAGAACAGTCAGTGGTGGTAGCCGGGCACCATCTAGTTGTACTGGGCTCAGTCTGGTGGAGGCAGTAGTTGTTGTGGTCCATTAGTCCTTTGGACTAATCATTCCTTTGAATCTTGTTTTCTTCATTCTCCCTTGCTCCTGAAGTGGTGAGACCAGTGGAGTATCTTAGATGGCTGATCACAGGCTTTTAAGACCACAGACGCTACTCACCAAGGTAGAATGTAGAACATTTTCTTCATAAACTATGTTATGCCAATTGAGCTAGATGTTCCCCGAGACCATGGTCCCCACAGCCCTCTGTCCAGCAGTTCAGTCCCTCAGGGAGTTTGGACATGTCTATGGAGCTTCCATGACCTTACCTTGTACAAGTTGTGCTGGCTTCCCCAGTATTGTGTACTGTCTTGCCCTTCACCAAAGTTATCACTTATCTATTGTCTATTTAGTTCCCCCCTATCCCTCCCATCCCTCGTAACCATCAAAGATTGTTTATTTTTGTGTGTAAACCTTTTCATAAGTTTTTACAATAGTGGTCTCATACAATATTTGTCCTTTTGTGATTGGCTTATTTCACTCAGCATAACGTCCTCCAGTTTCATCCATGTTATAAGCTGCTTCACAGAGAATCACAAAGTTTAAGTTGATAACAACATCAGAGAAAGTGGGGGAGGGAGGTATAGAAAAAGCAGTACAAACACGAAGCATAAAGAAGGCTATAGAAGTAAATCCAAATACCAGTAATCACAGTAAATGTAAATGAAGTAAACTGATCTATTAAAAGACAGAATATTAAGTTGAAAAAAATTAGAAATCCAGACATGTGCTTTTTATAAGAGACTTTCTAAACTGTAAGGACTCAGAAGGACAGAAAACAGAAGAACGAAAAAAGATAGACCCAGCAAATAACTAAACAAAAGAAAGCAAAAGTAGCTATTATCATCAGTTATTTTTAGCTGTTAATTGAACAAATGAGTTTGAGACATATATGTTTAAGAGAAAAAGCATTATTTGGACAAAATGAGTCATTACATCTTGATAACAGTTTTAATTACTCTGGGAGACATATAAGAATTTTAAAATTACATGTACTTAATGATATACCTTCAAAGTATATAACTCTAAAATTCATACAACATCAATCATGCTCCAGACTGAAAGCCTATAGGGAGGTGAGATGAACACCAAGGAAAGAAGGAGAAGGCAGCTCCCATATGCTGAGGGCTTACTGTTCGCCAAGGCTGCATCAAGGGATGGAGAAACAAAGGTGCAAAGACAGTTTCTGCTCTCATGAAACTTCGTATAAAAAAATACGTATAATGTGATAAAGGTGATAACAGTGGGATATACAAGATACAGTGGTGGAAGACAAGGGGTAGTTATTATCTAAATCAAGAGGGTGGGGGTCGAGGAAAATTCACTTCGGCGGAGTCATTTGCGATGAGTGTGAAGGATGAGTAGGAGGAGTTCACCAGCTAGGCAAGAGATAGAGGGGGGAGGGCCAGGGAGAAGGGTATGTCAGACAGGGAACATCACACACCAGAGCCAGACAGGTGAGGAGGTAGAGCAGGTACAGAGGTCTAGAGCATTGGATAATTACATTGAGAAAGAAAAATTAAAACAGCTTCAACAATAACAATTTCACATCCATGAAGCCTTGGTTTTTTATGACCCTTTCATGTACCAGAAAGAACTGGACAAGGTTCTTTTTCAGCATTAAACCAAAGCCACTAGAAAGATAACACTAGTCACATGGAGAGATGGGAGGAGTAAAAAGAGCCGATTGTTTCATTTTCTTTGGCAAATTCTGCATTCCGGATTTGCAAAGTCCCAGAGTAATTCAGTCTGGTGATGTCATTTAGCCTCGGATGATTGCACATCCCAAGCAATCATGTGACTAATACCCTTTGATTGTCCCAGAGAGGTCTACACAATACACACAGCGTTGCTCAGCCTCAGGGTGCTAGCAAGCTGCCTTAGTTCCGCACATTCATAATTACAAGTTGACTTGTTACATGTAATAAAACAGGGAGAAGAAAGAAGAAAGAAAACCAAGTGTGGAAACTACTTCACGTTAGTGCCATGACCCAACACATCCATTTGATTTCAGTTGGGAAACGAAGCAGAAGATCCAGTTTGACAAAAGAAACCAAGAACAGTTGCACAATGAGGTTCTGGAGTTGGGAAGGTCCTTTATGTATTGTTGGTTTCTACCATAACAGGTAATTGGCTCAATTGTGAACAAAACACCTTAGAGGGTAACCAAAAAGTCTTAGGAAATACATGGGTACTTTAAAAGGGACTGCATTTTTTTCTTTCAGACAAAATTGTGTCCCTTGAATTTGGATGCCATTTACACTGATTTTTTTCACTAAGGAATTGTCTGATATGGAGTGGGAATTGACACCTATCTACCCATATTTTATTTTGGTGCTGAAAACTGGAAAACAAGAAGGGGAGGCAGGAGAACATGAGGAAACAGGCTGGAGGGATATGGGAGTGGCAAGAGAGGAGATTGGGAGATTGTTCCCTTTCTGGTTTCTTAAAAAATGTCCTTTTCTGCAAGTTAAGCTTGGGTTTTGCTTTAGTCACAACAGAATATATTTTCCACATCACTGGTCCCATTTCCTCCCCACCTATGCATCTCTGTCCTCTGCCCAGCAAGGACCTCTTGTCCTCCCTTCTCTCGTTTGTTCCTACTTTGTCCTTTGTTCATTCCTCCGTCCCTTTCTTGCCCAACACCAAATGGCGGAAATTGTGCAATCTAGTGCTTTTTACAGAAGCTGCTCTATTACAATAATTGAGCAAACATGCGTTGAGTTCCTGCCATATGCCAGCTCTGTCCTGGGTGCTGGGAATACTACAGTGAACAAAATAGACAGCGTTCCCTGCTATCATTGCGCTTACCTTTGAGATCAGGGAAGGCCTCACAGAGGAAGTGATCTCTGACCTGGGATCCAAATAATGAAAAGGAGCAAGCCAAGGGGAAAACAGCTGGCAAAGTGTTCCAGTGAGAGGAAACAGCCCAAGGCGAAGGCTTGAGAGGGGTATCAGCTTGGTGCATTCCAGGAACAGGAACAAATTTGGTGAGCCATTCCTGGAGTCCAGCCATTCACATGTGGAGGTCACTAGCAGCTACTAGGTCACTCAGCTGGAATCATGCCAAGAGAGAAAGAAGTGCCCCAGGCCAAAGCTGAGAAGTCTATGTTACAAACGGCCCGCAATTCCATTCCAAGCTATGGAGATGGGTTGGACTAAATTCTGCTAGCATTTGGGGACACTCTATATTTTGGAGGGTGGTGTCCTGTGCTTTCAGAAAATCAGTCTGGCAGCCATGCGGGCAATGCTACAGAATAGAAAGAGACTGGAGCCTGAAGCACAGAAAGGGGAGATCAGTGCAGTAGTCCAGGTGCAAGCTAAGGAGGTGGCAGAGAACGAAAGAAAGATGAGGTCTCTCTAAGAAAGGGAGACTGGGGTACGTCTTCAGGAGAAAATATTCACTTTTGGTGAGAGGGATGGGTGGTTGGAAATATGAAATAGGAGAAATAAGTTTAGCGTAAAAGGTATTTTATCCACAATACAGGAGGGATTCCTCTAGATCCACTAGAAGGAGGAAGATTTGAGAGAACACAGGTGAGGCCAGCAGGAGGAATGAGATGGTTCAGGGTTTCAGCGGGAGAAAGAATCCTCTTCAGAAGTCTGAAGAGGAAGAACTGGGATGCGGTGAGTCGGAGACGGAAGACCAGGTTCACTGAGAGTGCCGGGGAGGCGAGTGGACTGGAGGTATCACAGAAAAAGTCCTCACACATACAGTCACACACTCACCCAACGATAGCAGATGACTTTGCAAATGGGTGCTACAAATGGGTGCCAGGCTGAAGGAAATGAATTCAACGTCCTTTTTATATAGGAAGCACAGGGCCCAGGCCAGGGATCTTTTTTGTTTAGGTCTCGGCAGTACTCCTTGGAAGTTTAGAAAATATAATTCCAAAGAGAACTCTGATGTCAGAATTCATAGGCAGACATTTACATGTTAGAGACGGTAAATTAACTAGCAAAGCACAAGTAACCTGAATACTGAAATTTTATTTCTTAGTTTGTCATGAGTGCAATTTTCCTCTCTTTCTTTACCCTTGCCACACGCATTGCCACCATGACTGTAATGGGTCTGGGATCCTCAGGTTGTGTTCTGGCCTTGCTTCCAGGCTCCTTTTTTTTCTTTTTGGTAGCACTTTTATTGAGATATAATTCACATGCCATACAGTTCACCTATTTAAAGTGTACAATCCAATGATTTTCAGTATATGCACACAGTTGTGCAGCCATCACAATTTTTGTCACCCCCAAAAGAAACCCAGTACCTATTAGCAGCCATTCAATATTTCCTCCCAAACTTCTTCCCTTCTCCCTGCCCTAGGAAACACAAATCTACTTTTTGTCTCTATAGATTTATCTATTCTGGGCAGTTCATATAAATGAAATCATGCAATATATGGTCTTTTGTGACTGGCTTCTTTCACTTTCTTTCAAGGTTCACACACACACACACACACAATTGATTATAAAGGACATATGAGTGCCTCTGGCCCTCAGGACCCAGCACTGCATGCAGACACAGTGCAACCCTTAACCTTAAACACTCCTTGACATAACACCCTCCAGGGCTCAGGGAAACACTTCTCCACATCTCTTGCCCTGTCTTCAAAACAAAACAAAATAAAAACTGCTTTGGAAAGATTTGAGTGGTAGAAGCTCTTAGGTAAGAAAAGACAGATTAAGCTGGTAAATTCTTCCTCTCAAAGAGTGTGAATGCAATAGATTACTGCCTAACAACGCATCATTAGCCAGGCGTTCTGAGCATCCCTTTTCTTGCTTCTCTTTCATAGTCCTGGGGATACCAGGGGAATTCGATGGTATTTGCAACGGTTGCACGTGGTGGCTAAGGACATTTGGAAATAGTAAACAGTTCGTATTACTTTTAAAATATAAAACATGATACTGATACTTTATATTGGCAACCATATGGATATTAAACACTAGGATTGCAATAATTTACTTTTTATAAATATATTTATTAAGATTTAATCATATTGTCAAAAGGTTAAATTTTAAAATTCAGCCGTATTTAGATATATATTACTTTTTCATTTTGGCTTTTAATTCTAAGGTTGTTGGTAGGTGCCTTCAAGTTGGTTCCAACTCATTAAACATGTCTCCTTATGAGGGGATGTGTTCCCAGTATAATTGATTTACAAATAAAAAATTGAAGCATAAGCCATTAGGAAAATGAGACTGCAGTCTCTCACATCGTTAGAGCAGGAAGAAGAAGGAAAATCCTGCAGACTACCCAAAATGTAAGAACAAGTGAGCACTGTGCATTTCTCTAAATGGAGGTTAGCCAGGACAACAAATTAGCAATCTCTTGCAAAGACCAACACTGGCTCCTTTAGCGAGCTTCGTTGTTGTAGCTATCTCCAAGGCCATATTTTCCAACTACCATTCCTTCTTCTTCGTTTCCAACTTTGGCATTCCAATCACCAATAATTATCAATGCATCTTGTCAATTTGTCATACTGTGGCGGCTTGCATGTTGCTATGATGCTGGAAGTTATACCACTGGTATTTCAAATACCAGCAGGGCCACCCATTGTGTACAGGTTTCACCGAAGCTTCCAGACTAAGACAGACTAGGAAAAAGGACATGGTGGCAGTCTACTTCTGAAAAAATTGGCCAGTGAAAACCTTCTGAATAACAGTGGAACACTGTTTGATAAAGTGCCAGAAGATGAGCCCCTCAGGTTGAAAGGCACTCAAGATACAACTGGGAAAGAGCTGCAGCCGCAGCTCTTAACCACTACGCCACCAGGGTTGCCCCTTAAAGTAGAGTTGACTTTAATGATGTGGATGGAGTCAAGCTTTCAGGGGCTTCATCTGTGAAGGAGACAAACAATATTGATTTTAAAGTCCACATTTGAAACTATTCGAGGCACACTCCACTGTAAAGTAGAGCCAGCAATGCAACCATGACATTCCCTCATTTTCCTGGCTAAATTTAGAGACAAACATTTTCAGAATATGAAATTAAATAAGAAAGGTCATAGGACAATGAATAATATGTCATGTGTGGTTAATTATACTTGGTTCTTAAAAAAAAGAAAAGATGTGGCACGACTCAAAATGAGAAGAAACAACTGCAAACATCCATTTAATAATCGGAACGTGGAATGTACAAAGTTTGAATCTAGGAAAACTGGAGGTCCTCAAAAATGAAACAGAACATTCAGGGGACATCTAGGTCAATTGGCATAACAAAATTTTTTAAGAAAATGTTCAGCATCCCACTTTGGTGAGTGACGTCTGGGGTCTTAAAAGCTAGTGAGCGGCCATCTAAGATGCATCAATTGGTCCCAACCCACCTAGAGTAAAGGAGAATGAAGAACATCAAATACACAAGGAAAGTATTAGCCCAAGAGACAAAAAGGGCCACATAAACCAGAGACTTCATCAGCCTGAGAACAGAAGAACTAGATGGTGCCTGGCTACCACCAATGACCGCCCTGACAGGGAACACAACACAGAGTCCCTGATGGAACAGGAGAAAAGTGGGGTGCAGAACTCAAATTCTAGTAAAAAGACCAGACTTAATGGTTTGACTGAGACTGGAGGGACCCTGGAAGACATGACCCCCAGACTCTCTGTTAGCCCAAAACTAAAACCATTCCCAAGGCTAACTCTTCAGACAAAGATTAGACTGGACTATGGGACATAGAATGATACTCGTGAAGAGTGTGCTTCTTAGCTCAGGTAGATACATGAGACTAAATGGGCAGTTGCTGTCCAGAGGCAAGATAAGAAGGCAGAAAGGGTCAGGAGCTGGTTGAATGGACACGGGAAATTGAGGGTCAAAAGAAGGAATGTGCTGTCACAGTATAGGGAGAGCAACCACGTATGTTCACATAACAATGTATGTATAAATTTTTGTATGAGAGACTAGCTTGAATTGTAAACTTTCATTTGAAGCATAACAATAAAAAAAAAAAGAAATGGAACACATAAAGATGGATATCATAGGCATTAATGAGCTGAAATGGACTGGTATTGGCCATTTTGAATCGGACAATCATATGGTCTACTATGCCAGGAATGACAGATTGAAAAGCTAGGGCATTGCATTCATCATCAAAAAGAATATTTCAAGATCCATCCTGAAGTACAATGCTGTCAGTGATAGGATAAAATCCATACGCCTACAAGGAAGACCAGTTAATACGACTATTATTCAAATTTACATGCCAACCACTAATGCCAAAAATGAAGAAATCAAAGATTTTTACCAACTTCTGCAGTCTAAAATTGATTTAATGCTAGTAGGTAATATGAATATTTTAGAAAAATCACTTTTTAAAAAATACACAAAGTAATTCTAATTTTCCATTTTTATCTCCACATTAACTTATATTTAGATGAAAATGTATTTACATTTTAAGTGTTTTGAATACAAGTATACTTTTTAAAAATTTGCTAGATTAGTACTGTCAATCAAACACAAATTACATGGAAATCTTTATTGTAACAATGTAATCAGCAATTTTGCTGAAATGAAAATAAAATCAGTGTTGTAGAATAAATATTTAAATAAATGAGTGAATAAATAAATTATGAGTAATTGATGTCTTATATTACTTATATAAAATACTGAATCAACAGAACATCCAAACATATGCCATAGTAATGAAATCAGTCATCTCTGATATTTTGCTACCTTTCATCATACAAAAACTATGATTTTATAAATATTTTTTATTTCGTTATTGATTTGTCAAGATAAAAGGATAGACATATTTTATTTAACAGTTTTCACCTTGATTTATAACTTTTGAATGTGTAGACGTAGGGTGTGGGGGCCTTATTTGCTCTCATGTTGTAACACACTGCTACATTGTGCAATGCAGGCGCAGGCCTGCTTCCGGAGGAGTCCCAGGTCGTGGAGGTAAAGCATAAGGGATGCCTTGAGGAGTTCTGGGAAGGCCCTTAAACTTCACTCTTCCCTCCAAAAATAAAAATAAAAATTCCAGGAATTCCTTTGGGCAGGCGTTCTTCTCTCGTTGCTGTGTGCTGTCAAGTCATTACGACTCACAGCGACGGTATAGGACATAGTAGAACTGCCCCATAGGGTTTCCAAGGTTGTAAATCTTTATGGAAGCAGACTGGCACATCTTTCTCCCACAGAGCAGGTGGTGGGTTCCAACCACCAGCCTTTTAGTTAGCAGCTGAGTGCTTAACCACTGGGCCACCAGGGCTCCTTAGTCTTCTTTTGTGGCACTTAAAATGCAAATTCGCCTACGAGAGAACATGAGTCAAGCTCCTAAGACCTTGGAGTTGGAGAAGGAGAGAAGGAGTTGAACAGAGGTGGGGATGGGGGAGAGCATGCCAGTGACAAGCCCAGTCCATCTCCCAGTTTTGCCCCCAGTAGAGACCAAATGAGTCGGAATTGACTTGACTGCAACAGGTAGGTTTGTTTGCTTGTTTTTGGAAGACCAAAACCAAATGTGTCCCACAGCACTAACTTTCCAGTGTGAATGGAGGAGGCCATCCACAGCCTCTAGCCCAACCTTACTGAAGCCCCAGAGTCCAAGCTTCTGAGCTGAGAGACAGCCTCCTCGTCAAGACTGAGCTTCTCAGTGCTGTGGGGAGGTGGCTGATCCTGCAGATCTTCACAGTGCTGTGGGGTGGTGACTGATCCTGCTGATCCTCACCCTGCCAAGAGCACTGTAAGACCAGTGGGCCAGGAAGATGGCAGCAGGAGTGGGCGCAGAGGCTCTCCAGCAATATCCACAGCCATGGACCTGGGCCTTGTTAGCTCCTAAGGCTTTTGCTATAAGAAAACCACGTCCCCTCTGGGCAGATTAAACACAAAAGGTGTCCCTTCCTCGTGCCAGAAGCAGCCCAGGGCCAGGGAGCTGGGCTTGGTAAGAAGAGCCAGGGCTGGATTTTAGCCCCCAGTGGCCCTCTTGGCTGGCACCATACAGGTGGCCCTGGTCACACTACAGCAGAGAAGAGGCCCAACTGCCCCAGTCATGGTCCAAACAACCTAGAGCAGAGATTCCAAGATTCCATTTCAGGTCGCCTTAGGTTCCACTGAGGTGCCTCTGCCTCCATCCCCAGCCACATGTCAGCTGCGCAGTCCCAGTTGCCATCAAGTCAATTCCGACTCATGGCGACTCCATGTGTTGCAGAGTAGAACTGTGCTCCATAGGGTTTTCATGGCTGTGACCATTCAGAAGTAGATCACCAGGCCTTTTTTCCAAGGTGCCTCTGGGTGGGTTCAGACTGATAACCTTTCAGTCAGTAACTGAGCGTAACCATTTGCACCACTCAGGGACTCCACATCAACTACAGTGGCTCCCTTTTGCCTGATGTATAGTGTAGGGTGTTGTTTTGTTTATTTTTTTGAAGATGGGATTGCACAGCTTCAAAAAAAATCTTTTTAGAGGTGGGGCCAGGTGGCAGAGTAGTCAGATGCTTCCAGTGGACCCTCTTACAACAAAGACCCAAAAATACAAGGGAATCAATTATATATGGCAGTCTGGGGGCCCTGAACATCAAAGGCAGAGTTGAGGAACTGGACTGAGGGGCAGGCTGAGGGAGAGATTGTTCAGAAGCAGCAAGGAGTTGCCAGACTTGACCTGGCGAGAGCCTGAGCCCTTCAGGCCTGATCAGCTCAGAGGAGGCAGGCAAGCAGCTGTGCTTGGGAGGCCCGTTTTCCGCACCAGGAGAGACCAGCACCATAGAGTGCACACAGCCACCCAGAACCAGTGAGAAGCAGCCCTGTATCTGCGAAAGGTAAGTACTTGCATACAGCCTGCCGAGCCGATAAAAAACGCCCCTCTTAGGGAAAAACCTCTCTCCCATTTACCTCCCTGCTCCCTGCTCTGCACTGGGTCCCAGACCGGCTTCAGCAGTTGCTGACTCCCCTGGGCCGGCCATTCTCCCTGCCTTGTAGAGTGAACAAATTAACAAACAGGAAAAAATAAACTGCCGGCTGCCCTAAGCCAGAAACCCACAGTAGGCACAGCTCCTTTGCTTAGGCACAGGCATAAGGGATCCAAGGATTCTGAGTGCCTTTCCCCCTGCATAGACTTGTGTGAGTCCATTTCAACAGCCTAGGCCCTCATTACCACAGTACAACAGGGTATATACCTGAAGTCTAACTTCATCTGTTTCAGATGTGAAGTGGCAGGATCTTGACATTTGACACTGCTCTGCCCATTAAGCAGGTTCTTCACCTACCCACATCAGGGGCCTGAGGACTGGTGGCTCCACCACACCACCTAGCCACCTGCGATAGGGGCCCACGAATAAGAGGTGCCTCCGTCCTTACAGCCAACAGCATTAGGTGCTCATAGTACGTCTGCAAAACCCACCCACCTATGTGCTCTAGGGAACAGGGACATGCCTTCCTCTGGACACTCGGGGGCAGCCATCAGCCCCCTGCCTTGCTCAGAGTGTGTCCCCCTGCTGCAACCAGATGCCTGTGCCTACACCAATCACCTATGCCTGTCTAGGACCGTGAGAGCCTACACGACACACTTGGTGGCTATCTACCTGGGCACCTGAGCTGAATCCATACAAGACAAGTGGGCGGGCTCCTGAGCTCACATACCTAGTAACAGATCTAACCACCTGGTGACAGGACAGTAGAGCTTCCAAGTGCCAATAATCAAACTAGCTCATACAAGCAGCCTATTTGGGCATATCAAAACAAAACAAGAAGCTAGGACACAGTAAGCAAACATAAAATAAATAAATATAACTTATTGATGGCTCGGAGACAACAGTCAATATCAAACCACATAAAGAAGCAGTCCATGATGGCTTCAGCAAGCTCCCAAAATAAAGAATATAGAAATTTTCCAGAAAAAAAAAATTTCTTGGAATTACCGGAGGCGGAATACGAAAGATTAATACACAGAACTCTTCAAGAGATTAGGAAGGAAATTAAACAAAATGCAGTACACTCAATGGAGGAAATTAAAAAGATTAGAGAAGAGCATAATGACAAATTTAACATGCTGCAAGAATCAATAGAGAGACAGCAATCAGAAATCCAGAAGATTAACAATAAAATTTCAGAATTAGACAACTCAGTAGAAAGTCACAGGAGCAGAATTGAGGCAATGGAAGTCAGAATTAGTGAGATTGAAGATAAAGCACTTGACACCAACTTATTTGAGGAAAAATCAGATAAAAGGATTTAAAAAATGAAGAAACCCTTAGAATTATGTGGGACTCTATCAAGAGGAATAACTTACGAGTGATTGGAGTACCAGAGCAGGGGAGATAACAGAAAATACAGAGAGAATTACTGACGATTTGTAGGCAGAAAACTTCCCTGATATCGTGAAAGATGACAAGATATCTATCCAAGATGCTCATCAAACCCCACATAAGGTAGATCCCAAAAGAAAGTCACCAAGACATATTATAACCAAACTTGCCAAAACCAAAGATAAAGAGAGAATTTTAAGAGCAGCTAGGGAAAAATGAAAAGTCATCTACAAAGGAGAGTCAATAAGAATAAGCTCAGACTACTCAGCAGAAACCATGCAGGCAAGAAGGCAATGGATGACATACATAAAGCCTTGAAGGAAAAAAAACTTCCAGCCAAGAATTATATATCCAGCAAAACTGTCTCTCAAATATGATGGTGAAATTAGGGCATTTCCAGATAATCAGAAGTTTAGGGAATTTGCAAAAACCAAACAAAAATTACAAGAAATACTAAAGGGAGTCCTCTGATTAGAAAATCAGTAACATCAGATAACAACCCAAGACTAGAACACAGGACAGAGCAACCAGATATCAACCCAGATAGGGAAGTCACAAAAATAAATCAAAGCTGAAACACTGAAAATAGGGAAACAGATGGCAGTATGTAAAAGATGACAACATTAAAACAAAAAAGAGGGACTAAAAAATATATAGATTTTTCACATGGAAAGGAAGTCAAGGTGATATTAAGAAATAAAAGACTGGTATAAACTCAGAAAAATAGGGGTAAATATTAAGATAACCACAAAGGAAACTAACAATCCTACAACTCAAAATAAAAAACTAGAAAAGTATAAAGGCTCAGCAAACACAAAATCAACAACAATGGAAAAGACGAAAAGAAAATACATAAAGAAAAACCACTCAGCACAGAAAATTTAGTGGCACAAAGAACTGTGAACAACACACAAAAAAAGACATCAAAATGACAGCACTAAACTCATTCCTATCAATAATTACACTGAATGTAAATGAACTAAATGAACCAATAAAGAGACAGAGAGTGGCAGATTGGATAAAAATAACATGATCCATCTATACGCTGCTTATAAGAGACACACCTTAGACTTAAAGACACAAAAAATCTAAAATTCAAAGGATGGGAAAAAATATATCAAGCAAACAACATTCAAAAAAGAGCAGGAGTGACAATATTAATCTCTTGCAAAATAGTCTTGAAAGTAAAGCCACCACAAAGGATAAGGAAGGACACTATATAATGATTAAAGGGTCAATACACCAGGAGGATGTAACTATAATAAATATTTATGCACCCAATGACAGGGCTCCAAAATACATAAAACAAACTCTAACAGCACTGAAAAGAAAGATAGACAGGTCCACAATAGTAGTCAGAGACTTCAACACACCACTTTCTGTGAAGGACAGAACATTCAGAAAGAAGCTCAACAAAGACACAGAAAAGCTAAATGCTACAATCAACCAAGCTGATCTCATAGACATATACCGAACACTCCACGCAACAGCAGCCAAGTATGCTTTCTTTTCCAACACATATGGAACATTCTCCAGAATAGACCATATGTTAGGCCATAAAGCAAGCCTTAACAAAATCCAAAGCAGGGAAATATTACAAAGCATCTTTTCTGACCATAAAGCCATAAAAGTAGAAATCAATAACAGAAAAAGCAAGGGGAAAAAAATCAAACACATGGAAATTGAACAAAACCTTGCTCAAAAACTACTGGTTATAGAAGAAATTAAAGATGGAATAAAGAAATTCATAGAATTAAACGAGAATGAAAATACATCCTACCAGAACCTTTGGGACACAGCAAAAGCAGTGTTCCGAGGTCAGTTTATTGCAATAAATGCACACATCCAAAAAGAAGAAAGGGCCATAATCAAAACGTCAACCCTACAACTGTAACAAGTAGAAAGAGAGCAGCAAAAGAAGCCCTCATGTGCCAGAAGAAAGGAAATAATAAGAATTATAGCAGAATTAAATGAAATAGAGAATAGAAAAACAATTGAAAGAGTTAACAAGACCAAAAACTGGTTCTTTGCAAAGGTCAACAAAATC
>NW_004443988.1:9373137-9396029 GCF_000243295.1 Trichechus manatus latirostris
TTTTTGAAATGCTGTATCTTTGGCTATGTATATTTTCACCAAAAAAAAAGGTTGAGAAGTTAGAGGGTTGACATGTTGTGGGGTTGTTAACCAATGTCAGAAAACAATATGTGTACTACTGTTTCATGAGAAACTATTTGTTCTATAAGCCTTCATCTGAAGTACAATAAAAAAAAAAAATCTTTTTAAACTCCTGATCTATAGTAGCCACATCATAATCTCTAGAGGCAACAGCAGAGGAGGAGAAAGTGGTGGTAGTCTACCTGGGACCGTGATGGTTGCTGGTTTTCGTTCCCATCCCAGTGGGTGTCCTCCTTTCCTTTGCCCCACCAGGCACTGTATTTTGCAATTACTTGGAATTTTTCAGGACCTTGGATGAGGATTTCTCTGGTAAATCTAAATTGCTGGGCCTCATTAAACCTCTCACAAGTTAAAGCAGACAAACAATGTTGTTTTTAACGTCCGTGTTTGAAACTATTCTAGGCGTACTACGCTGTAAAGTATAGCCGGCAAAGCAACCATGACGTTCCCTCATTTCCCTGCCTAAATTTAGACACAAACATTTTCAGAATATGAAATTAAATAAGAAAGGTCATAGGACAATGAATAACATGCCGTATGTGTGGTTAATTATACTAGGTTCTAAAAAAAAAACCAAAAAGTCGTCCTAGCCTCTGCATAAAAATTGTGTGTGTGGTTATTTCACTTTGAAATGTCATAGGGTTACTCGGTTTCAAAAAGAAAACAGAAAAGCACAAAGACATCTATGTAATACTGAAAGAAAATATTTCTTAAAAGAATGTAATGTTTAATTCTTTACTGCTTCCCTCCTTTGTCCTGTGGCTGGTTTATAAATATGCAACCTACAATTCTTTGCACTATTGAAATCAAGGGATCACAGTATTTTTAGTCTTTTCAGAGAAAAGAAGCAAGTAATTTAGATACGGAAAAGATATGATTGTTTCCCAACAGCTGCTAAATCTGATGCACCATTATAATCACAAGGTAGGTATAATTACATTTAATCCTTTCCCATGATGATATATCCCTGCTTTTAACTCCAAATAAGAAGTGCTGTTTTTACCTACCCTTAATACTTCAGACTTCAAAAGTAAAACATTTCTGAAATACTTGAATGAAGTCACTTGTCTTCCTAAAGTTTCATTTCTGCTGTAATTAAAACAGGGAACTAAATTGAGTGAACTCATTCTAATACTCCAATAAGCCATGCTACTAATAGCAGTGATGGAAGTTCTGTGCGGTCCAGCAAATGCTTACCTGTGACTTGGGCTGTTCACCTAAAACAAAAGAGACTGAGGTCAAACCACCTTTGGTCTTCTGGATAATACTGCCAAAAACCAGTTGCCATGGAGTCAATTCTGACTCATGGGAACCCCACATGTCAGAGTAGAACTGCGCTCCATAGGTTTTCAATGGCTGGTTTTTTGGAAGTAGATCACCAGATCTTTTTTCAGAGACACCTTTGGGTGGACTTGAACTTCCAAACTTTTGTTTAGCAGCCAAGCACATTTACCGCTGGTACTACCCAGGGAGTCCTGGGAGATCAGAGAAGGATATTTCCTCTAAAAATTTTTTTCCTGTCGTTCTAGGATTTACACTCTTGATTCTTTTGACTGATTCAACAAACATTATTGGACACCTTTGAAGTGCCAGACACTATACTAAAAAATAAAACCTGTTGCCGTGGAGTTAATTCCGACTCATAGTAACCCTATACCAGATGTTAGGAATTCAGAGAGAAGTAATACAGTCTTTCGGTCTAAGAACTAAGCCTCGAGGATTCAGACAATAAGAATATTGTGTGACATGTGCCATGCTAGAGGCATGCACAAGGTTCCCAATCCAGTTAAGCCCAGATTTTAAGTCCAGAGGAGGGATTTGTCTAGGATCCATTCAAACTCTAAAATGTCTATGATTCTAGTTGATGATAAAGGGATTCATATTATTTCGGGTAAGGTATGTTCTAGCTATACCATACGCAGCTACAGTGCTTCTTCTACACTGGTGCCAGAATAAGTCGGGAGTCTCTTCCAGGCTCTTCTTAATGTTTTCCTTATGCTATTAGCCATAAGTTGGAATTGATTCAAAGGCAACTAACAACAACATTAACCTACTTAAAGTCACACATCAACATTTATCCATGGGGTATGGGCTGATGCAGATATTTTTTGAGAATGAAGTACCCTTTTAATTCCCCCTTATCTGGTGGAGAATAGTTTTGAGTCATTATATCCAAGTCACTTGCTTGCCACAGATTCAAATCCTATAAAATGTACTTGTCTTTGATCCTTTTGAAATGAATACGATGAGTCTGAGACACACTCTTCTACTTCAGAAGACAGGCTTTAAAATCCTTCTATTTTGTGGTTTATTGGGCGGCTTCTTTGCCAGGGAGTGATGTTGATCCCAGCCACAGCCTCTCAGTTTGCATCACCCAAGTCCGTAGGCTTTGATGATTCAGGAATCATGCTTTCTTTCCAGCTCCTCTGTTGACCACTTCTAAATAAGTAGAGCCATCCTCCAGCTTAAGTTGTAAAATTAGTGGGTTTGGTTTTGTTTTGCTTTTTTGACAAGGTTTCAAGAAGAACCAAAGCAAAATGAGATGAATTATAGATCACTAAATTTCGTCTGGGGATCAAAGGAGGTAAGTGCTTTTTCTAACTACACAGGGTCACCCCCATCCCCACCCCTATGCATTGCAGCATTTAAGAATCCCTACAGTAGGGAGAAGAAAGAGTATTACAGGAGGCTAGAACCTGGAGCCCAAGGCTCCATTTACATTTCTGTCACCAACTCACCCACTCTTCTGTGATCTTGGTTTATCTTGTGGTAAATTACACTAAACTGTTCATCTGCATATTTGAATTTAAATAAATAAAAATTTTAAGTGATTTAAATTCCAAAGAATGAAGTATATAATGAAAATCTATCACGGAAAATAATATTTAGACTGTCAACTATACTAGCCAAAAAAACAAATAAGAGGTTGGTAAGTGATGTCTGTTCACTGGTGTGCAATTTGGGTGTGTTATCCAAACTCCTGGGGCAGCTCTTTTACCTAGATGGCTGGTAGAGAGCTGACAGGGCCTCAGCGAGCCAGGCAGTCCCAGGCCCCCAGAGGGTGAGTGTGTAGCTTAGAGGAGCTTATGAGATGTCTCAGGAATCCCTTGGCTTTGGTACTTTCCACCAATTACCTGAGCTCTTCTGTTCCTGGCCAAAAGCACTTTCCTCCTTAGCTCTCTCTAGGAAGTCCCATCTTGTTCCCACCCCCTACTTCAGCTCAGACAACCCCTCGTCTCCCAAGTGTTTGTGGAGGCATCAGCTCTTGTCCAGTTCCTCCATCCTTGTTCTCTACTTGGGTTCACCTGTCTCCTTGGCTAGCTCTCCCTACTCTGCCAGCACAAGGTATTTCTAGCCTCAGCTTCCGAGAGCTTCCCACCACAATTTACTCCTCTTATTTGACTATCCAGCCTCACAGACTGACATGTTAATAGTCATAAGCCAGGAGAGGACTGAGGCAGATTATGAATTTACCACTTTTTGTTGTTGTCCTTCATTTATTTATTTATGTATTTATGAATAAACAAGTTAAAGTGGCTTGTCTGAGGTCCCCCAACTAATGAGTGGCCAGATTGGAACTAGAGCAGTGATCGACAAACTATGGCCCTTCAGCCACATCTGGCCAGGAGCCTGTTTTGTACCAGCAGCTAAAATGGTTTTTACATTTTTAAGGGGTTGTAGGAAAAAAGAAGATGATGATGATGAAGAAGACAAATCTGTAATAGAGACTGTATCTGGCCCACAAAGCCTAACTATATCTACTATCTGGCCCTTTACTGAAAAAGTTTGCTGACCCGTGGACTACCCAAAACCCAACCCACTGACACTGAGTCAATTCTAATCCATAGTAACCCATGGACTAGAGTTGCCATAACTGCTCTGTTGGGGCCTTATGGGTTTCATAGGGTGGGTCCAGCCAGAGTTTTGCCCCTTACTCAGTATCCCCTCAGGAAATCTTGTGACTTCTATGATTGGTATACTTGAGAGAAGGAGATGAGCTTAGGTGTGCCCTTAGCGGAGGCCATCTTCTCAGAGCCAGCCCGCCGCAGGCTGTATAAATCCTGGTCCACTCTGCGCCCTGCAGAATGGGGCCAACACACTCAACACTCTGCTATGGAACTGTGTCTCGGGGGCAGACTCACAGTAACCCTAGCTCACAGAAATTATTGTGTAAGTTAGAATTCAAACTGATTTCATTTTAATAATAAATGCAACCAGCCAGCAGATGGGCCCCCACGTCAGCAGATGGGCCCTCACGTCAGCAGATGGAGTTTGCTCCCTGTGTACAGGTGAGACATACAGGGGCCATGCTGCATGACAGCAGGAAATCTGAGTAAGGAGATTTAGGCCGAGGGTTTCTCAAAGGGATACCCTTGCCACAGAGACCTGAGAGCTCAAGTCCATGAACCAAGACCCCTCCCCTGCACAGTGCTTGGGTGGGTACTTCTAACTTTTGGCTTCTTAGGTTTATGTGTTCCATGCTAGAGGTTGGCCACACCCCTGCCCACCTCCTTGTCCACCCAGGCTTTCTCCAAACACTTGATGAGTTTTCCACTTGCTAAATTAACAATCACATTCCAGTGTTTGCCTTTCTGAGATTACCTCTAGGTCAATGAGGCTGAATCATGAGTATTCCCAAAGTCTTCAGTAACACACTACTGTCTCTTGGTTTACACCCTCAATTTATCACAACATGTGTGTGTGTGTGTCTTACTGGTTTATTCTCAGAAGGCAACCTTATTTCTAAGTTTTTGGAAAACATTTTACTGTTACCTCATCTACCACCACCAAGGTATTTCTGAACTCTTTTGAAAGAAAATGTTTAGTATAACTGTTTTTATCATACTTTTAAACTTAGCAATATGAATTCAAGAATTAAGTGGTTTTTCCTGATTTCATATTGTAATAACTTATGAGACTGAGCTAATGATAACAAATATATAGTAAAAACTCTGAGTATAACTTTTCTGTTTTTTTAACCACTCTTAAATAATACCCTTATGCATAAACTCAAAACATATTTAAGATCTCTGATTTGTTTCCAAAGGAGACAGACAAAAATATTTTACTATAGAGCAAAGAAATAACCAGTTGGATGCCTCAAAAAATTTTTAATACCAGATCAGAAGCATCTTTCTCTACCCCATTCCTTCCTTCATCTTTCCTTCCCTCCTTCCTTCCTTCCTCATCTCCTTACTTCCTTTCTCTCTCCACAAACATGTATACAGCATCTTCCCTGTGTTAGACACAATTTTGGCACAAGGAATGTAGCAGCCAAAATACAGATAGAAGATTCCTACCCTAATGGGGCTTACATTCTAGTTGGGGAGACAGACTATAAACAAACAAAAGATCAGTGATTGGTAAGTGTTATACAGAGAATAAAACTGGTAATGTAATAGACAGCGGTAGGGTGACTACTGTAGATGGGGCTGTGTATTGGCCAGGGCTTCCCAAAGAAACAGAACTGATTAAAAAAAATACACACACACAACGAAAGAGAGAGAGAGAGATTTATTTTAAGGAATTGGCTCACACAATTGTGGGGGCTAGCAAGTCCAAAATCTGTTAAGTTAGGTGACAGTTGGAAATATCAGCAGTCTTGTGTCCGAAATTGGTAGGCCAGGTGGCAGGATGCAAACTATTTATGTTTATGTCTTAAGGCAAAATCCTTCTCCTTCAGGAAACCTCAGTTTTTGCTTTTAAGGCCTTCAACTGATTAGATAGGGCCCACCCACATTGTAGAGTGCAATCTGCTTCGCTGAAGGTCAACTAAATTGTTAATCCCATGTAAATACCTTTATAGCAACATCTAGACTAGTGTTTGACTAAACAGTTGGGCACCATAGCTTAGCCAAGTTGATACATAAAATTAACCATCACAGGCAGGAGTCAGTGAAGACCTTTCTGAAGGATTACATTTAAACTCAAGCTTGAATGGCAAGAAGGATCCAATCACAGGAAAATAGGGTAAAGAACCCTACAGGTAGAGGGAGTCCTGGAGCAAAGGCCCAAAACAAGCAATAGGCTTGGTAGGTACAGGGAACACAAAGAAACTAACATGGCAGGAGTGCCGCACAGAGAAGAGGAGCAACGAGAGCAAAGAGGCAGGCAAGGCCAGACCGTGCACAGCTCTGTGAGCCTGGGCAAGGGTCTGGATATTGCTGTAAGCGAAATAGGAACTGACTGGAGGATTTTGAGCAGGAAAGGGCCATAGCCTGGCTTAGAATTGTTCTGACTGTCATATGGAGCATCATTGTAGAACAACAGGGGAAAGAAGAAAATACAGGAGGTTTTGGTATGAACAGACTGGAAAGGCAGCAAGTGTTTCTTTTTTTTTTTTTTTTAATTTTGAGGCACTTTGTTAGAGGAAAATGGAGTCTTGGTGGCACAGTAGTTAAGTGCTCAGCTGCTAACCTAAAGGTCAGCAGTTCAAATCCACCAGCCACTCCATGGGAGAAAGATGTGGCAATCTGCTCCTGTAACGATTACAGCCTTGGCCTCCACCAGACTGAGTCCAGTACAACTAGGAAGTGCCCGGCTACCACCACTGACTGTTCTGACAGGGATCACAACAGAGGGTCCCAGACAGAGCTGGAGAAAAATGTAGAACAAAATTCTAACTCACAAAAAAAAGCTGGACTTACTGGCCTGACAGAGACTGGAGAAACCCTGAGAGTATGGCCACCAGACACCCTTTTAGCTCAGTAATGAAGTCACTCCCGAGGTTCACCGTTCAGCCAAAGATTGGACAGCCCCATAAAACAAAACGAGACTAAAGGGGCACACCAGCCCAGAGACAAGGACGAGAAGGCAGGAGGGGACAGGAAAGCTGGTAATGGGGAACCCAAGGTCGAAAAGGGGAGAGTATTGACATATCGTCGGGTTGGTAACCAATGTCACAAAACAATTTGTGTACTAATTGTTAAATGAGAAGCTAGTTTGTTCTGTAAACCTTCATCTAAAGTACAATAATAAATAAGGAAAAGAAAAAAGATTACAGCCTTGGAAACCCAATGGGGCAGTTCTACTCTGTCCTATAGGATCTCTATGAGCCAGAATAGACTCAATGTCAATAGGTTTGTTAGAGGAGGTAAAAATACATCCTAAAGTTAAAAAATAACTTTAAAATAAATCTTCTACCAAGAGCATAGGATGTGGAATGTGTGTTGTGGCAAATACCTCTGATAATTTCCTCATTTAGAGAGAACTTGGAAGTTGTAACCGCTTTACCCTGTCTTACTCCTTTGCTCGACTTTAAAAATATGTAATAAAGGAATGCAGGCTTGAAGTATGGTTTGGTCCAATCTCTACAGCATTATCTCTGTCCAAGTTCACTTATGTGTCCTTTCCAGATTTACTGGATTATACCATGTACCACACCAGACAAATGGCATTTGAGAACAGCAAAAGGGCAAGGATGTTAAAAATTCATCACCATGCCCTTCAGTATATTAGGGGTCACAGGTGTTTGAAAGCTAAAGGTGGAAAGGCAGGGCCTAGGTGAGTGGCTTTTCATGAATTGTGTTATTAAACTTGATAAACTTACCCTTTTAGAGGGATGGAGGGGTCAGGATTCTGGGCCTCTCAATGTGCTTTCCAGCTCAGTAATTTGTATATGGCAAGTGTCTTACACTGGATTCTCTAGAGAAATAAAACCAGTGAAGCATACATATATATATATAGAGAGAGAGAGAGATTTATCTCAAAGAAATGGCTCATGCGGTTGTAGAGGCTGGCAAGTCCCAAGTCCGTGGGTCAGGTGTCAGGCTCAAGGCTTCTCCTGACTCACGTAGCTACAGGAGCTGATGAACCTAAGATCAACGGGTCAGATGGCAGACTGCTGACTCACAGGCTGTGGAGGCTGACGAATCTCAAGATCAGCACGCAATACGGCAGGCCGTTGGCTCAAGTCCCAAGAACTGGAGGTCAGATGATGAGGAGCTCGATGCAGGGTTTAGAGCAATCAAAAGCCAGAGAGCTTTGCCAGAACATCCATATATGTTGGATGCAGGCCACACTCATGAGAAAACTCCACATATAACTGATTGGCTGATCACATCAGATCACATCATGGAGGTGATTACATTATATCACAAAACGGAGGATAATTACATCAATACATAACTGACAAACCACTGAGAAACATGGCCCCACCAAGTTGATGTACAACCTTAACTATCACAGTAAGGAAAATATAAACCAGACTTCAAAACATTGGCCCTGAGGTTTACAGGTTCAGAAACTCATTGCTCTCAGTTTACATGAGAGACCACTGCCTCTGGGGGAATTGATTCACATTAATCAGAATTATAAGAGACTGATTAATAAAATACAGTGCCATTTATTCATTAACTGTGAGAGTTATAACTGCCAGGCTGAAATTCATGTCTGAGGGTCAGCACATCAATTTAAGAAACCAAGTGAAAGCCAGAGGGTTGAACGTTAAATATGGAAGCTGAACAAATCAAGTTGGATATTTTGAAGGGCTATTTTCATTAAGCAATGGCAGCCTGATCCAGCATTTTTTCACTACAAGGACACACAGTCCCAGCTGGGTAAATGACCTACTATGCCAGCCGGACAGGGCAGGCCAGTACGAGAAACTCTTACTCCTAGTCTTCTGGGTTTTTTATGTCTGTAGCACTGTTTCCCAAAGGGCCACCTACATTAGATTTGCCTTGGGCATTTATTAATAGTGTGTTTTTCTAGGCCCATCCCAGACTTCTCAAGCAGAATCTCTAGTCCTTGGCCTGGGAATCTGAATTTTAACCAGCTTTCTGAGTAACTGCAACAAACACTGAAGTTTTGAAATCACTGATAGCTATATAACCTTAGGCAACATACTTAACTTCTCCAAGCTTCAGTTTCCTTGTCTGTAAAACAAGGATAATAATAGTTCCAATCTTGTAGGGTTATTTTGGGGACCAAATGAGTCAGAATGTGTAAAGCTCTTAGAGCAACGTCTGGCCCCTAGAAGCACTCCAATACTTGTTTGCCATTACTATTATGATCACAATTGTCATCATCATCATAAGTATTCAGCCCATCACATTCCTGTTTGCTCACAGATTTTTTTTTTTTTTTAACAAGCAAAGCCTAGTTTATTGGTTACTGCCGTGAGGGAGACCACTCCCTTGGCAGGGTCTTAGTAGCATCTCCCAGATTTTTTTTATTGATGATTATTTCAGGGTTTCTGCTTCTTAAGGATGGAAAAGATAGTATCCTAATCCATTTCCAAATCAAGCAAAGGGATGGACTTATTTATAGGAAGGTTACTTGTAAGCAGGTAATGCCATCCGTACTGTTTGGCTTAAAGCTTATCTTTGATCTCAGAGTTTGGCATATTCTTTCCCTGTCTTGAAAGTTGGGCTACACTGACTTTGGGGCTAAAAGTTCTCTGCTGACAATCACAACACACTAGCTTGTTTAATGTCACATCCAAAAATATTGTCATTTGTTACAAATTACCTTCATATTTACACACTCTTTTAAAGCATGATCAAAATGTAGAAATACAGTCCTCTCAACTAATATTGGTCAAGTGACAGCAATTCTAATTAAATGAAGGGAATCTTACCATGCTGGTAGGTTGGGAAGGGAGTACCACATACCATGCTTTATAACTTGTTGGAACTTCTCAGTAGAACTTAGAACAGCACCATTCCTATCAATCCTCCCTTCATCTGAATACTTCAAAGTGGGCTATGAACATTAATTAAACCTCCAAACATCCCTGTGATGTGGGTAATTACACTAGTTGTTCCTGCATTTTCGATGGGCACACTAAAGGAGGAAGAGGTTAAGTGATGTTAACTCCCTAGGTCAGGTTGATTCAGCAGCAAAACCACCTGGGCAACTTTTCACCACTGCAATCTGTATAGAATTCTGCCCATGGTTTCCCCAAACTCAAGTGAAACACTTAAAACTGAGTTGTTGGAAAATGAATTCATTTTTACAAAAACAAAAATTAATGGTCTAACCTGGTGAAGAGAAAAGGAAGGTGTACCCTGGGATTAGCCAGAGGCAGAGGTATAACTAAGGGATGGCAGGTAGCGCACGTGCCTGGGTGCTGCTTGAGGAGGGGCGCTAATGAGCAGTTTCTATTGGCCATCATAGTTTCCATCACCAGCTGTGAGAGATCATTCGGCAATTTAAAACTAGTTGCCATAGGCACTATTTTCTGTACATAGGCCCCTGGCCAGAGGTTAACTACTCTCAGTTCCTTTATGTCCAGTCAGCTTCCCAGTGCTGTACCTTTCCCCTTCTAATCAGTATGGATTTTTGTCCCTTCTTCTCATTTCTACTTCCCAGTAAACTGTGAGCCTACTCTCTGCCATTGGCCTGCAGCGAGGGAAATAGCTGGGTTACTGATGGTAAGTGTGACCTAGATGGCCTCGTGTGAGAGAATATGACTACCAGACCCACTGTTGCCTGGTTAGCTCCACCTCGTTTCACTGTCTGCTGGTTTCTACTAAATATAGCCCAGCTTTGCGCTTTCAACTATTTTTAGCTACGCCCAGGGCTCTAAGCAATAAATCTGGATAGGTAACTGAGATTCAGCTCTAGCTTTAAAAAAAAAGTAATAACATTTATTGTTTTCCTTTTGTTACAACTTATCATGTCTTTATTTTAGATTTTTTGGCAAACATAGCCAAGAAAAAGGTGAGAACATTTGGAAGACATAACAAAAAGAGGAAAAATAAAATTTCCTATAGGGACCTCATAAAAATTAAATACTTTTGTACATCAAAGGTCTTTATCAGCAAAGTGAAAAGACAATTCACATATTAGGAGAAGATTTTCTGGAACCATATATCAGATAAGGGCCTAATTAATATCTAATATACATATAAAACTTTTGCAACTTAACAACAAAAAGACAAACAGCCCAGTCAAAAACTGGGCAAAGGATTTGAACAGACAATATCCTCACCAAAGAGAATATTGAAACGGCCAATAAGCACATGAAAATATGCTCAACCTCATTAGCCATTAGGGAGCTGCAAACCAAAACCACAATGAGATACGCGCTCACCCGTTACAATGGCTATGATCAAAATACGTAAAACAAGTGTTGGCAAGGTTGTGGAGAAATTAAAACCCTCATCTATTGCTGGTGCAGCCACTGTGGGGAACAGTTTGGTGGTTCCTCAAAAAGTTGAACATAGAATTACCAGACAACTTAGCAATCCCAATCCTAGGTACATACCCAGAAGTGAAAGCAGGAATGCAAACAGAAACCTAGACACCAATGTTCATTGCAGCACTTTTCACAATAGCCAAAACGTGAAAACAACCAAAATGTCCATCAACAGATGAGTGCATAAACAAAGTGTGGTATATACATACAATGAAATATTATGCACCCATAAAGAGAAATGAAGTCCTGATGCATGCCACAATATGGATGATACTTGAAAACATGTTGAGCGAAATAAGTCAGTTGTAAAAGGACAAATATTGTATGAACTCACTTACATGAAATAAGCATATATATAGAAACCAAAGATTAATGTTTACCAGGTCTGTGAGGGAGGAGAAAAAGGAGAGTTTTTGTTTGGGGGGCATTCAGTTTATGTTAATGATGGTGGAATATTTTGGAAAAAGATAGTAATAATGGTGGTACAACATGAAAAATGTAATCAATGTCATTGAATTGTATACGTGGAAGTTGTGTTGGTGAGTGCTTTACTATGTTTATTTTCACCATAATAAAAAAGAAAAAGAAAGAAATTCATGTAATACTCTTTATTGAGGTATAACAGTAAAGCATATTAATGTTAAGTGCACATTTTGATACACTTATATAGAAGTATATACTTGTATAACCACCACCTAGGTCAACATAAAGAACACTTGAGCATTCCAGAAAGTTCTCACTTGCTCCTTCCCCATAAATATCCTTATGCCCCAGAGGTAATACTCTGATTTTTATCACTTTATATTAATTTCACCTGTTTTTGAATTTCATATAAATGGAATCATACAGTATATACTTTTGTGTCTGTCTTCTTTCACTCATATAATGTCTATAAGAACTATCCATGTTGTTATACATAGTAGTAGATTGTTTTACTTATTCATTTTACTGTGTAAAATTCCACCATATGAATACACCACAATTTATTTATCAATTCCCCGGTTTAAGGATATTTAGCTTACTTCTCAATTCTGGTTGTTACAAATAAAATCTCAATAAATGTTTGTCCATGTCTTTTAGTGGTCATATGCACTCCTTTCTCTTTTGCATATACCTAGGAGTGGAACTGTGAAGTCATATGAAGGCTCAGATCTAGCTTTTGTAGATGTGGTAAGTTTTCCAACATGATTGTACCATTTTACAGTTCCATCAGCAGTGTATGAGAGTTCCAATTGCTCTGTATTATCACTACACTTGGGATTGTCAGTCTTTAATTTTAGCTGTCGTAGAGAGTGTGAGTTGGTGTCTCTTGTGGGTTTTGTTTGCATTTCCCTGGTGACTAACGATGCTGAACACCTTTTCAGAGGCTTATTGGCCATTTGGACATCTTCTGTAAAGTGTTCAAGTCTTTTGCCCATTTTTTAATTAGGTTGTTTGTCCTATTCTTGTTGGCTTATAGGATTTGAGTTCTTTGTTCAAATATCTTCATTCATCTGTGATTTGTCCTTTCACAAAAGTTCTTAATTTTAATGAAGTCCAATTTATCAATCTTTCCTTTTATGATTAGTGCTATTTGTGTCCTGTTTAAGAAATCTTAGTCTACCCTAAGGTCGTGAAGACATTCTCCCATGTTTCCTTCAGATGCTTTATTGTTTTACTATTTAAGTCTATGAACCATCTCAAATTAATCTTTCATGTATGGTATGAAGTAGAGGTCAAAGCTCATTATTATTTTTTTCGTACAGATATCCAATTGTTCCACAATCACTGATTGAAAAGACCATCTTTTTCTCCCACATATATGTGTGAGTCTGTTTCTGGACTCTGTATTCTCTTCTCTTGGTTTATTTGTCTATTCCTGCACCAATATCACACTGCCTTAACTACTGTTAATTCTATATTAAGTCTTTAATCTGATAGCATAATTCACCAATTTTGTTCTTTTTCTTCAGGATTGTCTTGGAGATTTAAGATCATTTGCAATTCCATATACATTTTAGAGAGGCCTTGTCAATTTTGACACTCCCTTCCCCAAGAAAAAAGCAGTTGAGATTTTTGTTAGGATTACATCGAACCTATAGATCAATTTGGAAAAGACTGACATCTTAATAATTTTCCAATCCATGAACATGGATTGAAGCATGAAATGTCAGGTGGATATTGGCTGAAAGCAGAGAATACCAGAAGGATGTTTACCTGTGTTTTATTGACTATGCAAATGCACTTGACTATGTGGATTGTAACAAAATATGGATAACATTGCGAAGAATGGGAATTCCAGAACACTTAATTGTGCTCATGAGGAACCTGTACATAGACAAAGAGGTAGTCGTTCTAACAGAACAAGGGGATACTGCATGGTTTAAAATCAGGAAAGGTGTCCATCAGGGTTGTATGCTTTCACTACACTTATTCAATCTGTATGCTGAGCAAATAATACGAGAAGCTGGACTATATGAAGAAGAACAGGGCATTAGGATTGGAGAAAGACTCATTAACGACCTGCGATATGCCAGTGACACAACCTTGCTTGCTGAAAGTGAAGAAGACCTGAAGCACTTACTGATGAAGATCAAAGACTACATCCTTCAGTATGGATTACACCTCAACATAAAGAAAACAAAAGTCCTCACACTGCACCAATGAGCAACATCATGATAAATGAAGAAAATATTGAAATTGTCAAGGATTTCATTTTACTTGGATCCACAATCAGCAATAAAGAAATCAAACAATGCATTGCATTGGGCAAATCTGCTGCAAAAGACCTCTTTATAATGTTAAAAAGCAAAAAGGTCTAAGGTGCACCTGACCTAAGCCATGATATTTTCAATTGCCCCATATGCATGTGAAAGCTGGACAATGAATAAGGAAGACCAAAGAAGAATTTATGACTTTGAATTATGGTGTTGGTGAAGAATACTGACTATACCATGGACTGCCAGAAGAACGAACAAATCTGTCTTGGAAGAAGTACAGCCAGAGTGCTCCTTAGAAGCAAGGATGGCGAGACTTCATCTCAAATACTTCGGACATATTATCAGGAGGGATCAGACCTTGGAGAAAGACATCATGCTTGGTAAAGTACAGGGTCAGCGAAAAAGAGGAAGACCTTCAATGAGATGGACTGACACAGTGGCTGCAACAACAGGCTCAAGCATAACAATGATTGTGAGGATGGCTCAGGACTGGGCAGTGTTTCGTTCTGTTGTGCATAGGGTTGCTATGAGTCAGAACCAACTCGACTGCACCTAACAACATGAACATGCTCTATCTTTCCATTTATTTAGTCTTCTTTAATTATAGCTTACTTTTTTTTAATGTAACAATATATCATGTGTATCTATATATGTCATTAAATATTATTCTACAACATCATTTTTAATGACTTCATAGTATTCCACTACAGGAAAGTACCATAGTTTATCTAACTAATCCCTAATCATTAGGAATTTAAGCTACTTCCAATTTTTCACTGTTATAAGCAAGCCTGTGATAGTCATCATAGTAGATACACATCAGAGAAAATGGACTCCTGTGAAAAAGTATACCAGGCACTTCTGAGGAAAAGTCAGTCAAGGGTTCTCTCTCTATCAATCTCTGTGTGTGTGTGTGTGTGTGTGTGTGTGTGTGTGTGTGTGTGTCTTTTGCTTTCTTTCCTACCACTCACAGACATCCATCAATACACATACACTCACACACACACACACACACACACAGTACAATACCAAGTACCCAAAAGTGTTAAATGAATATTGATGGGTTGATTCAAAGTAACATCATTTCTTTTAATGTTCGGAGTAGTTTAAACATTACATTATGCATGTCTCATGGCCCAACTGAATCCCATTCTATACATGATAACCCAAATATTAAAAAGAAAAAACTAGTAAAAATTTATATTCACTTCACCTACAGGAGAAAACTTGTTTCTAACTATTAAAAAAATAATAATTTGTGGCTTTGAGTAAGTCAGTTTCTCAGATCTTCAGTTTCTTCATCTATAAAAAGAATAAGGATCATGCCACTGCAGTCCCTCCAAGCTCTAACATTCTACCATTTTAATTAATGGAGGCTATTGGCAGAGACAAAACAGAGGAATTCAAATAAAGAAAAACAAAATGTTGCATATCAAAACCTAAAATATACATTTAAAGGAAAATACAGGTTAAGAAAAAATACACATGCTAAATAAAAACTATAGGATTCTCCCATCCAAAATATATTGATAGAAATTGATAAAAGTACATTGATTCAAATATGTAAAGTCAATGTCAATTACATTCTATAAGTTATTGAGTAAAATGAACAAAAAGTTTACATATTTGATTAGCAATGCAGTAAATCAACATCTGGAAAAATGGAGAGGCTCATTAAAAATGCAACTTAAAATGACATTAATGTATCATTATCCACCTATTATACTGGCAGAAATAAATGGAAATTATAAAAACCCAGTATGGCTAAACTATGTAGAAACATGATATTTAATGGCTGCATAACATTCTGCTATACGAAAATATCATTTTTTAAATTTAAGTAGTTTTCTGTCATTGGGCATTTAGGTTATCATTGGACAATATTACTGAAAAGAAACTGTAAATATGTATAAAAGAGCCATAAAATTGTTCATATCATTCACTGATAAATTCACTTCAGGAAATATACTCTAAGGAAATAATATAAATGAAAATAAAAAGTTTACAAAGATACTGATCACAGTATTATTTTATTTCTGACTTTAAACCACACAGTATCCCCTCGTTCTTTTTAATGACTGCCTCTTGATCAATGTACAGTTTCCTCATGAGCACAATTAAGTGTTCTGGAATTCCCACTCTTCACAATATTATCCATAATTTGTTATGATCCACATAGCCGAATGCCTTTGCATAGGTATAAATAAAACACAGGTAACCATCTTTCTGGTATTCTCTGCTTTCAGCCAGGATCCATCTGACATCAGCAATGATATCCCTCATTCCATGTCCTTTTCTGAATCTAGCTTGAATTGCTGCCAGTTCCCTGTCACTGTACTGTTGCAGCAGCTTTTGAAATATCTTCACAAAATTTTACTGGCTTGTGATATTAAAGATATTGTTCTGTAATTTCCACATTCTATTGCAGCACCTTTCTTTGGAATAGACATAAATATGGATCTCTTCCAGTCATTTGGCCAGGGAGCTGTCTTCCAAACTTGTTGGCATAGACGAGTGGGCACTATCAGCACTGCATCCATTTGTTGAAACATCTCAATTGGTATTCTGTCAATTCCTGGAGGCTTGTGTTTCACTAATGCCTTCAGTGCAGTTTGGACTCCTTCCTTGAGTACCATCGGTTCTTGATCATATGGTACTTCCTGAAATGACTGAACGTCAACCAATTATTTTTGGTACATTGACTCGGTGTATTTCTTCCATCTGCTTTTGATGCTTCCTGCATCATTTAATATTTTCCCCATAGAACTCTTCAATATCGCAGCTCGAGGCTTGAGTTTTTCTTCAGTTTTTTCAGCTTGAGGAATGCCAAATGTGTTCTTCCCCTTTGGTTTTCTAACTCCAGGTCTTTGCACATTTCATTATAATACTTTGTCTTCTTGAGCTGCCCTTTAAAATCTTCTGTTTAGCTCTTTTACTTCATTATTTCTTCCGTTAGCTTTAGTAATGTTCAAGAGCAAGTTTCAGGGTCTTCTCTGACATCCACTTTGGTCTTTTCTTTCTGTCCTATCTTTTTAATGACCTCTTGCTTTCTTCTGGTATGATGTCCTTAATGTTTTTCCACAACTCGTCTGGTTTTCGGTCATTAGTGTTCAATGCATCAAATTCAGGCGGGATATACTCAAGGTTGTATTTTGGCTCTCTTGGACTTGTTCTAATTGTCTTCAGCTTCAACTTATATATGAGCAATTGATGGTCTATTCTACAGTCGGCCCCTGGCCTTCTTCTGACTGATGATATTGAGCTTTTCCATCATCTCTTTCCACAGATGTAGTTGATTTGATTCCTGTGTATTCATGTCGATGTTTATGCATTCCATTTCATTTTTGATGATTTCCAACTTTCCCAGATTCATACTTCATACATTCCACATTCTGATTATTAATAGATGTTTTCAGCTGTTTCTTCTCATTTTGAGTCATGCCACATCAGTAAATGAAGGTCCCGAAAGCTTGAGTCCGTCCATGTCATTAAGGTCAACTATACTTTGAGGAGAGTCGTATTGTGAGTGTCTTCCAACCTGAGGGCTCATCTTCCAGCACTATATCAAACAATGTTCCGCTGCTACTCATAAGGTTTTCACTGGCTAATTTTTTTCAGAAGCAAACCTCCTAATCTATGTTAGTCTAGAAGCTCAGCTGAAACCTGTCCACCATGGGTGACCCTGCTGGTATTTGAATACTGGTGGCATAGCTTCCAGCATCACAGCAACACGCAACCCCCACAGTACGACGAACTGAAGAAGCGTAGGTATCCTTTCACCATATTATTCAATCCGTATGTTGAACAAATAATCCAAGAAGCTGGACTATATGAAGAACAAGGCATCAGGGTTGGAGGAAGACTCATTAACAACCTGCGATATGCAGATGACACAACCTTGCTTGCTGAAAGCGAAGAGGACTTTAAGCATTTACTGATGAAGATCAAAGACTACAGCCTTCAGTATGTATTACACCTCAACATAAAGAAAACAAAAATCCTCACAACTGAACCAGTAAGCAACATCATGATAAACGGAGAAAAGATTGAAGTTGTTGTGGACTTCATTTTACTTGGATCCACAATCAACAGCCATGGAAGCAGCAGTCAAGAAATCAGACAATGCATTGTATTGGGCAAATCTGCTGCAAAAGACCTCTTTACAGTGTTAAAAAGCAAAGATGTCACTTTAAGGACTAAGGTGAGCCTGACCCAAGCCATGGTGTTTTCAATCGCCTCATATGCATGAGAAAGCTGAGCAATGAATAAAGAAGACCGAAGAAGAATTGACACCTTTGAATTACAGTGTTGGCGAGGAATATTGAATATACCACAGACTGACAAAAGAATGAACAAATCTGTCTTGGAAGAAGTACAGCCAGAATGCTCCTTAAAAGCGAGGATGGTGAGGCTTCATCACACATACTTTGGACATGTTGTCAGGGGGATCAGTCCCTGGAGAAGGACATCATGCTTGGTAAAGTAGAGGGTCAGTGAAAATGAGGAAGACCCTCAATGAGATGGATTGACACAGTGGCTGCAACAGTGGGTTCAAGCATAACAATGACTGTGAGGATGGCTCAGGACTGGGCAGTGTTTCGTTCTTTTGTACATAGGGTCACTATGAGTTGGAACCAACTAGATGGCACCTAACAACAACAACATTATTTTATTAAATTTGGATATAGTCCAAATGTCAGAGCCAAGAAATGGCTACACAAATGGAGGAAACACAGTCTTTAAAAGAAGATTTACTCGTCTTCATTTAACAAACATTTGAAGGTCTATTAGAAAAAGATAGGGAATTAAAAAAAAAAAAATTAGACATAGTCTCATTCTTCAAGCAACTCAAACTCTGGGAGATGGAAGTCTAACCTAGTGAAGAGAAAAGGAAGGTGTACCCTGAGATTAGCCAGAGTTTAGCTACTCTGAGTTCCTCTATGTCCAGTCTGCTTCCCAGCACTGTACTTTTCCCTTCTAATAGGTAATATTTCTTCATGGCTTTCTATGTACCAGGTACTATTTACTATTTAAGTGCTTTACATGTATTAACTCTTAGTACTCACAACAACCCTGTATAGTGGGTATTATTATTATCATCCCTAAAGAACAGTGATGAAATAACTTGCTCACAGCCATAGTATTCCAGTATATGAAAGTATCATAGTTTATCTAGTAATCCCTAATCGTTAGGCCCAGCTGATAAGTAGTAGGGCTGGGACTGGGATGCAGGCTGGGCAGTTCCAGAGACCGAGCTCTGAACCCCTGCACCAAATACCTGGGTCATTTTACATAGAAATAATGGTGAGCTAAGTAGCAGTAGATACAAAGTACCATGGGAGCATTCAGAATAAAACTTCAAACTTGGCACAGATGGAGGATGGAGGGCAGGATTGGAGAAAGGGAAAATCAGGGAGGAGACTGTATGGACAATATTCAGAGGCAACATGGATTGTGCAAGGCCCTGTACAGCCAGCTAAGGTGTTTAGATTTATCCTGAAGATGATGTGGAGTGCCTGAAGGATTGTGAGCAGGTAAATAGTGTAATCATGTTATTCTGGTGGAGCAAGGGTCGGAAGGTGGGGAGATGAGTTGGGAGGTTTCAGTAGCTGTCCAAGTGAAAGGAAAGGCAGGTGTGAACAGAGGCAGTGCCAGTGAGTGTGAAGGAGAGACCAAACGACAAGAGTGTAGGTCCCACTGATACACAGAAATCTCTTTATGGAATCAGTGGGCAGAGGGCGAACAGCACAAATGACACGTATAATACTGATCACTTCTGAAAATGTGTAGGCATACGCACTGAACTCTGATGTGGCAAAAGGGGAAAGAATGAACCCTTAGTGAGGGCTCGCCATGTCCTGCACCAGGTTGTTTACAAGTGCTACCTCGTTAAATCCTCACAACTCTGCCAGGCAGGTATCATTATCCCTATTTTACAGACAAGAATACTGAGATTCCCGGGATTGAAGTGAGCTGTCTGAGGGACATGGCTTGTAAGTGGTGGGGCTAGAACGTGAGCCCCAATCTGTATGACCCCAAATTCCTGCTATTGCCACAATATTGTAGGACTTCCCTCATTCTAGTGAAAAACAGTATATTGCATAAAGTATATTCCTATGAAGAAGTGCATCTTCTATGAAATTTGGATCATGATAATTGAGGGAGAAATTCAAACTTGGAAACGAATACAGGGAGGATTAGTTCGGAATCATCTTTGACTCTCAGTCTCCTTCATCCTTCTCACCAACTTCTGTTAATTCCATCTCTAAGACAATCTAGGAGCCCTGGTGGTGCAACAGTTAAGCGCTCGGCTGCTAACCGAAAGGTTGGCTGTTCAAACCCACCCAGCCATTCTGTAGGAGAAAGACCTGGTGATCTGCTTCGGTAAAGACGATGGCCAAGAAAACCCTATGGGGCAGTTCTACTGTCACATGGAGTTGCTATGAGTTGGAATTGACTTGGGAGCACCCAACACAAACAATCGGACACCTCTAGTTGCTTCCTTCTCTCTGTTCCCAATGCCTCCAATGGAGTGTAGTCTCGGTCAGTCCAGTCCTGCCCAGGCTGGTCTGATATCAGGCTAATCTACTTCAGTGGCATTGTATCCTGCTATTTCTCTGATCAAACATTCTGAGAAGGACCTCTTCAAGACCTCCTAATGCAATCACTTCCTGAGTGGTCCCCCCTTCTTCCACTCTTGTTTTCCCCACCTCTGAGTGATTAGGTCATGCCCCTGTTCTCAGCCCTTCAGTGGCTCCCGTCTCGCTCAATATAGTCCAGTTTCCTCATCATGGCTCACTGATCTAGCCTTTCTTTACTTCTGACCTCCTCCACTCCAGCCTGCCTAACCAACTTGCTGTTCTTCAAATAACCAAATAATCACCCCCTCCCCAGCCCACCCTCAGACACTTTATTTTCAGATTGCTGTTCATTTGCATAGAGAGATCTTCTCTGACCATCCCATCTAAAATAGCATTCTTCTTTAGCCCCAAACTCTTACCCTGCTTTGTTTTTCTCCATGGCACTTATCACTACTGACACACACACACACACACACACACACACACACACACACACACACACTACACCTCGGAGGAGACCAAACATCCTGATTTGTCTAGGAATCAGGACATTCCAAAGCTAAGAGACTTGTAAGTACTAAAACTGGGAGAGTCCCCCAGAAAACTGGGATGAGTTGATCACTCTCCACCTCCCCCATCCAAATATAAGCTTGATGAGGGAGAAGACTTTGCCTGTTTTGGTCTCTGCTCTTTCTCCAGCACATAACACAGTGCCTCGCATAGACAAGGTGCTCAGTAAATATTTATCGACCGAATGAATACAGGAATAGTTTCCTGTTTCAAGCAACATCTGGTTTAAATTCTCCTATGCTGCATCCCTGTTCCTCCTCATCTGTCCCTGTTATCTTAATTATCCCACCCTATTTCATGGCGATTGACTTCCAAAAATCAGCAATGAAAACCCTTCAGATCACAATGGTTTGATCTGCAACCGATCATGGGGATGGCACAGGACTGGGTAATGTTCTGTTCTGTTGTGCACGGTGTCACCATGAGTCTGAGCCAATTCGATGGCAGCTAACAACACTTTCTATTACAGTGCTCCCTCTGAGTCACCCTTTCGCTCCATTCCAGTTTCCTTACTCCATTACATACTTCACTAGAAACAAGTACTTCACATCAAGAGCCCTCCCCTGAATCTTCTGTATGCATCAGTCAGTCTCTTTGACATGTTTTATTTTATCTTTTGAGATTTATATCACTGAAAAGAGGGGGAAGGATGCATGGGTCACCATCAGAATTCCCTCGAGCATAATCTCAAAATATACTCTCCTCCACCCCAACACTGAGATTTAAATATGATCTCCTTGGGAGGAGAAAGAGAAATCAAATGTTGGTTTTGTTTTTTTTTCCCATACAAAAATCTACACATACATTGTTATGTGACTCTAATTGCTCTCCCCATACTGTGACAGCACACTCCTCCTTTCCACCCCTGATTCCCCATGTCCATTAAACCAGCTCCTAACCCTCTCTGCCTTCTCATCTCACCTCCGGACAGAAGCTGCCTGTTTAGCCTCTTGTATCTACTTGAGCTAAGAGGCACACTCCTCATGAGTATCACTTTATGACCCACAGTCCAGTCCAGTCCTGGTCTGAAGAGTCGGCCTCGGGTATTGTTTTAGCTCTGGGCTGATAGAGAATCCAGGGGCCATACTTTCAGGGGTTCTTCCAGGCTCAGTCAAACCATTAAGTCTGGTCTTCTTACTAGAATTTGAGTTCTGCACCCCACCTTTCTCCTGCTCCATCCAGGACTCTCTGTTGTGTTCCCTGTCAGGGCGGTCACTGCTGGTAGCCAGGCACCATCTAGTTCTTCTGGTATCAGGCTGATGAAGTCTCTGATTTATGTGGCCTTTTCTGTCTCTTGGGTTAATATTTCCCTTGTGTCTTTGGTGTTCTTCATTCTCCTTTACTCCAGGTGGTTGGGACAAATTGATGCATCTTAAATGGCTGCTTGCAAGCTTTTAAGACTCCAGACGCCACTCACCAAAGTAGGACGCAGAACATTTTCTTAATAAGCTTTGTTACGCCAATTGACCTAGATGTCCCCTGAAAGCATGGTCCCCAGACCCCTATCCCTGCTACTCTGTCTCTCAAAGTGTTTGATTGTATTCAGGAAACTTCTTAGCTTTGGTTTAGTCCAGTTGTGCTGACACTCCCTGTAGTGTGTGCTGTCCTTCCCTTCACCTAAGATAATTCTTTAGTTAGTAAATAACACTCACCCTCCCTCCCCACCCTCGTAACCATCAAAGAATGTTTTCTTCTGTGTTTAAACCTTTGCTTGAGTTCTCATAATAGTGGCCTTATAGAATATTTGTCCTCCTGTGACTGACTAAATTCACTCAGCATAATGAGTCCCAGCTTCCTCCATGCTATAACATATTTCAC
>NW_004443988.1:9396129-9397641 GCF_000243295.1 Trichechus manatus latirostris
ACAGTGCTGCAATGAACATGGGTGTGCATATATCTATTCGTGTGACAGCTCTTATTTCTCTAGGATATATTCCAAGGAGCAGGATACCTGGATCATATGGTACTTCTATTTCTAGCTTTTTAAGGAAGCACCAAATCAATTTCCAAAGTGGTTGTACCATTTTATGTTCCCACCAACAGTGAATAAGTGTTCCAGTCTCTCCACAACCTCTCCAGCATTTATTATTTTGTGTTTTTTGCATTAATGCTAGCCTTGTTGGGGTGAGATGGTATCTCATTGTTGTTTTGATCTGCATTTCTCTAATGGCTAATGATCATGAGCATTTCTCTTGTGTCTGTTAGCCACCTGATTACCTTCTTTGGCAAAGTGCCTGTTCATATCCTTTGCCCATTTTTTAACTGGGTTATTTGTCTTTTTGTTGGTGAGGTTTTGCAGTATCTTGTAGATTTTAGAGATTAGATGCTGATCAGACTTGTTGTAGCCAAAAATTTTTCTTCAATCTGTAGGTTGTCTTTTTACTCTTTTGGTGAAGTCTTTGGATGAGCATAAGTGTTTTATTTTCAGGAGCTCCCATTTATCTAGTCTCTCTTGTGGTGCTTGTGCATTGTTACTTATGGTTCTTATTGTGTTTATGCCATGTATTTGGGCTCCTAGCATTGTCCCTATTTTTTCTTCCATTATCTTTACCGTTTTCCATTTTATATTTAAGTCTTTGATCCATTTTGAGTTAGTTTTTGTGCATGGTGTGAGGTATGGGTCTTGTTTCATTTTTTTGCAGATGGATATCCAGTTATGCAAGCACCATTTGTTAAAGAGACTGTCTTTTCCCCAGTTAACAGACTTTGGGCCTTTGTCAAATATCAGCTGCTTGTAGGTGGATGAATTTGTGTCTGGATTCTCAATTCTGTTCTATTGGTCTATGTATCTGTTCTTGTACCAGTACCAGGCTGTTTTGACTACCGTGGCAGTATAATAAGTTCTAAAACCAGGTAGTGTGAGGCCTCCCACTTTGCTCTTCTTCTTGAGTAATGCTTTACTTATTCGGGGCCTCTTCCCTTTCCATATGAAGTTGGTGATTTGTTTTTCCATCTCATTAAAAAATGCCGGTGGAATTTGGAACAGGATTGCATTGTACCTATAGATCGCTTTGGGTACAACTGACATTTTCAGTATGTTGAGTCTACCTATCCATGAGCAAGGTATGTTTTTCCACTTCTGCAAGTCTCTTTCGGTTTCTTGCTGTAGTGTCTTGTAGTTTTCATTGTATAGATCTTTTACGTCTCTGGTTAGGTTGATTCCTAAGTATTTTATCTTCTTGGGGAATGTTGTAAATGGTATTGATTTGGTGACTTCCTCTTCGAGGTTCTCTTTGTTGGTGTAAAGGAATCCAACTGATTTTTGTATGTTTATCTTGTATCCTGAAACTTTGCTGCAATCTTCTATTACTTCCAGTAGTTTTTCTGTGGATTCTCTGGGGTTTTCTGTGTATAGATCATATTATCTGCAAATAGA
>NW_004443988.1:9398169-9426096 GCF_000243295.1 Trichechus manatus latirostris
AGAGTACAATTTTTCATAGTATTCTGTTATGATTCTTTTAATTTCAGTTGGGTCTGTTGTGATATCACCCATCTAGTTTCTTATACGGGTTATTTGCTTCCTTTCTTGTTTTTCTTTTGTCAGTTTGGCCAATGGTTTATCAACTTTGTTGATCTTTTCGAAGAACCAGCTTTTGGTCCTTATCAACTCTTTCAATTGTTTTTCTATTCTCTATTTCATTTAATTCTGCTCTATTCTTACTATTTCCTTTCTTCTGGCACATGAGGGCTTCTTTTGCTGCTCTCTTCTATTTGTTACAGTTGTAGGGTTGATGTTTTGATTATGGCCCTTTCTTCTTTTTGGATGTGTGCATTTATTGCAATAAACTGACCTCAGAGCACTGCTTTTGCTGTGTCCCAAAGGTTCTGGTAGGATGTGTTTTCATTCTCATTTGATTCTATGAATTTCTTTATTCCATCTTTAATTTCTTCTATAACCAGTAGTTTTTGAACAAGGTGTTGTTCAGTTTCCATGGGTTTGATTTTTTTTCCCTTGCTATTTCTGTTGTTGATTTCTAGTTTTATGGTTTTATGGTCAGAAAAGATGCTTTGTAATATTTCTCTGCTTTGGATTTTGTTAAGGCTTGCTTTATGGCCTAATATGTGATCTATTCTGGAGAATGTTCCATGTGCATTGGAAAAGAAAGTATACTTGGCTGCTGTTGGGTGAGTTGAAGTCTCTTACTACTATTGTGGAGCTGTCTGTTGCTCTTTTCAGTGCTGTTAGAGTTTGTTTTATGTATTTTGGAGCTTGTCATGGGGTGGGTAGATATCTATTATAGTTACGTCCTCCTGGTGTATTGACCCTTTAATCATTATATAGTGTCCTTCCTTATCCTTTGTGGTGGCTTTTACTTTAAAGTCTATTTTGTCAGAGATTAATATTGCCACTCCTGCTCTTTTTTGAGTGTTGTTTGTTTGAAACATTTTTTCCAATCCTTTGAATTTTAGTTTGTTTGTGTCTTTAAGTCTAAGGTGTGTCTCTTGTAAGCAGCATACAGATTGTGTTTTTTAATCCAATCTGCCACTCTCTGTCTCTTTATTGGTACATTTAGTCCATTTACATTCAGCGTAATTATTGATAGTTATGAGTTTAGTGCTGTCATTTTGATGTCTTTTTTCGCGTGTTGTTCACAGTTCTTTGTTCCACTTAATTTTTGCGCTGAGTGGTTTTTCTTCATGTATTTTCTTTTCATCTTTTCCATTGTTGTTGATTTTGTGTTTGCTGAGTCTTTGTATTTTTCTAGTTTTTTATTTTGAGTTGTAGGATTGTTAGTTTCCTTTGTGTACTTATCCTCATGGTAGGCTGTACGCAATTACTTATCTTTTGCACATACAGGGCTGCTTCTCACTGGTTCTGGGTGGCCGTGTAGACTCTCTGGCGCTGAGTCTCTCCCGGTGTGGAAAACGTGCCTCCGGAGCAGGGCTGCTTGCCTGTCTCACCGCTCACCCTTGAGCCACTCAGGCCTGAAGGGCTCAGGCTCTCACCGGTACAGGTCTGGCAAGTCCTTGCTGCTTCCGAACCATCTCTCCCTCCCCCTGCCACTTAGTCCAGTTCCTCAACTCTGCCTTTGGCATATATAATCGAATCACTTTTCGAGTTTTTGCTGTAAAAGGGTCCACTGGAAGTGTCTGACTACTCTACCATCTTGGCCCCACCTCCTCAAATATTGGTATTTTGAAAAAAGTTCCCCAAGTGGTTCTGATAATAAACACACACACACACTTTATTTAAAAGTTACTGATCTAAATCCTACAATATTTTGCAACCCAGTTCAAATCAGGGCTTTGAACTAGTTCATTCTGGTTAGAACCCACGCTAAGAAGTTCCCCGGTGACGGTAATGCTGCTGGTTAGGGACCAATTCTGAGAACCACTAGAAGAGCAGTGGTTCTCAAAACTTGTAATACATAAGAATCACCTGGGGATCTTGTTAAAATGTAGATTCTGATTCAGTATATTTGGGGTGGAAATGCAAATTCTCAGCAAGGATTTGAAACGGAACTGGAAGCCCTTGTTCAAATCCCTAGTTGCATCACTGCTATAAAAGCCTTACCTGACCTCATTATCTCCCCATCTTTGGAACTCTAAAAATACCCCTGAGCACTAGTCATATCAGCCTGATATAAGAACGTGGACATACGTGGGCATGTGTGTCTGGCCAGGGTGCCCTCTCTGATGTACCAGACAGGCATTCCCCACCTTTCCCCTAGCTGCAGCTAAGGATGATCCCTTCTTCCCTATCATCCTGAAGACTCTTCCCTACAGCCAAAATCACCCTCATTCTGCTCCCCTCCATCCTGCTGTGAGCTAACCATCCCTGCCAGCAAAGCAGATTACATCCACTGCCCACCCCAGCTTTCTACTCACTTTTTCTCACTACAGTGAACCACAGCTGGTCCACCTAACTAGCTCTAACCTCTAAGTCATACTGCCAGAATCATTCCAGCCAGGGCTTTAAAACCAGACCAACCTGGTGACTAGAGGCCAGTCACTTAAAGCCTCTGAGCCTTCGTTTCCACATCTATAAAATAAGAAAACATTTACAGGATTTTCAGTGGGATTAAATGTGATAATGCCAGTAAAATTTCCTAGCACATAGAACACTTAGGAACCTCTAGCCAGCAGCCTTCCTTCTGCCAAAGGAGCAATGCCCATCATCTGGACATCAGGACATTGGCTCTCCCAGTCAGGTTGGGTTCTGTCTTACTGGGAGCATCCCAGATGTACCCTAACATTACTTGAGTTTGGGATTACTCAACCACATTGTCTGGGTGATTTGCTCAAATTTGGACTGGAAGACAAGGGGCCAGAGTAATCTCTTTTTAGCAATTATAAACTTGTTCTTTGACCTGGTGACACCCTACAAACACACTGGAGGAAAATAGGAAAGTGCTGTGCTAACTGCTGACCAGGCTGCCCTGGAAGAGCAGAGAATGGAAAATAGGGATGCAGACAGGCATGGGAGTGCAGCTCAGCAGGGGATTCCTGTGCAGGAAGGAGAGGGGAAGAAAGGAGTACCTTCTTGCACGGTGCAAACTGGCTTCCAAGTAAAAACCTGAGAGAGCAACAACTGAAGTTCCAGACTCAGGTCCTAGTTTTGCTATTACATCAATGCAATTTAACCTTCCTAGATTTTGACTTCCTCAATTGCAGAGTGAGATTTAAAGTAATTGTATCTTTTAAAAAAAAAAGTTCCTAGCACACTCCCTTTCTTCCTTCCGTCTCTACATTCATTCCAGTGCCACCCTGACAACCAAATCCCTAGACACCATTAACGGTCCTTAGTGCGTGTTCCCACCCCAACCTCACCCCCCCATCTCCTCTCATCCCCGATTATGGAAAAAGCCCCCACCACCTAGGTATCAGAAACCCTGGTGCCATAGTGGTTAAGTGTTGAGCTGCTAACCAAAATGACGGCAATTCAAATCCACCAGGCATTACTTGGAAATCTTATGGGGCAGTTCTACTCTGCCTTATAAGGTCGCTATGAGTCAGAATCAATTGGATGGCAACGGGTTTGGTTTTGGTTTTTTTGGACCCAGGTATCAGAGCCTCTCTCTCTCTCCCAGCTGCCAGTCAAGACTTGGTCTCCCATACGGGGTCCAGGTCGGCTGTGAATTGGAACTAGAACTATGTTTATACTTACTGCTCAGGGTAGTGGAAAACACTGATAGATGTTTTCTGCCATGCCATACTAGAATCCTCAATGGATTTTCCCCCATAAACCTTGTTATAATTGGTGGTTAGAGTCCATATTGCCATGGATACTCTTCCACAGTTACATTAAGGATTAAATTGATTTTGCAGACTGATCTGGGAATTTAACCACTATTTGTACCAAGGTCTCTGTGGGAAAATACATTCTGTGTTCCGAACAATTGACCTTTTGGAATTGATCCAGTTCTTAAGTTGAGGACAGCCTGTACAGTATTATGTTACATTTTTAGCTTCATGTGTGTGCCTTAGAATTGAAGACTCATTAGAGTTAGAAGAAAATGTGGAGATCATTTAGTAATGGACTTATTTTATAAATAATGGAACCGAGGTTCAGAAAGACAGAGTGACTCCTCTGAGGTTATTCAGCTACTTTGGTCTCCCCCTCCAAGCCAATGCTGTTCCCACTCTCCAAATCACTTGGTGGCCATTTTCCCAGACAGCCACTAAACTACTTAAAAGTTGGGAAGATCATGCCTTTCTTCAACACAGAATCAAACACACCAAATGCTTAATTGGTTCATTATTCACTTTGTTTTCAAGGTTTATTCACTGTAAGATTTCCTTGAATAACAAGTACTACTAAAAACCAAAACCAAACTCGTTGCCGTCAAGTCCATTCCGACTCATAGCGGGCATTTCAATTGTAATCTATTCATAATAGACTGAATTTTATTCAAATCAAGATTTAAATAATAATTCAGAAATATTCTATTTAACCAGTGTTTTCTACATAAAAGGACCTATTGGTGTAACCCTGATGAATAGTTTTCACAGTTCACAGGCACAGTTAATTTTAGTTTAAGGAGATACATGCTATTAATTTTAATGTGGTCTTTGGGGGCTGCTATTGCTTTTATAACTACATTAGAACACTGACTACTGCTTTGTTTGTTTCATTTAGCAAAGCCAACTGAACCATACCTATGAAACTCTTCAGAAGTAAACCTTCTCCCACTGAAAAGGTGAATCACATATGCTTTGGACATAATGTATCATCATTAGAAACAAAATATTTAAATTGTTTTATTCAAAACAAGCTCTCACATTTTGTATACTTTTCTTCATCACCAAATACATTTAGTTATTTCCTCATATCTTATTTGAATGAGCAGGATGGGAGCACACTGAGAGACATTCTCATATATGTAGATGACATGGTTTTATTGTAACACACTAGGACTGACCTAAATAGAAAACTGGCCCTGTAATCTAATTACAAGGGGGGAAACAAAAGAAGCAGTAGAATAAGGGCCACATATCAGCTTCTCATAAATTAAATAGTCATCATTTGTGGTGGCTGTCCATCCAACTTCAACGGACTTGCAATTAACAGTTCTCTACAGCACGTTAACTCCTTCCATCACCTACACATTTATTTTGCAGTCAGTTTATTTTGAAGGATATAGCAGAGAGTTACCACTAAGGGTTTGTGTGTAGGTTGGGGGTGGGGTTATCCATTAAGGGTAAGGGAAAAGGCATTAGATTATGCTCGATTTATAATTTTTCAGGCTAATACGACTGAAGGCATTCCTCATGATTTAGCTGAGAATTTAGGACTGTATTACTCTCATCTATGGACTGAAATGAACCCAGAACTAAATCTTAAGGAAAAATCTCGGCCCTGCTGGATAAACTCCCTCAGCCCACCTCTGTATGAGATGGTGGCCTCCTACCGATGCATGTGTCCTGGTCTGGGTTCTCAACTTTCTTTAGCTGAGCTAACTACAAAAGCCTATGACATTTGATATATCGAATGGCTGCCCCCCAGGTACATCTAGTAAACTTAAGAACATATTGCTACTTAAGACTTATTAAATACTTGATTGTGAGGAATCATATTTATGGGAGGACAGTCCAATGAATGCCCATTCATTCATTGAAAAGCTATCTTGGATTAAGCCAGGGCAGCAAACACAACCTCTGCATTTTGCCACGTAACCCTACTCATTTCCATATCATGTTGGCCAATACTGAGAGGCATTATAAGAAAAATACCCCTATGAAAGTCTTCTCTGTCTTTACTACAGGGAGTTATGAGGCTGCTGTTTACTGTGTTCCATAGTGCTTTCTTTCTGGACCTTCCATAGGGACATCTCTCTGGTCTCAGTACAGTGATGGTTAGGTTCCTCTAAGCACTGCTCTGCCTTTATCAAATCGGCACCAGCATGTCCCAGGCATTACCTGCTAGTAAGTACAAATTAAATCACATTTTTAGTAAGATCCCCAAATCATGATGCTGCAAGCCCCTGACCATTAGGAAGTCCAAGTAAAGATCAAGGGGTTCCTTCCACAAACATTTCTGTAACTACCCAAGGATACTGACATGTGTGACCTAAATGTCTTCCTGCACCCAAGGATGTGCTGGTAAATGTTTAACATTTGGCTCTCTAGAGGGAAAAGCTATGATTTGTAGCATTTACTGATTTCATTGGTGTAAATACTTCCCTCATGGCAAATTTTAAGTAATCAATATGATGTCAGTGAACACGGAATTTGGAAGACAGATAGATATATATGTTGTATATATTCAGAAATAATACTGGAAAATGGTTGTCTGTGGCTGGTGAGATTATAGTTTTTTTTTTTTTTTTTTCCATTTTCCAAATTTCCTTCAATAAACATATTTCACTCTGGAAAAAAAGAAAGATACTATGGTGGCAAATATGACCCGAACTGATGTGAAGCTAATTGTAGTATTTATCTTACTCGATGTTAATCTTCATATGATTTTGTTCAAGCTGCTGGGGTATTAAGTAACATACAGAACATGTACCAGTTTACCTTAAAAATCTGAAGAGCACTAAATTCTGATATAGTTCTTTGGGAGAGAGATCCCACAGAAAATTTATTGGGTCCCTAGTGATATAGCTCTTTCATTTTTATAATTGCTTTTTCTTTCCCAGGATTCTAAGGCAGTGGAAAACCTGGGCAGGGGGGAGGGAAGAGAAGTGGACATCTGCAGACAGTACTCAGAACCACTCTCCAATCCCTTCTGACCCCAGGACTCTGCTCTGAGACTGGCCTCTCTTCTCTCAGAATCTCACTTCCTCTGTGGGGATATATGCCATTTAAACATGGCTGCACTATTGACAACTGCAGCCCCCACAGGCATCTATGCTGCACAGCATGTTGAGACTTGTCCCCAACATGTGGAGACTTGTCACGATGTGTTTTCCCAAACCTACTGTCCCTTTACTGATTGGCTTGTTTACCTGAATTCCTTCTCCCTTGCCTGCACCCAAAGCCCATTGTTCTGTTAATTGCTTTATTGCTTGCTGTATTGATTATAAAATAAACTCCTGGGACTGAGGCGGGGGTCTACTCCTCAGAGTGACCCTCCTGGCCCCACTTCTCTGTAAGAGTTGTGGCATGGTTACTGTCTCCACCACTCGCTGTGACATTCCTCTCGGTGCAATCCAGTTTACTTTGGGTATCCCTTGTCCTTTACATATGTCTGCATATATTTAAACCATAATCGTAGACAAGGCTCAAAATTTTTTTTCATGGAATTCAGCAGCCCCATGAAAATTGGAGAATAGTTGTTCCCAAGCATTCTGTAACTCTTAAAGAGGCTCATGGAAGAGATTCAGGTAAGTGGCACCCAACTCCACAAGTGTACTCATAGTTCCAGCTCAGCTAAAATATCTACTCCACTTAAAACTGATCTTTTCTTTGGTTGCTAGAGAGCTTAGGGTCATATTTGTGGCCTCTCTCTAGCAAACCAATAGGGCCTTACATTTTGCATACAAAACTGCCACTCCCAGTTTCCTTTTGTCCTGTTTTTCTCTGTACTCAAACCAAACCCACTGCCATCCGGTCAACTGACTCATAGCAACCCTATAGGACAGAGTAGAACTGCCCCCATCGGATTTCCAATGCTGTAAATCTTTATGGGAGCACACTACTACATCTTTCTCCTACAGGGCAGCTGCTGGGTTTGAACTGCCACCTTTCCGTTAGCAGCTGAGCTCTTAACCACTGTGCCACCAGGGCTCCTTATTTTTCTCTGTACTTATTTTTAATCTATCCTGCTGCATATATTTATATAAGCTACCTTAAATCCCTTCTTCTAGAATAACGCAGGGTATAAATACATGTACTTTAACAGAACAAGATACAGCGATGAGGAGCCATTTCTTCATTTCCATCTGCTGCAAGCTGAGCTGGTGGTGAGTCTGTGAAAGCTACTTCAGACAGGACCACCACTACAGCTTGCTACCTGTTCTCCTATGATCACTGTCAATGTACAAGCTATATCCTAAAATGAAGGAAGAGAAACCTAGGAAAGAAAAAAAAGATTAGGAAATGCTAGCTCTGTGTGAGTGATCTGGACCATTACAAAATACTTGGTTGGACAATGCTTTTTTCTAAAACTTTTGGTTTCTACTATCTAAAGCTTATGACATAGCACAAGCATGCTTAAGCAGCTCAGCTCACCTACAGCTCACATACACACATCACAGCAATTAAGTGTGCATGTTGTGGCTCTAGATGCCTGGGCTTGAATCCCAGTGCTGCCATTTATTTCCTTATTTGTATGATTTGGGGCTAGGCATTTAACCATTCTGTGCCTCAATTAATCTCATCCACAAAGTGAAGATAAAAATAGTACTTACCTCATATGGGTGTAAAGATTAAATAACAAGTGTATAACACTTAAAATAGTGTCAGCACATACAGGGATCTCAATCCATGTTAGCTATTATTAGTGATATGTGAGTGGGAGAAGCCCTGCCTTGAGCTTAGGGCAGCATCTGTCTGAATTTTGGAAAAACACCTGAGGAATGAGTAAACATGGTCTGGCCAACTCCTAGAACAGACCAAAAACTCTGGCTTAACTCTCTTCCTCCTGCCTTTCTAGAACCGGTTTTATGTGGTGGAAAAGAACAGCCGGAGAACCAATCTTTCTGAGCCTTCGTATTGCTCCTTCTCCCTCTCTTCTATGTGCCAGACACAAAGATAAATGTTTTTACTCTCTAGGAGCTTAGCGTCCAGTGTGGAAGATAAATGCATAAACAATTACAACGTAGGATGATTAAGCAAATTAATGGAGGTGTGAACAAAAAAGCATTGTGGAAAAATGGCATCCACAGGGTGATAAAAATGTATGTGAAAGCCCCATGTGAAAGCGGTACTCATTTAAAATATTCTTATTGTTGACCTTTCCGGGGCCCACTTTAACATTTACTTCATCCAGGGACACTTGAGGAACTAGCCTTGTGGAACAGTTGTGTACAAAACCCCTTATTTGCAATGTTAAACTTTTCCAGTAGAGTAACACCTTGCTTTCGACACACGCGAACCTGGGTTTCAAACATGGGTAACTGCAGTCTACGCTTCCCGGTTAACGAAAACCTGAAGAATTTCTTGCAAAACCAGGGAGTGAAACCAAGCAAAAAAAAGCGATGCGAGAAGACACAACCACTGCGTCTGCCCAACGGCGCAGGACTGAGCAGCCGGCAAAAACCGGGGGAAGGGCAACCCTGTCTACGCACGCCCTGCGTAATGGGAGCCTCCTCGGCGCAGCAAATCCCCAGACTCTCTCGGGCGCCTGCGCTGCTGCGGGGATTCAGCGCAGGGGAAGTGGAGGGAAAGGGCAACGCACCTGCGCTAAGGCGGCGGCCGCGGGCGAGCAGAGTGCAGTGCGATTGCGCCAGGACCGGGGCGGCAAGGGGAGTCGCGAAGGGGTGCGCGGCGCGCCTGCGCGTACGATTGCGTGGCGCGGCGGCGGCGAAGGGCTTGGTGGAGTGGCGCTGCGGGTGGGGCAGTGGCGGCGCTGGTGAGCTTTGCGGAGTTGGGCGGTGCCGAGGAGGAGGTGGTGGCTGGGTCTGACGCGACCCGGTTCGTGGGGCCCCGTTTGTTTATTTATTTATTTATTTATTTGTGTGTCTCTGCGTGTGCGTGCGCTCTAACTGCTTGGTGGGGAAGGGGCGGGGGGAGGGCGCGGGCAAAGGGGTAGTTGGAACCGGGGTCGAAACGCCGCGTGACTTGTAGGTGAAAGAACGCCGCGTCGTCGCCGCAGCCTCTGCCGCCAAGAAGCCCTTGTTCCCGCTGCCGGGAAGGAGAGTCTGGTGCCGACAAGATGGCGGACGGGGAGCTGAACGTGGACAGTCTCATCACCCGATTGCTGGAGGGTGAGTGCGGAGCCGGGGCTGGAGGGAGGGGGCAGCGCCTTCATCCCCCCGCTTCCCCTTCTACCGGCGAAACCGGGGAGGGACCCTCTTTGCCGCCCCATGAGCAGCGTCTCCAGAGGGAAGCGGGGCGAACGAGCCGAGGCGTCCGCGGAGGAGGGGGCGAGGAGGCTTGTTGGCGCGGGAGCGGCCTCCGAGAACTCGGGCTGGGGGAGGCTGTGCCCACCGGGCCGCCGCGTCGGGCGCCGGGGAATGATTTTCTTTGGGACGGAGGAGCGCTGATCTGGTTTATGAGGAGCCGGTCTGCGAGGAGACAGCCTTTAAGAAGGGTTCCTGGGTTCTCCTCCCTGTAGTGTTCGGCACTGGTGAACCTTTCCAAGGAGGGTGCGACGATGCGTGCTAGTGTGCGTTGTTTGTCCGTGAAATGTGTATTCTGTGTTCTTTCTGCTTTGGCCTTTGGTGTTTCAAATTGTTCCGGAAGTGAATTTTACAAAAATCTCCTTAATATGATTGTTTAATCTGCTGCTCAGCATTTTTATATGCTATGGAAAGAACTCTTTAAGGAGAGGATAAAACTAGCGGGAGCTGAATATCTACTATTTATTATTTAGTTTTTTAAAAATAGGTAAAATAAAATCTTTGATCGGGTTGAAGAGTCACGTAAGAAATCCGAAAAGTAGTTACGTTTGCTGAAGGGATTGGCCTTTGGGTTTGAGAGTTTAACAAGTTTAAGCAGAATTTAATTTCTGAACAAAGTTAGTAAAGGTCCATCGTAAAGCTTTTCTTGTATTTGAAAGGTTTTACAGTCTTATTAGCATTTTAAGTTCCTGGTCCATGATAGTTTTTATTGAATAGTTTTATGTTGGTAGGAGGATGGTGGGGGAAGGTTGGGGGAAAAGAGAAGAACTGGAGAGGGAGTTGAACGTATTGATTTATTGAAGGAAAATTTTCAAAATTAATCGCAGTCTTCTGCCGATGACTGTCTTTACCCTAAAATTTGCGTCATCGCTAATTGCTTCGTGAGTGTGTAGAAGAGAAATTAAGCGTTTTTAAAAATTTAGAGTTTTTGTCAGGTACAGTCAAAGGATTGTATGTACATTAACTGCTGTTTGCTTTCAAATTATCTGGAGATAATTGTTTATCACAGTGAGGCCGTATGTACTTAAATTTGGAAAATTCACCAAAGAAGGTTGTGTGATTTGGGGAGGGTACTAGTTCCTTTTTTTCAACTAGTATAGGTATCTAAAACATCAGTTCTGTATGTACCCGTTGTGTAACCAAATCCAGTGTATTTGCACCATATGTATAAACTTTCTAACAATCTCAAGGCTGAATGGGAAGCAGAGTTTTCCCAGGAACTCTTACTTACTTTTTCCTTTACTATCAAGTTATTCTTGAGAGGCCCTCTGGTGCCTGCAGTCAGTGTTCACTACTTCAGACTTTGTGGACCTTTAACAGATGTGAACATCTTGCTGGGTCTTTGACTGTGAGAAATTTGTTTTGAAAACGATTGTAGAGATTTTGTAGTTGTGCATTGTCGTAAGAGGGAAAAATAGTTTTTTAGAATTTTAATATCTTGATAATCTTTAGGGAAGTTTAGGCCTATCACCATTTTTATACCTTTTAAACTTTGCTAGTAAACTTAAATATTTTTAAAATCTGATGTTTGTATCTCAACTTTTCATATATTTTATTTATTTAAATACTTAGTATATATTTATATACTTTGTAGGCATAGAATATGCATTTTAAAATGCTTGAACTGGAACCTTTTAAGTCAGATCCACTTTTTATGATTACAGATACTTATGAAACTTCACTAGTGGATTTTCCAAGGTTATTGGAAAAAAAGATGATGGGAAAAGTAGCCCAAGTGATTCCGTTTTTTTGTGTGTGTGTCTGTGTGTGTATGCAAATTAAATGTTTCTGTCTCTTTTGGGGCAGTCTTTTTTTTTTTTTTTTTGGTGTAATTCTAGTCCAGTCACATTTTCCCTTTTTAACTTAACATAGCATTTATTGACCTCTTCTGTGCCAGGCACCAGGAATCTAAAGATAAAACACTGTCTCTTTACTCAAAGAGCCCTCAGTCTAAACAAGTGATTCTCAGGTTTTTTCCAGCCTCCTCTCTGTTCATATGTTCAACACATTCCCATTTGTCAAGAGTTTCATTAGTTCTTAATTTCTGAGGAAGCATGATTAGTTTGACAGTGCCTCCTCCTTGAGATTCTCAAATTCCCCAGGCCTCCTTTGCCGCTGCCCCCCCACATCTCGATCCATTCAAAGATAGTCCATAGCATACTTAACTTTTCTAGTAATTGTTTATAGTCCTCAAATAAAGTTTTTTTTGAACACCTTGGTTTTTAGTGGTGTTACATGCTGACTAAATTTAACTCAAATTCAAATGATGGTCTTTTGTAAACCTGCCCAGTAGAATATCCACAGTTCGGGATTTGTTTGTTTTTTAAGTCTCAATAAAAGTACAAGTTAAAATTTGGCCAGAATTTGTCTACGTTAGGGGGAAAAAAATTAGCAGGACTTGATCTCATTTTAAAATGCTGATTGTAGTTCTACAGCATATTCTCGGTTCTTTTTTACTGTATCAAATTGTCTGTCAACTATAATATACTTTTACCACCTACATTTTATGAGTTGCTTTGTATTTTGCTATTTCAGGTAGGCATACTTTATACCTATCATTGCTGTACTATTTTCAAAGAGCATTTGGAACATTTTAATAAAATGTTTATGTTATTTATGCAAAACAATATACACTTTTCTTCAGTATGTTTTCTTGGGTTAAGTTTTACTCAGAACTAAAATCTAAAGATACACCATACCACTTTATCCCCTGTAATGGTCCTGCCACCACATTCTTGTGGCTTTTCATATTGCTGCTGCTGATTCTTTAAATTGAAACTACTCCATATGAGTATACTGGAAAAATGAGTAAAAGCTTTTTACTTAGATCAGTGATTCTCAAAGGAATTAGGACGGAAGTGTAGCAGAATCACCTAAGGAATATTTTTCAAACTGTAAATGGTTTATTTTGGAACAGGTGAAATGGGATGAGTAGAAACTGGTGTACAGGCAGTGCCCAGGTTACATACAAGATCAGTTCCTAACTGTGTCTTAAGTCACATTTGTAGGTAAGTCAGAACAGGTGCATACGGGTCTTATTTAGCCTTACTTAGGTGCAAGAAATAGGAGCCCTCGTGGCGCAGTGGTTAAATGTTCAGCTGCTAACCACTAACCCAAAAGTTGGCAGTTCAGACCCACAGGAGAAAGATGTGGCAGTCTGCGGCTGTAAAGATTTACAGCCTTGGAAATCGTATGGGGCAGTTTCTTCTGCCCTGTAGGGTCACTATGAGTCGGAACTGACTCCATGGCAGTAGGTTAGTGCGAGAAAAAGCTCAAAGCCTTTTCAGTGATTTAAAAGCTGCACGTGCAGCAAGTGAGGGCGATTATTAGTTCATTCTTTTCAAAGTGAGAGCAAGTTTACATAACATTAAGAGCAAGTACAGTTGTCCTCCAGTGTTCATAACCTGAGGACTGCCTGTATTTGGGAGGAGGTTAGTGTGAAAAACTTAACCAGTGATTAAGATAGTGCCACTTCTGTTCCCATCCACTGACTTCTAAGCTAGACTTGATCCAAGTGTTAAACTGGGCTCTCCCAGTTGGTAATAATTAACGTATGCCTATAATATATAGGGCACTATATAAAAAAAAAAAAAACCTGTTGCCATCAAGTCGATTCTGACTTATCGTGACCCTATAGGGCAGAGTAGAACTGCACCATAGGCTTTCCAAGGAGCGGCTGGTGAATTTGAACTGCCGGCCTTTTGGTTAGCAGCTGAGTTAACCACTGTGCCACCAGGGCTAATATATATATATATATATATATATATATATATACACACACACACACACACAGACGTACGTACATATATGTATATATATATAAAACTGTGTGCATATGTGTATGTGTATCTGGGATTTACTTTTTTCTGATTGTAAAAGTAAGGTGTGTTTATTGTAGAAAACTTGAGAATTACTGAAATATAGAGGGGGAAAGAAGTCCCCCGTACTTCCACAATGCAGAGATAACTCCTTTTGAAATTTTAATATATTTTTGTGTTCACATACTTTACATAATTAGAATATCCTTTATGCAGTTTTATGAGTTTTTCATGTAGCACTATGTCATGAACATTTTTCCTTGTCATTGAAATATCTTCGGAAAGATTTCAAAAGCTGTTTGCTGTGTCTTAGAAGTTTTCCCAAAGTGTTTATTACTTTACCAAAAAACTGAACCTTGAATATTACAACATAAGTTGTAGAATATTAATATTGTATAAGCTTCCATGGCAGTATATGATTTTGTTTCTATTTTTGACCCACTAGTGGCTTTATGGAACCCTGGTGACAGTGGTTAAGAGCTCCGGCTGCTAACCAAAAGGTCAACAGTTCAAATCACCAGCCACTCCTTGGAAACGCTATAGGGCAATTCTACTCTGGCCTATAGGGTTGCTATCAGTTGGCATTGACTCGATGGCAGTGGGTTTGGTTTTTTGGTTTTAGTGGCTTTACGGAGCCCTGGTGCCATACTGGTTAAGCATTCAGCTGCTAACTAACAGGGCGGCAGTTTGAATCCACCAGCTGCTCCTTGGAAACCCTGTGGGGCAGTTGTACTCTGTCCTGTAGGGTCGCTATGTGTCCAAATCCACTCGATGGCAATGGGTTTGGTTTAGTGGCTTTATGAAGATCTTGGGATGTATGTGTTCTTGTCTTCTAATCTATGTTTCACTTGACCTCAACTTTTCAGATGTCAGACTTTATGAAACTACTGTGATCATTTAGGAATCCTGGGTGGCACAAACAGTTAAGCACTCAACTACCAGCTGAAAGGTTGGTGGTTCAAACCCTCCCAGAGGCAGCTCAGAATACAGGCCTGGCAGTCTGCTTCCGAATAGTCACAGCCTCAGAAACCCTATGGAGCAGTTCTACTCTGCACACATGGGGTTGCCAAGAGTCTGAATCCACTCAACAGTAACAGCAACATGATCATTTAATGTGTATTTCCCTTTCTTGTGAATCATGTGCTGTTTAAGATTCAGTTAAGCTGACAGACTAAACAAGTAGCACGTATTCCACTTAGGTGTCCTTTTGGAGGTTAAAAAAAAAAAAAGGACTGTATTTGAACACCAGAATAGATTAATGAAACTAAATTAAAGCCGCTTTTTGTTTTTTTAATAACAGCTTTATTGAGATATAATTCACACGTCATATAATTCATCTATTTATAGTGTACAATTAAATGGTTTTTAGTATGTTTACAGAGTTATACAACCATCACCACAATCAACTTTAGAACATTTTTGTCACTGTCCCCCCCTAAAGAAAAACCCTGGACCCATTAGTCACTACCCTTTTTCCCCCAGCCCCAGGCAATCACTAATCTACCTTCTCTCTCTAGATTTGCCTATTCTGGACATTACAATAAATAGAATCATGTAATATGCGATCTTTTGTGTCTGGTTTCTTTCACGTAGCATAATGTTTCCAAAGTTCAACCATGTTGTTGCATATATCACTACTTCATTCCTTTTTATGGCTGAATAATACTCCATTGTATGGATATACCACATTTTATTTATCCATTTATCTGGCACTGGTCAATTGGATTGTTTCCACCTTTTGACTATTATGATTAATGCTGTGAACCTTCATATACAAGCTTCAGTGTAGACATGTTTTTTTAGTTCCCTTGGGTATATGCCTAGGAGTAGAATTGCTGGGTCATATGCTGTGTTTAACCTTTTGAGGAGCTGCCAGACTGTTTAAATTTAAAGTCCCTTTCTGATTAAATTGTTTCATTTTGACTCCAGCAGTCAAAAGGTTAGGTAGGTTGAAGGAAGTGCTAGTTGCTGCCCTCAACTTCAGCTTGAGGGGGAGGGGGATGTTGTGGTAGATCTGAGGCCAGACCTGGTGAAAAGGGGTAGGCTGGGATGGGAGTAGGGGCAGTCATTTGAGGGATACTTTAATGATTATTATCTCTTCTTGGATGAGAGGTTAGAGGCGGCATAAAGGTGGTGGTGTAATTTTTAACTGATTCAGAGATTAAGTTTATTTTGTTTTCATTAATTAGTTCTAGCAAGTGAGGGGAACTTTGACAGTTTGAAGAAGTAGCCTGGAGGTGTTTGATTTTGCTGTTTGAATGCAAATAGCATTGAGGAAGCTGGAGCTTTTCTAGTAAATGTCTAAGGATTCACTGACCATATCTGTTATATACCTAGGTCTAAATAATCAGTTTGTATGTTGTGCTTTCCAGTAAAAAAGACATTCTGTTTAAAAAAATAAAAAGTGGCTAGATCAGCTTGGAACTAAAACAGTCATGCAAATGCTTGTCTTTGAGACAACCGTTGTACTTTGTTACACAGCTGAAGTACTTTATGGGTACTTTCCATTTCATCATACAGAATATTAAAAAGATGTATGTGTACTCAAGAGTCGAAATTTAATAAAATTGATAATTTGTACTGCTTCATCAAGGGTATTAAGTGAAGCTGGCTTGTATTTGTTTTTACTGCAAGTGTGTGGCACTGAGGAACAAAACACAGTGACTACCAGCACACTTTGGTGCCACTGATTTGATTTGTGTTAAAGTGCCAGCAGTTTTACCCACCCTTGCTTTTGCCCCATCAATTCATTTGCAACACATTGAAAAAAGGGATCATGCTTTGAGAGCCATTGGGCTAGGGCACTCCTTCCTCTATTTCTGAAACATCTAGTCTTCCCCCATCTGTTTACCACTTTTCTTCTCTACTCATTTCTCATTATGGTGGCTATTTACCAGTGTATCTGAAGTGATTTTTTTTTTAACTTACAGTGACTCATAGACTCTAGTGAAAATTCATAAGCATCATGGTCCTTCTCAGAAAAATATATATGTTCATGTACACACATAATATTACAGATAATTTGGGATGTCATACAGAGCTCCTGAAGGCCATCTGTGGGCTCTAAACCCACATTAATTATTCGTACCAGATATTCTTAAGATGAATTGAAATTACAGCAGTGGCCTAATTCTTTTCATTTAAAACCCAAATTCTACATTTTAGCCAATTGTAAACATTTTTATTTTTCTTCCTTTCTATTTCTTAAAGCAGACTTTTGGGCTAAATATGGAGGAATTGATGGGGAAAAAAGTGAGTAAATCTGAACTTACTTTAACTTTTCCATTAATTAGTATGTCACCTTAAGTGAATTCTTTTTTTGGTGGAGGTCAGTTAAGTGGGAGTTAAAATATCAAAGGTTAATGAAGATTACTAAGATTTCATGGGGCAGACATGCTTAACGATGGTGGAATCAGTCTCTTTTTATCACCATCCTTTCCATTTTAGAAAAGGCAGTTATTAGTAAGAAATTGGAGCCCTAGTGCTACAGCAGTTAAGAGCACAGAAAATCGGCAGTTCGAATCCACCAGCTGTTCCTTGGAAGCCCTAGGGGGCGGTTCTGCTCTGTCTTATAAGGTCGCTGTGAGTAGGGATTGACTCGATGGCAACAGGTTTGGTTTTTTGGTTTTGGTTAAGTAAGAAATTGCTAGAGAAAATAGCAGATGGTTATTGAAAGATAAATTGTGTGTGTGTGTTTACACGCGCATAGTTTTATATATATATACACACACACCCTTTGTAATTTAAAGACACTTCTGCATTGAAAATTTTTTACATAAATATGTGAAATTCAAAATATAGTGGTTGAGTATAATTTTTTATAATAATGAGATGAGTGGAGTTCTTTTGGGAGAGAATAACATTTGACTTAGATGGCATTGAAAGTTGGTGTTTCCTATCATAAAAATTGACTGCAAATCAGTTAATGCTGACCTGTCATGAGATTTTTACATATTTCATCTTGGAAGATCTTTTCATGGAGATTGACTCAGTGGCAACTGCAGGTACTGCAAAATACTGATGTCAGTCCACAAACATGATTTTGATTGAGCATATGGAAAGCATTTGTACAATTCTGTTAGATTCTTTTCTTGATATTTTCTTTTTAACATGTTACTACATTGCAGATTAATCACTTCCCGTAGAAGATTAGGTGGAAGCTCCTTAACTGCACAATTAAATGGATTTTGATACATGGAAATGTCATTTGCACTTACATCAAGGTCCAAAAAGCAGTGCTGGAACTGAGTTTGACCTCAGAAAATTAATTGGCTGCAAATTTGTGTGGGAATGAAGATCTTACTCTCACTTCTTGTTTTAACTTTTGATAGCACAAGCAATGTATAAATAGTTTAATATTGTGACTCAAACATTAGTTGTCAGAATGACTTACAGTATAATTTCATATATAAGCATTGTTTTACCTTGTAATTTTAGGTTGAATTCATTAAGAAATACGAAATCTGCAGCAAAAGCTAATTCCAAAGCCATTCAATGCTTGATAATAGTGATTGAGGTTAAAGGTAGTTCTCATTCAGAAAAATTTCAGTCTTGGCCCTGAGCTCCAAAAAAAAAAAAAAAAACACAATGAAACTTAGCCACTGCTAATCCATGGACTGCTGTGTGGTAGGATAAGTCAGAATATTACTTTCTGTTACTGACAAATGTTTATAGAACTAAAACGGTTAAGTCCATGAGACCAAATGAAGTTTACCATTGATACTGCTGATTCAAATAACACATGATAGATTAAAATGCTTTTCCACAGAGTAGCTGCTGTTGAATAACCATAGACTTTAAATGCCTTACATTTTCACAGACTTTATCAATTTGTCCATCTAAGCTGTATTTAGAGCCCTGGTTGCACAGTGGTTAAGAGCTTGGCTGCTAACCAAAAGGTTGACAGTTCACATCCACCGGCCGTTCCTTAGTAACCCTGTGGGGCAGTTGTGCTCTGTCCTATAGGGTTGCTATGAGTTGGAATCAACTCGATGGCAGTGGGGTGGTTTTTTTTTTCTTTTTTAAGCTTTATTCGGCTCCACTCGTATTTTTACCACCATCAGTTGTAACACATCTTAGCAGATTCCCCTTCAAGTTGTTCCAAATTAGTTTTCTCAACTTTAAAAATATTCTTGCCTGTAGCTGTCCCACATGGATTATTCATAGAGGCCAGCTCTTCAGCCACTTCAGATTCAGCATTGACTCCGCTAATAAACAACAGCTGAGCAGTATCGGTAACATCTGTCAGCTCATCAGGAACTGAAGAAAAAGCCTTTGAAATCATGTCTTGTTTTTTTGTTTAAATTGTTTATTGATGTTGCCCCAGTGTCCTCAACTGTTTTAAGCACTGTTCTTGCCAAGAGTTTAATAGTCTTAAACAAGTTTATTTTCTCAGGAGACATTTCTTCAGCATCTCCAATCAGACACAATTTAACTAACACGATAGTTAAATGGCTTTACTTACTTGGCTAACAAATTAGGCAGTTGGAAACTTATTTTGGTAGCAACTTCATTTTTATCTTTTTGTGTGTAGAAATTCTGCTGTGATGAGATATTCTGCTTTAAATTTTCTTAATTTTTCTGATCATTGCTTTCCGTGATGAATGTTTAGTCTGGTAACCTGGGCACAAATTGTATTCTTTTAGCACAGTTATGATGTCATTATAACAATGCTTTGCCAGCTAATTTTATAATGGTATAATCCACACTCCACTATCCCCTAAAAGCGCAACATTCAAAGTCCGCGTGTCTTATTTTGACACAATAGATATGCGCTGGTAATAAAAGTAAAATAAAATGTCATAGTATGGCAGTATGCATGGAATTCAAAATATTGTCAAAGTTATAAGTACATCTCTTCAATTCATAGTACACTGAACAGTGTGAAGCAATAAGAGTGCAGTATACAGTCTCTATTGCAGCTATTCAATTGTCATTGTAGTGCAGAAGCTCCCATAGATAGTACTTAAATGAGTGATTGTGTTCCAGTAAAACTTTATTTATGGACACTGAAATTTGAATTTCATATATGTTTTGTGTGTCACAAAGTATTATTCTTTGTGTTGTTGTTATTTTCAAACCATTTAAAAAATAATAAAAATCACTCTTAGCCCACAAGCCATGCAAAAGCAGGCAGTGGGCCAGATTTAGCCTACAGGCCATACTTTTCTGAACCCTGATGTTGTATTTCTTTTTCTCCTTTCTGATGTAAACATGATAGTGCAGAAAGGTCACCTTACTAAGAGTCAAGAGTCCTGTGACTGGTTCTGTCAGGTAAAATATGAGGTTAGGACTCCTGTTGTCTAGTCCTTCGCAAGGTATACTCAAAATTCTTTATGACTGTTTGAATTTCTAGAGTGTAACCAGTGGTCATATTTTGCGTGCCTCTTCTGTTCTTACTTGAGCAGACATTTCGTTGTTGAAGAACCACCAACACAGGAAATTCTGGAGGGGTTGTGTTCTTTAAGAGAAGCCCGACATGAGCTTATCAGTCACCCTGGCTTTTTTCCTGGAGGCATTTCCTAGTTCGTGGCATAGGGGACTAGAGCTCAGTCAAAAAGTGGTAGTCTTATTGGCCTAGCAAGACAGAGGTTGAAGTTTGGGGATGCCAAAGAAGTTGGAAATTAAGTGACAAAATCCAGGAGAAGAAGGAAGGAACCACATAGACACCAGCATCAAAGTTCACTGATTGATTCATAAGCTGTACATGTATAAGAGAACGTTCTAAGAAACTCAGCGTAAATGGCAGCTGAGAAGCTAAAAATCTGAGCAGAGTGTTCAGCATCACCCTAGTGCCTGGGAGGCAGAGGTTGAAGTTCAAATTCTGCCAAGTTAGAATGGCCTTATTATACCCTGAGTTTTCCATTGGGACCCCATTAGTGCCGCTCACTAAGATTGAGGGCAAAACTGAATAGACCAGCCCTCAAGATTATCTAGGTGAATCACTGGTATTCTAATCTTCTGCCAAAAAGAAATAACCCTCTTTAGAGGAAGATGTCATCCAGAGCCTCTACTATTTTTCATCCATAACCCAATATTCCATGCAGTGAAATACTAACAGGACTAATAGAACTAATTGACCAAAATCAAGAGGAAAACCATGGAAACAAATCTATAGGTGATTCAAATATTAAAGTTATTACACAGAAATTTTTATATAACTTGATTAATGTGTTCAAGATAAAAGAGGAAGAGATGGGAGAGTTTTATCAGAAACCTAGAGGCCATGAAAAAAAGAGTCAAATGCAAACTTTAAAATTGAAAAAAATGCAAAACTAAATTTAAGAATTTGACTGTTGTGTTTAGCAGCAAATTAGAAACATCAGAAAAGAGGATTCAGGGGCAGAGCCAAGATGATAGGCCAGTCAGATGCACTAAGCCATTCCTCTGCAACAAAGACCCAAAAAACCAAGTAGAACAGATATAGTCGTCGATCCTGGAAGCCTGACTTTTCAGCAGAGGGATAAAGTATTAGATCAGAAGCCACGGAGAAGAAGAAACTGATCGAAAAGAGTGAAGGAGTAGAGAGATACATATGGGAGGCTCCCTGCCAACCAGCACAGGACAGCATGCCCATCTTGGGCCAAAGCCAACAACCCTGCATGAAGAACGCAGAAAGGCATCTTCACAGAATTCTCAATAGGAGATATAGAAACAGCAGGGACACACCCTGAGCAAAGTAAGATCCTGTTTGCTGCTCAAGAAAGTGCCCAGACACTCTCACACGGAAACCAGAGGAGCACGCTCCTACAACACCCACCCTTCTGGTGAATAGCAGCATGAACCACCCCATCCTGGCAGCCCCAACTGCCAAAGACCAAAGTACAAACTCCTCTTTACTTTCCCCAACCTAACCCCATCTGCCCTCCTTTTGTCCCCCCGTCTGCCTCTCTCCTGTGTCTTGCTGCATCGTGGCCCTGAGCGGAACTGGCCCTGCACTACCTCCCTCTGTGCCACAGCCCTAAGTGGAACCAGCCCCACACCACCTCCCTCCCTACCAGCTCTACCCCCGCATTGCACCACAGAAGAATGACCCGTGCCTCTGTCCAATATCAAAACATATGAAAAAGCAGGACAAGATGGTTCCGGCAAGTGACCAAAATAAAGCACGAGATGACCTTCTGGCAGAAGAAAAAGCACTAGAACTACATGATATGGAATTCAAAAGTCTAATAGTCAGGGCTTTCCAAGATATTAGGAAAGAGATCAAGAAAAACACAGACAAAACTAAAAAAAAAAAAAAAAAAAAAAAGACAAAACAGTGGAAAACAGAAAAAAAAAAAAAAACAGCCAAAATCAAGGAAAACGCAGACAAAGCAGTAGAGAATCCAGGAAAATAATATTTAAGAACAAAATGAAAAAATAAATGATTAGAAGTCATACCAAAACAGCAATTAGAAATCTAAAAAATTTAACATTTCAGAAATGGGCAGCTCAGAATGTTTTAGGAGTAGTGAATTTGAAGAGTGGAAGACAGAATCAGCAGAATTCAAGACAAATCCATTGATGCCACTTTGAGGAAAAATCAGAGAAAAGAATGAAGAAACCCCAAGAATTATGTGGGATACAATCAAGAGCAAAAATTTACACATGATTGGAGTTCTAGAATGGGGAGAAAATGGAAAACACAGAGAGGATTGTTGAAGATTTGCTGGCAGAACACTTCTCTAATATCGTGAAAGAGAAAAAGCTGGCCCATGCAAGAAGCTCAACGAACGCCATATAGGATAGACCCCCAAAGAAGGTCACCAAAACATCGTAATCACACCTGCCAAAACCAAATACGAAGCATCCTGAGAGCAGCTCCAGAAAAGCGAAAGGTCACTTTCAAAGGGGAAACAAGACTAAGCTCTAATTACTCGAAACCATATGGGCAAAAAGGCAAGAGAAGGGGACATGTACAAAACCTTGAAAGAAAAAAATTGCCAACCAAGAATAATATATCTTACAAAACTCTCTCTCAAAAGAGATGGTGAAATTGGACCATTTCCAGATAAACAGGAATTAAGAGAATATGTAAAAACCAAACCACATGTACAAGAAATGTCAAATGGAATCCTTCAGTTAGAGAACCAACAATATCAGACAACAGCCTGAGTCGAGGACACAGGACAATGTCAGCCAGATACGAATCTAGGTAATGAACTCTCAATGATAAAACTAAAAGATTTAAATAGGGAACTAGAGATGTCGGTCTGTAAATGACTACATCATCAAAACAATGAAAGGGGGAATAAACTGTATAGGTATAAAAACGAAAAACCAAACCCGTTGCCATCGAGTCGATTCCAACTCATAGTGATCCCGTGTAATATTTACAGAAGTAGACTGCCACATCTTTTTGCAGCCAGGTGCTTAACCATTGTGCCATCAGGGCGCCTTAAGATGACAACATGTTTGTACAAAACTATAAATATTATACTTAAGGGTGAAATATTGAATGTTTTTTTCCCCACAGTTCAGGAATGAGACAACAAATTTCACTAGCTCCATTTTTATTCAACATTGTCCTGGAGGTTTTAGTGAATTCACTGAGGAAGAAGAATAAAAGTGTATCTTTATTTATAAGCTGTCTTTTTGCAGATGATAAATTGTTCATTTAGAAAATCAGAAGAATCTTCAGACTATTTGAATAGGACAGAAAGTCAGTATACAACAGTCAGTTACAATTCTGGATACTAACATCAAACAATTAGAAACCAAAATCTTAAAAAGAAACCATAATAGCAGGCCTCCCCCCCAAAAAAAAAATTTGTTGAGAAATGTACCATACTAAAATCTATAAAACATTGCTGAGAGATGTTAATGACAACCTGAATAAAAAGAGAGAGATCATGAGTTGGAAGACTCAAAATTAATATGTCAATTCTCCCTAGACTTAAATCCTGTTACCATTAAAATCCCAGCTGTGTGTGTGTGTTTAAAGAGCCAGTTTTAAAACGTGAAAATCCAAAGGACCTAGATTAGCCGAGGCAATCTTAAAGAACAAAATTGGAGTGCTTACACTACCAGGTACCAAGACTTAATATAAAGCTACAGCAATTAAGACAGTGTGATATTGATGTAAAAAATAGGCCAGTAGAGTAAGGGAGTGTATGGAGAGTCCAGATTTAGACCAACTTGTATATTGTCATCTGATTTTCTACAACGCTGCCACTGCAATGTAGCAGGGAAAGAATGGTCTTTACAATAAATGATGCTGCATTAATTGGATAAACCAGTTGCCATCAAGTTAATTCCATGTATCTGTGTGGATTTAAATGAACCTTTACCTGAAACCATACACAATTTAATTCAAGATGGACTGTAGAATGAAATAAAGGAGGGCTAAAACTATAAAGCATCTAGAAGGAAACATAAGGAAATAATCCTTAGGAAAGACAAGGATTTCTTGAGCAAGATCCAAGAAAACAACTACCAAAAAAGAAAAAAAAATTGATTAAATTGTACTTTGCTTAAAAGAACTTCTGTTCATCAAACGACAGCATTAAGAGGGAAAAGGCAAGGCAAAAACTGGGAGAAGATATTTGCAAAACATGTATCCAGCGAAGGATTCATCTGGAATATGAGTATAAAGAACTCCTACAAGTCAGTAAGAAAAAGACAATTCAGTTTGAAAGAATGGACAAAGGGAATTTATCAAAAAAGGATATCTGAATGCCCTGTTAAGCATATAAAAAGGTACCCAACAACATTACTTACCAGGAAAATGCAAATTAAAATTTCAGTGAATGTCACATACATACACTGTTAATAGCTAAAGTTAAAGGACTGGTAATACCCACTGTTAGCAAAGATGCAAAGCAACATTGTTGATGGGGTTATAAATTGGTGTAACGACTTTAGGAAGTAGTTTGACAGTATCTACTAAAGCTAAACTTAAAGCTAAGCCTTCCCTGTGACTCAGCAAAGCCACTCTTAGGTATATGCTTGTCATGGATTGAATTATGTCCGTCCCCCCCCCAAAATGTGTGTATCAATTTGGCTGGGCCATGATTCTCAGTATTGTTTGGTTGTACTCCATTTTGTGATTGTAATTTTTTGTTAAATAGGATTAGGGTGGGATTGTAACACCCTTAATAAGGTCACATCCCTGAGCCAATGTAAAGGGAATTTCCCTGGGGTGTGGCCTGCACCACCTTTTATCTTAGATGAAAGGGAGCCAAGCAGAGCGTTAGGGACCTCATACCACCAAGAAAGCTGTGCAGGGAGCAGAGTGCATCCTTTGGACACGGTGTCCCTGCGCAGAGAAGCTCCTAGTCCAGGGGAAAATTGATGACAAGGCCAACAGAGAGAAAGCCTTCCTTTAGAGCTAATGCCCTAAATTTGGACTTTTAGCCTACTTTACTGTGAAGAAATAAATTTCTCTTTGTTAAGGCCATCCACGTGTGGTATTTCTGTCATAGCAGCACTAGATGACTAAGATAATACTCGAGAAATGTGTGTGAATAATAGCCTCAAACTAGAAATGACCCAAATATCCGTCAACAACATTAGAGTGGATAAATATATTGTGGTATGTTTGTACAATGGAATAGTTCAAGTGGTTGCTAAGTTTAATAACATGGATGGCTTTCACAGATCCATGAGCAAAAGAGTACATACTGTATTATTTATCTAAAATTCAAAATTAACTATTCTTAATTTGTAGTGAAAAGAAATAATAATTATAACTGTTGAGTGCTTAGGGCACAAGGAAGCCTTCTGCGCTTCTGGAAGTGTTCTATGTCCTGATCTGGGTGATGGTTACTGAGGTGTATGCACAGTTGAAAAGTTATCAAGTTATGCATTTAAGATTAATGTACTTATGTATGTAATGCCTGAAAATTTTTTTAAGTAGTAATCATATGGTATCATTCAGCCTTGCCTCAGAAATCCAAATGTGCATCAGGAATAGATAGCTTAAAATTATTATATGCTGAAATATTTTTCTTTTGGCCAAAAAAATTTATGTGGTGAAGTGTAAAGAAAGTTGGCCCTCAGGTTAGAAGACTTTGGTTGTAAGTATGCTGCTGCTTTTCATTCCCTGCAGTCTTATAAAACTTGGGCACTTGTCATCTCGTGCAAGTTATTTAATCTCTTTCTATTAGCGTATAGTGGGGATAATAATTTCCCTTTCTAATTCCTGGGATTATCAAAAGGATTAAATGACACGATCAATGTAAAATTGCTTTGTACCTAGTGAAGTCTGCAGATTTATAGTATTTTCATAATCCATTGGGACACTTAATGTCTAGACTTGTATACCCCCAAATACTGGAATCCTTGTAGAGGTTGTGATCATGACTGAGTTACCATCTGTAGCAAATTGCCCCAGTCTCTTCCTTTTTTCAGTTGACTGTGAGAAATTTGAAATACTCTTGGAGACAACTGGAAATGCTCTGAGCCATTTACCCTGTTCTCCCAAACATTTGGCTATTACCTTCCTAAGATTTGCCAGAGGCTTAAACTTTGGAGGAACCTTTTGCTTCTCTGACTGCATTTCATCAACTGTTAAAATGTCATTGATTATGAAATGCACCATTATTTTATGTGCCACTAAGGGGGAGAAGTATTGCCAGTTAACAGTTGTAAGAAGATATTGATTACAAGTTATTTCTTAGTTTCAGAGATATTTATTGGGGAAAAATGTGCATCTTAGAACAATGAAATACAAGCTGTTTTTCTGCAGTGTGATTTTATTTTGTGTTCTGGTATATTTTTAGTTTCTGTGGTTTATTATGACATCAGTTGAAGCATTTTATAGCTCTGTAAAAATGCTAAAGTGTACCTCAGTGTAACCTAAATTATTCACTTGGGAGGCCATAATTAAACAGACATATAATTTACAGAGAAAACAAAACAATTATGAGGTAAAATATTTATCATTGTACTTTGAACACTTCAAATTCACACATTAAAGTCACCCACACTTACAAATGACTGCCATCAAATCACAATTAAATTCTAGTAACCTAGAAAGTGTTTTATTTCTGTAGGATCACAAACAAATTGTGAACATTTTTATGAGAGCCAAAAGTGGTTTGTCTCATATTTATTGAATTAATAAGTTTTCTGAATAAACACTTCAAGCTGTGTAAGTGTTTGTTATCTGAAAGAAATCAAAGATTTTTAATCCTTGAAAGTGAATACTTTTTTCCCTTAAACTAAAACAGATAGGCCTTTGACTCATTGAGGAGAGAACTGTATTTTTTAGTCATCATTTTCCAAGTTTAAAACTGATGCCAATATTCACAATTGTTTCCTTTACAGAGTATTATGAAAAACTATACTCCAGCAAATTTGAAAACCTGGAGGAAATGGACATAGTTCTAGAAACATACTACCTACCTAAATTAACACAAACCGATGTAGAAAATCTGAACAGACCCATAACAAAAGAAGAGATCGAAAATCTCTTCAACAAAAAACTCACACAACAAAAAAAAGCCTTGGCCCAGATGGCTTCACTGGAGAGTTCTACTCAGCATTAAGAGAAGAGCTCCCACTATTTTAGAGCACAGAAAAGGAAGGGACGCTCCCGAATTCATTCTGTGAAGCCAGGATAACCCTGATACCAAAACCAGGTAAAGACACCACGAAAAAATAGAACTACAGACCAGTATTTCTCATGAATATAGGTGCAAATATTCTCAACAAAATTCTAACCAATAGAATTCAGCATCATATTAAAAAAAATAGTACAGCACGACCAAGTGAGATTCATACCAAGTATGCAAGGATGGTTCACCATTACAAAATCAATCAAGGTAATCCACCTCATAAATAGAAAAAAGAAAAGAAGGACATGATCATCTCAGTCAGTGCAAAAAAGGCATTCGACAAAGTCCAACACCCATTTCGGATAAACAGTCCCAATAAAATATGAATAGAAGGGAAATTTCTCACCACAATGAAGGGTATGTATGCAAAACCAACAGCAGCATCGTTCGTAATGGAGAGAGGCTGAAAACATTCCCCTTAAGAACAGGAACAAGACGAGGATGCTCTTCATCTCCACTCCTATTTAACATTGTGCTGGAAGTCCTAGCTAGAGCAATAAGGCAAGAAAAAGAAATAAAGGGCATCCAAATTGGTAATGAA
>NW_004443988.1:9426196-9461284 GCF_000243295.1 Trichechus manatus latirostris
GGATGATATGATACTGTACATAGAAAACCCTAATGACTCCACGAGAAAACTGCTGGAACTAATAGAAATATTCAGCAGAGTAGCAGGATACAAGATAAACATACAAAAATTGGTTGGATTCCTATACACCAATAAAGAGAATGATGGAAAGGAAATCAGGAAAGCAATACCGTTTACAGTAGCCCCTAAAAAAATAAAATACTTAGGAATAAATCTAACCAGGGATGTAAAAGACCTATACAGAGAAAACTACAAAACACTACTGCAAGAAACCCAAAGGGATCTACATAAATGGAAAAACATCCCATGCTCATGGATAGGCAGACTCAGCATAGTGAAAATGACAATTCTACAGAAAGCAATTTACCAATAGAATGCAATCCCGATCCAAATACCAACAACATTCTTTAAAGAAATGGAAAAACTAATCATTAACTTTATATGGAAAGGGAAGAGGCCCAGGATAAGTAAAGTAAAGCACTGTTGAAGAAGAATAAAGTAGGAGGACTTGCACTACCTGACCTCAGAACCTACTGTACAGCTACAGTAGTCAAAACAACCTGGTACTGGTACAATGACAGATACATTGGCCAACAGAAGAGAATTGAGAACCCAGATGTAAATCCATCCACCTGCAGTCACTGATCTTTGACAAGCGCCCAAAGTCCATCAAATGGGGAAAAGACAGTCTTTTTAACAAATGGTGCTGGCGAAACTGGGTGTCCATCTGCAAAAATAAAATGAAACAAGACCCATACCTCACACCATATACAAAAACTAATTCAGAATGGATCAAAGACTTAAATATAAAACCAAAAGCTATAAAGATCATAGAAGAAAAAATAAGAGCAATGCTAGAGGCCCTAATAACACGGCATTAACAGGATACAAACTGTGGCTGACAACATACAAACTCCAGAAGATAAGCTAGATAACTGGTATCTTCTAAAAAACACTTATGCTCATCAGAAGACTTCACCAAAAAAGTAAAAAGAGAACCTACAGACTGGGAGAAACTTTTTTGGCTATTACAAGTCTGACAAGGGTCTAAGCTCTAAAATACACAGGAAAATCCAACACCTCTACAACAAAAAGACAAATAATCCAATTAAAAAATGGGCAAAGAATATGAACAGACACTTCACCAAAGAAGACATTCAAGTGGCTTAAGTGGCACGTGAGGAAATGCTCAGGATCACTAGGAATTAGAGAAATGCAAATGAAAACCACAATGAGATACCATCTCACCCTGGCATTACTGGCATGAATTTGAAAAAAACATAAAATAACAAATAGTGGAGAGGCTGCAGGGAGATGGGAACTCTTATGCACTACTGGTGAGAATGCAAAATGGTACAACCATTTTGGAAAATGATACGGCAATTCCTTAGAAAGCTAGAAATAGAAATACCCTATGATCCAGCAATCCCACTCCTAGGAATATATCCTAGAGAAATGAGCCATCACACGAATAGACATACGCACACCTGGGTTCATTGCAGCATTGTTCACAACAGCAAAAAGATGGAAATAACCTAGATGCCCCATCAGTGGATGAATGGATAAACTATGTTACATATACACAATGGAGAACTATTCAAAGATAAAGAACAGTGATGAATCTGAAGCATCTCACAACATGGATGAATCTGAAGGGCATTATGCTGAGTGAACTAAGTCAATCATGAAAGGACAAATATTGTATGAGACCACTGCTATAAAAACTGATGAAAAGTTTACACACAGAAACAATCAAGAAAACAAGATACAAGGAAAAGATTAGTCCAAAGGACTCATGGACCACAACTACCACGGCCTCTACCAGACTGAGTCCAGTACAACTAGATGGTGCCCAGCTGCTACCACTGACTGCTCTGACCAGGATCACAACAGAGCTGGAGAAAAATGTAAAACAAAATTCTAACTCACAAAAAAGACCAGACTTACTGGCCTGACAGAGACTGGAGAAACTCCAAGAGTATGGCCCCCGGACACCCTTTTAGCTCAGTAATGAACTCACTCCCGGGGTTCACCGTTCAGCCAAAGATTAGACAGCCCCATAAACAAAACAAGACTAATGGGGCACTGCAGTCCAGGGAAAGGACTAGAAGGCTGGAGGGGACAAGAAAGCTGGTAATAGGGAACCCAAAGTTGAGAAGGGACAGTGTTGACATTCATGGGGTGATTAATCATTGTCATAAAACAATATGTGTACTAACTGTTTAATGAGAAACTATTTGTTCTATAAACCGTCTAAAGTACAATTAAAAATGCAATCTTAAATGGTTACGAAGGAGGGGAGTGGGTGATGGAAAAACACTAGACAATAGATAAGTGAGTGGTAACTTTGGTGAAGGGTAAGACAGTACACAATACTGGGGAAGCCAGCACATCTTGCACGAGGCAAAGTGATGAAAGCTCCATAGACACATCCAGAGTCCCTGAGGGACCGAATTACTGGGCTGAGGGCTTTGGGGACCATGGTCTCAGGGAACATCTAGCTCAGTTGACATAACATAGTTTATAAAGAAGAAGTTCTACATTCTACTTTGGTGAGTAGCATCTGGGATCTTAAAAAGCCTGTGAGCGGCCATCTAAGATACTCCACCACAACTACCACGGCCCCACCAGACTGAGTCCAGTACAACTAGATGGTGCCCAGCTGCTACCACTGGCTGCTCTGACCAGGATCACAACAGAGCTGGAGAAAAATGTAAAACAAAATTCTAACTCAAAAAAAGACTAGACTTACTGGCCTGACAAACTGGAGAAACCCTGAAAGTATGGCCCCCAGACACCCTTTTAGCTCAGTAATGAAGTCACTCCTGAGGTTCACCTTTTAGACAAAGATAAAGATAGGCCTATAACACAAAATGAGACTAAAAGGGCACGCCAGCCCAGGGACAAGGACTCGAAGGCAGAAGTGGACAGGAAAACCCAAGGTCAAGAAGGGAGAGTGTTGACATGTCATGGGGTTGTTTACTTATGTCATAAAACAATATGCATACTAACTGTTTAATCAGAAGCTAGTTCTGTAAACCTTCATCTAAAGTACAATAAAAAATAATAATAAAAAAGAATTGTTCCTGTTACAGGGAAATCAAGCTAAGTTAGCATTCCAGATACTTAATGACAGATACAAAGTTAAATAGAGTCCCTGGGTGGTGCAAAAGGTTAACACGCGTGAGTGCTAACTGAAAGGTTGGAGGTTCTAGTCGACCTAGAGGCACCTGAGAAGAAAGGCCTGGCAGTCTACTTTTGAAAAATCATGGAACACCATTGCACCTGACACATACGGGGTTACCGTGAATCTGAATTGACTCAAAGGCATCTGGGGATGGGGAGGGGTGTGTGTCCTTTTTGGTCTTAGGAAAATCTAAATGTGCATCAGGAATAGGTAATTGATGTTTGAGAGCTAATAACTAATTTTAGAAGAGATGTTTAAATTCTCATAACGAAAGCAGTTTTGTTGATCATTATTCTTTTGAGTTCCAAGGATAGTTTTATTAACTGGTATGTTAACTAGTGTGCATTTATTTGAACACTGTCTCTGTCTTCTCTTTGTTAACTTTTATTATAAGTATAGTCATGCCAATTAGTGATTATTCAAAACCTAAGGCAAATCAGGTATTAGTTTTTAAAGAAACTTCAGTTAATGCTTTTCATTTTTCTTAAAAAAATAATTTTATGGGCATTTGTGTTCACATCTGCTTACTACAAGCAGATAACTTTGTTCTAGATATAAGGGAGCAGTGTTGAATATTTGCTGTACATTAATGGAATTTATAGATGGATTAACTTCTGCATATGGGGGACTGGCTTTTTTTTATTTTTAGTTTTTTTTAAGCCTGTCTGATTGACCTGATAAATCGTAACAATTTTTAAGCAAGTTGTTTATGGACTTCATTGTAAAAATTAGACATGGGAGGTACTAAGGGTATATAGAAATATAGTCTCTGATTTGTTTGGTTTTTTCAGTGCTTTTGCAGTTAAGATTAAATGGGAACTAGCAGTATATGGGAAGATTAAAGGGAAAGAGCCAGTGGAGAAGATAAAGATGTAAGAGGAAATGATTACAAGTTCAGTCCTATAGGGCAAATAAGACACTGTCCTCCCATACATCATTCCACCCCACCTCATTCTGCCCTAGAAGTTACCGAAGAAACATATTATTTTATGGATTTTATAGCTCATTCATGTTTAAAAAAGATTTATTCCATCTAAATAGCCTATTAAAAAAACTCATTGCCCTCAAGTTGATTCTGACTCATAGCAACCCTATAGAGTTTTTTATACAGTGCCCTGTTGTGAGCATAACAATGCTTTAAATATGATATAAAAGCATCTAGCACCTTTTTAACATTTGTTTTGATTAGAAAATGGAGGTCATGGTTGCTCTTGGTACTGCTCATACTATTTCAAGTGTCACTTACTGACAGCTACTTAGTAATCTCCCTTTCTTCGTAGCCACTGGTTCTTAGTGATCTTCTGGTCTTCTGCTAGATGCAGGACTTGCTATGCTGAGAAAGTAGGCCAGACCCTTGAGCATGCTGTCCTTGGAAACATTTTAGGTCTGTTGGGCTCCTAGGCCTCGAGTTGGCCACTGGAGAACAAAGAAGAGGGCTGCATTTTGGTGGCAGCAGGCTTAAGAAGTATCATCAGGAACCAGCAGTAGTAGAGAAAGAGAGAAGTCAAAGATCATAGAAGAACACTGTAAGCCATAGGACACAACAAGGCATCTGATAGTTTGCTGCCTGTGTGACTTTTCTGATCTTCAAAATATGACTTTTTTAAGGGTTATTATTTTACAGATAAATTTTAGAAGACTGGCTGTCTTATTTATCTAGTGCTGCTATAACAAATACCACAAGTGGATGGCTTTAACAAACAGAAGTTTATTTTCTCACAGTCTAGGAGGCTAGAGGTCTAAATTCAGGGTGCCAGCTCCAGGGGAATGCTTTCTCTCTCTGTCGGTTCTGGGGGAAGGGCCTTGTCATCAGTCTTCCCCAGTTGAGCTTCTCCGCATAGCATCCCCATGTCCAAAGGACATGCTGTTCTTCTGGCTCTTGTTTCTTGGTGGTATGAGGTCCCCGTGTCTCTCTGCTCGTTTTTTACAACAGGTAGGAAAATCACATCCGATGACAAATGATGGACAGTCACACAGTACTGGCAATCATGGTCTAGCTGAGTTGACACACATTTTGGGGAGACACAATTCAGTCCATAACACTGACCATTTTATTCATTGTTTTTCAGTACGAGGATGTCGTCCAGGAAAGATTGTGCAGATGACCGAAGCAGAAGTTCGGGGCTTATGTATCAAGTCTCGGGAGATCTTTCTCAGCCAGCCTATTCTTTTGGAATTAGAGGCACCGCTGAAAATTTGTGGTATGTAAATGAGTAAAGTTGAAAACAGTCCCTTTTGAATCACTTAGGTTTTTCTCCCCATATTTACATTGAGGATGATCTGGAGGAAAAAAAATTTAATTTGTGTAAAGAAGAAGATTGATAGGTTTTATTACATAAAATTATATAAAAGTTGAAATTTTCATTCAAATGGCAAGTTACAGACAAAAAGAAAATATTTGCTATACATATACCAGATTGTTATTCACAGTATATACAGTTCTTAGAAATAAATAAGAAAACGACAAAAAAGAAAAATTGACAAAAAAAATAGGAAGAGGCAGATCTTAAAAGAAATTGAAATTGCCAATAAACGTAGGAGTGTCAGCCTTACTAGTAATCAAAGAGATGCAATTCAAAACAAGCCCCCAACCTAAATCAGATTGCAAAAAATGTCAAGGATTGATAAGCAGTGTTGTCGAGAATGTGGGGAAATGGGCTTTCTGGTACACTGATCAGAATGTAAACAGGTATAGAATTTTGGGGGTCATTTTTCTAACTTCGTTGTGGTCATGTTGATTTATTTTGAGACTTACATTACTTTACAATTTATATTTGTTCTTTTAAGTCTTAAACAGTGACTTCTGTCCAAAAGCAAAAACTTAACGACCTTAAGTTGATTGATCCTTGGAATCAGCCAGAGGATTGTTGTATAGAAAGTAGCTTTTTTTTGAAGTTCACATAAAACAGCACAAAGTGTGGTATAAATATTGTATCATACTGGTTTTTGGTTTGATAATGCAGGTATTTTTTGTAGTGGCTATTAATGTTTATGACGTGGTTTTTAAGCAACTTTTGCTCAGTCAAGGATTATTTGCAAAGGTTTTTATTCTACTGCATGTTTCTTGGTGATGCACGTTCACACCACAAAACCTGCAGGTGCTTAGTGTGCTCCTTGAATATGTTTTATTCTCTTTTTTCATGTGGTGTATTAAGCATGTAATTGGTGCTCCTTAGTACAGTGGCCAGCAAATAAAAGATACTAGCTGAGTAAATGTCAGTTGAATGAATGAATAAATTAGCTCAGATTATCACTTTTAAGAGGTAATAGTTTGAAGTTTTGTAGAAATGATGAATCCCTTCTATGAATTTAAATGTAGCAAACGTAGTTACTTATAGGTGATTTTAAAAATAAAATGATTCAAAGTCTTGGCAGGGTACCCTTTAAAATACTTTAATACAGAAATAACTTGAATGCAGTTGAAATTATTTATACTACATTTTTCTAAATTCTTGTTATTTGTCTTTCTATTCAGTATAACAGAGATGATGACCTAAGTTAAATTATTAGAGAATAAGAGTAACAGTATTATCTATCGTTGCATAGCAAATTACCTCAGAACTTTGTGGCTTAAAACAGCAGTTGTCTGTTATCTTACAGTTTCTGTGGATCAGGAATCTGGGTGCAGCTTAGCTAGGTCCTCGGGTTCTCTCACAAGGCTCCAATCAAAGTGTCAGCTGGCTGCGGTCATCTTGTGTTCTCTAGGGAAGGATTCAGTTCTTTGCCACATGGGCTTCTCCATAGAGCAGCTGACAGCATGGCAGCTGGCTTCACCAGAGCAAGCCTGTGAACAGTACAGAAGTCACAGTCTTGTTACCTTGTTTCGGGATTGACAATCCCATCAGTTTTGCTGTGTTCTAGAAGCAGGTCACTAAGTCCATCCCACACTCAAGGGGAGGAAATTACACAAGGGCATGAACATTGGGAACCATTTCATAAAAGTTACCTACCACAGTAACCAAATTTTCTAAAAGTAACTTTTTCTATTTTTAGGAGATATTCATGGACAGTATACAGATTTACTGCGGTTATTTGAATATGGAGGTTTCCCACCAGAAGCCAACTATCTTTTCTTAGGAGATTATGTGGACAGAGGAAAGCAATCTTTGGAAACCATTTGTTTGCTATTGGCTTATAAAATCAAATACCCAGAGAACTTCTTTCTCTTAAGAGGAAACCATGAGTGTGCTAGCATCAATCGCATTTATGGATTCTATGATGAATGTAAGTAAAAATAAAAACAGAAAAGTAGTTAATGGAAAAATTCCCTAATGATTTTCTAGTTCAAAAGAGTTTCTTCAATTCAGAGTTTTTTCAGCATATGATCTATTAGGCATAGGCCTAGGAACAGAGCCTTTCTTGGACAAGGAGCCTAAAACTGGAGAAACATGTTACTCATTAGTTCCTTGGGATCTCTGGTCATATTATTTCAGGTTGACTACAGCTTATTCAGCTGAAAGGGCCCTCTTTTAATTAGTTTACATAGCAGAATATTCTGGTGAAGCAGAGGTCAGTAAAGACACTGGCCTCTGGTTTTCTAGTATCCATTAAGGTTTTAGCTCTCAGCATTCTTGTGATATGACAGGAACCCTTATCAACCCTGTGTCACACAAACTATTGAGAAGTTCTGTGAAACTGTTTATAAAGTTGAAATTTATTATTCTCTACAAACCTAGAGAAACTAGGATATTGCATACTTTGGGGTATCCTCATTTTATTGTGCTCTTTTTCACCAGTAAGAACTCACTGATTTGCTGTTGTATAGCAATAGTGTTTCCTTGGTCTTTTGGGTTTGCTAGGTAGAATATGGGAGTGAGCGTGTATTTGGTTAATTACAACTTAGAATGAATTGTAATCATTTGAATTACAGCAATTTTTTTCTTTTTTAGTGTTGAATTCCCCCATTAAAATAAGCTTCCGCCTTTTTTCCATCTTCATATGTTGTATAGTCCTGTTCAAACTGTAAAATATCTCCCTGGTCCATATAATCATTTATTTGACAACTGAGGATGTGGTATATGCTAGACACTATTCTAAACACTGGGAATTCAACAGTGTATCAGATAAGATGGTCTCTGTTCTTACGCAGCTTATGCTGTAATGAGAATAATTCTATATTGCATTTTTATTTCTGATGTGTAGTGTTTGAATCAGACCAGTCCAGAAGAAATGGGTTGTAGTATGTCGGATTATAATCATCTTCCTAAAGCTGCATCAGAAATAGAGATACATTCTTAAAGGATGAAATAAATAGGCTTGAATAGAGTCAGCCTCCTTGAGGGTAAAACTGACATCAGATGAAACCATGTATGTGAGAGCAGCTTGTAAACTCTCCTTTGAGTTATTGAGAGGCAGGCTATGGCATAAAAACAGAAGATTAGTACTTGTGTCTTTCACCCTTCACTGGGTTAGTTACTGCAACGTATTGCCAACTTCAGAAAAATCAAGCAACTGTAAAAAAGGTGAACGTACACTTGAGGCTGTCCTTGTGCCTGCTTATGCTAAAGTATAGGAAAATTACAGCCTTTGTGTTTCCTTTATACTTGCTCTAGTGCCAAGTTGTAATTCACTTGGAAATTTTCCTTTCTTGGCAGTAGGTTTACACGGTGTCACTCACTCAGATGGATAGTCTCCAGAGGCACCCCTTTAACTTTTGCCTACTTATTTGGCCAGGTATTTACCTAGTGTATGTGTTGAAAGGAAAAAATAATAGTCTATTAAACTACTTAAAAATTGCTGTGTTATAGTGATCTTAAAAGACAAAATTGTTTGATGCTTTGGTTTCATAAAACACCCAGTACAGTCTTTGAAAGTCTTTAAACTTTACTGAACATGCTGAATGTTTATTATATTTATTACCTTTTAAAAGGTATACAAGTAACACTCATAGGGAAGAAAAAACAGTACTAGATAAGCATAAAGAACAAAATTAAAATTATTCATAATCTGGTGACTTTCAAATAACTATTAAGAACAGTTATAGATTTTTTAGATCTAGTTATGCTATAATATATAGGTAGATAAATATATGGATATTTATATATAGGTAGTTATTTCATATTTATTTTACCTGCTTATTCTTTTTACAGGCAAACGAAGGTTTAATATTAAATTGTGGAAGACCTTCACAGATTGTTTTAACTGTCTGCCTATAGCAGCCATTGTGGATGAGAAGATCTTCTGCTGTCATGGAGGTAGACTAGTAAATTTGCTTTGTGGGTTTTTCCTACTGTTGGTCCATTATTTAGAAAGTATTTGTAATAACTAAGATTCTGTGAGAAAAAGTAGTTCTTGTGTGAAAACTCAAATTATTGAAATTATTTTAAACGTAACTAAACTCTCTTCTAGTAAATAGAAGTTTATGATTATTCCTAAATGTGAAAACTTACTTACCTTTAAAGAATTTCCCATATAAAAAGGATAACTAGACTTTTGTTCGAAAAATGTCTTTCCTTTTTCTTCTTTGTCTGAAGTCTTGACAGAAAGATACCCCCGCCATTAGTAAAGATGAGAGGATCATTATCTTCCTATGTTAAATAACTTTCATCGGAATTCAAATATAATTGAGCTTAATATTCACACATACTGAATTCTAAGCTTTGTATTTCTGCTTTGGTCCTAAAAATAATTTTTTCCTCTAAATTTTATTTTGTTTTTGTTGAAAATATATGTAGCAAAACATAAACCAATTCAACAGTTTCTAAGGTACAGTTTGGTGACATTGATTACGTTCTTCAAGTTGTGCAACCATTCTAACCTTTTCTCAGTTGTTTCTCCCTCATTAACTTAAGCTCACTGCCATCTAGGTTCCTATTTGATCTTTTGAGTTGCTGTTGTCAATCTCATCCCATATAGACAATTCTTAAAAGAACATAATGCTCAAGGCGACCTTTTTTACTAGTTAACTAAGCTAAACTATTGTTCAGGTTTACAATGACTTCAGGAGATATTTTTGGTTTAAGAGTTAAAGATTATCTCAGGGCAGTAGTTTCAAGGGCTTATCCACCCTCCATGGCTCCAGAAAGTCTGTAGTCCATGAGAATTTGAAATTCTGCTCTGCGTTTTTCCCCTTTTGATTAGGATTCTACTAGCCACCAGACTGAGTCCAGCACAAAACAATATGTGTATTAATTGTTTAGTAGAGAAACTAATTTGCTCTAAAAACCTTCATCTAAAGTACAGTAAAAAAAAAAAAAAAATGTTTAGTAATGGTAGCCGGGCACCATCCAGTTCTTCTGGTCTCATGGCAAAGCAGACAGTTTTTCATGGGGGCAAGTAACCACACACTCCATATCCTTGTCCTATTCTTGACCTTTCTTCTTTCTCTGTTGCTCCACGTGAGTAAAGACCAATTATTGTGCCTTGGGTGTCCACTTGCAAGCTTTTAAGACCCTAGGCACTATGCAACGAACTAGGAGATAGAACAGAAGCACTAAACACGTTATTAGGCCAGTTAACTGGGATGTTCCATGAAACCATGACCCTATACTTCCAGACCAAGGAACCAAATCTCACAAAGTTTTTGGTTGTATTAATACATAAACAGCTTCAGTAGCTACCTTTTTTTTGATCGTTGTTGTAAATACATCACACAACTTTTGCCAGTTCAGCTTCTTAACACATGTACAGCTTGTTGACAGCAGTTACAATAATTGGCTGTGCAACCCTACGCTTAATCAGTGTGATTTTTCCATCACCACTGACCCCCCCTTACCCTGTCCCTCCCACCGCTGGTAACCACCGTTAAACTCTGGTCTCTATACATTTGCCTTTTTTTGTTTTTTTATATAAGGTCATAACGATATTTGACCTTTCATGATTGGCTTATTTCAGTCAGCATAATGTCTTCAGGCTCCATCCATACTGTAGCATGTATCAAGACTTTAGTTCTTCTGTTGGCTAAGTAGTATTCCATTGTATGTATGTACCACATTTTGTTTATTCATTCATCTGTTGATGGGCTAAAAATAATTTTTTTGATAGAATGGTGCTATTCCATAAGACCTGTGAAATAGTTCGAATATGTGAAAAGTTAATTTGAAAAATTGGCATGTGTCTAGCACTTAACTAGATGCTGTGAAAATATATGGATAGTGTGTGACCTGGTTGTCTTGAAGAATTTAAAAACCTATTGATAAAATTTATGTTTTTGAAATGAATGTTGAGTATTAAAGGGGATTTAATTATGCTAAAGTACTTATAGGGACAGTCGGGAAAGATAGAGCATTTTAGCGGAGAGCATGGACTTTAGAGGATAGACTTTGAAAAGATGAAAAGGACTTGAGACAGTCTTTCTGTGTTGTCTAGTTCAGGGACTGTGTGGGACTTAACCTGACTAGAATGTCAGATACGTCTTGAGGATTAATGGGATCAGATTATAGAGGAATACGAATACTGTGCAGAGGAGTTTGTTGAATGGTTTAATAACCACATTGGGTTTTTAGGGAAATAATTTATGAAAGTAGTGTAAGAAAATTAGTTTTTTGTTTTTTACCATGCGAGAATTGAAGATGAAAAACAGTTAAGATAGATGGACTTGTCTAGGCATTAGATAATAAGTGGTTTATTCTCTGACAGAACATAATTCACTGTATTAGTGGAAGCATGTTTTCCAGTAGACACTAAATATTTAAGGAATTGTAGCTCTTACACATTTGTATAGCCAAGAATAGCAGTGTAGCAGTATGGAATTGACTGTTGAGCCTCATTCCTGCTGATACTTGGTTTGCCTACCAGAGAGAAATATATTAATGCACAATATTATTTAAATATTATCATGTCTTTATGTACCACTTTAAAGATTGCAGAGTATTTTTGTGTGCTTTTTCTAGTTTCTCCTGATCAATAGTTTATCCTTTATGAAGAAGATAATGAGTATGTTGGAGTGGGATGTGGGAAGGAGGGCTTAGAGACAGAGTAACTTGGAAATAAAAAAGTTGTAAATTAAGTGGTAAGGAGGGAGTGGCAAAAGTGACAGGAAGGATTGGAATTATGTTCTTATGAAGGGCAGGGAATGGTTGGGAGAAAAGAGGAATGGTGGGATTTATTTACTTGGGAGATCTTTTGAAATAGGAGTTTCATTTTCCTGGTAGGAAAAAGTAGAGAAGACAACCTAATCATAATACTCTGTTATATCAAACTGGGATTCATAATAACTCAGTATGCTGACTTTTAAGATAACATTAAAAGGGGCACTTTCTACTCTGTCCTATAGGGTCGTTGAGTTGGAATTGACTCAACAGGAACAAGTTTTAAGTAATTTTAATTTCAAGTAATTAATTCAACTTTGATTAAATGTTTTTTTATTGGCCAATTTTAAAGTTGTTTTTAGATGTTAGCACTGTGTTTTTTCTTCTTATTTATAGGACTGTCACCAGACCTGCAGTCTATGGAACAGATTCGGAGAATCATGAGACCCACTGATGTCCCTGATACAGGTAAATGTATAGAGAAGTTGGATTGTTTTTCGTGAAATGCTGGCATATTTGACCTTTTGAATCTAATTATGTCTAGTGAAAATAAGATTGGTTTATGTAATAAATAATAGAGCTCTTTTTTTTATAGTCAATAAACAAGAGATTACATTTCACTTTGAACTAATCATTCCTCAAAGTGCAGAACTTTTAAATTTTATATTCAGTACCATAATATGGTTGTATCAGAGTTGTTTTATCACAAAAGATCCGGGCTGTTGATTCCTCTTACCTCGCTATTTCTAAATCCCTTCATTTAAGTCTGCATTGGTTAAATTAATCATAAGTTTTTTTAGCTAAAATAATTCTTTCTTCCTTAGTTGATGATATATTTATCTTTTAAATTATCTAGTAGTTTTCTGAGAAGAGCCCTGGCCGCACAGTGGTTAAATGGTAGGTGCAGTGGTTAAATGCTTGTCTCTTAACTGAAAGGTCAGCTGTTCGAACCACCATCTGCTTGTGTGGGAGAAAGATGTGGCGATTGCTTCCATAAAGATTTACAGCCTTGGAAACCCAATGGGGCAGTTGTACTCTGTCTTACAGGGTCGCCATGGATTGGAATCAACTCAACGGCCGTAGGTTTTGGGGTTTTTAGTAGTTTTCTGTTACTTTGTGTATTAGGAGTATTTTATTAGAGTTTTTAAGGGTCTACAAATTGAATATTTGGACATTGAGAGTAATTCTTAGATAAAAAACAACTCAAAAGCAAATTCCAGTTGTGATAAAATGCTATTGTTTAATAAATGGGCCTAGTGTAATTTATAAACAAATGATAGGCACTGTTGCCACTTACCCATTCTGTTGTCTTTAACATGTTTGTAATTGCTCATATTTGAGTACCGGTATATGTACTAAAAGAATCCCTGGTCTTGCAGTGACTAAGCACTCAGCTGTAACCAAAAGGTCAGTGGTTCAAACCTACCAGTGGCTCCACGGAAGAAAGATGTGGTGGTATGCTCTAAAGATTGCAGCCTTGGAGACCTTATGGGGGCAGCTCTGCTTTGTCCTATAGGGTCACTATGAGTTGGAATTGACTCAACAGCAATGGGTTGAGTTTTGGGGGGTTTTTTTGTTTGCTTTTAATGTACTAAGGTACCTAATCATGGTGTTCATATAACAAAAAGCCATGAAGATACACTGAATTGAGTGCAGTTAAGTTGTTCTGCTTCCTTAGTTCAACCTGTTTGAAACATTAATACCTTTCATACTCTTAAAAGTGTTAACATCGGCAAAATTGACCTTTCCCTCAATTTCTGGTGAATATTTTTATTACAAAAACTACCTTATTGGACTAATGGTCCCATTGTTATCTGTATGATCAGACCCACCCTTTGCGTGTTGTATTCATCAGTCCTCAGTAAATTTGAATATGTCTAAAATGGGAATTGCTTGGGGTGATATAGAGTCTAGAAATCTTTTTATATATTAATAACGTTATATATGAAAAGAACCAGAGACTGTTTAACTTACTAATATCAGGATTGTTTATTGGTGATTATGTAAAAGAAAATCAGTTATTCATCAAATGGAGGTTGAGTTGGATAATCGCTAAGTTTATTTCTCAGTCTTAAAAATTAAAGATTCTATAGAAAGTGTCAGCAGTTCCTGTATGACACAAACTTAAACACTTAACTACTAGCCAAAAGGTTGGCAGTTTGAACCTACCCAGAGGCACCTCGGAAGACAGGCCTGGTGATCTGCTTCAAAGTCACATGAAAACCCTGTGAAGCATTTCTTCTCTGCACACATGGGGTCACTATCAGTTGGAATCCACTCGATGGCAACTAACAATGTTGTTGTTGTGTGCCATGGAGTTGATTCCGACTCATAATGACCCTATAGGACAAGGTAGAACTGCCCCCATAGGGTTTCCAAGACTGTAATCTTTTCGGAAGCAGACTGCCACATCTTTTTCTCACGGAGCCGCTAGTGGGTTCAGATCACAAACGGTTAGCAGCTGAGTGCTTAACCACTGCACCACCAGGGCTGTCTGCAACAACATAGAAAATATCAAAATTATTCATGGACCAGTACCTGAGCAAAACCTGGCTAAACCTCTAAATTAGACCGTAAAGAACATACATTTTTGAGGTTTGTTTTCAGATGTCATTGGATTGTTTCGCTCAATGTACTGAAAACCTGTTGATATTACTCTTAAGTGCTACTCATGAGTAAACATCAGCCATTATAAACTGTTGTGCAGATCCTCTGATGTCAGTAAGCCTTCTCAAATGCTGCATATCTCACAACTTGTATAATACAACTTATTGTATTGATTATAAAAGGGAAAAACATGCAGTTTTACCACAGATTTTGATTGTAATTATAGAATATATTTGACTTAACTTAATGGAAATTGTTTAATATTTTATTAAAATTTTATTTTTTAGATAAGGTACAATATAAATACATATTTCAAGTCATTACATCTTTAAGGTTTATAGTTTATATGTAAATCTTCAGTTTTATATGTGATACTTTATTCTCATTTTAGCATGTTTTAATGAGAAGTTACTGAGATGCTAAAATGATTATTTTGAGCTTTGGTGGTGTCTGTATTTCAAAAACTTAATTTTTGAATGGCTGTTCATTAGGAATTAAAATTACTCTGAGGTTCGTATCTTGAATGCGTTAAGATTGAAGAATTCTAGATTGTTGTTGCTGTCAGTATTTGACCTTCTATGCCTCTAGACTGTCATATTTCCCAGATAATTCCTAAAGCAACTACATTCTGTTTGTACTCAGTTTTATTTCACACTGAAATTATATATTCTTCACACAGTGGCTTTCTGTCACTGGAATCTGGAAACAAAGTATGAGCATTATAGTGTGTGTGTTTTAAAGAATCAGCAGAAGTTTTTAAGAAATATCAATAATAGAAATTAATCTTGCCACCAGTTCTACAGAGTTTTAAACAAAGACAAGCTGTACTATGACTCAAAGATCTCCTTTCCTGCTAAACTACATTATAAAGTTTATTAGTTACCAAAAAAAATATTAAAAGTTGTGTCATTCTATAAAGAATATATGGTACTGATTTTTTACTGTCCTTCCTTCCCTCGGCACCATGGTTCTTAGAAAAGTACTTAATACTGCTATCTCAACTTCCACTCCCTCTTAATCCCACTACAATTTGACTTTTACCCACTGTCTTCCCCTCAGTCATCAAGAAGCTGCTTTTATTAAGCTGATGATCTAATTATAAGCGGAAGATTTTTGGTCCTCATCTTACACCACTCGTTTATAACACATGAAACTATTAATTTCCTACTTTTAGAAAATTCTTTCTCCTCTATTATTTCTTCCCTTTGTTTTGACCATTTCTTCTCAATATTTTTTGTTCATCTTCCTCCCTTGCCTGCCCATTAAATGTTTGGATTTCCCAGAGTTCATTTACTGGTCTTCTCACTTTATATTCCCAAGGTGGTCTAAGTTCCTCCTAAAATTTCCATAGCAATTAGTATGATGAAATTCATAAATACTTTCAGCCTTGATTTAATATTTTCCCAAAGCACTGCCAAAGCCAAGTATCTCATTGGATTCTGTCATTCCTCGTGGTTTTTTAAAATCCTCCAGGTCTCAGTAGAAAATGTTTTTTGTCCTCAGATTGATCTGTAGATCAGATTCCAGTGAAATCTCAACTGGGTTTTTCACAGAAATAGACAAGCTGATTTGGAAGTTTATGTGAAAAAGGAAAGGATCAAAAATAACCAAGATAGTCCTGCAGGAAAAAAATGAAGTGGTGATACTAGCCCGGCCATATATAAAGACTTACTTAAAAATTCTAGTGTAGAAGACTGTGTTATTGGCTCAGGGATAGATGAAATAGGCTAATGGAATGGATTACACAGCCCAGAAACACTATCTATCACTATAGGGAAAGGATAGCCTGTTCAGGAAATGCTGCTTGATGGGTTGTTTACCCATATGGAGAAACTATACACACACGAGGACCAACCTTTTTCATGTGCCTTGTTATGCTCAGCTTGTGCCATACAAAGATTTTCTATATATGGAAAGTACTTCCTTAAGAGGCCAGGCATAATTACATTTGTATGGTTGCTTTAACAAAGAGTGGGGAAGTTCAGTAGGCTTGGGATACTGGAGAGCAAGTGATTGTTGTTGTTAAATAAATGGAAGAGGAAGAGGGCAGGAAAATAATTGAAATGTGATGTAGATATACTTTGTTTTATAAATTTGGGTTTGTTTTGTTTTTTATTGCTATATGTTTATTCTTTGAAGGTTTGCTCTGTGATTTGCTGTGGTCTGACCCAGATAAGGACGTGCAAGGCTGGGGAGAAAATGATCGTGGTGTTTCCTTCACTTTCGGAGCTGATGTTGTCAGTAAATTTCTGAATCGTCATGATTTGGACTTGATTTGTCGAGCTCATCAGGTATGAAGTACAAAACTCTTGGATATTTTAGTATCTGTTAAATTCTTCATACCAAGTCTTCTCATTTTATTTTTGAGGAAACTCAGATCCAAGAAAGTTAAATGACTTTCACAAGGTAAGCAGTAGGAAAGGCAGAGCCAGGACCTAGATCTCACAGTTAACAGTCTAGTGATTTGTTCATCTTTTTTCACACTGTATCAAAAGAACATGTTTTTGCAATACATTGTAATCCTAACAAATTTTTTCAGTGCATTCCTGAAACTTTCTAGACAATATTTGGTCCGTTTTGATATGATCTTTAAATATATAGTGTAGATAACAAAATTTTGTGGACTTTGTTTAGATTTTAATGAAAACGAAAAAGACATTTTTACAACAGTTGAGGAAATTTGATTATAACTGGGGATTAGATATCAAGGAATCATTGTTCTAGCCGTGATAATAGCATTATTGTTTTGTGAGAAGAATATCTACATTTTTTTCAGAAATACATACTCAAGTATGTAGAGGTAAAATAGTATGTTTGGAATTTGCTTTAAAATATGTCAGCAAAGTAAAAAAAGGGGGAGGGGGGTTGGAAGGATAAATGAAACAAATATAGCAAAATCCTGGTAGTTACTGAATCGGTGGTGAGTAAATGGTAGTTTTTTGAACTCTTTAACTTTTGTGGATAGTTGAAATTTTTTTTATAAAAACATATATGTACAGTTTAGGTAGTTATTTAAATGTCCTCCACCAGCAGGTTGTGTGGTCTTTAAGGAGAGGATTGATGTTGATTTGAATACCCAGTGACAGTTACTGACGTATTACAGCATGCACTCACTCACTGTTGAATAAATGAATGGATAAACCAAAATTTATTTTAACAGTTCTTCAATGTCTTCAATATATCAAGTCCTCATGCTTGCAGTAACATACTTTTATGAGATGCATTGAATGAAAGGCATTCTTTAAAATCTTTTTTGGACATGTAACTTAATTTGAGACTACTAAAAATATTTGAAATTTGTAATTATAATACTTTTTAAGATTCCTTGTTATTTGTCTGTTAAAGCAAAATTCATTAAGTATATGCTGTAACATAATATTTCCCTTTACTCTGAGACTTTACTACCCGTGACACTTGACTACTTCTACCTGTTTGTCTGATCCTGTGTAATAAAAATGACTCATTATCTGCACAGGCTGCATATCACATGTCTCTTCCCTAGCAGAATTTCCTCGTTATTTAGTTGAAATGAAGTCATGTCTCCAGATCCTTTGCTTTGACCTTTTAATCAGTAAATCTTTGTTTTTATGACTTCAATAATTAAAATAAGCCTGTTATTACATAACAGCTCAGGGTTGCTAAATTTCCTAGCTAAAATACCCACCGATGTTGGGTTTTTTAACTACAGATCTCTATTCACTTGACTTTTCAAAAGTTGAGGCTAATAAAAATTAAAAAAAAAAAAATTAGCATGCGCAATTTTTTTCCAGAAACCTCCAAAATCTATTCTGCTTATTTTCAAAACGTGATCTCTAACATTGAGAGGCTTGTAGTGGGAAACAACGCAAACTATGAATACTTCCATTTAAAAAAAAGTTCATATAATAAATGTGTGAAAGAATGAACAAACTAAGAAACATGTACCAGGTGCCACACACTGTGCTGAGCCTGGGGAGAGAGAGGTCATAGTCTAACAGAAGAGGTTAATATCTAAATTGTACCATGTGTTTAATTGTAACAGAAGCATATATCTGCTACTGAGGATGGACGTTATACGACAATGTAAATTATTTTGGAGGTGCTTTCTTGTGTTAACAAGTATCATAGGATAATTTTGCTTATCAACCAGAACCACTTGTGGAGTTTATTCCGACTCATGGTGACTCCATGTGTGTCAGAGTAGAACTGTGCTCCATAGGAGTTTTGATGACTGATTTTTGTGAAGTAGATCGCCAGGCCATTCTTCCGAGGTGCCTATGGGTGGACTTGAACCTCCAGCCTTTCGGTTAGTAGTCAAATGTTTTAACTGTTTTCACCACCCAGGAACTCTTTGCTTATAAAGGATACCTAAAATAGACTTCAAAAACTAATCTACAAATTACATTAAGTAATTAAGGAAAATAATTATACATATAAAACTTTAATCTATCATTAGCTAATTTTAAGGAGCAACATCTGTAAATTAAGCTAAATTTAGTAATGTTTTCAGTGCGTTAACTATTAATATAGAAAATTAGAAGATGGAACAAGAAAAAAGCTTTTGGGAAAAGTCTTGTTTTTCATTGTCTGGTTACTGTGCATTGACTGAAGTATTGATGCATCGTAAAGAAGTACATTGTGTCCTAGCTCCTTGCAGACACTACGCCTGTTAGCATATTTGTTTTTGTTTCACGGGGAGCCTTGAAAGTGGTATAATTTCTAAACCTTTCAGTAATAATGAGTTTATTATTATTTCATTTAAGCTAAATTCCTTGAATTTATAGAAATAAATAGAAAAGAAAGTTATAGAAAAGGTAACACCAATTTTAATATTCTAAGCAAAGTTTAAAAAAAAAAATTGCCAAAACATTTTTTTTTTTTTTTTTAAGATCTTTGCCACATTAATCTCCATTAATACGGATGGTTGAGAATTACCATAAATAAGTTTCAGTGTGTTTTTCTTTTGACATTTCTTGTGACAGGTGGTTGAAGATGGATATGAGTTTTTTGCTAAACGACAATTGGTAACCCTGTTTTCTGCCCCAAATTACTGTGGCGAGTTTGATAATGCCGGTGGAATGATGAGTGTGGATGAAACTTTGATGTGTTCATTTCAGGTATGATATAAATATACATTTATAACGACTGTCAGTCTGATTAAAACTACTGTCAGAAGAATTTTTCTTTTAGATTTATGATGTTTCTTTGAATGAGGATAGAAAATAGATTTTATTCAGAAGTGATTCTCACTTACAGATGCATTAGAGATTTCTGTTTTCAGTCACAGAAGTTCCATCCTTTATGAAATATATCAAATATGAGAGTTTTAGGAAATCTAAGTATTATCAGTTCATCTTTGATTCAGATGTTTTAAATTGTTAAATTCCGGTATGACCTGTTGGATAGTGGCTTACATGTTAAAAATGTGAATACAATCAACAACTTAGTATTTTGTTTTTGTTTGCAGGGTGAATGGGTGGGAAAGACATTGGAGAGGGAGAATAACAAACTCAGATGAAAATAAAAAAAGTAGAATAAGAAAAAACTTTCCATATAATCTTAAAGTACCAATTTATAAACATAGAAAAAATTACATTTTCAAAAGAGGCCAGCTCTAGCTTTAGTGTGCTGCTTACAAATCAGTTTTATTTACTGACCAAAAAAACTTAAATACTTTGTTTTTACGAAGGTTATTTTATGTCCTTGACAGGCATACAACTGTATTTCTGTTTTTAAAAGTAAGATGCTATGTGATCCCTCTCTCACTTTATTGTGTTATACCATTTCCATCAACTAGTACAATTGAATGGTAAGTGGTTGACTTCTCATTGCCAATTTAAGGATGGTCACCAGGCCTTATCCTTTGACAGTTGCCAAATGGAGCTGGATTAATATATTCTTTTCACTGAGGCACTGTGATGACTCTGAATAGTTCTAATAAATATGTCATAGATCTTTTGTATTTGGGACACATTTTTCTTGTAAAATCATAAAAATTTTTATCTAAAATGTAGGTTAAAGCTCTGTACACGCACCAGAATTACTGTAATAAAAAAACTCAGACAATAACAAGTGTTAGTGAGGATTAGAAGAGATTGAGACCCTCGTACATTGCTGGTAGGAATGTAAAATAGTGCAGCAACTTTGGAAAACAGTTTGGTAGTTCCTGAAATGTTAAGTATAAAATTACCATATGATCCAGCAATTCTCCTAGTTACCTACCCAAGGGAAATGAAAACTTTGCATCCACACAAAAACTTAAATACGAGTATTCTTAGCAGCATTATTTTTCGTAGCCAAAAAGTGGAAACAACCTAAATGTCCATAAACTGATGAATGATTAAACAAAATATGGCATATCTATGTAATTACATAAACAAATGAAGTATACTGATACATGCTACAACATTGATAAACCTCAGAAACATTATGCTAAATGAAAGAAACCAATCACTCACTATAAGACCATATGTGGTTCTGTTTATATGAATGGGTAGATTAGGCAAATCAGTAGGAAAAAAAAGGTTGGGGATTGCAGGGAGGCCAAGGGCAGGAATGAGGAGTGACTGCTAATGGGTATGAGTTTCTTTCTGGGGTGACGAAATATTCTAAGATTAGATTATTGTAGTCATCGTACGACTTACGTTGTGTGCCATCAAGTCGATTCTGACTAATAGCGACCCCATGTGACAGTAGAAAGAACTGCCCCATAGTGTTTTCTTGGCTGTAATCTTTATGAAAGCAGATTGCCAGGTCTTTTTCTCATAGAGCCACTGGGTGGGTTCTAACCACCAACCTTTTGGTTAGCAGCTGAGTGCTTAAGCATTGTGCCACCGGGGCCCCTTATACAACTCTGTAAACACACTGAAAACCAGTGATGTGTACACTTTAAATGAGTGAACTTTATGGTAAGTAAATTATATATTAATAAAACTTTTTTTTAAGACCTATTTACATGTAAAAAATTTAAAATCTGAAGTTTGTAACTTGCTGACGATTACCTTGCTAAATAGTGCCAGAATTATGATTCGAACCAACGTCTTTTGATTCTTAAACCAGTGTTCTCTCCCTCACCGTGGAGATACACTAATTTGAAAAAAATTTTATTTAGATCCTTATGAATTAGGTAGTTGATAGGGTTGGTGTACTGGAGGGTTTGTGACTGAAGTATGAATGGAATGACACGTAGAATAATATTGTGCAGTAGCATTTCATTTGACTTTAATATGGTATATAACCCAATATTATTCAGACATGTAATGTGAGAAATATTTATGGAACTTGGCCAGTTTGTCTTACATTTTTATTGTACTTTTACAACTTGGGCCATTTATTGAAGAACCCATGTCGTAACACTGTTTTCTTAAGATTCTGAAGGCCAATTGTGTAACTTATTTGCACTGGAGAGAGTAACACTGTTAATAAATTATTTACTTTAAGATATTGAAACCATCTGAAAAGAAAGCCAAGTACCAGTATGGTGGACTGAATTCTGGACGTCCTGTCACTCCACCTCGAACAGCTAATCCACCGAAGAAAAGGTGAAGAAAGGGACTCTATAAAGAAACCATCAGATTTGTTAAGGACATACTTCATAATATATAAGTGTGCACTGTAAAACCATCCAGCCATTTGACACCCTTTATGATGTCACACCTTTAACTTAAGGAGACGGGTAAAGGATCTTAAATTCTTTTCTAATAGAAAGATGTGCTACACTGTATTGTAATAAGTATACTCTGTTATAATATTCAGCAAAGTTAAATCCAAATTCAGAATTATCCATTAAAATTACATTGTCTCGTATCACAGTTTTTAAAGTTGAAAAGCATCCCAGCTAAACTAGATGTGATAGTTAAACCAGATGAAAGCATGATGATCCATCTGTGTAATGTGGTTTTAGTGTTGCTTGGTTGTTTAATTATTTTGGGCTTGTTTTGTTTTGTTTGTTTTGCTAGAATAATGGCAAATATTTTTAATTTTCTTTCTTTAAACATTTTTAAAAGTGAAATGTGGGAAGAGCTTTAAAGATGGTCACTGACTTATTTCCCCTTGCTTTTATCTACTTATGTACCTGTTTGATCTTCTTAAGAAAATTTATGCCTCGATACAAGAAAAATGAATTTTAGAGATTGATGGTTTAAAAAATACGCCAACTGTCCAATCCAGTGATTTAATCAGTTTGACTGGGCGAACTTTGTAGCTGATAGTGAATGCTTTGCTTTATACAGAAATTGCCACTGATTTGGATTTGTGCACTCTAATTTTTAACTTATTGATGCTCTATTGTGCAGTAGCGTTTCATTTACCATGAAGATAAGGCTCATGTAGCATTGCCCAGCTAGTTGGAAATGTGATTATGTGGTACCTTGGCTTTAGGTTTCAATTCGCACGAAACACCTTTTGGCATGCTTCGCTTTCTGGCAACACCCTCACCTGCGTTGTTTTTATTTTTTGGGTTTTTGTTGTTGTTGTTTTTAGATCCACAGAACATGAGAATCCTTTCTTGACAAGCCTTGGGAAGCTGACACTATCTCTTTCTTCCCCCCTTCTATAAGAAGGATGTTAATATTTAAGTGAATGCTGGTCAGTGGGACATTTTGTCAACTTTGGTTATTGGGTGCTTAACTGTCTAATATTGCCACTTGAATGTTGTATACGATTGTAAGGCTTTTGTCACTAAAGATTTTTATTATTCTGATTTTTCATGATCAAAGTTCATATAATGTTGTATAGACATGCTTTGTAGTGAAGTATGGTAGCAATAATTTCTGTACATGATCAAGACTTTATTGCAGCATTTCTTTTCCTGTTCTCTGTTTTTTTTTAAAGGGTTAATATTAACAAATGGCAAGTAGAAAAGTCAACATAAAGATAGTCTATAATAGAACAAGAACTTACAGGACACAGATTTGTGATTCTTTGGATGTGATTCTGTAAGCTTTTATTGAGCGCCGTCAAATTTGTGTCAAAGGGATGGACTTCAGATTTATAATGCCCTTCTATATGTGCTGCCATAGATGTGAAATTCTTGACCTTAATATTGTCTTTGAAAATGTTAAATTGTGAATTCTGTTAATTTACATTTTATGAATTGGCGCATTGTATTTACTGCAAGAAATATTTGATTTTCAGCACAGTGCAAAGTTCTTTAAAATGAGTACATCTTTTTTTCTAATTCCATTTTGTTTTAAAGCACATTTTAAATGTAGTTTTCTCATTTAGTAAAAGTTGTCTAATTGATATGAAGCCTGACTGGTTATTTTATCTTTTTCTTTATTACAATGAAACAATTTGCAAAACACATTTTATTCAAATAGATATTATGTCCCTAAAGTACATTGAATTGATTCTTTTCTAAAAGTGCTCATGAATGCCATAATGAATTAGGTTTAAGTCACACAGGCCTTTATTGTGATCAAATATCTTCCTAATTGGAATGTAAGTTGAGCAATTTCTAATCAAATTTTACGTGTGGTACTCTTGGTAGTCATATTGAAGTGGGTCCAGAAAACAAGCCCTTGGGCAGCCTTTATTAATCTCAGTATTATCATACCTCATTAATTCAGATCCTCTTGAGTTTTTGTAATAATTCATCCAGGTCAAGACCGAGTATTTATGAAAGATAGTCATGACTTAAGCAAATTAATATTGGTCACTAAATTTAAAAGGTGGGCATTTATCATGCTTAAAAACAAAGCATTCTTAAAAACCATTTTAGCAGCTTCTAGTCACAAATAGAGTGTTTATTACAAATATTATTTACTTGACAGCATTGCTATTTGAAATAAATAAAACTTCCATTTCTTAGGAGAACAATATCCTGTGATTCCAATGTCACTAATTTATATTCTTCTTCCTCTTGCTAATGTTTTCATTTTAATGGTTTTCTGTGTACAGATTTATCTTTAATCCAAATGTCATGATATTTCAAAATTATTATTAAACACACTTAGATTTCTGTGGAAATGTGATGGATCACATGCACTATAGATTTCTGTTTTTGAATGGAAAGGTTCAAATGGACAGCTCTTTGCATTTGAAACTTTAAAATTTATTGTTTCAGTTTTGCACAGAGACATATTTTAATCCCATGATCAGCAACACTGTTTATGCAAAGTGTTGAGTAACCAGGTACCTTGAGCCTCTCCAACTGCCTAGCATCCACATTGTGATGCCCCTTGATTGAAAAGAGTACCGGAACACTCCTGATGTTATTTTTTAAAAATAAAAAGTACCACTAAGAAGAATTTTACAGCTCACAAGGTGGTTAGTTTTGATCAGGCTGACTTTGCTGTTGCTACCCTGCGCTGCTCCTGTTGCTGCTTCCTTGGGAGTCCATGCCTGAATCGCAGCTGTGCCTGAGGAGACACTTAATTGCCTGACTATACTAGTGGCATCTGCTTAGAAATATGTTGTTCATTTGTCTTAGTAGATTTCCATGTTTTATAATTTCTTAAAACAGCTAAAAAGTGATTAGGGGAATTTTTAAGTGACAGCATACTTTGCAAAATGAACAGTAATTAAACAGGAAATAAAGTGGTTCTATGTAAGTATATACCTAGAGTTTTATTTACATTAATTTGCTTTCTAATGTTTCTTCAGTAAAAGGGAAACTTAGACATAGTGTAACATTTTTAATCTGATAAAATAGAATTTTACCTGTATGTTTGAGGGCCAGAATTTCTAAACAAATCCCCTAATTTAAAAAAAGAAAGCTTGTTTCCTTAGGCCATCACCCCCTACATTGCTTGACATACCATAATCTTCTTTAATTTCTCTTTGTAACTCTCTTTCTCATTCAGATTGCCAGTGTTTTATTAAACCTTATTTTTACAAAAAAAAAAATCAAATCCACTTGCCATCCAGTCAACTCTGACTCATAGCAACCCTATGGGAGGGAATAGAATTGCCCCAGAGGGTTTGCAAGGAGTGGCTGGTGGATTCAAACTGCCAACCTTTTGGTTAGCAGCTAAGCTCTTTAACCACTACTCCACCAGGGATCCTTTTTGTTTTTTTTTTATTTTTACAGAAGTGGCCGTAAACTTTTGCTTCTTTCCTTTTCAGGATCTTTGAGATCTTAGCCAGTTAATGTGGTTATAAAATCTTACTTGTAACTCAGATTGTTTTGGATATCTATAGGGTAGGAGATCACAATGAGTCTGTGTGTATGAGAGAGAGAGAACACAAAACTGCTGGAGGCTTATAGGTTCAGCATTCCTTTCAAGTATTGCATGCAAAAATGTGGGAACCTTGGATCTATGCCTGGAAGCTTTCAGTCAAGCCTGACCTGGGGTCACCAAGTAAGATGTGTGCTGATTTTTGCAGCTGCCTAATCTGAAAAATTCAATAGATCAGTAAGTAATACACAACTAAATACTTAGAACTCTCACAGATTATTACATCAGTTTATTAAAAGACACTAACTTGTAGCTAAGTAACAGTGGCACATAAAATAAAGGATATAAACCGTGAGTACTTTGCTCAGTAAGCAAAGTGTGCACCGGGTTACAGTAAGCAAGCAGTACACATGGGTTTAATTGTTTACTTAATAATCTTTAGTGAACAATTTCGCAAGGGTTTGTGGTGAAAAACAGTTGAAATTGTGCACTATGGATTAGTAAGTAAGCCCATGCGTACTTTTACCCGTTTATTGGGTAATCCGCCCCTGACTGTACTGCTTTAAAAAAACATCTGTATGAGACCAAATGATCAACAATTACCCTTAAGGCAAAGATGAGAAGGTACAGGGGCAGGGAAAATAGATTACTGCAAACCGAACAACCAGAAAAGAGTTAATGAGAACATTGACACACTGTGAAAAATGTAACCAAAGTCACTGAATAATTTGTGTAGAAATTGTTAAATGGGAACCTTAGGGATTGTAGCCCATCTCTAGCTGGGGCATGGTAACTCCACTGAAATTAATTGATCAATCATACCAAAGACCTAGGTTAAATCTTTCTTTTATTATACTGTAATGCCTGAGTCAGAGACCCTAATCTTTTATCAAGTGAGTTCCCTAAACTCTTTGCATATGGTCACTTTCAATATAACGCAACCCTGATCTGTGCCATTTTTAAAGGAGCATCAGTTATTCCTTAGACCCATTAGTATGCTAATTTAAAACTTTGTTACATTTGGTTCTAAAAGCCTTTAAACCTAGATGAATTTAATTGTATGTGAACAGAACTTAAGCTTATATGGGCAGAGATTTTTTTTTGTCTCTTGTTCACTGATGTATTTATCTCCAGCTCCTGAAGTACCTGGTACATAGTGGGCATGCAAATATTCAGTGGCAAATGAGCTTCAGAACTGTCTACTTACATTACTACTTTGACACCTTGACCTTTTGGAGAAATTTGCCAAAAATACTCTGATTTTTGTTTATTCTCATCCGACTGCTTTTGTCTCTTAAGAAGAATGATCGAGTAGCCTCAGGAGAAAATTGGTCTGGGTCTGTACTATCAGAGTAAATAGTTTCATGTCAAAGTTATGATTTTTATTTGAGAAATATTGGTAAATATAAGAAGTTAATGTGTTCAGTTGCTTGAAGCAACATTTTACAGCCAGCATCCTGACAGGCACCCTGGGAAGGAGGTTGCCTCTTTTTAGAATCAAAACATTCTGGGATTCTTGTGATTACTTTCTTGCCTACATTTTTTGTAGATTCTTTGTTTTATGATCTTCAAGTCACCTTTGTTGTGACTACTTCACGTATTTTTTAGGGAAATGGTATAGTTTGTGTAACATTTTGTGTCAAAGTTCACTCAGTGAATATGAACACTTAAAACCAGGAATCAAAATTTGAAAGTGAAGAGGCTGATGCCTCATTTAACAATTAAGCATTATGCTGTAGAAGCAAGTGTGGAGAAAGACCAACAAAAGACATTTTCAGTAAGGAACAAAAAAGGAAGGAAGTGAGGTGTCCAGTGGAGAAAAAAGTTCTAGACAGAATTTTAACACAGTTTTTTCATCTTGTTCAGATTCATTACTGTTCTGGTAGTTCTCAGAGCTTGTTTATCTTTCATTCAGGAGCACAACTAGCCAGGCTGAATTCTTGGTCCCAATGCAAAATTCCAAGAAAGGGATTTGATTGACCTAGCTTGGACCAAGGGCCTGTATGAGTCCATCAAGTGAGGAAGTGGAGGAGCATACTTCCTGAACATAGCAGCTAGTGATTTGGGAGGCTAGGGAACATAATTCCCAGAAATAAGGTACTGAAAAGAAAATCCAAAGGTGTCCTCTACGATATACTTTAAAAAGTACCTAGTCACAAAAGGTCTGAAAATACAAAGCTGGCAAAGATGTAGAGTAATAGGAACTCCTGCTTAAAATTGGTACAACTGGAGGGCAGAGCTAAGGTGACAGACTAGTCAGATTCACTAAGCTATCCTGCTGCATCAGAGACCTGAGAAACCAAGTAAAACAGATACAGATGTCAGTCGTAGAACCCTGAACGTTAAATGAAAGGGTGAAGTATTAGGTTGCAAGTTACTGAATAGAAGAAACTGATAGAAAACGGGGAAGGAATAGAGATACAGAGGGAGGCTGTGATCAAATGGCATGACTCAGCATTGCCATCTTGGAATAAAGCCAGCAGCCCCACATGAAGAAAGGCACCTCCACAGAATTCCCAATAGGAGATAGAGGTACGGCGCAGACACACCCAGGACTAAGACCACGTTTGCTGGCTGCAGCTCAAGGAGAAGCCTAGACTGTTTCACCTGGTAACTACAGGAGCACTGTCTTACAACCCCCAACCTTCTGGTGAATGGCAGCTATAACTGCCCCATTGAAACAATCCCAACTGCCAGGAACCAGAGTACCAACCCACCCTACTGCCCTCCTCCATCTAGCCCCCTCTGACCCTGCTTTCACACCTTCCCACCAGCTCTGGACCCCTCTACCTGCTGCCCAAAGCCCTGAGGGGACCCAGCCCTGACCCCAGGACCTTTCCTGCTGGCTCCAGACCCTTCCTGCCACCTGCTGTGACACTCAGGGGACCCAGCCCGGGCACAGGCAGGCCTCTTCCTACCACCTCCAGACCCCTCCCACTGCCTGCCCCGGCACCCAGGGAACCCGGCCAGGAGCCCTGGCCTCTTCCCACAAGCTCCAGACCCCTCCTGCTGCTGCCACCCACTGTGACCCCCAGTGGAGTAGGCCTGAACCCCAGGTCCCTTCCTGCCGGATGTGAGCCCCTTTCTGTCAGCTCTGGAACTCTCCCACCACCTGCTGTAGCCCCCAGGGGACCTGGCTAGACCTTAGGGTACTTCCTGCTAGCTCCGGACCCTACCACAGCCCCAAGAGGACCTGGCCCGGACTCGAGGCTCCTTTCTCCCCACACCAGACCCCTTCTGCTGCCTGCCACGGCTCTAAGGAGACCTGGCCCAACCCCAGGCCCTTCCCGACCAGGTTGGGAACCCCCTGCAGACCAGCAGCCCCATTCCAGGCCCTAGCTGGTTCACACTGCAGACAAACGACCCATCTCCACCCCTTCCTTTCCTGCTGAACCTGGCCTGCTGCACCATAGCTGAGCAACCAGCCTTGCACACCAGGACAGGGTGGTGAGAAATATCGTGCCTACAGATAACAAAGCATGCCCAGCCCACCTGCCCAGACATAAAAGAAAAAAGCAGGACAAAACAAACCTACAATCAATAAGTAATAACTGAATGTTTCGGAGACAGCAGACATATCAAAACATTTAAAAAAAAAAACAGGACAAGATGGCTCCAGTAAGTGACCAGAAAAAAAGCACCAGTTGACCTTCCAACAGAAGAAAACGCACTGGAACTACCTGATAGGGAATTCAACAGTCTAATATTCAGGGCTTTCCAAGAGATTAGCAAAAAGATCAAGGAAAACACAGACAAAATCATTGAAAACATAGACAAAACCAACTAAAACATAGCCAAATCAAGTGAAACACAAAGCAATAGAATAATTCAGGATAATAATACAAGAACAAAATGTTGAACAATTAGAAATCATACAAAAACAGCAATTAAAAATCCAAAGATAAAAAAATTTCAGAAATGGACAACTCAATGGAAAGTTTTAGGAGCAAATTTGAAACAATAGAGGACAGAATAAGCGAAATTGAAGACAAAGCCATGGGTGCCACTTTGATGAGGAAAAATCAGAGAAAAGAATGAAGAAAACCTAAGAACGATGTGATGAAAAGCTGACCATCCAAGAAGCTCAGGGAACCCCATATACGATACACTCCAAAAGAAACTCACCAAGACATGTCATAATCACACTTGCCAAAACCAAAGACAAAGAATCCTGACAGCAGCTCAAGAAAAATGAAAAGTCACATACAAAAGGGAAACTCAGCAGAAGCCATTCAGGCAAGGAGGCAATGGGAGAGTATATGTAAAACCTTGAAAGAAAAAAATTGCCAACCAAGAATAATGTATCCTGCAAAACCCTTTCTCAAATATGATGGCAAAATAAGAACATTTCCAGATAAACAGAAATTAAGGGAATTTGTAAAAACCAAACCAAACTTACAAGAATTATTAAAGGGAGTCCTTCGGTTAGAGAACCAACAACCTGAATCTAGGACACAGGTCAGTATCAGCCAATACCGACTGAGGTAATGAACTTTCAAGGATAAAACAAAGCTAGATTCAAAACGGAACTAGAGACATCAATCTGTAAATGACAACAATGTCAGGACAATAAAGGGGGAATACGTGGGATAGATATAGAACTTTCAAATGGAGAGGAAGTCAAGGCAATATCAAGTAATAAAAGACTGGGCAAACTTAAGAGTAAATTTCAAGGTAATCACAAAGAAAGTTAACAAACCTACTCATCAAAATAATGAAGAAAAAGTTTCAGTAAACAAAATCTACAATAACAAAAGAAGTGAAATTTCACATATAAAAGGAAGTCAGCACAGTAGAGTAAGGGAAACAAGGAAAATGTAAGCACCACAGAAAACAAAAGCACTACAAGATAACAGCAATAAAGTCACACATCAATAATCACACTGAATGTAATGGCTTAAATGCACCTGTAAAAAGAGAGAGTGACAGAATGGATATAAATACATGACCCATCAATATGCTGTCTACAGGAGATACATCTTAGACACAAAGGCATAAATATACTAAAAACCAAAGCATGAGAAAAATACATATCAAGCAAACAGCAATAAAAAACGAACAGGAGTGGCAATACTAATCTCAGATAAAATAGACTTTTAGGCAAAATCCACCATAAAAGAAAAGGAAGGATTAAAGGGACAATCCACCTTGGGGACATAACCATAATATCTATGCACCCAATGGCAAGGCTCCAAAATACATAAAACAAATTCTAATAGCACTGAAGAGAAACTGACAGTTCCACAATAATAGTAAGAGACTTCAACACACCACTCTCAGTAAAAGACAGAACATCTAGAAAGAAACTCAGCAAATATAGATCTAAGGGTGACAATCAACCATCTTGACCTCAGAGACATATAAAGAACACTCCACACAACAGCAGCCAAGTATACATTCTTTTTCAACGCCCATGGAACATTATCCAGAATAGACCACATCTTAGGCCACAGAGCAACCCTCAACAAAATCCAAAACACTGAGATAATACAAAGCATCTTCTCTGAGCACAACACCGTAAAAGTAGAAATTAATAACAGGAAAAGCAAGGGAAAAAAATCAAATACATGGAAACAGATAACACCTTCCTTATAAACGACTGTAATAGAAGAAATCAAAGATGGAATCAAAAAATTTGTAGAATCAAATGAGAATAAAAGCACATGATACCAAAACCTGTGTGCACAGCTGAGGCAGTGCTCAGAGGTCAATTTACAGCAGTATATGCACACATCAAAAAAGAAAAAAGGGACAAAATCACAACATCAGCCCTACAACTCGAACAAATAGAGAACAGCAAAAGAGGCCCACAGCCAACAGAAGAAAGCAAATAATTAAAGATAAGAGCAGAAATAAATGAAATAGAGAATAGAAAAACATAAAAAATCAACAAAACCAAAAGTTGGTTCTTTGAAAGGATCAACAAAATCAACAAACCATTCAAATTGACAAAACAAAGCAGGAGATGAAGCAAATAACCCATATAAGAAATGAAATGGGGGACATTACAACAGACCCAACCCAAATGGAAAGGATCATATCAGAGTACTATGAAAAACTGTACTCAAACAAATTTGAAAACCTAGAGGAATTGGACAAATTTCCCGAAACTCACTACCTACCTAAACTAACACAAACTGCTGTAGAAAATCTGAACACACCCATAACAAGCGAAGAGCTTGAAAAGGTTAAAAAAAAAAAAAACTCCTGCCTAAAAAAAAGTCCTGGCCCAGATGGCTTCCCTGGAGAATTTTACCAAACATTCAGAGAAGAGCTTGCACCAGTACTGCTCAAACTATTCCAGAACATAGGAAAGGATAGGCACTTCCAAATTCATTCTATGAAGCCAGCATAATCCTGATACCAAAACCAGGCACACCACAAAAAAAATTACAGACCAGTATCTCTCATGAACATAGATGCAAAAATTCTCAACGAAATTCTAGCCAATAGAATTCAGTATCATATCAAAAAAAATAATACACCACAATCAAGTGGGATTCATACCAGGTATGCAAGGATGGCTCAACATTAGAAAATCATCAATGTAGTCCACCACATAAATAAAAGAATCACATGATCATCTCAATTGATGCAGAAAAGGCATTAGAAAAATTCCAACACCCATTCCTGATAGAAATTCTCAACCAGATAGGAATAGAAGGGAAGTTCCTCAGCCTAATAAAAGGCATCTCTACAAAACCAACAGCCAACATCATTCTCAATGGAGAGAGGGTGAAAGCATTCCCCTTGAGAATGGGAACAAGACAAGGATGCCTTTTATCACCACTCCTATTTAACATTGTGCTGGAAGTCCTAGCTAAAGCAATAAGGCAAGAAAAAGGGCATCCAAATTGGTGAGGAAGAAGTAAAACTATTCCTATTCATGAATGATATGATACTATACATAGAGAACCCTAAAGACTCTACAAGAAAACTACTAGAACTAATAGGTTAGCAGAGTAGCAGGATACGAGATCAACATACAAAAATCAGCTGGATTCCTATAAACCAGTAAAGAGAACTACAAAAAGGAAATCAGGAAAGCAATATCATTTGTAAGAGCCCCTAAAAAAAATGAAATACTTAGGAATAAATCTAAACAGGGACATAAAAGAACTATACAAAGAAAACTACAAAACACTACTACAAAAAACCAAAAGAGACCTACATTAAATGGAAAAACATACCATGCTCATGGATAGGCAGACTCAACATTGTGAAAATGTCAATTCTACCCAAAGCAATCTACAGATACAATGCAATCCCAATCCAAATACTGACAGCACTCTTTAACGAGGTAATTAACTTTATATGGAAAGAGGCCCAGGATAAGAGAAACATTATTGAAAAAGAACAAAGTAGGAGGCCTCATACTACCTGACCTTAGAACCTATTGTACAGCTATAGTAGTCAAAACAGCCTGGTACTGGTACAAAGACAGACACATTGACCAATGGAACAGAATCGAGAACTCAGAAGTAAATCCATCTACCCACGGCCATCTGATCTTTGACAAAGGCCCAAAGTCCATTAAATGGGGAAAAGACAATCTTTTTAACAAATAGTGCTGGCAAAACTGGATATCCATCTGTAAAAAAATGAAACAGGACCCATACCTCACACCATACACAAAAAATAATTCAAAATGGATCAAAAACCTAAATATAAAACCAAAAACTATAAAGATCATGGAATAAAAAGTAGGGTCAACACTAGGGGCCCTAATATAAAGCATAAACAACATACAAACCATAACTAACAATACACAAACACCAGAAGATAAGCTACATAAATGGGATCTCCTAAAAATTAAACACTTATGCTCATCAAAAGACTTCACCAAAAGTGTAAAAAGAGAACCTACAGACTAGGAAAAAAATTTTGGCTATGACATATTCAACAAAGGTCTAAACTCTAAAATCTATAGGAAAATCCAACACCTCTACAACAAAAAGACAATCCAATTTAAAAATGGGCAAAGAATATGAACAGACACTTCACCAAAGAAAACATTCAGGTGGCTAACAGACAAATGAGGAAATGCTCGAGATCATTAGCCATTAGAGAAATGCAAATCAAAACTACAATGAGATACTATCTCACCCTGACATTACTGGCACGAATCAAAAAAACAGAAAATAACAAATGTTGGAGAGGTTGCATGGAGATTGGAAGTCTTATGGACTGCTGATGGGAATGTAAAATGATACAAATATTTTGGAAAACAATATGACACTTCCTTAAAAAGCTAGAAATAGAAATACAATAAGATCCAGCAATCCCACTCCTAGGGATATATCCTAGAGAAATAAGAGCTGTTACACAAATAGACATATGCACACCCATGTTCTTTGCAGTATTATTCACAATAGGAAAAAGATGTAAACAACCTAACTGCCCATCAACAGATGGATAAACTATGGTACACACACACAATGAAATGCTACACAATGATAAAGAACATTGATGAATCCTTGTAACATCTCACAACATGGATGAATCTGGAGGGCATTATGCTGAATGAAATCAGGCAATCAAAAAAGGAAAGATATTGTATGAGACCACTATTATAAAAGCACACGAAAATGTTTCCACACAGAAACAATCTTTGATGGTTACAAGGGAGGGGATGAGTGGGAGACAAAAACACTAACTAGATAGTACATAAGTGGTAACTTTGGTGAAGGGTAAGACAGTACACAACACTGAGGAAATCAGCACAACTTGACCAAGGCAAAGTCATAGAAGCTTCACAGACACGTCCAAACTCCCTGAGAGACTTATCTGCTGGGCTGAGGGCTAGGGACCATGGCCTCAGGGGGACATCTAGCTCAATTGGCGTAAAGTCTATAAAGAAAATGTTCTACATCCGACTGTGGTGAGTAGCGACTGGTCTTAAAAGCCTGTGAGTGGCCATCTAAGATACATCTATTGGTCCCGTCCTTGCTGGAGCAAAGGAAAATGAAGACCACCAAAGACACTAGGGAAAGATTAGTCCAAAGGACTAATGGACCACAACTACCACAACCTCCACCAGACTGAGCCCAGAGCAACTAGATGGTGTCCAGTTACCACCACTGACTGCTCTGGCAGGGATCACAATGGAGGGTCCCGGACAGAGTGGGAGAAAAATGTAGAACAAAATTCAAATTCACACACACTAGAGACCAGGCTTGCTGGTTTGACAGAGACTGGAGAAACCACGAGAGTATGCCACCCCGCA
>NW_004443988.1:9461384-9496822 GCF_000243295.1 Trichechus manatus latirostris
GACACCCTTTTAACTCAGTACTGAAATCACTACTGAGGTTCACCCTTCAGCCAAAGATTAGAGAGGTCTATGTTGTGGTTGTTAGGTGCCCTCGAGTTGATTCCCACTCATCGCAACCACATGTACAAAAGAATGAAACACTGCCTGGTCCTGCGCCATCCTCACAGTTGTTATGTTTGAGCCCATTGTTGCTGCCACTGTGTCAGTCCATCTCATTGAGGGTATTCCTCTGTTTTGCTGACCATCTGTTTTACCAAGCATGATATCCTTATAGGGTGTTTTAGTCATCTAGTGCTGCTATAACAGAAATACCACAAGTGGATGGCTTTAACAAACAGAAGTTTATTCTCTCACAGTCTAGTAGGCTACAAGTCCAAATTCAGGGTGTCAGTGCCAGGGGAAGGCTTTCTCTGTTGGCTCTGGAGGAAGGTCCTTGTCATCAATCTTCCCTTGGACTAGGAGCTTCTCTGCGCAGAAAACCCCGGGTCCAAAGGACGTGCTCTGCTCCCAGTGCTGCTTTCTTGGTGGTATGAGATTCCCCCTTCTCTGCTCGCTTCCCTTTCCATTTATCTCTTGTAAGATAAAAGGTGGTGCAGGCCACGCCCCAGGGAAACTCCCTTTATATTGGATCAAGGATGTGACCTGAGCAAGGGTGTTAAATCCCACCCTAATCCTCTTTAACATAATCTAATCTTGCCTCATTAACCATCGGCAGAGATAAGGATTTATAACACAGGAAAATTATATCAATCACAAAATGGAGGACAACCACACAATACTGGGAATCATGGCCTAACCAAGTTGACACATATTTTGGGGGGACACAATTCAATTCATAACATAGGGCCAATATTAACACATGTGAAAGTCATGCTTCGTAGTTCCGTCATGTATACATGATTGAGACTAATGGGCACACCAGCCCAAAATCAATGACGAGAAGGCAGGGACAGGAAAACTGGATGAATGGAAACACAGAATCTGGCGTGCAGAAGGGGAGAGTGTTGACACATCCCGGGGTTGGCACCAGTCTCACAAAACAATTTATTAACTGTTTAATGAGAAACTAATTTGCTCTAAACTTTCACCTAAATTACAATAATAAAAAGTAAAATCGGAACAACTATTTGGAAAGTGAAGTTAGCATTCATAATCTTGTAAGGTTGAAACCACAACCTGTCAGTTTCACTTTAATGCATTTATAGAAAAACTACATGTGTATACCAGTGGGCATACATGCAGAGGCAGTATGTGAAATATTTCACTATTAGACAAGGGCACTGACCAAATCACCAACTAATGAGAAAATAAACAGAGGCATGGCAGCCAACAACCAGGTCTGTGTACAAAAATATAACACTTAGAGTAGCAAAAAGTGACCTGAATGACCATTGACAGGAGCACTGATATTCACAGAATGGAATACAGCAATGAAATGATTTACGGTGTCATGAATTAAAAAAAAAAACCCATTGCTGTCGAGTCAATTCTGACTCATAGCAACCCTACAGCACAAGAGCAGAACTGCCCTGTAGGGTTTCAAGGCTTTAATCTTCATTGAAGCAGACTGCCACATCTTTCTCCCATGGAGTGGCTGGTGGGTTTGAACTGCCAACCTTTTCTGGTTAGCAGCTGAGCTCCTAACCACTACGCCACCAGGGGTCCATGCATTAGCATGGCTAAATCTTCCAACACTATGAAGAGTACAAAGACTGGGTATTAAGTTAACTATCAAAACTTGTGTTTAAGGAAACAGTAAATATGAAGAAAAGCAAGAGAACTGGAAAAACAAAAGTCCTCTCTAGGGAGAGATAATGGGATGGGAGGAGGAGGAGTATACAGAATCTCAACAGTATTGTTGGTAGTCTATTTCTTGGATGTTAGGTTGAGATTTTGGTAGTAGCTTCATGAGTTTTGTTTTGTTTTTTTAATGCCTCAACTTAATGTACATGTTACATATATTCTTTTGTACATATCAAATATTTTAAAAGTATATATACAATTCTATGTAAAATTGTACTTATAAGTACACATAATAAAAACAATTCTTTAAAGAAAATAACTGGTTAATAAGATTATGTCAACAAATGAGAACTTCAGAAAGTGCTGCAGGAATTCAAGGGCAGCACAGAGCATTGCACTCACTAAACATTCAAATGGTGATGAGCTAATAGACACAAGTTGGGTCTTGAAGGATGGACACTAGATGGTAAGTTTAAATGAGTGAAGAAGAGAGCACATTATGCAGAAGGTCAAGGAAGTGGAAATGTTCATGACATGTCCAGAGGAAAGCAAATTTATCAGTAAGACTAAAGAATTATTACTGGATAATAGTAGGGACATACATTTAGGAAAGTAGAATGGGGATAAACTGGAAGCAATGCAGACACAGCACAGGAGATGATCAGACTATGGGCAATCAATGGTTCTTAAGGAAGGGGATAACAAAGCCGTGCTTCAGAGATGGTGGACTGGATGGATAAGAAGAGGGAAAGGACTGAGGACAATAGTTAAATAAAGGCTGTTAAATAAATGCTTATTGAGTTATTATCATTCTCATCCTTCAAGTTCCAGATCAAATGAAGGAGGCAAGAAGGAAACTAACAACACCTACTATGTGCCAGGCCACTGCTAGACGGTTTACTCACAATATCTAATGTATCCTACACAGTCTTATAAAGTAGGAGGATCCCATGTTTACATTTACTAAGGGGTACAGAAGTTAGTTCTCAAATTTGCACAGTAAAATGGCAGTGCCTGAATTCAAACCGGCCTGTGATTTTAAAGTACATTCTCCTTCCTCCATACCATAGGTCCAACATAGTAGAATAACCCAGGAATGAGGACACTCATGAAGCCCTCACTGGGAGCCTAACTGGAAGCCAAAACTTAAGTGCCAAGCTGCCTCCTCAATGGCTGTATTAACATTTATGTGTGTTCTCTGACTTTTGTAGGCAAATTTTACATTGTTGTGTGCCATGGAGTCTATTCCGAAGGACAGAGTAGAACTGCTCCATAGGGTTTCCAAGGCTATTTTCCTTACAGAAGCAGTTGCCACATCTTTCTCCTACAGAACAGCTGGTGGGTTCGAACCTGATCTTTCAGTTAGCAGTGAGCTCTTAATCACTGTGCCACCAGAGCTCCTTAACTTCTACATAAGTAAATACAAATTCCTGTATGAAGATATTGGCATCCCAAGGAATACCCTCTCTAACTTTACTTTCCCATTGCATTATATTTATATCTCTCTCCTGGCACAACTCATTGTGCCTCTTATTTTGGTTATTTGTGTCTGTATCTCTCTAGAAAGTTCTAGAAAGGCAGAGCCATGTTGTGTTCATCATTGTGCACTGTTCTTTGCTTCCCACTTACAACAGTGCTTTCCATGTGTGGACATGTAGTGTTTGATAAACATATTCTGTACTCACGGCTAAGTAACCACAGGAAACCCTGATACCTTGGGGGGAGGGGGGAAATGGAAGGGAAAAACCAGGGAAGGATAGCCAGAGGAATGTAGCTTGAGGCAGCCATTTTCCTAAGGGTATCAGTAATGAAGATTTTCACAACCAATTGATGCTTCTTCGCCCATTCTCCCATTTAAGGGTCATGGAGAAAATGTCAAGGCATTTGCAAGGAAAAATGAGTTCCCAGGTCATACCCTCTTACTTTTAGGTGATTTTGCCATTATTTTGCTGTGGGACAGTCCAAGAGAGAGGGAACTAATATATTCGTTCTCCAGAGTTGCTGGCTGAGGAACTAATTGCCGGAATGTACAACAAGTAGGCAAAGTCAAATTGCTTTTTAAGTGTGATAATTGTAGTAGCTAAAAAATCTGAAAGTAATCCAGATACCAAAACAATTTAAATATGGTCCATCCATGGTTGCACAACTCGAAGAATGTCATCAATGGAAATTGTACATGTAGGAACTGTTGAATTGGTGCATGTTTTGCTGTGTTTAGAAAAAAAAAAGGCTCGTGACCACAGTCTTGGGTGACAACCTAGTCAATTGGCATAGCATAGTTCACAAAGGTAATGTTCTGTGTCCTAGCTTGGTGAATAGCATCTGGGGTCTTAAAAGCTTGCGAGTAGCCATCTAAGATACAACTATTGGCTTCTACTCATATGGAGCAAAAGGGAATGAAGAAAACCAAAGGCTCAAAGAAGAAACTAGTCCATGGGACTAATAGCCCATATGAACCACAGTCTCTTCTAACCTGGACCAGAAGAACTAGATGGTGCCCAGCTACCACTACCAACCGTTCTGACCACTGACACAATAGAAGATCCCATATAGAATGGGAGAAAAATGTAGAAAAAAACTCAAATTCCTAAAAAAGACCAAACCTACCGAACCTATAGAGACCAGAGGAACCCTTGAAACTATCGCCTAAGATACCCTTTCAACTGGGAATTGAAGCTATTTTCTGAAGGTCACCTTTCAGCCAAATAATAAATTGGCTTATAAAATAAACACTATTACCTGTGAGTAATGTGCTCCCTTAAACAATTAACTATCTGAGACCAAACAGTCAACAGTTACCCAAAAGCAAAGATGAGAAGGCAAGGAGGAGAAGGGAAGCTAGATCAATGGAAACAGAACAAACAGAATAGAAATAATGAGAATGCTGATACATTGTGAAAACTACAACCAATAGCACGGAACAATCTGTATAAAAATTGTTAAAGGGAAACCTAATTTGCTGTGTAAATTTTCACCTATATATAAATATATATATTATAAAACAAATAATAAATATGATCCATCCACTCTGGAATATTATGCAAGCATTAAAAATATGTTTAAAAAGACTGTAGCAATGTGAAAAGTTCATGATATGTTAACAGAAAAAAGCAGGTTATAATTTTACATAGGAATAAGGAGGGAAGTGTGTAAAGAAAAAAAAATCAAAAAAGCCATGAAGAATCTCTCTTATTTTTATTTATACATTCAGTAAGCATGTATTAAGCACCTACTAAGGAAGCCTGGTGGTGCAGTGGTTAATTGCTGGGCTGCTAACAGAAAGGTCAGTGGTTGGAACCCACTAGCCACCCCACAGGAAAAAGATGCAGTAGTCAGCTTCTGTAAAAATTAAAAAAAAAAACAAAAACGTTGCCATGGAGTTAATTCCGACTCATATCAACCCTATAGGACAGAGTAGAACTGCCCCATAGGGCTTTGGAAACTGGTGAATTCAAACTGCTGACCTTAGGGTTAGCAGCTGTAGCTTTTAACCACTACACCATCAGGGTGCCTCCATAAAGACTACAGCCTTGGAAACCCCATGGGGCAGTTCTACCCTGTCCTATAGGGTCAATATGAGTTGAAATCGACTCAATGGCAATGGGTTTGGGTTTTGGTTTAAGCACCAACTATACCCCATGCAGAGCCCTGGTGGTGCAGTGGTTAAGGGTTATGGCTGCTAACCAAAAGGTTGGCAGTTTGAATCCGCCAGCTGCTCCTTGGAAACCCTATGGAGTGGTTCTGCTCTATTCTATAGGGTTGGTATGAGTCGGAATCAACTTGACGGCAATGGTTTTTTTTGGGGGGGGTATACCCCAGGCAGTAGCAGCAATGATTGTGAGGGTGGTGTGCACATAGAGTTCCGTCCTACACAAGGTTACTATGTTATGACTCCACAGCACCTAACAACATATCCCAGGCAAGGAGCCCTAGTGGTGCATAGTTAAGTGCTCAGCTGCTAACCAAAAGGTTGGTGGTTCAAACCCACCAGCCACTCTGTAGGAGAATGATGTGGCAGTCTGCAAATGTCTTAGGCTGAGTTCTCTAGAGAAGCAAAACCAGGAAAGCCTACAAATATATGTACAGAGAGATTTATATAAAGGAAATGGCTCACTCGGTTGTAAAGGCTGGAATGTCACAAGTCCATGAGTCAGGATAGAGGCTTCTCCCAATTCACGTAGCCGCTGGGGCTGGCGAACCCAAGATTGGCAGGTCAGAGAGCAGGGCTCTTGCTCACAGGCTGCAAAGATCGACAAATCCCATGACCGGCAGGCAAGACCGCAGGTAAGCTTCTAGCTCAAGTCCCACGAACCTGAGGTCAGACGAACAGGAGCCAGCAGCAGGTCCAGAGCGATTTACAACCTTGGAAACCCTATGGGACAGTTCTATTCTGTCCTATAGGGTCGCTGTTGTTACCAGGTGGAAGTCCCAGGTTCTTGCTCTGCAAGACTTGTATCGGCCAACAAAGGAGAGACCGAGGTGAGAGAACAGGAAAGGTACCTTTATTTCATTAAACAAGGAAAAGGAGTCAGTCAGAGCTGCTACTGCCAAGACTGCTCTCCAAGGGTGGGCAGTCAAGTTACTTTTAAGGGTTTACAAGTAGAGAGTTCATGCGAGTTACATCAGCAAATTCTTAATCATACTACGCAGGTGCAATGGGGTTTACATAGACCCCTCTAAGCAAAAGCAGGATTAAAATGCAAAGCTGAGGGGGAGGAAGCCCAGCAAAGGAAACAGGATTTTTAATACAATACTATGGGGGTTTTCTCTCACTGTGAGCTGAAGTCAACTTGATGGTGATGGGCATATCCCAGGCACCTGGCCAAGGGCTAGTTCAAAATCAATCTATCAATCAATAAATCAATAAAGGTTTTCTGCTGTAGAAAAATTGACAGCTTAGAACAGTAGATTTAATAGTTACAATAGAAGAACATCACCCTCCTCCTCACAAAAAGCCATAGTGGTCACATCTTTTTTTTTTTTAAGTAGTCTCTTCCTCTTTCTATATCATTATTTTTATACAGTTGTACAATATAGTATGTACAATATAATTGCCTCTGCAAAGTTCACCTATAAATCTTTGTTCTCCTGTTATTGAATTCTCCATTTATGGAGTCCCTGCCAGGGTGTATGCAAGGTGCTGCTTGGTGCTGTGGGGATAGAGATGAGACCTGAAATCCCAGATCTGCAAGGTCTCATCGTCTAGCTGGAGGAAACAAAAGGCTCTAGTACAAGAATAGACAATGAATAAGGAAGATCAAAGAAGAATTGATGCCTTTGAGGTATGGTGTTGGCGAGGAATACTGAATATACCATGGACTGCCAGAAGAACGAACAAATCTGCCTTGGAAGAAGGACAGCCAGAATGCTCTTAGAAGGGAAACTTCGTTTCATGTACTTTGGACATGTTATCAGGAGGGACTAGTCCCTGGAGAAGGACATCATGCCGGGTAAAACAGAGGGTCAGTGAAAGAGGAAGATCCTCAACGAGATGGACTGACACAGTGGCTGCAAAGATGGGCTCAAACACAGCAACAGTTGTGAGGATGGTGCAGGACCTGGCGGTGTTTCCTTCTGTTGTCCAGTTGCACATGGGGTCGTTATGAGTGGGAACCTACTCCACGGCACCTAACAACAATACAAAACTGACTCTGATAAGCACCCAAGGGAAAGAGGTTAAGTTAGGAAGCAAGAAAAAAATCTAGGAGGGTCGCGTGACTTTCGCCAGGGCCTTGCCCAGAGAGCAAATCCGTCAGACTAGCGTCTAAGTTTGGTTTCTTCAGTTTGCTTAGGAGGCCAAGACTCCCGGGAGAGTGGGCGGGAGAGGCACAGGGCGCCGGAGCGCCGACCAGGCCAGCCCCGCCCCCAGCGGCCGGCGCTGCACTCTGATTGGCTTCCGCTGCCTCGGCCAGGTTGGCGGGAGGTCTCAGTCGAATCGTGCAGCCGTCTAGCAGCCAGCGAGCAACCGTCTGAGGGGCTGGGAGTGCTCAGGTCGAGGCTGCCCGCCACTGGTCGGTACCCGCTCACCCAGCCCCAGGTTTTCGAAGGTACCTTCCGTTCACACCTCGGGGTGGGGCCCCGCCAGCGAAAATCCAGTTTCTGTGTCCCCTGGCCCCTCCATTCCCTCTTCCACCCAGCCCCGCCGCTTTCCTTGTGTCGGAATGTGGCGGCATCTCCACCCCATGCTGGCGCCACCAGCCTCTTCTCCACACCTTTCCACCTGGGAATGCCCCATGGGAACTTCGCTGCACCGAGAGCACCTCGTTCCCAGCTCAGGGACTGGGGGCTGGGGGCGGGGGCGGCGGGCTGTGGAGGGGGAAGACGCGGAGGGTCGCGTTATGTTTGTGGAGAAGGAGCGAGGCCAAGTGGTGGCACCCCTTCTTTGCGGTGTTTGTAGGGGATTTCGCCGTCATTTTGTGTCCCGGCTTAGCGTATGGTGGGTCCGGAGGGGAAAGGTCCCGCCTGTGCTGGCTAGGGGACCGAAGGAGACTTGACTGTGCCCGAAGCCCGCGACGGGGGCTGAGGTCAGGTGGCGTGCGAGAAGCGATCTACCGCGGAGCTCCTCGGGCCGAGTGGCCTGGAGGAAAGGGCCTTATGAAATAGCTCCTGCCTCCTTTATTCTTTGGGGACGGTGGTATTTTAATAAGCCCTGCCTCTTTTTTGGAGCCCTGGTGGCGCAGTGGTTAAGAGCTCGACTGCTAACCAAAAGATCGCCAGCTCGAATCCACTAGCCGCTCCTTGGAAACCCTCGGGGGTAGTTCTGCTCTGTCATTGAGTTGGAATTGACTCGACAGCAACGGGTTTTGTTTTGTTTTGTTTTTTTTCTCCGTCTTTTTACTTGTGCCTTTTTAAACATATCTTTCTCAGTGTCCTCATCAGAATCGTGAGATCCGAGCTGGTGGATCCCAGTGTTATGCCCTTAGCTCATTTCTCCAAATTTACAAATGTTCTTTTTCTTACATTTTCAGTACAACTGGAGACCAAATAGAGTCAACTTTAAAAATAAAAACCTTTGAATCTAAATGCTAATCTAAACGCTAAATTAGTATGTTAAAATTGAGGTAATGTCTCTTTACAGATCCTTTCCTCTAACAAGCATGTTTTAAAATACCTATGATCTCTGTTACCAATACAATTTTCTTAACATTTAAATTATGTTTAGTAGTTCAGGAGAAATTTGACTATTTCTAGTATTCAGATTTTTTCTTTGAAGGACATTTCTTATAAAAGAGCTAATGATACAATAAGGGCCGCTATATATTGAGTTTTTACTATGCATTCGGAGCCCTGGTGGTGCAGTGGTTAAGCGTTCGGCTGCTAACCAAAAGGTCAGCAGTTGAAATCCACCAGCTGCTCCTTGGAAACTCTATGGGGCAGTTCTACTCTGCCCTATAGGGTCGTTAAGAGTCAGAATCAACTCAATGGCAATAGGTGGCAGTGGGACTATGCATTCAGCACTGTGCTAGGCATTATCCATCTAGTTCCTTTCCTCATTAATTCTACAAGATATGTATTATTAATAATATGTAGTGACAGGTAATCTTTATTGAATACTTACTACGTACCAAGTTCTAAATAGATACTTTTATTATTTTGATATCGTGAGTGAGAAAACTGAGGCTCCCAGAGGTAGCCTAAGGTCACACAGCGAATGAGAGAGAGATTGAGGTCTTAAATACAAGTCCATTTTCCAATATTTTAACAGATAAGCTCAACTAACTCTGTCCCTTCTGCCACCAGATGCACAAAAGTAGCCTCTGTCTTTTTTAAAAAAAAAAACAAAACGAAAAACCTCATTTGACTGTTGTCCCTTCTAGCTGCTGTTCATTTTCTTCCTTCTAATCATTGCCAAATTATAAAGGGGATGGGGGAGTGATTGGGTTCATACCGTCTACCTCATTTTCTAGCACATCACTCATTTAATTCTAGTCAATCTGATTTCCATTTATTACCACCGCTTTGTTGAAGTGTATTATTGTATGTAATGCTGCTTTATTCAGTAATGGGTTGAATTTCCAGTCAGATTTGAATTTATTGAAACAGCCATGCCTTGTCATTATTTTACAGACATCATAGTACCTAGCACTGGGCTGAGGCCAAAAGTGTTCTGTAACGATTAGATGATTAATTAAGTTAGAAAAAAGATCTTCAAAATACCAAAAACTGTAGAGATTTGATAATAGCCCCAGTCCAGGATATTTTTCTAAATTTACTGTATTGTGTGTCAGTAATTAGATTCTGCTGGTTATGGTAAAGAAAAATGCTACAGACATATCAATAAGGATTCTTTTTTAAGAGTTATTTTATTTTAGCGAAAAGGTGATAAGCCAGTCTTTCTTCCCCACCAAACAAAAAAAAAAACAAGCCCATTGTCGTTGAGTTGATTCCAACTTATAACAACCCTATAGGACAGAGTAGAACTGCCCCATAGGGTTTCCTAGGAGCACCTGGTGGATTCGATCTGCTGACCTTTTGGTTAGCAGCTGAACGTCCAAGTTGCAATGCATTGTGCATATATATACTGCTAATGCTAGAATTAAATTTTTATGAACTATAGCCTTATAGCTGGGTTTATGTTTTCCTGGGAAGGGGACTATAAGTGTTTTATATATGATTTCATTTAATTCTTAAACAGTTCTTTAGTGGTTAAAGAGTATGGGGCTATGATGTCAGACAGTCCTGGGTTCAAGTCCTAGCTCTATCACTTACTAATTATGTGGCTTTGAGGAAATTTCTTAACTTTTCTAAGCCTCAAATGTCTCATCTAAAAAATTAAGGGTAAAATAATACCTACCACACAGAGATATTTTGAGAATTAAATGAGATAATGCATATAAAACATTTAGCACAGTGTCAGGCACATAGTAAGCGCTCAGTGTGTGGCTGCAATTTTAAGGAAGTTAAGGCTTACCTGTCTACCCTGGCTGAGTTGCCAATGGATATTACTATTAGGTTTTCATATAGTCAAATGAATCTCCAAACTACTTCTGCTTCTTCCATTGTATGATTCTGTAAACCACCACCCTGCCAGAGAGAAGTCCCCAGAGAGAAGAAATTATTTCAGATGACTACAGATTAACTGTGGTCTGTTTACACACACAAAAAAATCCCAGGCATGGTATTCAGGTATGAGTTCTGGCATGATTTTTCTTACTGTTGCTACAGTCCATGTTAAACTCATTAAAGGATTTTGTCACATGAGCATAGTTTCACCTAGTTCCCCTTTCCTGTCTCCTGCCCTTCTCAAATGGGCTGTGTATCAGATTACCATCCATTCTTCTCCTCTTGCTTGCCATCAGAACTCTCATTCACTCAGTATATCTAAGCTTAAGAGCAAAATTAAAAGCTGCCTCGAGGTGGAATTTGACCAAAAATGGACCATTGAGATCTTCTATCTTTAAATCCTCTCCAATATTTTCCTGTGAACCCCAGTGAATCTCTATTTGGGACATTTCAGAAATTCCCTTCTCTGTTTTCTTAAATTTCATATGAAGTATCCCGATGTATACGTAAGTGTTTAGTGGAATAGTGTGAAAGTCCTACTGTGAGTATGATGTTTATTATGTTTTATCATTTCGATTGATAGAAAAATTTGCTATTTGATGACATATCCATGTTGTTTTAATATATAAACACTATTTTAAGTGTGCTATGATGCTGAATGTTCACTTGTTATCCATAGGTTTTCACTGGCTGATTTTGGGAAGTAGACCCCCAGGCCTTTCTTCCTAGTCTGTCTTAGTCTGGAAGCTCCTTAGAAGTGAGGATGGTGAAACTTCAGCTCACTTACTTTAGGCATGTCATCAGGAAAGACTAATTGCTAGAAAAGGACATCATAAAGTTGAGGTCAGAGAAAATGAGGGAAGCCCTCAATGAGATGTGTTGACATAATAGCCACAACAATGGACTTAAACATACCAGTGATCATGAATATGGCACAGGACCAGGCAACGTTTCATTCTGTTATATACATAAGGTCACCATGAGTCAGAGCTGACTCGCAAGCAACTAACAACAACATGCTGCTGAACAGGTTTCAGTAGAGCTTTCAGACTAAGACAGACTAGGAAGAGAAGCCTGGCAATCTACTTCCGAAAAGTCAGCCTGTGAAAACCCTATGAATCACAAAGGTCTGATCCTGTTGTGCAAGGGGTCTGTGGCCTACTGGTCAGCAGCTAACAACAACCACCATTAAGTAAAATTGACTTCCCAGAAGATGTACCCCAGTTATTCTGTATTCTGGTACACTCAACCTAGCCCTAACACCCCAATTTCAGAAGCCTGACTACTACTTAGTTTTTTCCATCTAGATGTAAGCCTGTTCTTACTTCAGAAAAAAAGATACAGATGAGACCTCCAGCTATCTCCCAGATGAGATGGGTAGGAAAGAGCAGAAAGTTCTTACACAAGTTTCAGGGCTCAATTTGAGCCTCAGCCACCCATTTCTATTTCTGTGGAGTTTGTATCACCCCACCAACAACTCCATAATTGTCTTCAATTTGGCTGGACCTTAAGATCTAGAAAGATGGGAAGAGGAAGGAAGGAAAATAGAGGGAAGAGAAGCAATTATAGAATTGATTAAATATAGTTTCTTCATAATCTAGCCCTGTACTGTGTAATACAGTAGCCACTAGCCATATATGGCTGTTGAACGCTTGAAATGTGGCTAGTTCAACTGAAGAACTGAATTTTAATTTATTTAATTTAAATTTTAAAACTTAAGAAGTGTAAAATATTTTTCCCATAAACATTACTTCATTGTTTTGGTAGGACTATATTTCACCTTAACTGCTGAAAATTTAGCTTCTGAATTGAGATATGCTGTAAATGTAAAAGACCAGATTTCAAAGACTTACTATGAAGAAGAATGTAAAATATCTCATTATTAATTTATATACTGATTACATGTTGAAGTGATATTTGGATCTCCTGGGTTACATAAAATGTACTATTAAAATTTATTTCACCTGTTCATTTGTAGTTTTTTTAATGTGGCTTTAAAATACATATAATTACATATGTGGCTTGCATTATATTGGACAACTCTCATCTGGCCCCACTACATCCAATCTTATTTTCCCTTCCTTCCTCAGCAGAGAAGTTTCTGAGGGTCAGGAAGGAGAATCTGTACCTAACTCCTTGAACACCAAAGGAGGCATGGCTGCCAGGGTCACTGTGAGTTATGGATTCAGAGGTTCTCGTTAGGGTCTTAGAGTAGTTTCCAGCTTTATTCATACTCCCATTTCTTCATTACCTTAGATATACTATGGTATACTAGATACACTTAGATATACTATGACTACAAAAGTAATACTAACTATAGTAATTATGTTTATTAATTACCATCAAACATGGTAATGTTTTTGCATATTGTTAAATATTGGTGGATTAACTTCCTTTCAGGTTTATTCAATAATAACACTATACATTCATATATATTTATATCAGCCACTCGCATAGCATGGTCATACTCTCATAACTTTAAAAATTAGAGGGACCAATTTATGTGAATCCCTCAAAACACATGTATCACACATTTCTTTGCTATAATTGTTTTTAATTTTTCAATAAATACCAGTAAATACTTGTTGGATAAGTGAATTTTTTTTAGTATATCAAAGAATTTACCAATAAGAAAATATGTTTTTGTTGTGGGGAGTTACTTTTAAATGTAATACGTGATAGTGATAATAATTAAGTTCTGGAAATAGTTTGCCTTGTTCTATAAAAAATTGAGGTGGCATATAATATAAATAACAATAAAATATAATAAAATTATATTACTATACAAGCAGAATAAAAAACTATCAGGAAAAAAAGAACATCACCAATAGATTATAAACTCAGCATAATTTCTATAATTAGCTTTTATATTTGGTTTTGAGTTTCCTAGTAGCCAAAGAAAAATGGTATATAGAATCTGTTACATAATTCTTAGTATATGAGAAGAGAAAGTATATGAGTTACCCAAAGGAAGCATAGCTTTTCCTAGCAATAAATTCTAAAACTAATTTCTCATTGAGTCACTGTCACAACATTTTAATAGCAAGTTCAGCAACATTTTATATGAATGCATCTCGTAGTGTCATCCAGTTGTTTTTATGTAGAAATGAATAAGAGTATGATAAATAATTGTATTTTTTGTTTTTACAGGAATCTTGGGAAACTAAAATGAGGCACAATCAGATGTGTTGTGAGACACCACCTACTGTCACTGTTCATGTAAAATCAGGGTCAAATAGATCACATCAGCCTAAAAAACCCATTAATCTGAAGCGTCCTATTTTTAAAGATAGTTGGCAAGCATCTGAAAAAAATGCACATAGTAACAACAAATCTAAACGTCCCAAAGGACCTTGTCTAGTTATACAGCGTCAGGAAATGACTGCTTTCTTTAAATTATTTGGTAGGTTTAAAATATTGTAATGCTAGTAATTGTAGAGTACTTACTTAGAATGTGAAGATCTATTTTATCCACACTTTCAAAATATTTAAAGAAGATGCTGTTATTTTCTATGTCAGATTTCCCATCTTTGACCATATTTGTTTATGTTTTATCTTTTTTTTTTTTTTAATGTTGGGTTTTTATTTGTTTGCTTTTGGATTAAAAATTCAGACTTACCTAGCTTCTAAGACTACTTAAATCCAGATGTCAAATGTAAATTTTGGGCAATTCAGGTTCATAGCATGAGTTTTGTTTGACCTAAAGTAAAACTACTGCATAAGGTCTTAGGGTAAGCTGGCTAACTCAGTTTGACTGGGCCTGAGGGGTTTCCTGAGACTGTCAGTGTTAAATAGGGTCAGTGGGAAGGTTGGCCACCTAGAGAAGTTTCAGTATTACACCTTGGGAATACTGTTTAAAAATTAACTATCCTTTGTCATTATGCTCACATAATGAAATTTAGTTTGAATTTGTTCAGATGATGAGACGATGCTACTTTCCTATTTCTTTACAAATAGCCAAACAAAACTTTTTTATACGTACTCCTACTGGCCAAGAAAGAGAAGGGGTTTTGTTTTTTGTTGTTGTTGTTTAGATAGGGTAGTAAAGAAGACAGTGACAGTGGTAGAATTAATGAGAGTAAGGGATAGGATTTATGGATTTTGGTAAATATCTGTAGTAATGGAATGAATCCAGTCAAGTAGAAAACAGAGTCTGGTAGATCCACGTAACAGGCTTCCTTGTTTGTAGAGGAAGGCCAGGTGCTGCATGTAAGAGGAGCGAGTTGGGGACAAGAGTTTTTGGACTCCTGAGAGAACATAAATCTTAAAAAAAAAAGAAAAAAAAGAGTAGAGGAGGGACAGACTTGTTAAGGTTTAAAGAAAAGCAAAATGAGAAGATTAGAAGAAAAAGAAAAGAAAAGCCTATGTAAGTAATGTATGTAGAAAAACATTGGGATATAAAGATGATCCTGTTAGGATCTAGAATGTTGTTAATACAAGTTTCTCTATCATTATTAATGGTAGAACAAAATTGTTACCCATAAACTTTTTTAGTACCCTAAATGATCATGAGAAATAAAGAGAAAATACCTGGCTGTGCTATTTTAGGTCACTTAAGAAATGGAAATGGAATTAATGTGGCAGAAATTATTCTCAGAAAATCAGTACTATTCTTGGAACTTTCTAGGGTGTAAAAATGAATATGAAGAAGTTATGTTTTGTTACTTAAACTGAGTAGAGGAGATGAGGAAAAAGCAAATTTTCCCACATTATATTCTAACAGCTACCAATATATTTTAGCCCTTGAAAATTGCAGTAAATGTCTCGACCAACTTTTTGGTTGTTATACTTTTTCTACCAGTATTTTTATTTGTTGATCTTTTTGTCAGATACTCAGTTTTCCAAAATTAAATGTTAATTATAAATTGTTAATGAATTGTGAACCTTTTTACATAAATAATTTTATGTTTATTCAAATAGTAGATAAGTGGAACAGAGATAAATAGGAGGAGAGAAGAAGAATCTAAAACTAAGAATACCCTGGAGCCTAAAAGGAGAAAGGAGTAGAAAAAGTAAAACATATTTAGAAAACAGAGTATTCATTAAGCCATTATTTCTCAGAGACTTGAGTTTGCTTTTATCAGATTCCATTTCCACCTGGTAAAGATTGATTTTGGAAAGGAATGAAGAGCTAGTCTAGAGCTACCCAAGATGCATTTCTCAAAGTGCTTCTGGATGTTAAAAAATGAAACACTCCTCCAATCTGAGGTATATATTAAGGCAAATCAGATGAGAAGACAAAGAATAAGGTGGTAGCTTTTTGTCCAGTGCTTGCAATGGTAAATACACCAAAGAACTGAAAACTACACTTTAGATAACACTGTATGTTCATTTGTGTTTGATATCTAAGCATCATTTATAATCTGCTTATGTAGAAATTAATTTTTTAAAAAGAAACATTCCATTTTTAAAAGACAAGTCATAGCTATCTTTTGTTGTAGATGACGATTTAATTCAAGATTTCTTATGGATGGACTGCTGCTGTAAAATTGCAGACAAGGTAAATTTGGTAACAAAATCATTAACCAGCATTGTGTTACTGAGCCATCAGAACTTTAATGAGACCCTTCAAGAATTTTCTCTTACTAATTAAAGTTAGGAAAAGAACTAACCTGCGTTGTTCCTTTAAACTAGAATCCTTACACATTAACTTTTAAATTAGCATACACCGTAGATCCATTCTGTACTCAAGGAATTGTAGAATATTGTTGATTAGATCTAAATAGTTCGTATTTGTTTAACTGAAAGCAAGAAGCAGTACAGACTTAATATATTTTTGTTAGAATTATTATCTTTCATCGGGCTGCGAAAAAAGAATATTCTGAGAATCACTCCACTAAGACAGTTTGTTATACATATTAGTGTTTACAAATCCCAAGAATCTTGTCAGGTAGAATTAGTTTAACATGTTCTTTATTTAGAAATCATTGTTTCATAAAAGAAAATCATGCTGCTAACTTAACATACTACGAACAGTGATGTTTCTTTACTCTTAAGAGTTAGCTGAATGGTCAGGATTTCAGCTTTGTAAATGTCATTTTAGATATATTAGAAAATTCAGCATGACTTCACATAACACAGTACTGTGGCAACCTACAGAAAAGAGAATGAACAGAGGCTAGCTTGTGATTAAATACTCATTAAGTTGGTATTGATGTGAACATTTTTATTTCAAGCTTAAGATGACAAAGATAAAATTGGAGAAGATTTTTTATTTTTAGAAAATTTCAAACATTTAAAACTTGAAGAAGAGAGAATAGAACAAAGAACCTCCACGTGCCTATCATCCAGCTACAACAATCGTCAACTCATGGCCATTCTGTTTCTTCTAACCTCTCTTCCCTAAACTGGATTATTTTGAAGCAAATCCCAGACATTCTAACATTTTATCAATAAATATTTCCTGGTGTATCTTTAAAAGATAAGGGTTCTTTTTAACAATCACAATGTCACTAATACTTTTAAAATTAATACTAATACGTTAATATCATCAAATACCCAGTTCATGTGGAGTTAGATTATTTTTTAAATGTTTTGAGTTGAAGTACATTGCAATAATTAAAGTTGTTAGACAGCAGGGTGCAGTGTTTGATAAGTAACCAGGAGTACCATATCTTAACACTATTTCAGGAGTCCTCTACTGAAACAGTGGTTAAGTGTTTGGCTGCTAACCAAAAGGTCAGCCATTCGAATCCACCAGCTGCTCCTTGGAAACTATATGGGCCAGTTGTACTCTGTGCTGCAGGGTCGCTATGAGTGGAAATCGACAGCACCAAGTTTGGTTTTGGTTTGCTGCTGAAAGTTACCTGGAAAACTGGGACTCATTTTTATGGCCAAGCTTGTGAAGATGAGATGAATAGGCATTTTAAATAGGAAATCTAATACATCAAGATTATAACTTGTTTTTAATTTGAATAGTCAGAACCTGACATAATATCCTAATGTCAGACTAGACATCTTTTTAATAATGCATTTAAATGACTTTCCCCCATGAAAACAGCCATGTTATTCTAATTTCTGATTAGAGGTCATTTTAAAAAGCGAGTATGCATGTGTGCAACTAACTCAAAAGGTTTAGAAAGAAATATGTATATATATGTACATGTATATACAAACATCATAACTAGCATGCAAACATGGCAAAATATTAATAGTTCGTGACTCTAGGTGAAGGATATATGGTTATTCATTTTCGTATTCCAGCTTCTCTGTAGGTTTGAAATTTAAGTCAGGAAAAAAAATTGAGTTTTTAGTCAAAAATATTGGCAATATAAAAATTTAGGAGTTCATCTGGTTATAATTTTAATTGTGATAGATGGTCAAGAACTGTTTCTCATTGTTCATATAGATTACAGGAGGCCAAAAAATAAGTACTCAAATAAATAGGTAATCCTATAATAAGGATAAATAATTAATGTTTTCACTTATTCATCAGAAATTTTAAAAATTAACTATTTTAATGCAGTTTCACTTATTAAAACAAAACATTAATATTAATTTTTAACTTTTTTCCCTATAGTATCTTTTGGCTATGACCTTTGTTTATTTCAAGAGGGCTAAATTTACTATAAATGAGCACACCAGGCTAAATTTCTTTATTGCTCTGTAAGTATACTTTCTACTAAGTGTTTTTTGTGGTAGTTATTTATAATATATATGATACCATATTTAAAACAGAGGATTTTTAAAGCCTTATATAATCTTTAAGTAGGTCTTCCTGTATAAAAGCTTTACATTTTTCACCTTCATAAGGTATTTTCTATGTTCTTTTCACTGACCTTATTTTGCTATATGCCTAAGATTTATTGTTCAGTATTCCACTTGAGTTTGTATTGTGCCTGTTAACATTTTTCAGAGTGTTCCCATATAAATTATCCCAGATTTGTCTCTTTTGTACTTAGGTATTGTTTTAAAGCTAGAGTATTCTCTGAGATTTCTAGTTAATGTGTAGTAAAAATCATCCATCATCATTGTGCTTTTACATTGAACAGCTTGTGAAAAATGCTCTAGACATACTTTTTGTGGATTTATGTGTATAACATAAGAAGGTGTTCGTATCTGATACAGTTAATATTTACTGACTATCTTACTGAACACACTGGACTGTGACAAAGGAATACAGTTTATTTTCCAATTCTTCTGTTGACTTTATGTTAGATAGTTCATATTAGCTTTGTGTTCTGTTAAATGGTTTTAATGACATGGTTTTCTAATCAATAGGTCAGAATTCTGCTAGAATCAATGTAATTTGAGAATTTATTTCCACTTCTACCCTATACCTGGATGTAATGCTACAATTGGTAATGTCTGATTAGAGTTCTAAGTACTTTACTAGGGAACTACATATAAAAATATTCATGTTGAATACCACAATAGCTGTCAGTCCTGAAGAATAATTTTTTACTCAAGTGTATTTAATTCAGAATCAAAGCATTACCAAGTAGGACTAGAAGAAACTGATCCCTCCTTATATTCAGAGGACACATTTCCCAGTGAATAGGGAAAAGTGAACTCAGTAACAGTTGGCAGATATAAAATTTTGTGATTGCAAAACTGGGGAGATATATAATGGAATGAACAAGTCTGTCTTGGAAGAAGTACCAGGATGCTCCTTAGAAGCAAGCATGGTGAGACTACGTCTCACGTACTTTGGACATGTTATCAGAAGGGATCAGTCCCTGGAGAAGTACATCGTGCTTGGTAAAGTAGAGGGTCAGCGAAAAAGAGGAAGACCCTCGATGAGATGGATTGACGCAGTGGCTGCAATAATAGACTCAAACATAGCAACGATTGTGAGGATGGTGCAGGTCCGGGCAGTGTTTCGTTCTATTCTACATTGGGTTGCTATGAGTCGGAACTGACTCGACAGCACCTATTATGGATTGAATTGTGTCCCCCAAAAATATCTGTCAACTTGGCTAAGTCATGATTCCCAGTATTGTATGATTGTCTACCATTTTGTCATCTGATGTGATTTCCCTATGTGTTGTAAATCCTATCACTATGATGTAATGAGATGAATTAGTGGCAGTTATATTGATGAGATTACAAGATTAGATAGCGTCTTAAGCCTGTCTCTTGAGATATAAAAGAGGGAAGCGAGCAGAGAGACAGGGGACCTCATACCACCAAGAAACCAGCGCCAGGAGCAGAGCACGTCCTTTGGACTTGAGATTCCTGTGCTGAGATGCTCCCAGTCCAAGGGAAGACTGATGAAAGGACCTTCCTCCAGAGCCGACAGAAAGAGAAAGCCATCCCTGGAGCTGGTGCCCTCAGTTCGGATTTCTAGCCTGCTGGACTGTGAGAAAATAAATTTCTCTTTGTTAAAGCCATCCACTTGTGGTATTTATGTTATAGCAGCACTAGATGACCAAGACAGCACCTAACAACAACAATGACATAATGGTATTCCCTCAAACTTATGTTTAAGTGTTATGTGCAAGGCACTACAAAAATTTTTAAATATATTAACTCATTTAATCTTCTCTATGAATACTTTTTTTATTATCCGCATTTTACAGAGAGGAAACTGAGACTTAGGAAGATAAGTACTTTTCAAGATCACCAGAGTTAGTAAGCAGCAAAGCTGGGGCACAAATTTAGGTGTGAAGCCAAAGTCTTAGCCGTTGACCACTAAGCTATATTGCTACTTACATGTCTGATAGTTTTGGATTATATCTATATGTCTATGCAGTATCTGGAGCCCTGTTGACACAGTGGTTAAAGAGCTTGGCTCCTAACCAAAAGGTTGGCAGTTTGAATCTACCAGCCACTCTGGAAACTATGGGACAGTTCTACTCTGTCCTATAGGGTCACTGTGAGTTGGAATCAACTCGACAGCAATGGGCTAGGTTAGAGTATGCAGTATCTATATTGTAGTTTTTTCTCACCTGAGAATTAAAAACAAACCAAAAGAAGCTTTAGTTTAAATCTTGCCATATGCCTGATATTGGATTTGTTTCCTTTGTTTTGTAAAGTTATAACTACTAAGCACTATGTCAGCTTACACTGCATAGTAGTCTGTAAGGTTGCTGTCTTAGTTATCGAGTGCTGCTATAACAGAAATATCACAAGTGGGTGGCTTTAACAAAGAGAAGTTTATTCTCTCACAGTTTAGGAGGCCAGAAGTCTGATTTCAGGGCGCCAGCTCCAGAGGATGGCTTTCTGCCTCTGTCAGCTATGGGGGAAGGTCCTTGCCATCAGTCTTCCCCTGGTCTAGGAGCTTCCCAGGGCAGTGATCCCGGTTCCAAAGAACACGCTCCTGGCACTGGTTTCTTGGTGGTATGAGACCCCCTGTCTCTCTGCTCACTTTTCTCTTTTATATCTCAAAAGAGATTGACTCAAGACACAACCTAATCTTGTAGATTTGAGTCCTGCCTCATTAACATAACTGCCTCTAACCCTGCCTCATTAACATTACAGAGGTAGGCTTTACAACACATAGGAAAATCATATCAGATGATAAAATGATAGATAGTCACACAGTACTGGGAATTATGGCATAGCCAAGCTGACACACATTTTGGGGGAACGTAATTCAGTCCATAACAGTTGCATTGCATGTTGGATTTTTATAAGCTCCTTATTAAAAATAACATGAAGTATAATTTCTTTTTTATAATCTAATAGTACTTTTTGTATAGCCTTACTCAATAGTTCTTTTCTCATTAAATATTTTTTTCAGTTAGCCACAGTTCTAAAGCTCAAGTTTGTTTCCTTTCTCTGTATTCTTATAAAATTTCTATATATTCTTATAACACTCTGAATTTTTATTACCCTTCTTCCATATTCTGTCTCATAGTTATTTGTTTCATACTTAACTTGCCTCTTTACTTGACTGTAGGCTTCTTAAGGTCAAGAAATGTGTATTTTATTCTTTTTCATATCGTCTAATGGCTAACATACAGGAGGTTCTTAATTCTTTTTGAGTAATTATAATTAACTATTATACAAAAGAAATGGACTCTGTTCCAAGGAAATCTGACTAGTTCACATTAGAGGACAACCTGCATGTATACAATACAAATCTTTCATCACATGGAGCCTGAAACATTGTTAAGCTAGAGTAGAATCATGATATAGTCCTGATATCATAGTAGCATAGTACATTATAGATTTTCCACATTTTACTTCGTGAGCAAGCATATTAGGGGCCAACCTCAGGCTCTATCTGCCCTTTGCTAGGAGGTATCAAGGATGCTAAAGAAAATATTGTTTGTAATTTCACAGAGGACATGATTTGATCCGTATTATGTACCTGAATGGATTTAACAATGAGGTGCTTTATAATTAGGTAATATTAAAATATGTATAGTTATGTTGAGAGAGGATAAAATAATATGTAGGTGTTCATTTTATATTAATGTAACTGAATGTGAATGTGCATGTGATTTTTTTTAAAAGATTTAAAAAAGAGTATACAGTTAAAAATAAGTTTTCCTGCCATCTCAGAACCTTGACCTCCTTCCTCAAGGACAACAGTTAACAGTTTTATGTGTATCTGTCTAGAAATACTTTTCTGTACATGAACTTGTGTGTGTGTGTGTGTGTGAGAGAGAGAGAGAATCAAAATAAAAAGAATACTTGGCGTACCTGTGACTCAGCTTAATAGAACATTGCAAGAACCAGAGAAGCTCCCAGAAAACTTTTCCCGACCAGAGCCTCCTCCCTTTCAAAATATTTCTAAGCAAAATATTTTATTTTTCCTGTTTTTATGGTTTATATAAAAGAATCATTGTGTATTATTTTTCTGTGACTTCCTTCTTTTATAATATGATTTTGAGATTCATTTATATTGATATGTGTATAGTAGATGTAGTTCATTTTCAGTGCAGAACAATATTGTTGCTTATATATTTGGATTTTTTCTACCATCTTGTCATGTAGTTTCTATTTGTCCCATTTTTTTCTATTTCTTTTTTCCCTCCATTTTGTCTTCTTTTTGATTGAGGTTTTTTATTTTTCTTTTTGCCACCTTTTTTTCTTCTACTTGTTTGGAAATGATGCAGTCTGTATCTCTTTTTTTAGCAGTTACCCTTATTTTTATTACAGGAAACTTATGCACTTTAATGCTGATCACCTCCTTCCCAATGTATCATCTCTTATCTTGCAGTTTTATAGTTTTACCTGATGTCCCCTCAATTAGGCATTGCTGTTTTATGTGTTTAATATTTGTTTAAATTTACCCACATGTTTATATATTTGCTTAGCATTCCTTCTTGCATCTGAAATCTTATGCTTCGGATTATTTTCCTTCCTTTTGGACTGCCTTTTTTTTTTTTTTTTAATAGACTGTTTATTAGACCGAAACCCTGGTGGCGCAGTGGTTAAGAGCTCGGCTGCTAACTAAAAAGTCTTCAGTTTGAATCCACAGACTGCTCCTTGGAAACCCTATGGGGAAGTTCTCTGTCCTATAGGGTTGCTATGAGTCGGAATCGACTCGACGGCAACAGGTTTGGTTTGGTTTTGGTATTTATTAGATCAGTTTTAGGTTTATAGAAGAATTGAGCAGAAAGTGCAGAGTTCCCATATACTCCTCACCCCACTACAAAGTACATCTCTGTTGTTAACACCTTGCATTCATGTGGTACATTTGTTACAATTGATGAACCAATATCGATATACTATTATTGATACATTATTATTAAAGTTTATAGTTTATATTAGGGTTCACTCTTTGTGTTGTACAGTCCTATGGGTTTTGACAAATGTATAATGTCATGTGTCCACCCTTACAGTATCATACAGAATAATTTCACTGTCCTAAAAATGCCCTGTGCTCCACCTGTTCATCTTTCCTTCCCACCCTCTGAACCCCTGACAACCACTGATTTTTTTACTGTCTCTATAGTTTTTCTTGGAGCCCTGTTGGTGCAGTGGTTAAGAACTACAGCTGCTGATGAAAAGGTTAGCAATTTGAATCCACCAATTGGAAACCCTATGGGTCACTTCTAGTCTGTCCTGTAGGGTCGCTATGAGTCAAACTGGACGGCAACGGGTTTAACGGGTTTTATAGTTTTTCTGGCTGCTTTTAAGACCTCTTTTTCTTTGATGTTTGGCAGTTCCACTGTGTGTTACTAAAACATTGGTTTCTTTTTTAGCACCTGCTTCGGATTTGAAGGGCTTCCTGGTTTGAAGATTGGTGTCTTTCAATCGTTCTTGGAAAAATGTTAGCCACTATCTCATCAAATATTCCTCTTCTTTGTTTTCTCTATTATTCCCTTTTGAAATTCCAGTTAAACATATAATATCTCACTCTGTCTTCCATATCTTTTAACTTGTCTTTGACATTTTCTATCTTTGTTTCTCTGGGCTGCATTATGGATAATTTCTTTAGATCTATCTTCCAGTTCATTAATTAGATCTTCAGCTTATGTCTAATATGCAAATTAATTTCTCTAGTGTCTTTCACTTATAGAAGTTATATTTATTTTTCAAATGTACTTATCCCCTACTCATTCTCAGTGTACTCTCAATTTTTTTGCATATGTTAGACATAGTTAATTTTTTATTCAGTGTCTGTTAATTCCACTATCTTCAGACATCAGGGTCTGTTTCAGCTCCTGGTACCTTGTTTTCATATGTGATTTTGTAATTTTTTATTGTAAATTGCTCATTTTTGTGGGACAGTCATCTGTGGGGCTTTTCTGAAGCCTAGGCTGAAGCAGAGTTTCTCCAGAGAGGATTTGTGTTTGCATCTGCTAGTTGTCCAGGGCTGGTGCTTCCTACTTGGGATCATGTTAAACACAATTCTTTCTCTGAAGTTTTCTGGACCATACAGGGAACCAGAATTCAGTATGGAAAACTAATGAAGGGACTGTTTTTTTTTTTTTTTTCAGTATAATTCAGATGATATTTATTTTTTTTTTAGTCTCGCATACAAAAATTTGTAGATACATTGTTATGTGATCCTAATGGCTCTCCCCACACTGTGACAGCACACTCCTGCTTTCCATCCCTGATTTCCCATGTCCATTCAACCAGCTCCTAACCCTTTCTGTCTTCTTATCTTACCTCTAGACAGAAGATGCCCATTTAATCTCATGAGCTAAGAAGCACACTCTTCACGAGTATCATTTTATGTCCCACAGTCCGGTCTAATCTTTGAAGAGTTGGCCTCGGGAATTGTTTTAGTTCTGAGTTGACAGTCCGGGGGCCATGCTTTCTGGGGTTCCTCCAGTCTCAGTCAGACCATTAAATCTGGTCTTTTTACTAGAATTTTAGTTCTGCATCCCACCCTTCCCCCACTCCATCAAGGACTCTGTTGTGTTCCCTGTCGGGGCAGTCATTGGTGGTAGCTGGGCACCATCTAGTTCTTCTGGTCTCAGGCTGATGAAGTCTCTGGTCTTTGTGGCCCTTTTTGTCTCTTGGGCTAATACTTTCCTTTTGTCTTTGGTATTCTTCATTCTCCTTTACTACAGGTGGTTGGGACCAATTGATGCATCTTAGATGACTGCTTGCTTGCTTGCTAGCTTTTAAGACCCCAGATGCCACTCACCACAGTAGGATGCCGAACATTTTCTTAATAAACTTTGTTATGCCAGTTGACCTAGATGTCCCCTGAAAGCATGGTTCCCAGACCCCTGCCCCTGCTACTCTGTCCCTTGAAGTGTTTGATTGTATTCAGAAAACTTCTTAGCTTTGGTTTAGTCCCGTTGTGCTGACTTGAAAGGACTGTTTTTTGATGATGTATTCTCAGGAGACGCTTTTTCTCCCCCTCCAACTAGTGCCAGGGCTGATTCAGGTGTGTTTTCTTACTATCTTTTTTATGCACAGCAAGGTTTATCATTCACTTTTACACTGTGGGTATAGCCTTTTGGAGTTCCAGCTTTAGACAGGAAGTCTCCTTTTTTATTCTCTACCTTGGGTGGTTCATGAAGTTTGCTTTCTACACTTTATTCAGTCGTCAAAGTGAAAGCTCTGGTTTCAGCATTCAGCAGAAAATTCATCATGAAAGCCAGTTTTGACACTCAGTTACCTCCCAGGATTCCTCAGTTGCCTTTAGTTTTTTTTTTTTTTTTTTTTTTCTGGTTTCCATTCCTGTCAACTCAATGACATTTAATTTAAAATATATATATATTATCATTTTAGTTGCTTTCATCAGGTGATCATCCAGCATATCTAGTCTGCCATATTGTCAGCAATAGAAGTATTTTTGCATGTTTTAAAAAACTTTTTATCATGGCAAATTGCATGATATACATAGTAGATAGAATAATATAATAAGCCCTCATATCTTTCTATTATCAACTCATGACCAATCTTGTTTCACTAATACCCCACCCATTTCTCTCCATCTATTATTTCTAAACATATCCCACACTTAAAATTTCATCCATAAATATTTTAGTACACATATCAAAAAATAAGGACTTTTTCTTTCAAACGTAACCATAATTTCATTATCCATTAATTCCTTAGTAGCATTAACAATCTGGTCAGTGTTCAGATTCCACCTCCCTACTCCCATCTCTTGGTGTGTTCAAATCAGCATCCCAGAAAGGCCCATACATTGTGATTGATTGAGATGTCGTTAAGTCTCTTTTAATATATAGGTCCCCCTTTCTTCCTGTTTTTCCTTGCAGTTAATTTTTTTGGGGGGAGGGGGAAAGCAAGTCATTTGTCCTGTGGAATTTCCCACAGTCTAGATGTTGCTGACTGTATCACCTGTGATATTATATTGTTTAAAATGTTCCTCTGTCCCGTGTATGTTCTGTATGAAGGTAAATAAGGCTCTATTATGTTCAGGTTCTTTCTCTTTTTCATCTCCCTAGCCCCCAAAATACTTTATAGGTGGTTTTTTGTACTTTTGTTAGGCAGCACATATTGTCTGTTTCTGTCTTTCTGAGATGTTAGCAATGGTTTATGATCGTCACCTGGATCTGTTATTTCAGTGGGGGCTGAAAAATGGTGTTATTCTAACTTTAGCAATTTCTTCTTTGTTTATTATTATTAGCATATTTCAAAAAAGAAGCATCCCCTCCTCAACTCTTTGGTTACCCAGAGATACCAGTTCATATATGGAAAGCAGAAAAATAGCTAGATTATTTTCCTTTATTTACCAATTTTAAAAATAATGAATTGGTTCCCTAACATTCCTCTAAAGTGACTTTTTTTTAGTATTATTAACTCATGAATTTAAATATATGTGGTATATTTCAATTCATTGCAGTTGTCCTTATTCATGCTCAAATTTTCTCATCTTTGGCCCATGAGAGCCAATTCAAGTTGACTGCTGAGTCTTTTTGACATGATCTCACTGACTTACGAAAGCTTCCTTAATTTCCAGTGTGAGATGATATTCCAGGCTCATTTTATACATTTCCTGTCCCAGACCTGGAATTAGCCATATGCATTTAATCAGGGCACTGCTGATGGATATCAGATTAATTCCCATCTTTTAGTAATGCATTAGATATCTTGTACCTATCTTTGCCCACATGTAAAAGTATATCTAGGTGTCTACTCATCTGGAGCAAAAGAGAATGAAGGAAACTAAAGACTCAAATAAGAAACTAGTCCATGGGACTAATAACCCACACAAACCATGGCCTCTTCTAACCTGAGACCAGAAGAAGTAGATAGTGCCCAGCTACCGCTACCAATCTTTCTGACCAGGGACACTATAGAAGGTCCCAGATAGAATGGGAGAATAATGTAGAGCAAAATTCAAATTCCTAAAAAAAAGGCCAGACCTACTGGACTGTTAGAGGAACCCCTGAGACTATTACCCTAAGAAACCCTTTGAATTTGGCCCTGAATCCACTCCTGGTGGTCACCTTTCAGCCAAATAATAGATTGGCTTATAAAATAAACAATATCACCCATGAGTAATATGTTCCCTTAAACACTTAACTATATGAGACCAAACAGTCAACATTTACCCAAAATCAAAGATGAGAAGACAAGGAAGGGAAGAGAAGCTAGATCAATGGAATCAGAACAAATGGAAATAATGAGAATACTGACACATGAAAATTGTAACCAATACCACGGAACAATTTGTATAAAAATTGTTAAATGGGAACCTAATTTGCTGTATAAACTTTCACCTAAAGCACAATAAAATATATTTTTAAGTGTACCTATCAGATAAAGTTCTATAATTCGAATTGTTGAATCAAAGAGTTTTGTGTATTTAATTAATAAATGCCCAGATTGCCTTCAGAGAGGCAACATTTTCATCAACAGTTCATGAGAGGGTCTTTTTCTCCACACTGTCGCAACCACTATATACTATCAGATTTTTCTCTACCAATCGCTTGGTTAAAAAAAAAAATTATCTCATTTTTTCATGATATTCCCTTGTTATCCTTTTAATAGCTATATTGAAAACATCTCTCTCATTCACAGTATTGGTAATTTGTGTTCTCTCTTTTGTTTCTCCTGATCAGTATGGCTAGAGGTTTATCAATTTTATTGGTCTTCTCAAAGAGGCAACTTTTGGTTTCATTGATTTTTCTCTGTTGTTTTTGTTTTCTATTTCATTGATTTATGCTTTGATCTTTATTATTTCCTTTCTTCTGCTTGCTTTGGATTTAATTTGTTCTTTTTCTAGATTTCTTAAAGTGGCAGCTGATGTCATTGATTTGAGACCTTTCTTTTATAATATAGGTGTTTAGTGCTGTAAGTTTCCCTGTGAGTAGTGCTTTAGTGGTATTCCGCACATTCTGATATGCTGTGTTTTTATTTTCATTTAGTACCAAAATAATTTTTAATTTCCCTTTTGAGTTCTTCTTTGACTCATGGATTATTTAAAAATAATGTTATTTAGTTTATAGGTAATTGATTTTCCAGAGATCTTTTTGTTATTAATATCTATTTTAATTGCATTGTGGTCAAAGAATGTACTTTATGTGACTTGAATCCTTGTAAATTTATTGAGACTTGTTTTATGGCCTGGAATATGGTCTGTCTTGGTAAATGCTCTGTGTGTACTTGAGAGGAATGTGTATTCTGTGTTTTGAAGTGGAATATTCTATAAATTTCAGTTAAGTCAGCTGGTTGATAGTGCTATTCAAGTCTATTATATCCTTGATTTTCTGCCTGCCTGTAATATCAATTATTGAGAGAGGGATTGAAATTTCTGACTACAGTTATGGATTTGTCTATCTCTCCTTGCACTTCTCTCAGATTTTATTTCATATATTTTGTAGCTCTGTTTTTAGGTGCTTACATATTGAAGATTATTGTCCTCTTAATTAATTGACTCCTTTATCATTAGGAAATGACATCCTTTATCCCTGGTAATATTCTTTGCTTTGAAGTCTGCTTTTTCTAGTATTAATACAGCCCCTCTAGCTTTTTTTTTTTTTTGACTAGTGTTAGAATGTTAGTTTTCCATCTTTTTATTTTAACCTATGTGTGTCTTTATATTTCTTACAAGCAGCATATAGTTGAGTCTTACTTTTTATCCAGTCTGATGAACTCTGCCTTTTAACTCGAGTGTTTAGACCATTTATATTTGATGTGATTATTGATGTGGTTCAGTTTTAGGGTGTCATCTTTCTATTCGTCTCATCTGTTCTTCGTTTTCTTTTTTCTGACTTTTGGATTATTTATTATGAATCCATTGTATGGAATCTTTATTTATTAAATACTCTCAGTTCCTTTGTTGACTTATTCGCTATAACTCTTTGTTTTATTATGTTTGTGATTGCTGTAGGACTTATAATATACATCTTTAACTTATCCCAGTCTACCTTCAAATGATGTGATACTACTTCACGTGTATTAAAAACTTTACAATAAATACTCTGTTTCTCCCCTTCAAGCCTTTATGCTATTGTTTAAACAGTTATTTTTTTAAGAGATTTTTTGAATGTCTTATATATTTACCCATATATTTACCATTTTTGGTGCTTTTTATTTGTTTGCATAGGTAAATCCGTATTTTCATTTGTTATAATTTTAATTCTGCCTGAGGACTTCATTTAACATTTCTTGTAGTGTGGATCTGCTGGTGATTGACTCTTTCAGCTTTTGTGTACCCGAAAACATCTTTATTTTGCCTTCATTTTTTTTTTTTAATTTTATTTATGTTGTTGTTGAGAATGTACACAGCAAAGCTTACACCAATTCAACAGTTTTTACACGTAAAATTCAGTGACACTGATTATATTTTTTGGGTTGTGCAACCATTCTCACCCTCCTTTTCTGAGTTGTTCCTCCCCTATTAACATAAACTCACTGCTCCCTAAAGTTCCTGTCTAATCTTTGAGTTGCCGTTGTCACTTTGATTGCATATAGATAGTTCTTAAGAGAGCATAATACTCAAGGCAGACATTTTTTACTAGTTAAGCTAAACTATTGTTTGGTTTTAAGAAGACTTCAGGGGATATTTTTGGTTTAAGATTTAAAGATTATCTTAGGGCAATAGTTTCAGGAGTTCATCCTGCTTCCATGGGTGCAGAAAGTCTGGAGTCCATGAGAATTTGAAATTCTGTTCTACATTTTCCCCTATTTGATCAGGTTTCTTCTATAGAATCTTTGATCTAAATGTTCAGTAATGGTAGCTGGGCAGCATCCAATTCTTCTGGTCTCATGGCACAGGAGGCGGTTGTTCATGGAGGCAGTTAGCTACATATTCCATTTCCTCCTCTGATTATTTTGTCTTCATTTTTGAAAGATGTTTTTGCTAGGCAGAGAATTCTAGACTGACAGGTTTATTTGTTTTCTTTCAGTACTTTACATAAGGCAGTACACTGTCTTTTGGCTTGCATTATTTCTGATGAGAAATCTGCTTTATCTTTATCTTTGTTTCTGTTATCTAACATGTCTTTTGTTCTCTGACTGCTTTTAAGATTTTCTCTTTATTACTGGTTTTTAGCAATTTGATTATGATGTCATTGATTTTATTTTTCATGTTTCTTGTGCTTTGGGGTTCATTGGGCTTCTTAGATCCATAGGTTTATAGTTTTCATAAATTTGGAAAAATATTCAGCCATTATTTCCTGAAATATTTTTTCTGTTCATCTCCCCCCGCCTCCCGTAACCCCCTGGGGACTCCAGTTTCACCTGTATTAGGCTGCTTGAAGTTGTCCCACAGCTCATTGATACTCCGTTCAGTACTTTTGTTTCTTATTCTCTGTGTATTTCGTTTTGGATAGTTTCCTTTGCTGCAGATGATTTCAAAAATGGTTGCAGCAGTACATTGACAGGGAACTGCCAGAAATTCAAGCCTGAATCAGAAGAGAACGTGGAAAGAGGGATATCATTGCTGACATCAGATGGATCTTGGCTGAAAGCAGAGAATACCAGAAAGATGTTTATCTGTGTTTTATTGACTGCAGAGGCATTCGACTGTATGGATCATAACAAATTATGGATAATGTTGCAAAGAATGGGAATTCCAGAACACTTAATTGTGCTCATGTGGAACCTGTACATAGACCAGGAGGCAGTCATTGGAACAGAACAAGGGGATACTGCGTGGTTTAAAATCAGAAAAGGCGTGTGTCAGGGTTGTATCCTTTCACAATACTCATTCAGTCTGTGTACTGAGCAAATAATCGGAGAAGCTGGACTATATGAAGAAGAATGCAGCATCAGGATTGGAGGAAGACTTGTTAAAAACCTGCCGTATGCAGATGACACAACCTTGCTTGCTGAAAGTGATTTACTGATGAAGATCAAAGACTGTAGCCTTCAGTATGCATTACACCTCAACATAAAGAAAAACAAAAATCCTCACAACTGAACCAGTAAGCAACATCATGATAAACGGAGAAAAGATTGACGTTGTCAAGGATTTCATTTTACTTGGATCCACAATCAACACCCATGGAAGCAGCAGTCAAGAAATCAAATAATATAATACATTGGGCAAATCTGCTGCAAAAAGACCTCTTTTTAACTGTCAAAGCAAACATGTCACTTTGAGGACTAAGGTGCGCCTGACTTAAGCCATGGTATTTTCAATCACCTCATATACATGGGAAAGCTGAACAGTGAATAAGGAAGACAGAAGAACTGGTGCCTTTGAATTATAGTGTTGGTGAAGAATATTGAATATACTATGGACTTCCAGAAGAACAAACAAGTCTGTCTTGGAAGAAGTACAGCCAGAATGCTCCTTAGAAGTAAGGATGGCGAGACTTCATCTCACGGATTTTGGATATGTTATCAGAGGGACCAGTCCCTGGAGAAGGACATCATACTTGGTAAAGTAGAGGGTCAGTGAAAAAGAAGAAGACCCTCAACAAGACGGATTGACACAGTGGCTGCAACAATGGGCTCAAACATAGTGTATTAGTTATCTAGTGCTGCTGTAACAGAAGTACCACAAATGGATGGCTTTAACAAAGAGAAATTTATTCTCTCACAGTTCAGGAGGCTAGAAGTCCAAATTCAGGGTGCCAGCTCCAGGGAAAGGCCTTCTGTCTCTGTCAGCTCTGGAAGAAGGTCCTTGTCATCAATCTTTCTCTAGGTCTAAGAGTTTCTCAGCTCAAGGACCCCGGGTCCGAAGGATGCACTTCTCTCCCGACTCTTCTTTCTTGGTGGTAGAAAGTCCCTTTCTGCTTACTTCTCTCTTTTATATCTTAAAAGAGATCGACTTAAGATACAACCTAATCCTGTAAATTATGTCCTGCCTCATTAACATAACGGACAGCTCACTCCCAAATAAGATCATAACTATAGGCATAGAGGCTAGGATTTACAACTCATAGGATAATTACATCAGATCACAAAATGGAGGACAACCACACAATACTGGGAATTATGGCTTAGCCATGTTGGCACACATTTTTGGGGTACACAATTCAATCCATGATATAGCAATGATTGTGAGGATGGTGCAGGACCCGGCAATGTTTCATTGTTTTTCATGGGGTCACTATGAGTTGGAATTGACAGCACCTAACAGCAACTATTGCTATGTCTTCAAGTTCACAAAATTTTTCTTCTGCATTGTCTAATCTGCATTAATCCCATTCAGTGTATTTTTTTTTATCATACACATTGTAGTTTTCATCTCTAGAAGTTCAATTTAGGTATTTTTTACATCTTCAATGCAGCTACTTAACTTTTTCAACATCTGGAACAATTATAACTTTTAATGTCCATATCTGTTACTTCTACCATGTGTATTAGTTTTGGGTCAGTTTATTATTATTCTTATTATGGGTCGTGTTATTCTGCTTCTGTGTGTGCCTTGTCTCCCTGAAGTATTAAGCAGAATACTAATTTCCTTATGTGAATAAGGAAACTACCTAATTCTGGAAAACTGTCATAATAAAGGATTAGCCTGATATTCACATAGTAATATTCGTTGAATAGTAGTGCTTGTTCCCAGTAGCCGGACTGAAAAACATCATAATTTATGGGGCATTGAATAGAGTACTCAGGAATGTCTTGCCTCAGTAGTGGGGAATATGAGCTCTACACTGAACATTGCCTCAGAGCCACCTAACAAATCATAAAAACAAGACCTGAAAGGATCAGACTATTTCCAAGCAACTTAACTGCATCCCGGACAAAGCTTAAGAAGATTTATAGGAATACAAAAATATCCAGAACCGAACAAGGTAAAATTCTCTGTATTTCTATTTTTTGATATCTTGAATTCTTTGCATTTCTTTAATTATGAGTAAGGTTGACTGTCTTTTATGTGTTTATAAGCTTTGTGTGTGTGTGTGTGTGTGTGTGTGTGTGTGTGAACTATCTGTTCCTGTCCTTTACCCATATCTTTTTTGGATTGTTGGTCTTCTTTGTTAGGTATCTCGCAAATACAGTTGAAGAAGATGAAGAAGAATCGAAGTATGAAATTTTTCCATGGGCTTTAGGAAAAAACTGGAGAAAATTGTTCCCTGATTTCTTAAAGTTAAGGGACCAACTCTGGGATAGAATTGACTATAGGGCTATTGTAAGCAGGCGATGCTGTGAGGAGGTAAGGATTTTAAAATATTTTATATATGTTATCTCTATCTTCTGTTCATGTAATTTTCTTTGTCTAATTTTTTAATGTGCTACTAATGTTTCATTTTTTGTGTATTTAAGGATACACCATTATCCTTGATCATTATCATGAATGCAACTTGTGTATTGCAATGTTGCCATTTTAATTTTATATCATAATAATTAAAAATTGTCATTTCTGTGTTTCAGAGCAGACTACTTCTGTAACAAGTATTTTTATTTTAGTGTGTTCCTGCTATCTAAAATAGCACCAGTTGGGAGAGGGTGGTATGAACATACCAAAATCTTATTGAGAATGGTAATAACACTGGAATTGAATAATAATTTACATTAAAGTATGTGAAATTTCAAGTTCCTAAGATTGAAATACCAACTACAGGGTATAAAATTTTTAAAAAATTAAATTTGTTTAATAACCATACCACTTTTCACATAGACTACATAGAGTAAGTTTTCTTGATGCCAGATTCTATTATGATAAAGTGACAGGACACTAAAATTTAAAAGATCAATTGTTTTGTCAAATGTTCTGGTTTTCAGTAAAGAAGAAAGCTCATGTTTCAAACTAAAAAAAAAATCTAGAAAATTAAATGGAAATCAGTGATCACTGTAAGCCAGTATTAGTTCAGAAAAATTTGATAAATGTAGGCTAGATGATCTTGTAATTGAGTCATATCCAGTAAATGACTCTTGCCCCAAAGAGCCAGTTAATGGGGTTGATATCAAACCTGAGGGAAGACTTTAGTGGTATGTCACTGAACTCTTTCCAGAACTAACTTTGTTAATTATATTTGTTAGTGAGATGAAGACATGGCAAATATGTCTATTTGTGGATTAAATTAGGATTCTTAAATGTTGAGGGAAATGCAAAGATTCAGAAATAACTTAGAAGACTGTACAGCAGGACTGTACAAGATTAAATTTAATAGAAAAAGATGCCAAGATTTGTATATACGGCCCCCGAAATGAATGGATCCTCATGAAAGCATTGAAGGTCGATTCATTCCAGTTACAGGGCCTTGAAAGAGTTCTTCATTGTTATATTTTTTTGGTCACTGCCTCCCCATGTCAAGAGTGGGTAGTTTGCACCCCTGCTGCCATCCTTGAATATGGTAACGGGCCTGATTTGAACACTAATTTTTTCAAAGTAAATACTTCAGGCCCCATGGGACACTGTCTTAGTTATCTAGTGCTACTGTAACAGAAATACCACAAGTGGATGGCTTTAACAAACAGAAATCTATTCTCTCACAGTTCAGGAGGCTAGAAGTCCAAATTCAGGGTGTCAGCTCCAGGGGAAAGCTTTCTGTCTCCATCGGCTCTGGATGAAGGTCCTTGTCATCAGTCTTCTCTTGGTCTGAGAGCATCTCAGCACGGGAACCTCAGGTCCAAAGGACGTGCTCTGCTCCCGGTGCTTCTTTCTTGTGGATGAGGTCCCCAACTCTCTGCTTGCTTCCCTTTTCTTTTATCTCTTGTAACATAACGGGTGGTGCAGGCCACACCCTAGGGAAACTCCCTTTACTTTGGATCAGGATGTGATCTTAGTAAGGGTGTTATACAATCCCACCCTAATACTCTTTAACATAAAATTACAATCACAAAATGGAGGACAACCACACAATACAGGGAATCATGGCCCAGCCAAACTGATACACACATTTTTGGGGGGACATAATTCAATCCATAACATTCCACCCTTTGGCCCCCAAAAAATCACATCCTTGCAACATGCAAAACATATTCACCCCATCATATCATAGCAAAAGTCTTAAGTC
>NW_004443988.1:9496922-9541374 GCF_000243295.1 Trichechus manatus latirostris
TTCCTCTTCATCTGTGAAATCTAGAATACAAGTTATCTGCTTCCAAAGGTACAATGGCAGAACAGGCACAAGCTAGACATTTCCATTACAAATGGGAGAAACTGGAAGGAAAGAAGGGATAACAGGCACCAAGCAAGTCAGCAGAACACATTACATTAACCCTCAAGGTTTTGAAAATAATCCTCTGTTCTCTGAGACAATTTACACAAATGGCCCTACCCTCCAGACTCTATGTATTGGCCACACTATCCAGATTCTCGGCTCTGGGCTTCAGCTCCACCTTCCAGACCCGCTGGGACAGCAACTCTGCTCCCTCAGCTTTAGGTGCACCATTCTCCTAGTCCATCTGAGTGGCGACTCCACTCTTAGAAACACCGGAGGCCATGGCTCACCCTTTGAAACCCCTGAGGTCATGGCCATACCTTTTGAGACTGAGGCAGCTTGGCTTCTTGTGTTCCTTGTCACTTCAGCTTCTGCTTCCTGGTTTCTTGGCCTCATGCCCACATCTGCCCTGCTGGGCCAGGTGTTCCAATGCTCTGTAGCTCCACCAGTAAGTGCCCGGAGGCACGCCACTCCTCCAGGAAGCCTCCTGCGCACAGGTACTCAGCTCTGTTGCTCCGTAGGTCGGCAAGCGTACCTCCACCGATAAGTGTCCAGAGGCACCCCACTCCGCCAGGAAGCCTCCTGTGCACGGGCACTCAGCTCTCTCATTCCATGGGTCGGCTTCAGTGCCCTCTCACACTGGTCTCCTGGTTTTGCTGCTGGTGGTTCTCTGCTGCTGCCGCACCTGTATCCATTCACAGTTTCAAAACCGCTTCCACATTTTAGGTATCTGTTAGAACAGCATTCCACTCTCTCAGTACCAAATTCTGGAGTTTCTCAGCACAGGGATCCCAGGTCCAAAGGACACGCTTCACTCTTAGCTCTTCTTGGTGGCAGTGGCTCCTCTTTCTCTGCTTGCTTCTCTCTGCTTTTCTCTCTTGCAGGGCGGTAAAGGGAGGTGACTCAGGATACATCCCATCCTAATCCTGCCTCAGTGACATAACAAACAAAACCTAATCCTCATTAAAAACCCCATTGCCATCAAGTCAATTCTGACTCATAGCAACCCTATAGAACAGAGTAGAAGTACCCCACAGGGTTTCCAAGGACTGCCTGGTAGATTCAAACTGCCAACCGTAACATGACTTAATACTGCCTCATTAACATAATGGACAGCTAACTTCCAAATGGGACCATAATCACAGGCATAGAGGCTAGAATTTACAACACATCACAATATGGAGGATAATCAGATCACAAAATGGAGGACAACCACATAATACTGGGAATCATGGCTTAGCCAAGTTGACATGTATTTTTAGGGGACACAATTCAATCCATGACAGACACTCAGCTAAGAACAAGAAGGGAACACCAGAGGGAAGAGGTGAGGAGAGGCAGTGGCTTCCTCCCAGTGGACTACCCACTCACTCCCAAGATACAACAAGTATTATTTTAACTGCAGCAACTTTAATATACACTATTGGAGCTGAATTTCCCATGGCTACTGACACTAGACTACTACAGAGCAAAAGAGAATGATGTGGTTTAATGATGTATGTGTAAAAGACTTAAGAGTTCTAGACACTTAACAGACTTGGTTGTATAATCGGACTTACAGAAAGGTTTATGTAGACTTTGGCTGCATTAATAATTAATGTGTGTCAGAATAGGACTGTGCTCCATAGGCTTGTCAATGGCTGATTTTTTGGAAGTAGATCTCCAGGTCTTTCTTCTAAGGTGCTTCCGGGTGGAATCAAACCTCGAGTGTTTCAGTTAGCAGCCAAGCACATTAGCCATTTGTGCTACCTAGGGACTCTAGTGTCCACAAAAGGAGGATAATCAGATCATACCTAACATATTGCATTTGATTACATTGACCAGCAGCTGTCTTCCAGAGGAAAGCATAGTCTCAAAAGTGTCATATGTGGAATAATAGAAAGGATTAGTTATTTCTGGTATGAAGAAGAGAGGATTCAGGAAGCTTGCAACCTACTTTCAAATATTTAAAGGGCCATGGTTGGATAGGAAATAGATTTGATTTGTCTTTTTTTTTTACTATAAAGCAGAGAACTAAGATCTGTGGATGGAAAATTAAAAGAAGAAGGTAGCTCAATGTGAAGAATATCATCCCAACAGTTATCAAAGAATGAGACATTTCACCAAAGAGGATATGAAAAGATGCTTAGTGTCATTAGCCATTAAACCTGTTGCCAAAAAGTCGATTCCAACTAATAGTGACCCTATAGGACAGAGTAGAACTGCCCCATAGGGTTTCCAAGGAGTGGCTGGTGGATTCGAACTGCTGACCTTCTGGTTAGCAGCCATGCTCTTAACCACTGCACCACCAGGGCTTCTCATTAGCCCTTAGGGAGATGTCAATCAAAACCACAATGAGATACCACCTCACCCCATCAGAATGACAGTGATCAAAAAATGGAAAGTAGTAAGTGTTGGCAAGGTTGTTAAGAAACTGGAATGCTCGTTTATTGCTGGTTGGAATGTAAACTGGTACAGCTGCTGTGGAAAACATTTTGGCAGTTCCTCAAAAAGTTGTATATAGAACTGTCATATGACCCAGCAAGCCCAATCTTAGGTATACACCAAGAAGTGAAAGCAGGAACACAAACAGAAACCTGTACACCAATACTCATTGCAGCACTTTTCACAATAGCCAAAATGTGGAACCAACCAGAATGTGCATCAACAGATTAATGGATAAACAAAATGTGGTATATACATCCAATGGAATATTACTCAGCCACAAAGAAAAATGAAGTCCTGAAGAATGCCACAACATGGATGAACCTTGAAAACATGCCAAGTGAAATAAGTCAGTTGCCAAAGGACAAACACTGTATGATCTCACTTATATGAAATATACAAATACATAGAAACCAAAAATTATTAGTGGTTACCAGCATGGAAAGAGGGAGTTTTTCTTTAGGGGGCATTGAGTTTACGTTAATGGTGGTGGAATAATTTGGTAAAGGGTAGCGAGAATGGTTGCACAACTTGAAGAATGTAATGAATATCACTGAATTATACATGTAGAAATTGTTGAATTGGCATATGTTTTGTTGTATATATTTTTAAAAAATGAGATAAGACTCTTCTGAAGCAGTGATTCCTGTCACTAATGAATTTTTTTTTAAACACGTAGACGGTTATGTTATAGAGGGAATTCATGTTTTAGGTAAGCAGTTAAACTAGATGGGCACTAAAGTTCCTTCCAACTCTAAATTTTTCAGAGTGCAAAGTTATATTTTATAAATATTTGCCACCTAAAGTCTTGCTGGGCAAGCTAAGCTGCTCCTTAACATTTGGTAGAATCCATTCATTCAGCAAATATTTATTTAACGAGGACTTAGTAAGTATATACCAGACACTAAATGGTGTCATTTCTTTTAATTTAAAAAGGCTTAAAGCAAAGATAGCAATATTAACAGCTATTAATTCTGAGAGATAGGAATATGGATATTTGTTATACTATTCCTTATGCTTTAAAAAACCCATTGCCGTCAAGTTGATTCCAACTCATAGTGACCCTATAAGACAGAGTAGAACCTGCCCCATAGGGTTTCCAGGGTGCGGCTGGTAGATTCAAACTGCCAACCTTTTGATTAGCAGCTGTAGCTCGCTGTAGCTTTTAACCACTATGCCATCTTTAAAGGATAAAGCGTAAGGAATGCTTTTTTAAAAAAAGGATAAAGCATTCCTTATGCTTTATCAACATCTTATTAAAGATGAATGAAACAAAAAAAGATAAATGAAACCTAAGCATTACTTCCTCAAAAATGTCACTTTATTTAAATGAGTTTCATCCCTTTATCCTCTATCACAGTACCCTGTTTGTTTCCTTTTATAGCACTTAACAGAATTTATAATTATTTATTTGCTTGCTTATTGTCTCTTTAAGTATAAACTAACTTTAATAAAGTAAAAAATATAGTACTCCTCTAACATCTCCCTGCCACTTCCATCCTCACACTCCATTGATAAGAATTATGCTTTTGTTCTCTTTTACCAGGAAAATAGAAACAACCAGAAAAGAACACTAACATGTTCCCACCCTACCTACCCTCCTACCTGTAGGTATACCCATAAATCTGTCCTTCCTTTGTTACTATGAAAAAACTATCTTTGCTTCTACCCAAGTCCATTCCCTCTACTTGTGCACTAGATCTATCTTTTCTTGCCTTTAAAGAGCATCACTCCAGTAACTATAGCCTCTTTCCAGCATTTTCACATTTTCTGTTTTTATTGGATCACTGCCAACAATACACAATTACTCTAAGATCTGCATCAATAAAAAACAAAATTTCAATCCCCACGTCCCTTACAATTAAACTCCTTAAAAGAGTTATCTATACTCTGTCTCCACTTCCTTTCCTTCCATTCTCCTTGAACCTATTCACACTGTCTTTTCCCCATCACTCCATAGAAACTTGTCGGGCACCAAAGATCTCTATATTGCTAAATCCAAAGGTTAGTTCTCAGTCCTCAGATTATGCAGTTTAGCAGCAACATTTGACACTGTCCCTCATTTCTTCCCGAAACAGTCTTCAGTTGGTTTCCAGGCCACTAGCTTCTTCCCACTCACTTTGCCAATTCCTTTTCACCTCACTTATCTTGTAAAGTGCACCAGGGTTCAGTCCTAGGACCTCTTTTCTACTGATAACAGCTCACTAGGTGATCTTGTCCAGTGACAACTTTCAGATCTATAACTCCAAACCTACACTTCTAATTGCCTACTCTCACTTTATTGCCTAATAACCAAAAAAAAAAAAAAAAAAAACCAAACCCATTGCTGTCGAGTCGATTCCGACTCATAGTGACCAAGGAGTGCCTGATGTATTTGAACTGCCAGCCTTTTGGTTAGCAGCGGAACTCTTAACCACTATGCCACTATGGTTTCCTCATTGTTTAATAGATAACATGAATTTAACATGCCTGACATTGAACTCCAGATTCCACCACACAGACCTTCAAACCTGCTCCTCCTGCAGTCTTCTGCATCTTAATAAATAGCAATTCCATCCTTCCAGTTGCTCAGGCCAAAAATCTAAAATGTCATCCTTGACTCTTCTTTTTCTCATATGCATAGCTTAAAAAAGTGTCCAGATCCCACTATTTCTGGCCACCTCTACCACTAACACCCTACTTTAAGTGATTGTCACCTCTTGCCTCAATTATTGCCATAATCTTCTAAATAGTCTCTTACAATCTTTCTCCTCTGTAGTCTATTCTTCATACAGCAGCCAGAGTAAATCTTTTGAAAAGTTAAGTCATATCATGATTGCTCTACTCAAAAGCCTCCAGTGGTTTCCCATTTTACACAGAGTAAAAGGCAAAGGCCTTATAATGGCTCTACATGGTCTGCCAGCTCTTTCCCCCTTATCTCTTTGACCTCATCTATCCTTGGTCACTTTGCTCCAGTCACACTGGCCTCCTTGCTCTTCCTCAAACACACCAAGCACACTCCTGCCTCAGGATCTTTGTACTTGGCATTCTTGTTGCTGGGAATGCTCTTACCCCAGTTATCAGTATGTTTCATCCCTCACTTCATTCAGTTCTCTACGTAAATGTTACCTCAGAGAGACCTTTTGTTACTACCCTATGTAAAGAAGTATCTCCTTCCATAGAATAGAATTGAAGAGTCCAGAAATAAATATATTTATATTCAACTGATTTTTGACAAGGGTGCCAAGAAAATCCAGTGGGTAAAGAATAGTCTTTTCAACAAATGGTGCTGTGACAGCTGGACATCTACGAACAAGAGAATGAAATTATACCCCTACCTCTGGACCAAAGATCTAAATGTAAGATCTAAAACTAAAATTCTTAGAAGAAAACATAGGGGTAAATCTTAATGATAGGTTTCCTAGATATGATACCAAAACCATAAGCAACAGAAGAAAACGTAGATAAATTAGGCATCATCAAAATTAAAAACTTTTGTCCTTCAAAGGATAACATCCAGAAAGTGAAAAAGAGAATCCACACAATGGGAGAAAATTTTTGCAAGTCATGTATCTGGTAAGGGACTTGTGTCTAGAATAAAGAACCTTACAACTCAGTAATAAAAGACAAACCAATTAAAAAATGAGCAATGGATCTGAATAGACATTTCTCCAAAAAAGATATACAAATGGTCAATAAGCCCATGAAAAGAAGCTCAACATCATTAGCCATCAGGCGAAATGCAAATCAAAACCACAATGAGCTACCCCTTCACACCCGCTAGGATGGCTATAATAAAAAAGACGTGAGGATATGGAGAAATTGGAACCCTCATAAACTTCTGGAATGCAAAATGGTATAGCTGCTTTGGAAAACACTCTGCAGTTTCTCAAAAGGCTAAACATAGAGTTAACCTATGACCCAGGAATTCCACTCCTAGGTATATACCCAAGAAAAAATCCTGTGTGCACACAAAAACTTGTACATGAATGTTCATAGCAGCACTATTCATAATAGCCCAAAGTGGAAACAACATAAATGTCCAATTGACGAACGGATAAACAAAATTTGGCGTATCTGTACATTGGAATATTATTTGGCAAGAAAAAGAAATGAAGTACTGATACATACTACAACATGAATGAACCTTGAAAATGTGCTGAGTGAAAGGAGCCAGTCACAAAGGACTATATGTTTTATGATTCCATTTACATGAAATGTCCAGAATGGACAAATCCATAGAGAAAGTAGATTAGTGGTTGCCAGGGGCTGGAAAGAGAGAGGAATGGAGTGTGACTGCTGTCTTTTTGGGATGGTGGTTTCTTTTTATGGTGATGATTGCACAACTCTGTGAATATACTAAAAGCCATTGAATGTTACACTTTAAATGGTGAATGGTATGGTGTTTTAATTTACCTCAATTAAGCTATTAAAATAAAAACTAGTATCTCCTGCTGTTACTCCGTATTCCCTTTCCTAGTTTCAGTTTTCTTCATGACATTTAGTCACCATATAATATACAGTTTTACTTATTTATCTTGCTAATACTTATTTCCCCCCCCACCAGAATATAAATTCCAAGAAGACAAGGTATTTTGTTTTTATTTTACCTCCAGTGCCTAGGACAGTTCCTGGCACATAGTAGGTAGTACTCAATATATATTTACTGACTGATGGAATGAATGGAATGACTTCCAATTATTTTTCAAACTTACCTTCTTATCCATGAAATAGAAAAACAATAAACTATAAAACAATTCTTCGCTGAGCTCACTTATCACCACCGCCCCCCACTTACTTCAGTGGCAGATAGATAAGCTGCTTTTTTGTTTTGTTTCTTTGTTTTTGGCTGTTCCAACCAGGTACCCTTTAGAGCAATAAAGATGTCTTTTTCAGAAAGGCTTGGAATCATGTTGGTGTACAGAAAAGGCAATTACCTCATAGATTTTATCCTGTACTCTTAAGTATTCAGTCAACAGCTCATTTATGAGTAAGACACCAAGTTTATTATCAATAAGTATTACATCATTCCTGAAGGTTGCTGAAGGGATGCAGTTTGCTGCACTAAAGTAGCAAGACATGCTGTTACAAATTTAGGCAAGCATTCTATTTGCATTGGTTATTGAGAGCCCTGTTCTGGCATATTGCCACACATTTGTTTGGTTCCGTATCCTAAAATAAACCCATGTTAGGATAGTAGCTTCAAACTGGCTTACAATAATATTTTACATTTGTATAGTATTTTAAGGAGCCTGGTGGCGCAGTGGTTAAGTACTCAGCTGCTAACCAAAGGATCAGCAGTTTGAACCCATCAGCCACTCTGCAGTAGAAAGATATGGCAGTCTGCTTCCATAAAGATTATAGCCTTGGAAACCCTATGGGGCAGTTCTATTCTGTCTGTAGGGCTGCTGTGAGTCAGAATTGACCCGATAGCAGTGAGTTTTGGGTATAGTACTTTCCAAGTTCATAAATATTTTAATTATTTGTTAGTTTAAAAATGTATATTATCATTTTATCTTGGGATGTAAATAGCATAAGTGTTCTTTCCATTTCACAGATGAAGAAACTTTAGCTTAGAAAGGTTGTAACTTGTCATTGTCATTAAACTCAGCACTCTTTCCATTATACCCAACTATCAAAAAAAGAACATATTCTCTCAGATAATGAGTTTGTAATTTGTCTCTTCTTTTTTTAACCTTGACTGCAAGGAAGCCCTGTGGAGCACATTCTACTCTTGACACACATGGGGTCACCATGAGCCAGAGTCGACTTGATGGCAAGTGGTCAGCTGTAACCCTTTATTGCTGGCATATCTGCTTTTACCTCCCCTTAGCCCAATTTTCCCTTTGGGGTCCTAGTTTAATGATTTTTTTTTTTTTTTTTTTTGCAGTTGCTCTTTTTGTAAGCTATCTCAAATCCTTTTTTGGAAAGAGATGGGTTATGATCAAGCTAGAAAAGTATGTAGGGCTTCTCCAGAAAAGAGTAAAGACTGTTTCCCTCCCTATTCTGATCTTATTTTCTTATGATCAGTTACCTTTTTTGACATCAGCTCCTCAGAGGTGGAATTTACTTAGGTTTGTAATGGCTTAATTTGTAGCCTAGTTTACAGATTATGGAGGATGCCTATCTGATGAGAAAGAGAATCTCATGCATCATGGAGGGTAGCTGTTTAATCAAGAGGAAGCTTTACTCCAGTTATGTACTCTCTGTGGCCTAGATCCCACAAATCATCAGAGCTGAGTTCTCCAACAGCTACTACTTGATTCCAGATTAGGAATTTAGAAAGCAGTGATGAGACGTAAGCAGTGTTTTGGACAGGGTAATCCAATGACAGTGTGCAGAAGAGACTCAATATAGGGAAGCAAGGGTGTAAACTACATTTATGGCAGTGGTGAAGAAAAAGAAATCAATGCTAGAAATGTCAGAAAATTATACTTGTCAATACTTGGTGACCAGTTGGATATAGGACATATGGGAGAGGGAGCTGTCAAGAGTTTAAGGTCTATATAACAAGGAGAATAATGGATTCATAATGGAAATAGGGAAGGCTAGAGAATGAAACTCGTTTATTGGGAAGATAAGGAATTTGGTATTAGACATAATGAATTTAAAGTGATAACTGAAAAATGAACAGTCAACACATGGTAAGATGAGTCTATATATGGGTGATGTTTCAAGCCTAGTAGATAAGAGATCCAAGGTAAAAGTAATACTATTACTTTCTGAACTTGCAAAGTAATACTAGTACTTTTTGGGTAATACTTACCAGACACTTCTAAGTATTAACTCTCATAACAACTTTTAGAGCTAGGTAACCCCAGATGAGGAAACTGAGGCATAGAGAAGTTAGGTGACTATTCCAGTGGAGAAAAGCAGCACATCAGTATTCAAACCCAGGCCATCTGACTCCAGAGTCCGTGCTGTTAACACCTACATTACACTGTCTCTTGAGATGACAGGGAGGTAGAGTGTGTATAGAGAAAAACAGAGGGTCAAGAATTAAATTTTAGGAACACCCACCAAAGGCAACAACAGCAAAAACCTGGAAATAACAAGAGTAAGATAAAGCAAAAACGAGGGTAACATTTCTAGTAGGTCAGCTGCTACCAGTGTTTCAGAGAAGTCACTTTCATAGAATCATAGAATTTGAGGACTGAAAGTGACCTCGTTTTTCTCATAAAAAAGATGCCCTGTGGCCCAGAAAGTTATGTAATTCACTGTTGTTTTCACAATAACATTCTTATTATATATTTATCAGTATAAAATATGTTAATAAAATATACAGTGAAACCTGTGAGAGCCAGAACTTAACGGGACTGCCTTGTTTTTCCAGGTCTTGTGAATTTTTTGCCTTTGACAGGTGCAGTCTTACCACTTTTCTGTTGCTGGTTTTAGCGGAAAATATTTGAGTTTTCCTTCTCTGACAGGTTTCTGCCTTACGTATGTTCCGGCGTTTGCAGATTTTACTGTATGTTAAAAAATAAACAAGTGTGTGTATATTTTTCAAGCTAGCTGGTCAAGTATGTGGAAAGACCACGATGCCCAGCTTATTGCAGAAATAACAGGTTTCTGAATTCCTGAGTTCACCAAACCTGGAATTTTGTGTGCTTCCTATTTCCCCTGCTCTTCTCGCTAAATTTTGCTGTAGGATCCCTACAAAAATCATGTTAGTTAAGGTGGCCTCCAATTCTTATTTTCATGTATCACTAAAAAATACTTACTGATTGCATAATACTGTGTGGAGAGTATTTGGTACAGAGGTGTATGAGAGACAATTCCTGCCCTGGGGGGGCTTTCAGTAAAGTAGATTGAACCAAAAACCAAACTAAATCCGTTGCCGTCAAGTCAATTCCGACTCATAGTGACCCTATAGGACAGATTAGAACTTCCCTAGAGGGTTTCCAAGCTGTAAATCTTTACAGAAGCAGACTGCACATCTTTCTCCCTCTGAGCGACTGGTGGGTTCAAACTGCCGATCTTCCAGTTAGCAGCTGAGTGCTTAAACACTGTGCCACTTGGGCTCCTTAACATAGATGACATACATAAAAAGATATATCTCGTACTAGACAGTTATATGCTTAAAGCCCTAAGAGACAAGAAAATCTGAAAGCTGGACTTGTTAGAAAGCTGGGACTTGTGCCAGGCCTTGAAGCAATACTAAGACAAATGAAGGGAGGGGACACTCAAGACATGGGAAATAAAGATATAGAAGTGTTGAGGAAAATGAGTAGATCAGTATGGAAGGAATAAGAAATTCTAATATTCTACTTGCTCACCTTAAGAAGCTCTAAACCTAGTTTTACATTGTCATAGAAATGTCGTTAATGTCTTTATTTGCTTCTACCTTTTAAAATTTATGTAACTTTATTATATGTCTTTGGTTGAAAATTTTTGAAGGATTTAAGAAGTGGATTATAAAATAAATTCAATCCTAAAATATACTATTCCTTTTCAAATTAGCGTAGCTAGTATTCTTCATGCGGGTGGTCGGGGGGAACACAGTAACCCCTTTTTCTGAGGGGACTGGTCTAAATCTGGGGTTTTTAAGGTTTTTTTCTTTTTAACTGCAAAAGCCTTTCTTTCCAAACAAAATTTTACACACGTTCCCATATAGAATAGATAAATATTGAGCTGCTCTGCCTGCTCAATCTTTCCTTAGTCCTTCCTCGGGTCCCTAATATACCTCTGTGAAACCTTAGGGCTCAAGACAGTTTGAATATCACTAGTCTAGGTAATTAATAAGGCTCCATCTAGCTCTAAAATTCTACAGTTCTCATTTACTTTGGGTTGTTGATAAATGCAACTAAATATTTTTGCTTAGAATGCTTAGAAGTTCTAGACTTCAGTCATGAGGTCAGCACATAGGTACACTTCCCAGACTGACTATATTGCTCACTTCTTAAATGGCTTGTATTTGCTAGATGCTATGTGATAAGGACTTAATACACATTTCATCTAATCCTCCCAACAGTCCTGTGATGTAGATAGTATCCTCATTTTAGGTATGTGGAAACTGAACCTCTGAAAGGTTAAATAATTTTCCCAGCATAGAGCTAGCAAGTGGCAGAGCCAGGATAAGAAGCAAACTCTATCCTGACTCCAAAGCCCATTTTTTTTGATTTAACAAACCTTATAGAATAATGCCTGACATGAAGTGAGGACTGTAAGTGCTTTATGAATAATACCTCATCCAGTCCTCACAACAACCCTCTAAGATGGAAACTATTATTATCTCCATATTACAAATGAGGAAACTGAGGAACAGAAAGGTTAAGTAACTTACCTGTGTTCTTATTTACCATATCTCTTGCCATAATTGAAAACATTTTAAGATTAGCCTAACATACATAGTTAGAACCTCAAAGTTGTTTTTAAAACCCAGCACCTTCCAAAGGTAAGAATTATATATTGTTTGGAGTTAACTTCATTTTTCCCGAACTCAGAATATTGAGAATTGAAAAATAAATACCCTGACAACCTGGAAGGTTGCTTCAGTCCTATCTCCTATTTGAAATAATTTAAATGCATTGTCAATTATTGTCTTAAGGATCCAAGCAATGGATCACTTTATGGTTAATACTGCCTAATCTGGAAATACATTATTATTATTTTTAACATTGGTAACTCAGTTTTAGAGGTAGCTGTTCTTGAGTTAAAATGTTTGTTCTTAATTTTACTAAATTATAAAATCTTTGTAAAATTCTAAAAGTAAGCTTTCCACTATAGGTTATGGCCATTGCACCAACCCATTATATATGGCAGCGAGAACGCTCCGTGCATCACAGTGGAGCTGTGAGAAACTACAACAGAGAGGAAGTTCAACTGCCCCGGGGCCCTAGTGCCACACCAGTAGATTGTTCACTCTGTGGCAAAAAAGGAAGATATGTTAGACTGGGATTGTCTTCATCATCATCTTCATCCAGTGGTACAGCAGAAGTGATGGAAAAACATTCTCAGGAATCACACAACTTATTCTCAATGGACAAAGCAGTTGATCCTTCTCAAGCTGATAGCTATTCTCAAGGTATGATTTAGTGATATATCAGAATTAGATTTATGCATGTTATTTATTGGGCACTAGTGAGTCCTTACAGGCAGAGATACATAATTTATATACTAGAACAATATGAGTTAAATTAGTAGTGAAAGTTTTCCCCCTTTCAGTAGTCACTTTTTGTCTTGTATCCCTGTTTAGTGGTAGCCTACCTAAAAGGATTTTTATTGTAACTTATGTAAAAATGAAACTTAATACACTATAAGCCTCAAGTATTTTAACTGTATTTTAAGAGCCTGAACCATTTTCTTTGAAATGTTTATTTTATTCAAAAGAGGTTGCAAGAAGAAAATAAATTTACTTGTAATCTCATTATCCAGCCTTATTGACTGGTTAACTATTATTGTTTCCTTCTATATACTTTGTTTCTATTTTCTATTTTTAACAAAATTAGAACCATACTATATCTAGGCCTGCTTTTTTTCACTCAAAAAGCATTTCCTCATGCTATTAAATAATCTTTTAAAATCTGGTTTTTAATCATGACATGGTATGATATATGTACCATAATTTAGTTGCATATTTCACTTTTGTTGGGATTTAAGTGGCTTTTTATACTGGTATTTTAATTAGAAAATAATCATATACACTGGAAATACTTTTAGTCAATCACACTATAATTTTCACCAAAAGTATTTTTATAAAGATACAGCATTTTTCTGGCATTTCTCTTCTAAATTTGAAATAGTACGATAATATTCCACTAGCAGTGATCCTTTTTACTTTTTACAAAGCCTTTCTTCCAGATCTTCACCCATATGATCTTCACCCATATGAAGACTGACAGATTTCTTATGATCCTTTCTAGTTCTATGATGAGAAATGAACAGACCTGCATTATTTCAGATTCTCGCCTATTTATTTTTACTACTATGAGATTAACAGTGGTTACTGAAGTTTTACTAAAAGAGAAACTAACTAGACTGTAAGACTCTTGAATGTAGGGATCAGTTATTGTTCTGTTCCCTATCCATAGTAGTCACTTAAGAGATTTGAGTGACCGTGTAAGTCTTCCTTTTCAGCATCTCCAAGCAAAATTTTTATTGGTTCACTCATATTTGAAGGCAAGTAGGGTTTACGATAGGCTAAATTATAAAATAAGAATTGCCTTTCAGCACCGCTTCTCTCCTTCTCCAGGTCCTTTTACCTACACTCTTTGATCCTTATCATAGGTAATATTTACTGGGTGTTTAAAATGTTTCAGGCAATGTACTAAGTGGAGGCACTCAATAATCATCTATGCTGAGTTTTAGCATAAAAGCCTGGAGCAGAGCATCAGCTGTCTGTCTGAACTGGGTTTTCTGCAACCACATACCAGTTGCAGTCTAGTCAGAAGGTTTTACATTCATAATCTCATTTAATATTCATGACCAACCCTAAATACTATTATTTCCACTTTGCAGATGAAGAAACTGAGGCTTAGAGAGGTTATTTGCCCAAGGTGATGGAGCTATATTTGAACCCAGGTCCGTCTGACTCTAGAGTAGAGCCTGAACTCATAACTACAGTGCTCTACTGCTCCCTTTGATAAAATCCTCCCTTTGGTGGTGAAAGCATTAAGAACCAAGTCCCCAGTGAAAGTCTATATAGAGTGAGGTGGAGAGAATTCCAACAACAGACAATTTGAAGAATTTACAAAAAGCAGAACAGAAGCAATTATATATTATTCAGACCAACCCCTGTAGATGTCGAGAGAGTATACTGTAGGCCTTGACATCTCAACAGAAGATGTGAGTACATCTAGGGAGTAAGGAGCTGTATGCTTTCATCCTGTCCCTGGATGAAAGCCCTGGACTCAGGTTTAGATTCACAGGTCCTGTATAGGAAGGGTTCAAGTGAAATGACTTCATTTTATCAATGCCCATGGAAGCAGCAGTCAAGAAATCAAATGATGTATTGCATTGAGCAAATCTGCTGCAAAAATACCTCTTTAAGGTGTTAAAAAGCAAAGATGTCACTTTTAGGACTAAGATGCGCCTGATCCAGACCGCAACTACCAGACTGGCCTCTACCAGACTGAGTCCAGTACAACTAGATAGTGCCTGGCTGCCACCCCTGACTGTTCTGACAGGGATCATAACAAAGGGTCCCAGACAGAGCTGGAGAAAAATGTAGAACGAAATTCTAACTTACAAAAAAAGACCAGACTTACTTGCCTGACAGAGACTGGAGAAACCCTGAGAGTATGGCCCCCCGACACCCCTAGCTCAGTAATGAAGTCACTCCCGAGGTTCACCATTCAGCTGAAGATTAGACAGCCTCGTAAAACAAAACGAAACTAATGGGGCACAACAGCCCAGGGACAAGGACTAGAAGGCAGGAGGGGACAAGAAAGCTGGTAATAGGGAACCCAAGGTCAAGAAGGGAGAGTGTTGACATGTCGTGGGGTTGTTTACCAATGTCATAAAACAGTATGTGTACTAACTGTTTAATGAGAAACTATTTGTTCTGTAAACCACCTAAAGTACAATTTAAAAAAAAAAGTTGCGCCTGATCCAAGCCATGGTATTTTCGGTAGCCTCATATGCATGCGAAAGCTGGACAGTGAATAAGGCGACTGAAGAAGAATTGATGCCTTTGAATTATGGTGTTGGCGAAGAATACTGAATATACCATGGAATGCCAGAAGAACAGAAACCCTGGTGGCATAGTGGTTAAGAGAGCTACGGCTGCTAACCAAAACGTTGGCAGTTTGAATCCACCAGGTGTTCCTTGGAAACTCTTTAGGGCAGTTCTGCTCTGTCCTATAGGGTCGCTATGAGTTGGAATCGACTTGATGGCAGCGGGTTTGTTTTTTTGGGGGGGCAGAAGAACAAACAAATCTGTCTTGGAAAAAGTACAGCCAGAATGCTCCTTAGAAGCAAGGATGGCCAGACTTTCATCTCACGTACTTTGGACATGTTATCAGGAGGGTCTAGTCCTTGAAGGACATCATGCTTGGTAGAGGGTCAGTGAAAAAGAGGAAGACCCTCAACGAGATGGACTGACACATTGGCTGCAACAATGGGCTCGAACAGAACAACAGTTGTGAGAATGGCACAGGACCATGCAGTGTTTAGTTCTATTGTACATAGGTTCGCTATGAGTTGGAAGCAACTCGAACGCACCTAACAACAACATATTGGAAGGAACAACTATTCATTCATCACTGCTTTATTCTGTGTATTTACTCAAGGTTAAATTAAAAACCCTGTTACTGATGGCACACACACACTTGGCCAGTACATTTGCATTCATTTTCCTTAAATAAACTTAGCAGGGAGTGAGTTTATGAGAGGGGAGGGGGCAAGGGGTGCAAAGGTGATAGGCATGGTGGTCAGTCTCTCACTGCCTTGGCAACTGCAGTTTCCCAGTAGATGCATCAGTGACCTCTGCTAGCAAATTTTTCCTTCTCCAGTCCACATGAGGTGGCTGAAATTGCCTGATAGTATGTGGTTGCAGAGTCCGTGGGTGGTACAGTTAATGTGCCTAGCTACTAACTAGAAGTTTGGTGGTTCGAGTCCATCCAGAGGCACCTCAGAAGAAAGTCCTGATGATATATTTTCAAAAAATCAGCCATTGAAAACTCTGTGGAGTTCTGCTCTGACACACATAGGGTCGCCATGAGTCAATTCTGACTAGACGGGAACTGGTATGTGGTTGCAGAAAACCCAACTCAGACATGGAGAGTGGATACTCTTCTCCAGGTTTTTATACTAAAATTTAGCACAGATGGTTCACAGATGCTTCCACAGGCTTTCTTTCAAACACAAGCAAGCAGCTTCACCCTTTTCAGGTAAAAACTTTTTTTTTTCTACTTTAAAAAGATTTTTTTCTCAAAAGCAACATGTTCAAAAAACAAGTTTTTACAAAAACATGTTTATGACATTTATTACGAACAAAATGTTTTTCACTTTGACAAGGTGGGGTTAAAACATTTTTGGGGGAGTAGATGAGGCCTTCTTTACAAATTCATATACATCAAAATCACCAGTCGTGCACTAGGCACTTTATGAAAGTTTAAACACCTGACTCCCCAACCCCCAAGAAATCTGTGAGATGGCATTATGATACTCACTTTACTGATGAAGAAAGAAACTCAGAAAAGTTACAGTTACCAGGTAAACCAACAGTGGCAGCAACAACAAAAACAGCAAGATGGGAACCCAATTTTATTTGAATACACAGCACATTTGTATACTAACTAAACTACCATTGTTTCTCCTTACCTTATGTTGTCTTGAGCCTTATGACCTAGGGCGAGGCTCAGGCTAGTTCATTTGAGACACGGGTATTTATTACTATGTATTATATAAGGACCTCTCCAATTTTAGAGTGAAGGCAAGGATGGGGAGGCATATACCAGGCCTTAGCCCTGGGACAGCGAAAAAGAACACCCTCAATGAGATGGCTTGACGCAGTGGCTGCAACACTGGGCTCAAACATAGCAACGATTGTGAGGATGGCGCAGGACTGGGCAGTGTTTCGTTCTGTTGAACACAGGGTCGCTATAAGTCAGAACAAACTCGACAGCACCTACCAACAACAACAGCAGCCCTGGATCATATAGGCAGGCATGGGTCATTCCATCTGTTACAGTCTAAAAGTAAAGATTTTTTTCCTCAAAAATAAATCCTTTTCTGAACTTTCTTATTTTTGTCATCACCACTGTTCTAGTCATCCAGGTTAGAAATCCTTATACTTAATGAAGGCAAAATCAGGGTGTATAAATTAATAATGTGATAAGGGTTATGCTAATTATATACTCAGAAGAAAGGCTGGTGATCTACTTCAGAAAAATTAGCTATTGAAAACCCTATGGAGCACAGTTGTACTCTGACACAGATGGAGTCACCATGGGTCAGGGCTGACTTGATGGCAGCTGGTTAGTTTTAGATTAATTATATGATCAACATCCAGAAGCACAAATGACTGCAGAATGAATTCTGGGGGGTGGGAGACTTGATGAAGGCTTTTCAGAGGAAGTAATATATGCAACAGTATATTAGCCAGTGTAGGCTTAAAGCCATCAGCAAACTTTTGTTAACCATTTACTGCATGGAAAAGTGGGGCCTCTGGAAGGTATTGGGAAGATGTGAGCCAGTCCCAAACCTCTAGGAGTTCACAATATGGTGATGAGAGCCAGACATGGACATAGAAAGCTAACATTAGAAGAAGGTATCTGTCCCATAAGCCAGACTGTAAACATGCTTAGTGTTCAGAGGAGTGGAGAAAGGGCTTACGGTGGGCTTTGATTAACTATACAGATAAATGCTTATGTAATTTGGTCTTCAATACCTGACCAAAGAGGTCAACAGCTGTTGCTGGAAAGCTCTTGTTCAATTCGTCAACTACTGAGCACAGTATGCTGAACAGAAACTTAAGTATTCTACATGAAATAGGAGTGAAGGGCAGAAGTTTTCTTTGCTCTTAAGCCAGCCCCTTCTCCAAGTAGTACCATTAGGGTCTGGCATATAACAGGCATTCAAAACAATGAATGAATGGCAGAATTTTGCTACTAGTTAAACAGAAGAGCAGAAGGGGGAGTATTCCTTGATAGAACTTAAAAATGTACTTCAGAGCTTCTATATATCTGAAAATGTTACAAAAACTATAAAGGCATTATTACTATTGAATGAATGTTCAGATAGTGATATAGAAATACGACACCAGAAGAATACTCTTGCTCCAATTCAGTCAGTTCTCCAGCTGCAGCTAGAGTGATTTTTTTCAACACAAATCTGTTACCTTTACTTAATTAAATCCTTCAGTGGTACCCCATTTTTCTTAGAATAGGCAAACTCCTTAACAGGCCTACAAGATCCTGCATAGCCTGGCCCCTACCTGTCTTTCCAGCCTCCCTTCTGCAGTCCGCCTCTTTCACTCAGCCCCAGCATCCCTGGCCTTTCCCCTTCATTTTCCCTGCTGCAGTCAACTCCTACTTGTCATTCAGGTCTCAGTTCAGTTGTCACTTGCCTGGGTAATTACTTGACTAGAGCAAAACCCCTATATAGCCACTCATAATACCCTGTACTTCTTTTGAACACTTAAAACAGTTTTAGTTTTATATTTGTGATTATTTAATGTCTAGCTCTACCATAAACAGTAAAGTCTATAAAGGCAGGGGTTTTAGCTGAAAATTTTCCACATTCTGAGAAATAAGTAAACTGTTTTTAGAAGACATATTATTTAAAATAATTCTAGCCTAAGGAATAAATCCAAGAATAGCAGCATTTATCCTCCCAGGCCCTACTACTTTAAAACCTGTTAACACATTTGTATGTAAACAACTTAGCCACTCTAAGCCTGTTTGCTTATTTATAAAATATGGAAAACCTTAAAGAGAAGCTGTGCATATTAAATGAAATAACATATATAAAGTTCTTAAAACAATGTATGGTTTATGGTAAATGCTCAAAACTAGCGCCTGTGAATAATAAACCCTATTCCTAATTAATTCTTGTTTATGAAGTACATATCCCCAAACATTTGATTTATATAATAACACTAAACAATTCTGATGTTTTTCCAAGCTGGTTAAAAAGATTCTGAGAGGGGTAAAAGAGATTCAAGAATTTTTACATCTTTTGTTACAGCTCTTAAGGTGATTAATCCATTATTTCTCACTTTCCCCCTACTTTTTACTATAACCTAGATTTCACTGTTACTTTTTAATATATATACATGTCAATAAAATATGTATTTAAAATACACAGATACATAAAATTTATCTTAAAATGCATATTTTATTTTCAGTAGTCAATGATCATCAATCAAACAAAGAAAAGAAAACTAATTTCATGGAGAAAGACAAATCCATGGAGTGGTTTACAGGAAGTGAAGAGTGAGATGGTTCAACTAAACTTGGAATCAGTAACTGCAAAATGTCAAACTAACTGCAAGACAAGTGTCAAAATGGGACATTTAAGCAATTTTGCAATGTCATACATCTTTATTTAGCTTTGGTTAGTTTTCAAAGTAATATGTAAAAGTTATACAAATGATAGTAATAGCTAAAAATACCAATTTATGAAAGTAGTGATTTGCAACATAAAGTTCTATTTTGGTACTTTCCAGTCTTCAATTCAGTTGCTGTCATCTGGAGTATTCAGTTAAGTTGTGGTTTGAACTTCCTCAACTTAACAAGAAAAGCTAATTTAAGAAGGGAAAAAGTAAGGTCAATACAATAATTAGAAGAAAAACATCATTTAATAATGCTTGAAAACATTACTCACCTGTGTGACCAGTTTGCCAATGTATAGGTCTAGCAATATAGGGAAATGATCCATATGGAAAATCAGAATGTGATTCTTCTGGTATAAAATAAAATATATACTGTAAACTAAATAAAATTTTTATAATTTGTTCACAAAAACTGTTAAAATACAAACTACTGCCTCTACTGTCAGTTTTTTCTCCCATCTTTTTCCAGCATTTGTTTTGGAGCTACTCTGCCAGTTATCTTACATAAACAATTTGTTAATGTTACATAATAAAATTATACATAAATATAATCAAAGAGATAAGTCCATATCATAAATCAATGGCTATCTGAAAACTTGTTCATGGCCTAGATAATGTGTACATACAAAGACATAAATTTAGTTCTTTGAAGAATTCCAGCAATATCTTAGAAGTTGTTTTTTGGAATATTAGCTGTTTGCATATTAGGTCCTATTAAATTCATTTCCTTAGTAATACTCACTGATCTAAATTAAAACATTCCTTAGAATATTTAAAGTGTTTAACAATCTAAGCTCCTCCTTAGAAACAAGTAAAATATGAATATTATAAGAAGCTCAGTTCTTCAGAGGTATCAGTTTACATAAAAGGCAGGAAAAGTCATTATTTTGTCCCTTACACATTTTAATATAACAGAATAAATACTACATTTCAAGGGAATATTTTTAAAATGTATTGGTCAAAACACCCATTCTCCATTTTTTACTGCAAATACATGCATAACATAAAACTGAAACTCACCATGGTCATCCTCTTGAAATATCTCACTTTCAACTCCAATTTTCTTTTGAGAATGTAATTGTAAATCTGTGTTGATTTTAGGTTCTACTTTTCGATATAAAATTCTGTTCTGTTTTGCCAGGCAAACCAACCAATCTCTGACAATGACTTCACTTATCTTTTCACATGAGAGAGCAAGTTCACAGATGTGGATTCCATTTAAAAGTTCAATAACCTGTGTGATGCTTTCAGAAAAGGGAAAGATACACTTAAGTTTATACTAAAGTAATAACTTCAAGTTCATTATACCTCTTACCCAAACTGAAATGCTATAATTAAATCAAGGGTGAGAAAAGTGAAAATGAAAAACAGGGCACATAAGCAACTTCACAGAATACAAAGTAGAAAATTAAAGACCACAATTTAACATTACTGTTCATATTACACTTTAAAACTTTTCTTCCAAATTCTAGGAAGAAATATGCATCTTATATTATCATTTATGTAAAGGATGATTTAAACAGCAGTATAACTGAATTAAGGAGCCCTGGTGGCACAGTGGTTAAGTGCTTGGCTGCTAACAGAGGTCCGCAGTTCAAACCCACCAGCCACTCTGTGGGAGAAAGATGTGGCAGTCTGCTTCTGTAAAGATTACAGCCTTGGAAGCCCTATGGGGCAGTTCTACTCTGTCCTATAGGGTCGCTATGAGTCAGAATCGACTCAACGGCAGTGGGTTTGGATAACTGAATTTGGGACGTGTCATTTTATAACAGTTTTACTATGACATATACACCCTACTCAGTTACAAGATGAAAATTTTAGTTTGGCACTTAGACTAAATAAAAGTGTGTTTAAAAATCACATTACAAAGAAAAACAACTATATTACTCACTTTGCTAGATACACAGCGCACACGCCACCCTGTTTAAGATTTGGGTATAAAACAGGCAGAGCAACTTGAGGATTTAACATATCCAAAGCTGCCTGTGGGAGTTCAAAAGAGAACTCAGCTGAGTTTCATTTAAATAAAGCATAGGTTTTCTTTTCTTACCATAGTGAAATGGCACAATTTTGGAAAGCAATTATGCAGTTAAAATATTTCTCTTAAAAATATAGTACCACTAACTGTCATTTTACTGTTCAGAAAAGGTTATGTTTATTATTATACATTTTGTCTTAGTAATTAACTATACATAAAAATCATAATGGCATGTCTTACACTTGGCAATACTGATAATATAGGAACTTTTCTTAAGCTATATACATACATAAAGATTAAATGCTTTATCTCAACTTTTGGCAATAGAAATTCACATTATCTCAAATACGTTTAAAATTTTTATGTTCAAAAGAAAAGTCTTGAATATTAATTTTAGAGGTCTCTAAAATGAAAGAACCACATCCCTTATTTATTCTTTATTCTTCATTCAATTGCAGAGTGCAGGGGCTGTACTCACAAAAGATGCTCAATAAATACAATGAGTAAATGAAGGACTGAAACTTTCAAATAATTAAAAACAAAAATAAATCTTGTCAATATAAAGGAAAGTCACTTTTATTGGTAGATAACACTAGAAGGCTGAGAGTTGTTAGCACATCAATATATTTGCCAAATGATAAATTATTCTGTTCTTTATTTTTTTAAACTTTTAATGGACCAAGAGACATCATTCACTAAATATTTATTGAGCACCTTCTGTGAGCCAAGCATTTTGCTAGGTGGTATGGGTACAATGAATGGGAGCTTACATACTATTTTTTTTTCATGGAAACTTACATTCTAATAAAGGGAAAGACATTAAACAAAAATAAAATAAATATATATGCCAGAGGGTGATTAGTGATACAAACAACTATAAAGCAGAATAAGAGGTATGGAGGGTGACCAGGCAGGGAGAGGAAGTGCTGTTTTATACATGAGATGGTCAGTGAAGAGACTTGAAGAAAATGATTAAGCTTACCCTGTGGGAATTTAGATGGTAAGAATGCAAATACAAATGCTCTGAGACAAAAGGACATTTGATGAGTCTGAGAAAGTAAGGGGGCCACTGTCACTGCAGTGGAGAAAAAAGAAGAAAATGTTAAGAGATGAGGTCTCAAATGGTGGGGATATGGTAGGACTTGGGGAGGGCCTGATTATACAGAACTTTGCAGGCCATTATAAGGGCTTTAGCTTTAATCACTGTCTCTGGGTGGTGTCAACGGTTTATGCACTCAGCTGCTAACTGAAAAGCTGGAGGTTCAAGTCCACCCAGAGGCACCTTGGAAGAAAGGCCTGGTGATCTACTTACAGAAAATCCCCCATTGAAAATCCTGTGGAGCACAGTTCAATATGACACACATGGGATCGCCATGAGTCGGAGTTAACCTGACAGCAAGTGGTTAGTAGCTTTACTCAGAATGAGAAAAGCCACTGGAGAGTTTTAAAGAACGACATGATCTGACTTAATTTTCAAAGTCGATACACAGAATAAGAAGCCCTGGTTGCACAGTGGTTAAGCACGTGGCTGCTAACCAAAAGGTCAGCAGTTCAAACCCACCAGTTGCTCTGTGGGAGAAAGACGTGGCAGTCTGCTTCTGTAAAAATTTACAGCCTTGGAAACCCTACACGGCAGTTCTCCTCTATCCTATAGGGTTGTTATAAGTCGGAATCGACTCGAAGGCAATGGGATACGTAGAGTGGAGTCCCTGGGTGGCACAAATGGCTAAGCACTGGACTGCTAACTGAAAGATGGGTGGTTCAAACCCACCCAGAGGTGCCTTGGAAGACAGGCCTAGTGATCTGCTTCCGAAGTCACAGCCTTGAAAACCCTATGCGGCAGTTCTACTCTGCATACATGGAGTCATCATGCGTCGACCTGACAGCAAGTAACAACAACAACATACATATGGCAAGGAAGGACGATGCTGGCCTGCAATAGTAAATAGCAGTGGATGTGCTGAATGATTCAAAGAATCAACATGATAGACATAAACTGGTTCTTAGACAACAGTTTTACTATGTCGTCGACAAAGACCAAAGGAAGATACCAAAAAACCTGCTAATGCCCTATTCTCAATTAACAGCATTACCATTTATCCAGTTGCTCAAACTAGAAACTCAAGAGTCATCATTTTCTTTACCTTGAATTCTCTTTTGAGAATCTGTGGGGTTTTAATACTTGTTTGAATTAAAGTGATCCAGTCCCACAAATCTACCTCAGAAGTATTTCTCAGATTCATCCTACCATCACTACCTTAGATCAGGACCTCATCATACCTTGCTGAAATATTACAACAGCTTTCTAAGGAGACTTCCAGCCTCCATTCTTCCACTAGAATTATTCTGAAACAGGCATCTGGACATTCTACTCCCCTACTTAAAAATTCTTCAATAGTTTTCCATTATCTACAATATTCATATATGCTAACCTGATATAATACAACATTCTTCACTATCTAGTCCCTCATGACTGTTTCCAGCTTCATCTCCTCATGCTTACTCACTGCACCCAGTTCTACGGCCATGGTGTTTCATAATTCTGAGTCTTTCTAATAACTACTTATATGCCAAACTTCTGTGCTGATCTTCTTTTCTTGGTTGGAAGCTCCTTTAAATGTATAATTCATTTCTGACTTAGCATAGTATGTGGCACATAGTGTAGGTTCTTAATGTTTGTTGAATCAAGAAACAAAGAGGTTCAGTAATTCAGAGGAAGATAATAATCCTCCAGCTAGATGATTAAGGGATATTCCTTGAAGGAGATGGCCTGTGATCTAAGCTTTGAAGAAAAAGAATTTAAGCAGGTGGAGAAAAATGAAAAGTAGAGAAATAATGATGATGAAAATAATAGCTAACATTTATTTAATGCTCATTATGTACCAGGCACTGTTCTATGTACTTTATATGAATTCTCTCACCAGGTTTTTTTTTTTCCTTTTCTTGTCTAATTGCATTAGCTATGACTTCCAGAAAAATGTTAAATAGGGGCTGTGAGAGGGGACATCTTTTTCTTATTTATTTATTGTACTTTAGATGAAAGTTTACAGAACAAACTAGTTTCTCAGTAAACAGTACACATATTGTTCTATGACACTGGTTAACAACCCCACATGTCAACACTCTCCGTTCTCGACCTTGGGTTCCCTATTACCAGCTTTCCTGTCCCCTTCTGCCTTCTAGTCCTTGTCCCTGGACTGTTGTGCCCCTTTAGTCTCATTTTGTTTTATAGGCCTGTCTAATCTTCGGCTGAAGGGCGAACCTCGGGAGCTAAAAGGGTGTCCATGAGCAATACTCTCAGGGTTTCTCCAGTCTCTGTCAGACCAGTAAGTCTGGTCTTTTTTTGTGAGTTAGAATTTTGTTCAACATTTTCCCCCAGCTCTGTCCGGGACCCTCTATTGTGATCCCTGTCAGAGCAGTCAGTGGTGGTAGATGGGCACCATCTAGCTGTACTGGACTCAGTCTGGTGGAGGCTACGGTAGTTGTTCACCAGGTATTTCTGACATTCCAGTGGATTGCCTAAGTACAGCAATTCCTATTTCCACTTACTGAGCTGTAATATGAAGCCAAACAAGGATGAGGAGAAAGAGTTGTGGCCTTTGTGTCCAGTAAGCTGTGCAACTAAAACTATAGGCTTTAATTATATCAGAGATGGGAGTCACTCCTGATAAAATCATTTCTCTCTTCTGTGAACTTTGCTTCATTTCTCACTTAGTTTTCTTCATTAAGGTCCTATAATAATCCAACCTTCCAGCAGCCAATTAAGGAAAGAAAGACTCCTTACCCAAACCTCGTCTATAGTGTCAAGCTGTGAACTGTTACATGACATCAGCAAGGATGTGGCAATTTATACTAGAATCTGAAACTTTGAAGCCAGCTAGTCCCTACATGTCCCACATCTCCATCATCTTTGGTTAAAATAGCATCTTCTCTTGTTATCTATACTTTTATCTTCATACTACTGTGTGCCGCTTCTCCCCTAATTCAACCTTCCACTGCTCCTCTTCCTCACAAATCCTTCTTCTCCACTTTCTGGAACTTTGTTCATGATAAACTCCTCTATCCTCAACATCTTTAAAGAACACTCTTCTACATCCTGACTTTAACTGTCTAAAGATGCCTCTTTCCTGCTCCCTCTCAAATGGAGGCTATGTATTCCCCTAAATCTCACAACATGAAGTCAGGCTTAACATGGTCCCAATGCTGCTTCCAAATTATCATCCCTCCATCCTGGAAACACTGAGGTCCATCATGCCCAACTACTCCTTTTAGTCTCTGGTCACTACCCCACATTTATTGACAACTTTGGCACCTGACTAGGTGCTTCTCTCTGCCCCAAATTCCACCACGATAGTAAGGGGCATTGAAGGAAAATATTCTTCCCACCCCTAGAGATAGAAATGGGGCAAATAATGAAAGAAGACCCTTGCCCATACAAAAGAACCCTGATCCTGTTTTTTGTGTCCTCAGTATTAATAACGTAAGACCCACTCTGAGTGAGAAAACTTACCGCATCAAACGTGAAAGATTTCATGTCATTGGTTGCTCCTGAAATATCCTTATGAATAAAATCCACATTGTCTGGCCACTCTTCTACATGACTTATTTTCCACGAATCACGCCATTGTTTGTAATTCTTCTTAGCCAGATCATGGTGGTCTTTTCTTATTTCAAAACTTATGACTTTCCCTTTTGATCCAACTTAATTAAATAAAAAATAACTTATGACATTTCATAGTATTACTAAGTTTATAAAGAGAGTGTCAAACATTCATTTTGCAAGGGTATTACATGTACATGAAAAAATAATTTAAAGAGTTCAGGGTTACAAAAGTCTCCATCCTATCCCTGACACCAATCTCTCTCCTCAGAGGCAGCCATATTACCAGTTAGTTACCCTTCCCAAGATAGTAGATACCTATACCACTGTGCAAGTATCCCCCTATGTTCTTAACACAAACTGTGGCATATTATACATATTGTCTTGTACCTTCTTTTCTTACTTACCAATGTCATTTCAGTGATTATGGACTTACCTCATTCTTTTTAACAGTTATTATATTCCATTATATGACTATGCTATAGTTTATTTACCAGTCACCTTCCAATGAACGTTCAGCTTGTTTCCGGTCTTATGGTCTTACAAATAAGACTATAATGAAAATTCTTATGTGTAAGTTTTTGTACACATGAGCCAGTATATCTACAGGATAAAGTCCTAAAAATGGAATTGCTGGCTGAAGAGGTATTAGTATTTTTATTTTAAAAATTATTACCAAATTGTCCTCCAAAAAAGTGGTACCAATTCACACTTCTGTATCACTCTAATAATGATACCAAAACCCATTCCCAAACCCCTTGCCGTTGAGTTGATTCTGACTCATAGTGACCCTATAGGTTAGAAAAGAACTGCCCCATAGGGTTTCCACGGGGTGCCTGGCAGATTCAAACTGCCGACCTTTTGGTCAGCAGCTGAACTCTTCACCACTGCACCAACAGGACTCCAAAATGAATAGTTAATCATTATACAGTAATCCTGAGAAAGGCGGCAACCTGTCAGAGAAGGAAAACTAAAATATTTTCCGCTAAAAGAAACGATAGAAAAGTGATAAGACTGCACCTTGTCAAAGGCAAAAAACTTGCAAGACCCAGAAAAACACAGCAGTCCCCTTCAAGTTCCCAGTTCTCACAGGTTCCACTGTAGTTTTAATCACATTTCTTTTGCAATGGATGAGTTCAGTCTTTCACATATTTAAAAACTATTTGTATTTTTATATGTGTCAGAAGAACTTTTAAACTGTTTAGCATAGTACTGCAGTTCCAGAAAAGAATGCTGCATTTTAACTTGAGGCATTTTATCTTCTACCCTCTTCTATCGGAGGCAATTTGATACTATTTGGAGGCTGTCCCACCTCAATCAGTCTGATTTTACTAATGAAAACTTTAAATCCCAGAATGTCTTCTGAAATATAACTCCAGCTGCAAGTCATTATGTTCTCAAGGGATAAAAATTATGTTAATAGTAGCATAAGCTAAACAATTGGAGAAAAAAAAATACAGAGGAAAAAATATCCATTCGAAAGTTAAAACCAAAACCAAACCCGTTGCTGTTGAGTCGATTCCAACCTCAAAGGACAGAGCAGAACTGCCCTACAGGGTTTCCAAGGAGCGCCTGCTGGATTTGAACTGCCAACCTTTTGGTTAGCAGTGGTAGCTCTCAACCACTGTACCACCAGGACTCCATTCCAAAGTTAAATACCAATACTTTCTTGACCGCTCATAGGCTGGGATTATTCATGTCATGACACTCCTCTGACACTAGCCTCACAATCTGTTATAAATTCACATTGTTAAGTGAAAGCATGCCTTTATGAATTTGTCACAGATTGTGAAGAAATGACTGCCTTTATGTACAGAAGAGTCAAGCAAAAGATCTGTGGAGTCAGAATGAGTGTACTAACCTAGTACAATCTGGATTATGTTTATATGTGATGGGAATAGGCCAAGGAGCAAAAGGTTTAAGTTTAATTTCACTATATTTCTTTCTGTAATCTTTATAAAATCTATCCAAAGAGAATGCTGTGACTGCTGGGCAGTCTATTGTTAGGTGAAGAAGGGGACACGGCACAGGCAGCCAGACATGCCAAAGCAACCCTGACCCCTGGAGAGGGGAGGAGAGGCTGCAGCCAGTTTACATCCCTCCGTGGGTCATCAAACATGAACAGAAACAGGTGGCTCAGATCACTTATTTATGACTGATTTTTAAATCCAGCAAACCCAAATTTGGATTCATTCTCTTCATTCAAGAGACGTTAATTAGTAACTCTGCCAAACACTGGAGAGATCAAAAGCATATTCCCTGCCCTCTAGGGGCCCACAGCACAGAGTCCAGTAGTGAGATGGACAAGTCAACAAACACACATGACAGTGTCAGAACTGCGTCACAGTAATAAGCACAGGACACAGTAATGCGTGTAGGAGAGGAACACGAGGGGTGGAAGGAGCTCCTCGAGTGCGGCAGGAGATGAAGGCTGAGGAGTTAGCTGGGAAGCAGGAGATGAGAAAGGGCATTCCAGACCTGGCACACAAAGGCAGGGGAACAAGAGAGAGCCTGGGGCATTTAGGGGACTAAAAGTCGGTCAGTATCAGTGAAGAATAAAATATGAGCTAAAGAATAATGAGAGATGAGACTGGGGTCAGATGGTGAGCCACCCATGTACCCTGCTAAAAATACTGGATTTCATTCTAAGGAGAGTGGGGGACCAATTACAGAGCTGTAACAAAAGAGCATATCAGGTTACATTTTAGAAAGAGCATTCTCTGGAGAATGACCTAGAAGAGCAACACAAGAGGCAAGGAAACTAAAAAATAGTCCAGTATAGGGGTTAAGAGCATGTCTTCTGGAGCCACAGCTCCTGGGTTCAAACACTGATTCTGTCACTTACTAGCTGTTGGCTCTGGACAAATTATTTAACTACTCATGCCTTGTTCCCTTAGCTATTCAAGCAGGATAATAATGGTACAAGTCAGAATCAACTCAACAGCAATGGGTTTGGTTTTTTTTTTTTTTTTGATCTGAGGATTATTATGAGATTGAATGAGCTGCTTAAAACAGTGTCTGGTACTTAAAGAATTTGTTATCATCTTATTATTATTATGTATGTGGATGCAACATAGTAAAGATGATCAAAAGGCCTAAGAGTGAGGATGGAGAAAAGATAGGTTTGCAAGATATTTAATAGGCAGAATTTGACTGTGGTCACATATTGGATTTGGTAGAATCAGGGAACAAGCAAATATTACACTTAATGGTGAAATATTGAAACCTTTTCCCCCCACCCTGAAAGGAATCAGACACAGATGCCCTCTATCTCACCATGCTCTTCAACACTGAGCTGGAAGTTATAGACTATACAATGAGGGGGGTTAGGAATTGGAAATGGTAATTATTTACAGATGACATGATTGTAGAAAACCTAAAAAGAATCTATAGTAAGCTAATAATAATAGGTCAATATAAAAAACCAGTTGTATTTCTATATATCAGCAATAAACAAAAAGTGAAAGTTTTAAATTATACTATCTCCCACAGCATCAGAAAAACATCAAATACCTAGTAATAAACCTAATAAAAAATGTACAAGACTACTACATGGAAAACTATGAAACATTATTGAGAGAAATGAAAGAACTACACAAAGTGGAGCGGTATACCATGTTCATGGATCTCAAAACTCAATAATATTAAGGTATCAATTTTACCTAAATTGAGCTACAGATTAAATGTAATCCCAAACAAAATCTCAGTAAGTTTAATTTTATGGATTAATAATTTATATGGACATGCAAAGGGTCAAGAATAGCATGACAATCTTAAAGAAAAATAACAAAGTTGAGGAAATTAAATTACCAGATGTCAAGACTTATTGGTATTTGCACAATTAAAAAACAAGTGACTAGAAACAAACCCATACATATATGATCATTTGATTTTTGACAAGAGTGACACTAAGTGCAGTGAGAAAAGAATGGCTTTTGCAATAAATTGTTCTGAGCCAACCGGTTCGTCATAAAGAAAAAATGAAATCGTGACTGCTACCTCATCCTGTTTGCCAAAATCAGTTCCAGGTGGACTGTAGACTTAAATGTGAAAGGTAAAGCAAACTTTTTAGAAGATAATATAAGAAAATATCTTCATGACCTTGGAGTAGATAAAGATTTCTTAATTAGTTCACAAAATACGCCAACCACACCAGACTGAGTCCAGTAAAGCTAGATGGTACCCTGCTACCACCACTGACTGCTCTGACCAGGATCACAACAGAGGGTCCTGGACAGAGCTGGAGAAGGATGTAGAACAAAATTCTAACACACACAGAAAAGACCAGATTTACTGGCCTGAAAGAGACTGGAGAAATCCCGAGAGTATGGCCCCCAGATACCCTTTTAGCTCAGTGGTGAAGTCACTGCCGAGGTTCACTGTTCAGCCGGGGATTGGTCAGCCCCATAAAACAAAATGGGACTAATGAGGCACAGCAGTCCAGGGACAAGGACTAGAAGGCAGAAAGGGACAGGAAAGATGGTGACAGGGAACCCAAGGTTGAATAAGGACAGTGTTGACATGTAGTGGGGTTGTTAACCATTGTCATAGGGCAACATGTGTACTAACTTTAATGAGAAACTATTTTGTTCTGTAAACCATCTAAAGCGCGAATGGCAGCACAACTGGAAGAACATAATCAATGTCACTGAATTCTGCATGTAGAAATTTTTGAAATGGTGTATCTTTGGCTATGTATATTTTCACCAAAAAAAAAAAAAAGTCAAGAAGGGAGAGTGTTGACATGTCATAGGGTTGTTAACCAATGTCATAAAACAATATGTGTACTGACTGTTTAATGAGAAACTATTTGTTCTGTAAACCTTCACTTACAGTACAATAAAAAAAAAAAATGCACTAACCATAAAGGAAAAGATTGATAAATTGACTTCATTAAAATTAAGAACATATGACCATCAAAAGACCATTAAGTCAGTAAAAAGGCAAGCCACAAAGAGGTACACATATCTCTAACAAATGACTCATAACCAGAATATATAAAGAACTACTACATATCAATTTAAAAAATGGGTGAAAAACCTGAACAGGCTCTAAGATACAACTATTGGTCTCCTACATCCAAAGCAAAGAAGAATTAAGAAAACCAAAGACCCAAGGGAGCAATCAGTCCAAAGGACTAATGGACCACATGAACTATAGCCTACATGACCCCAAGACCAGAAGAACTAGATGATGCCCAGCTACCACTACCAACCACTCTGACAGGGATCACAACAGAGGGTCTCGGACAGAGCGGGAGAAAAACTGCAGAACAAAAAATCAAATTCTCAAAAAAGACCAGACCTATTGGTCTGACAGAGACTGGAGGAACCCCGAGACTATGGCCCTAAGACACCCTTCTGACCTGGAACTGAAGCCATTCCTGGAGAAAAAATAAGCATAACACCCAAGAGGAACATGCTCCTTAGAACAATCAATTATATGAGATTAAAGGGCAGCATCTGCCCAAAAGCAAAAATGAGAAGGCAGGAAGGGGTAGAAAACCAGGACAAAAGGAAATGGGAATGTAGGATGGAAATGGTGAGAGTGCTGACACATTGTGGGGGAAAGAAACCAATGTCATGGAACACCTTATGTACAAACTATCAAATGGGAAAGTAATTTGTTCTGTAAACTTTCACCTAATGTACAATTAAAAAACAAGAAAAACCTGAACAGGCACTTCATAGAAGACGATATCAAAAGGCCAATAAAAGGGTATTCAACATCATTATCAGTCATCAAGGAAATGCAAATTAAAACCATACAAAGATACAACCACAGACTGGCTAAAATTAAAAAATCTAACACCACCAAGAGAAACAACCAAACATGTGCCTCTTTTTGGAAGAACACAACATTTCCTATGACGCAATCTTGGGGAAAAAAAAAGACAACCTAAACCTTATTAAACTTTTAGATCAGGGGTCATCAAACTATGGTCCGCAGGCCAAATCTGGCCCGCTGTCTGTTTTTGTAAATAAAGTTTTATTGGATACGGTCAAGTTCATTCATTTATGTATTTTCTATGGCTGCTTTTGCACTGTAACAGCAGAGCTGAGTAGTTGCAACAGAGATCACATGGCCTGCAAAGCCTAAAATTTTTTCTATATGGCCCTTTACTGAAAAAGTTTTCCAAAACCTGCTCTAGATTCAGTCACCAATTTACAGTCAATAGAAAGGACAAAGGAACATGTTAAATTACACAGGGGGCTGCAGAAATGGCCATGGGTTATGGTTGTTGGGTCTGGGTAATGGGAACATGAGACTTCATTCAATTCTGTATACTATTATGTAAGTCTGAATTTCTCCATAATAAAAAGTAAAACTATATTAATAATACAAATAATACAAACTGATGATACCAAGTGTTGGTGAGGATGCAGAACAACTGGAAATCTTATACACTGCAAATGGAAGTGTAAATTGGTATAATCTCTTTGGAAAACTATTTAGCAGTATCTACTATAGCTGAGAAAACATATGCCTTATGGCCCAGCAATTTCATTCCTAGGTATATACTCCACAAAAACTAGCACGTGTGCACCAAAAGTACAAGAATGTTCAAAGGAGCACTATTCATAATATTCAACTCAAATGTCCACCAACAGTAGAATGGATAAATAGATTGGAATGGAATTTACTTGAAATACCACCCAGCAACTAAAATGAAAGAACTACTGCTGCATACAACGCATGAATCTCACAAACATAATGTTGAATGAAAGTGTGCATGTGTGTTGTGTGCCATCAAACCGATTCCGACTCATAGCAACCCTATATGACACAGTAGAACTGCCCCATAGAGTTTCCTAGGCTGTAATCTTTATGGGAGCAGATCACCAGGTCTTTTCTCTCAAGGAGCTGCTAATGGTTCAAACCACTGACTTTTCTGTTAGCAGTCGAGCACTTAACCATTGCACCACCAGGGCTCCTTGAATGAAAGTAGCCAGAATCAAAAGGGTATGTACTGTATGATTCCATTTATATGAGGTTCTACAATGGGTAACCTAATCAATGGTAATAAAAATCAGGATAGGGGTTACCTATGTTGGGGACAGGGATTGGGAGGGAGCATGAGGGAGGCTTCTGTGGGGCACCATTCCCCATCTTGATCTGGGTAATAACCACATGAGTGTGCTCACTATATAAAAATTCATCGAGGTATATACTTATGATCTGTGTACTTTATTGTAGGTATGTTATGCTTCAGTAAAAAGTTTACTTAATAAAAAAGGTAGAAGCATTAGAAAGTGTGGAGGGAGCATTAGAAAGCAAAGAAAATGGAGTGAGGGATAGAAACAGAGGAACTGGAACGAATGTACAGAAAGGGAGGAAAAATAGTTGCTTACATTTGGTTTTAAGGCAATCACAAAGTTATATGAATATTTTCCCAAATATTTTTATGTATTTTAACTTTCTGTTATTAGGAACATATTGAGTATTTTCTTTGCCCTCTAAATCCAGCTCACTTATCCCAATCTCTTACCTGCTTTGGATAAAAATAAGCTCATTCCACCAGAGCCTGAACCAACTTCTAAAACAGTATCACCTGGGTTGATATTCATCATAAGCAGCATCATATTCATATCCTATGATTGAAACACAGTATGGGTGACTCAGTAACCAATAAATATGTACTAAGCACTTACTCTGTACCTGATACTATGCTGGATATGGACAGGAAGGGAGTGAAAAACAGGATCAGACTTTGGTCCTGCCTACAAAAAGTTTGTATTTTGGTTGATAAAATAAGAGAGATTCAACAATCAATTAGCAAATAAGGCAGCACTTCAATACAATGCTGAAATGATAGACAATAAGTACAATAGGAGCTCAGAGAAGGATGAGCTCAGCAGACTGCCCTATCTTAAAGGCATGAAGAGTTTAAGGTAATAATCACAAGGTAGAAACAACTTTAAACAAAGCAAAGACAGAATAAATACAGTTTTTCCATCTCAGGAGGGGAAGTAAGGAGAGACCTGAATGTCAGTCGAAGCATTTGAACTTGACCTGGTAAGCATCTGGGCCATGTCACTGAGGTGATACAAATGGCATCTGAGGAAGATTAATTTGGCAGGGGAATACAAAATGCACTAGGGTAGAGAAAAATTAGAAACAGGAATACTAGTTAGGAAGTTATTACATAATCTCAAAATGAAATGATGAACTTCTAATTTAGAATTAAAATACTAGGACTAGACAGGAGGATCCATTTGCCAAATACTATAACTGAAGAATTATCTTGTTAATAGAAATATCACGGATGAGAATAAGAGCTGTTTACTGAAACTCTTCTATGTGCCATGCTTCCATAATTGTGCCAACTACTTTCATACATTATCTTGTTTAATCAGAATGTGAGATAAGTTTCATTACCCTTATTTTAAAGATGAGCAATCAAAGAGGCTCAGTAATTTGCCCAAGGTCACGTAATCAAGAATTACTTAAGTGAGAAGCATTAAATGGGAAGAAGCATGGATTAATAGAAATGAAATTAGGCCAAGGTAGTATGTCAGTCTGGAGCCCTCGTGACGCAGTGGTTAAGGTCAGCAGTTGGAATCTACCAGCCGCTCCTTGGAAACCCTATGGGGCAGTTCTACCCTGTCGTATATGGTCACTATGAGTCGGAATCGACTCGACAGCCACAGTTTAGTATGTCAGTCATACCCAGTAAGTCTTAAATACTAGGGTAAACTTTTTTGAATTAAAATCTGTGTGCTTCTTCCTAAAATTAGCAACAAGGTAACTTTCATCATAAGGTATCCATTGATAAAAACAAAAAAACAGGCTTAAAACAAGAAAAAAATATAAATGTTCTGAGGCGTGCTTTTTGAGTTTCATCAGGACTGTAAGACTGAGCCAGTTTTCACCAAGGCTGTATCCAATACAGCAGACCTCCCTATTCTGTCTTTGCTCCTTCTGGAACCAATACGCACCTAAACCCTGTCGTATTACCTTTGGATATGATATGCAAGGCCCTCTTTTCATCAATAATACATAGTCTTCCAACGCCGGCCTCCTCAGCATGAAGTGCTTACCGGAGGAACTCTTCAGCATCTGGCCGGGGAACTTCCCCACGATCTCGCTGAACGGGACTAATCCCCAGTTACTATTTAAATGTCCGACGCTGCTCAATCTAAATAATTTTTTAAATTGTGTTTGTCTCTTGCCAGTCTCCGCTAAAATCAGCTCCCCAGACCGAAAGGGGCCCTCCCTGGAAGTTGAGCAGGAGGAGGAGTCGGGAAACTCTTCGACCTCGGTAGCGAACCTGTCCAGGGCGGGGTCGAAGTGATCCCCGGGTCCCCTGTGTGCGGGATGGAACTGGCCCTGGGCTCCGTTTGAGTCCTCGCGCTCCCGACGGGCTGACACCTCTCGCGACGCCAGCGGTCTGAGACTCTCCACTGACGAAAGACATCGGATCACAATGCCCGGGCGCCGAGAAAGAGCTGGAGGCGACGCTGCGCGCGGAGCATCCCGCCTCACCACCTCGTGCTCTCCTTCTCCATTCCGCACGTCTCTAGAGGAGGACTCAAAGTATAGTGATTGGACTCCTCCGAAAGGTTCTCGCCCAAGGCCACCCAGGATTGAAAGGGGCCCGGACTCCGATGGCTTCCGAAGGTGCTGCATCCGCAGCAGGAGGGGACAGCTGCGCCCGGCCGTTAGCATGGTATCCCGCGGAGGCGCCGTCGCAGGCAAATGACGTAGAGCCGGCGGAGGCGGTGCCCGTTTCCGTCGGCCATCGCTGTTCGACCTCCTGACGCAGCCGGTTAGGGACTGGCAGCGACGGGGGAAGTGCTCCGCAACTGTGGCTGCGCGCAGAGTTAGGCGACCCGGAGGCCCCGCCTGGGGCGCGGGCGTGCCGACGGCGTTCAGCTACTCTCGGAGGAGCGAGGCCTACTTCCAGAAGTATAAGGGCAGAGTACCGTTTACCAATCCCTGGTAGCCTCGCCTGGGGGGGGGGTAGGAGGATGGCGACAAAACTCGTCAAAGCGCTGTGTAAACCGTAAAGCCAGAGTGGTTGAGACCCTATGGACCTTATGTACAACAGAACGAAATGCTGCCCAGTCCAGCAATATATCAGACAATGTTCCGCTGCTACCCATACGGTTTTCACTGGCTGATTTTCTTCCCAGTCCGTCTTAGCCTGGAAGCTCCGCTGGAACCTGTCCACCATGGGTGACCCTGCTGGTATTTGAAAGACTCCTGGCACAGCTTCCAGCATCACAGCAACACGGCAAATCATCGCAGTAGACAGACTGACAAGTATACCAGCGTTAGCTCGCTGGAATCATCAACAGGATCGCCACGTGGTCACCCCCCAACGTGTATAAGTGAAACTAGCCCCAGATGTGGTTGACAAACTGCATTTGGGTGTGCCACCCACTGACCCGTCCCCCCCTTTCCCAGCTGACCGCGACATCCTAGCCTTAGCAAGTGCACTTAACATCTAACAAATCCCTTTTACCTTACCGTGACCACCTGCCTGATTCCCCTGCCCCCGCCCCGAGCCGCCCTTGCGTTGTTACCTGAGGCCCAGAGTGGCCCAGTGGTTAGGAACTCAGATGCTAACCAAAATGGTTGGCAGTTCAAATCCACCAGCTGCTCCTTGGAAACTCTATGGGGCAGTTCTACTCTGTCATACAGAGTTGCTATGAGTCGGGATAGACGGGTTTGGGTTTTTTTTTTTTTTTTTAAGACCCAGAAAATTCGACAAGGTCGAGTAAAGTGATGGCACTATGTGGCTATTTAATGGACTTTTTAAAAATAATTAAAATGTAATATTTAGTTAACTAAAAACCAAAAAAGTAAATAACCTATCTTAGTCGTCTAGTGCTGTATAACAGAAATACCACAAGTGAGTGGCTTCAACAAGGAGAAATTTATTCTTTGACAGTCTAGTAGGCTACAAGTCCAAATTGAGGGCATCAGCCCCAGGGGAAGGCTTTCTTTCTCTGTACCTCTAGAGGAAGGCCCTTGTCATCAATCTTCCCCTGGTCGAGGAGCTTCTCTGCACAGGAACCCCAGGTCCAAAGGACGTCCTCTGCTCCCGGTGCTGCTTTCTTGATGGTATGAGGTCCCCCTGCCTCTCTGCTTGCTTCTCTTTTATATCTCAAAAGAGACTGGCTTAAGATACACTAATCTTGCAGATCTTATCAACATAACTGCCGCTAATCCATCTCATTCACATCACAGTGATAGGATTCACAACACAGAGGAAGATCACATCAGATGACAGAATGGTGGACAATCACACAATACTGGGAATCATGGCCAAGCCAAATTGATACACATATTTTTGGGGGACACATTTCAATCCATGACATAACCGAAAGCCAAACCCCTCCTGTCCAGTCAAAAAAAAACTAAATAGATGTGTCTTAAAACAGGAAAAGGTATCTACCCTTACAGTAGAGTCCAAAGTTTAATTTACTATTAAAGATCACTAACCTGTTTGCTTAATCTTAATTCATTTGAAGGTCTAGCATTACCAGACACTTTAGATACTTATTTCATTTAAATGTACAACAACCCCGTGTTAGAAATTAGTATTCCCGTTTTAGGCATTAAAAAAAAAAAAAAAAAAGATGGCACAGGGAAATTAAATGATTTAGCCAAGATCCCACAGCTGACAAGCGGCAAGACAGGGTTTTCCATCTAGGTCAATCTCGTTAAGCAGTCCATGCTCTTTATACGCTAACGCCTTCTCAAAGATCGATAAAGAGTGCAATGAAATACGAAGTTAAAGTCCATACAAAAGGCTATAAATTCGGTGTGAATTGCGTTTAAATTTGATTAAAAAACTCTTGTTATTAGTCTAAGACACCAACCATCGTAAACAGCATCATCAGGATTTCTCTCTTAATGTTAAAAATGGATCAAGAAACCCTCCTCCCCCAACTGCAGTGTCTCACCTTTTGTTTGTTTTTTTTTTTCAGAAAAGTTTTTATGACCAATCTTTTCCAAGATCATGAAGCTTTTCTCACTGCCTCTTTTCATTGTAGACTTTCTTAGAGAAAAAGTCATTATTGGATATAAATTTCTTGAAATTAAGGAAGATATCATTTCCAAGTATGGGTCTGAGATGGAACCTCCTGAATTCCAAATCCTATGATGGTTTTTAAACTAATCATTCCTACTTTATTATCTCTTAAGAATGAAACAATATTTGACTATTATTTCAGAAGGAGCAGGAATTGAAAAAAAAGATGGTATATTGACAAATATATGAAGTAAGTGAAGTAGATTTAAATATCTTTGATTTCTGAAATAAACTAAGCAACAAATGGTACCTGTTTTGTTTGAATAACAGATACAATGTTATTAATATTTTGTCATACACATTGTCTTAGTCATCTAGTGCTGCTATAACAGAAACACCAGAAGTGGATGGTTTTAACGAAGAGAAGTTTATTTCCTCACAGTTAAAGTAGGCTAAAAGTCCAAATTCAGGGCATCAGCTCCAGGAAAAAGCTTTTTCTCTCGGTCGGCCTTCTTCTCTTCAGTGTTCCCTTGGACTAGGAGCTTCTCTGCACAGGGACCCCGGTCCAAAGGACGCGCTCTGCTCCCAGCACTGCTTTCTTGATGGTATGAGGTCCCCCAAAAAATGTGTATATCAGTTTGGCTGGGCCATGATTCCTGGTACTTTGTGATTTTACTATATGTTGTAAATCCTGCCTCTGTGATGTTAATGAGGGAGGATGAGTGGCAGTTGTGTTAGTAAGGCAAGACTGGATCTACAAGACTGGATTGTGTCCTGAGGCAATCTCTTGAGATATAAAAGACAGAAGTGAGCAGTGAGACAGGGGGACCTCATACCATCAAGAAAGCAGTGCCAGGAGTAGAGCGCGTCCTTTGGACTGGGGTCCCTGCGCAGAGAAGCTCCTTGTCTGGGGGAACGCTGATGAGAAGGTCGGGAGAGAGAAAGCCTTCCCTTGGAGCTGACACCCTGAATTTAGACTTTTAGCCTACTTTAACTGTGAGGAAATAAACTTCTCTTCATTAAAACCATCCACTTGTGTTTCTGTTATAGCAGCACTAGATGACTAAGATGCACATCTAATGAAATACATTAATGCATTTTTAAAAGTATAATTATTCCTTATTTATTCATGGTTTTTCAGAGCTTTTAAAATCTCAAAACAAAAAAAAGTCACTATATATGCCTTTCTATTTCTGGCGCTACTCATCTTTTCCTTCTGTCTTCCCTATGGAGCTATGAAACTACACTGAGACTATTCTCTGAAAATATGAGACACCACCAACTCGCCATGTTTACATTATGATACGAGGCCAAGGAAGACACTGCTGTCTAGTGACATTTAGTCAAGCGATTACCCATAGCCCAAATGACAGTCAAGAATAGTATGGCTGACAACTGACATTTTTCAATCTCCACTCAAACTAGACCACTTACAGTTCCACACGTGTTCTCCTCTAGCTCTTGGCACGTGCTTCTTCCCTCTATTTTGTACACCTTTCACTTGTCCTTCAGCAGTCAACCTCATATTACCACCAGGATGGTGGCTAGTACTGACTGAGAAAGACTCAGAGAAGTGCCTCCCCTTTGTGCTCCCAAAGTGCCCCATCTTTATACCTGTCAGGGCCATGTCACGCTGTATGGAAATTGCTGTTTATTTAACCATTTCCCAGGTTAAAGGATAAGATTGTTAAGGAGAGGATGTGTCTTGGTCATCATAATTCCAGTGCCTAGCACACAATATTCCTTCAGTAAATATTTGTTGAGTAAATGAATGAAGAAAATAGCAAATGAGAAAAACAGCAGCCCTGATACCTTGGCCTCTATAATAAATCACTCAATGTGTAAGCATGGCCTAGTTATATTTAATGGAGAACTATATTTTGTTCTGTGCCTGTATATATATTTCGTTAATTAAAACTATTCAAGTTCAGAGATTGTTTTCTTATTGACTTTCAGTGAAATATAAAGTATTGAATTCTAAGAATATAATTGTTTTTCTCTGGCTTTTTCATTTTTTCCCCCAGCTGCTGCTGAACTTGAATCTAGACTCTATAGAACTTCTTCTCTAGGATTTACTGGTATGTTAGCATAAATTGCAAATCTGAATCCAGATCTAGTTTCTAAAACTACGCAAATATGTGTTCAGGTTTAAAAAAAAATACATGATATTTATGCAACTGGAGGCTCTTCTTACTTATGACCACTCATCACCCTTCACTAAATGTTTTGTCCCTGAATTAGAGGATAGTATGCAGGATGATCCAGAATCAGTTTGCTAGCACACTGTGAGCCATCAAAATTGTACTAATACTCTCACTTTTTTTTTTTTTAGAATTTCAGAAACTGATCCGTCCTCCTTCGGGTTCCTCTCCTGAGGAGGATCTTAGATGTGCAGCTCTTTTCTCCTCCTCAGGGTCCTTGTTTTGGAGAATGGACTGGCTCTGCACCTCCATCCCTACCACTCATACTGCTGGTCAGGGTCCAGCTCAGTCTGGGCCTCACAGAACCACCCCACTGTGTCCCTCCATTCCTCCTCCATCTCTTTCTCACCTGCCACCATCTCACCCTGCAGAATTCAACAACCAGGCCTCTGACTTTTAAAGTTAATTGTGAGGCATTTAAGCTTTGTGCTTATGTTCTCTCTCTTTGTTCACTAAGCTTATAATGAATGTACATAAAATAAACTCTAAACTTTAAGTCTTAAAACCTTGGGCAAATCCATCCATATACTCATTAATTCATTTACTTGGCTTAATTGGCTCCTAATTATGCAGATCTCACCTCAGAAGGACTTCCCTGAACACCCAAGGCAAATACTGTTCTAATCTTGCCTCTATGCATTGCTTTTATTGTTTAGTTTTTGCAAAATTGTAGTAATACTTTCATTTTTTTCATACTTATCTTTCTATTATAGATTATGAATAAGCATAAACAACAGTAAATACTTTGGGTGACACCTTAGAAAGACCATATACAAGTATTACCATTGTGAGCTTTCATAGTATAAGATATCCTGCCTAATTAAGGGACTCGCATGTGCTCTGTAAGTTCAAACAATTTAGTAAGGCTGTGTATAGGATACCGTTTGCTGCAAGTAAAGGTAGGCAATTCAGAGCTAAGATGGCACTCTGAAGTGTCAGTACTCCTGGGTGTAATCTCCATTCCCAAGCTCACCTCTTAGTTTGATATGGTGCTCAAGCTCCAGCCATCACATCCCAGTTGCAGTCAGGAAGAAGGGGGAAGAGAAGAAGTTCATGCCCTCTTCCTTTAAAAAGGATGCACGTATCACTTCTGCTTACATTTCATTGATCAGGACTTAATCACATAGCCACATCTAGCTGCAAGGGAGCCTGAAAAATTTGGGCTTTATTACAGCTAGACATGCCTAGCTAAAAATCTGGAGTTCTGTTACTACTAACGAGGGGTGAAATGGATTTGAAAGACAGCTAGCATTTTCTCTCTCAGGTTCATGCTAGCTAATTTAGGCAATCCTCATTTAATAAATGAATTGTATTTCCAAAACTGAGTTGTAAATAGGATATCTGGAATTCTGCTGTAAATAGTGGTTACATTTCCAGGTCTGCTCAAAAACCTAATTAGGAATAAGGTAGGCGAACCAGTGTTCACTTTTGAAAAAGACAATGGAAAACTACTAAAGAGCCACTTGTATCTTTTAAACAAAAAATTAGCTATAAAACCCATATTTTCAACTGTCTGCTAGACATCATCACCTGGTTGTTCTGCTGGTACCTCAAACTCAGCATGGCCCAAAGTATACTAACTCATCAACTCCACCTTTCCTCCATTCTTCCAGTTTCCTGAAACCCTGGTCCACCACAGCTCCTGTTTTTTCTAGGCTAGAAATTTACAAGTCATCTGTGATTCTTCTCTCTGTAAGTCCTCTTTCAACACACACAGATGGACATACACACACACACACACACACACACTCCCTCTTATCAATGGTCAAGTCCTGTGTATTTTATCTTTGAGATGCCTTTGAATCAGTCTCCTTTCCATTTCCATTCACCACTACTCTAGACAAAGTCATCTTCCACATAGGCTATTTCAGTAGTCACCAATTTTGACGACCTGCATCCGTAACCTCCCTATTCCTATCCTACATTCATTCATTCATTTATTCAATAAACATGTATTGAGTACCTACTGTACTCCAGGCATTATCCTAGGCTGCAAATACAAAGATTAGAGCAGGGATGGGTAGGAGAGAGAGTAGCTCTTGCCCTCAAAGTATTGATAATCTATTAGGGGAGATACAATGACATACCAAGAGCAGAGTGATGGGAGCTCTCTGCCCAGGGTCCAGGCAATAAGGAGCACCATCTGTGAAGAATTCAAAACAATACTAAAACCATCTTAACATCAGTCTGCTCCTTATTATCACTATGTGCCACCAATTCTAAATAATGTCAGTGGTAAAATACTCCTCTCCCCAAAAACCAATTATTGGTTTAAGTTCTAAACAAGGTCAGGTGGCTACCACTGAGTTTTAATTGCGTATCTATGTGTATGTATATGAGGAGCCCTGGTGGTGCAGTGGTTAAGATCTCGGCTGCCAACCAAAAGGTCAGCAGTTCAAATCCACCAGCCGCTCCTTGGAAACCCTATAGGGCAGTTATACTCTGTCCTATAGAGTCACTATGAGTCAGAACCGACTGGACAGCACCTAACAACAACATATATACAGGTATGTGTACATGTATATATATGGAGTCCCTGGTGGTGTGAACAGTTTGTGCTGGACTGCTAACCTAAATGTTGGTGGTTTGAACCCACCCAGTGGTGCTGCAAAAGAAAGGCTTGGAGATCAGCTTCCATAAAGATTACAGCCAAGAAAACCCTATGGAACAGTTTACTCTGTAACACATGGGGTTGCCATGTGTTGGATTTGACTTGAGGGCAATGGAATATATATATGCTTCAAATTAGCACATTTTTATTATCCTTTGATAAACATTGTATTTTGTAAGAAAGTTAATTCCAAGAACTGTTAGTTTTATAGTTGGCTACTTGTAGACTCAGTTACAAGTGTTCTTTTTAAGTTCTGAAAGTTCCAGAATCGTTTAAGCTTGCTGTGAGCACAATTCATGTCTCCGAACCCTGCGGTACTACATATTCCTGTGTTTAAACAGGAGATTTGAAATAAACAATGATAGCACAATGGTTATAAAGATGAAGAAACAGAACTTGAGTTACTTCAATTCTGTCATTCTGTGTGACTGCTTTGAATTTTCATTTGTGTTTAAAATGTTTTGAATGTAAAGACATCTGAAAGCTGCTTAGCTACCCAAAGAAACAAAGGCATGGACAAGATATAATTTATTTTGAAATGAGATTTTTATGAATCTCTGCCAGACTTATCCTTCTGTTTAAGACTTTTCCTAACTATTTGTATATCTGGAGTTGTTTAAAAAAAAAAGGCTCAAAATTAAATTAAAACAAAGTGTTGTCTAGCAACTATGTGCAAATATAGATCTAGCAGGACTGACTTACTGAACATGAGTATATGAAAATCAATTTTGCCAAAGTCATAGACAAACCTACAGTGTTAAAGGCTTGAAAATAAAAACTAATGTTATTATTCAATACTGCAACAGACCAACTTGTGGATATAAGTCTCCTCTTTTAAAAAATGTATTAATGTACTTAAAATATTGATCTATAACTCTTTTCATCTTTTGTACTATATATTATATCATTTATCTTTTTTAACTGGCAAGATTATATATGTGAAGTTCAATAAAATAAAATTATCAGTGTATTGCTTTTCTTTATTGTTACTTGTTTTATTTCATGATTATTCATAAAAAATAATTTTGCCATATAGAGATCAAGGTTGGCATTAAAAAAAAAGAGGAGAGTTGGAGCCAACATGGCACTATAGACAGAAGCACCTTGCCCTCCCTCTGCAGCAAAGACCAGAAAAAATAAGTGAAACAGATGCAAACATCATTCCTGGAACCCTAATCATCAAATGAGGGAACAGAGAACTCAACCCGGCACCTAATGAAATAGGAAACTGACAGAGAACAGAGAACAAGGATAGCTACGAGCTGGAGGTCCCCTACCAGCTAACACGTCATGGATTCACTATCTTGGACTACAGCCACCTGGGAATGTGGACAGGGAGGACAGGAAGGCAACTTCACGGAGCTCCCAACAGGAGACAGAGCATCCGGTAACCAGGGATACACACTTTGCCACCACCCACCCTTTTTCCCTCTATGAGGTCTCCACAGCTTTCCAAGGTCACTCAGCCAGAGAGACACCAGCTTACTGCCACCCAGGTCCTCCCTGCCCCCGCTGGCCAGCCCCTTCAGTGCCATTTTGTTTGTTTGTTTTTTATTACTGTTCTTTTTTTTTTTTTTT
>NW_004443988.1:9541495-9546563 GCF_000243295.1 Trichechus manatus latirostris
TTTTTTTTTTTTTTTTTTTTTTAGTTTCTGCTCTCTCTCTCCTTTCCTTCCTTTCCTTTCTCCCACCCACCCAGCGGTGCTGTACCACTTGGCTGCAGAGTCACTGTGTGTGGCCTACACAGGTCTGTGCCACCATCACTGACCAGCTCCCTTGTGCCATTTTATTTATTTATTGTTTGTTTTTTCTTGCTGTTGTTGTTGTTGTTTCTTCTCTCTCTCTCTCCCTTTGTTCCTTTCCTTTCCCCAACACACCTATCCCCATGTACTGCCCCCTCCCTTTGGCTGGCTGTGCTGTACCACTTGGCTGGAGAGCTTCTCGCATAAGGCCTTGCCAAGACTGTGCTGCTCCCACAGGCCAGAACCCTCAGTGCCATATTTTTTATTTTTTTTCATCTTTCCCATTCTCCCTTTTCCTTCTCCCTCCCACCAGGGCCACACCCTTTGCTGATGGGCTGTGCTGTGCCGTACAGCGAGAAAGACATCAGCTCACTGCCACCCCAGTTCCATCTTGCCCCTCCAAAACCAGCTCCCCCATCACCGTATTTATTCATTCTTTGTTGTTGTTAATTTTTGTTTGTTTGCTTGTTGGTTTCCTCTCTATTTCCATTCTTCTCTCCTGCCCACCTAGCCCCATTCACTGCTGAGGCCAATTCTTGACAGGCCAAACCACACTGCTCTGCTACAGAGCCACTGGCCCACAGCCTTCCTCGGTCTGCCACGCCCCCACCCCACTGATTACTACCATGCTGCCGTTTTAATTTTTTTCTCTAATTCATTTTTCCTTTTTTAACTTTTTTCCTTTCTCTTCTGTCACTCACCCACTTAGCTCCACACATAACATCCTCTCCCTTCCCTCCTGCCTATCTGCATAGTGTGCTGAGTGCTGTGCACCCAAGTGAAACTAACAGGGTCCCCCCCAACCCCACCCCATTGGCCCCAGTTTATACCACAAAATAACCATCTCTGCCGGTCTACCACCTCTGGACATGCCCTGCTGCACCATAGCAGAGTGACCCTGTACACAAGGACAAGGTGATGGGAAGTATTGTGCCCACAGGTGAGCAAGCAATAAAACATGCCAAGCCTGCCTACCCAGACAAAACAAAATAAAGCAAAAAAAGCAGGAAGAAACAAACAAATCTACAGTCAATTAAAAAAAAAATTCCTGAATGTCCTGGAGACAGTAGACAATATCAAAGTAAATATTTTTAAAAAGGACAGGATGGCTCCAGAAAGTGACCAAAATAAAACACCAGATGTTGTTCCGGTGGAAGAAAATGCACTGTAACTACTTGATAGGGAACTCAAAACTCTAATATTCAGAGCTTTTCAAGAGATGAAGGAAAATGCAAACAAAAATAAGGAAAAAATCGACAAAATCATGAAAAATACCAACAAAATCAGCGAAAATACAGACAAAGCAATGGAAGAATTCAGGAAAATAATACAAGAACAAATTATCAAAATAAATAAACAACTAGAAATCATATAAAAACAGCAATTAGAAATTCAAAAGATAAACAAGATTTCAGAAATGGACAGCTCAATAGAAGGTTTTAGGGGCAAACTTGAAACAATGGAAGGCAGCATCAGCAAAATTGAAGACAAATCCTTGGATACGACTTTGATTGAGGAAAAATCAGAGAAAAAAATGAAGAAAAATGAAGAAACTCTGAGAATGATGTGGGATACAATCAAAAGCAAAAATTTGCATGTGATTGGACTTCCAGAACAGGGGGAAAAATGGAAAACACAGAGAAAATCATTGAAGATTTGCTTACAGAAAACTTACCCAATATCTTGAAACATGAAAAACTGACCATCCAAGAATTTCAACGAATCCCATATAGAATATACCACAAAAGAAAATCACCAAGGCATATCATAAGCACACTCGCTAAAACCAAAGACAAAGAAAGAATCCTGAGAGCAGCTTGAAAAAATGAAAAGTCACAAAGGGGAAACAATAAGACTAAGCTCTGATTACTCAGCAGAAACCATACAGGCAAGAAGACAATGGGATGACATATATAAAACCGTGAAAGAAAAAAGCTGCCAACCAAGAATAATATATCCTGCAAAACTCTTGTTCAAATATGATGGCAAAATTAGGACATTTCCAGATAAACAGAAATCAAGGGAATATGTAAAAACCAAAACAAACTGAAAAGGATTATTAAAGGAAACCTTTGGCTAGAGAACCAACAACATCAAACAACAACCCAAATATAGGACCCAAGACAGCATCAGCCAGATACCAACTAGGTAATGAACTTTCAAGGATAAAACGGAACTAAAAGGTTTACAACAGGGAACCAGAGAGGTCTATCTGTAAATGACAACAACATCAGAATAATAAAAGAGGGAATACATGTTGTAGGTATAGAAATTTCAAATGGAGAGGAAGTCAAGCTGTAATCACGTAGTAAAAGACTGCTTTAAACTTAGGAAAATAAGGGTAAATTTCAAGATAACCACAAAGAAAAATAACAAACTATTCATTAAAATAAAGAAGGAAAACATAAAGTCTCACTAAACACAAAAACCACAAAAATGAAGAAACTAAAAAAAATCCACAAACAAAAGGAATTCAGCACAGGAGAGTAAGAGGAAGAAAGAAACTGTCAGCACCACACACACACACACACACAAAACCACTACAAAATGACAGCACTAAGCTCAACATCTATCAATAATCACACTGAACCTAAATGGCTTAAATGCACCCAGAAAGAGACAGAAAGTGACAGAATGGATTAAAAAAAAAAAAAAACAGGAATCATCAATATGCTGTCTGCAAGAGACACACCTCAGAAACAAAGACATAAATAAATTAAAAATCAAAGGTTGGAAAAATATATGTCAACCAAACAGCAACCAAAAAAGAGCAGGAGTGGCAGTACTAATCTAAGATAAAATATATTTTAAAACAAAATCCACCATAAAAGACAAGGAAGGATTAAAGAGACAATCCACCTTGAGGACATAACTGTAGAATATATCTATGTGCCCAGTGACAGGGCTCCAAAATACATAAAATGAAGTCTAATGGCACTGAAAAGAGAAATTGACAAGTTCCACAATAATAGTAGGAGACTTCAACACACTGCTCTCGATAAAGGACAGAACACCTAGAGAGAAACTCAATAAAGATAAAGAAGATCTAAAGGCCACAATCAACCAACCTGACCTCAAAGACATATATAGAACACTTCACCCAACAGCAGCAAAGTACACATTCTTTTCCAATGCACATTGAATGTTCTACAGAACAGACCACATTTTAGGCCACAAAGCAACCCTCAACAAAATCCAAAACTTTAAGATGATACAAAGCATCTTCTCTGATCACAACAACATAAAAATAGGAATTAATAACAGGAAGAGTAGGGGAAAAATAAACAACATGGAAACTGAATAACATCTTGCTTAAAAACTACTGGGTAATAGAAGAAATCAAAGATGGAATAAAAAAATTCCTAGAATCAAATGAAAATGAAAACACATCACACCAAAACCTCTGGAACACAGCAAAGGCAGTGATCCCACATCAATTTATAGCAATAGACGCACACATCAAAAAAGAAGAAAAGGACAAAATCAAAACATTAGCTATACAACTCGAACAAATAGAAAGAGAACAGCAAAACTAGCCCACAGCCACCAGAAGAAAGAAAATAATAAAGATCAGAGCAGAAATAAATGAAACAGACAATAGAAAAACAATAGAAAGAATCAACAAAACAAAAAGTTGGTTCTTTGAAAGGATAAACAAATAACCCAAATAAGAGACGAAATGGGGGGCATCACAACACACCCAACTGAAATAAAAAGAATTGTATCAGAGTACTATGAAAAACTATACTCTGATAAATTTGAAAACCTGGAGGAAATGGACCATTTTCTAGAAACACGCTACCTACCTAAACTAACACAAACTGAGCTTGAAAATCTGAACAAATCAATAACAAGAGAAGAGATTGAAAAGGTAATAATAATAATAATAAAACCTAATAAAAAAAGCCCTGGCCCGGATGCCTTCACCAAACATTCAGAGAAGAGCTTCCATCAGTACTACTCAGACTATTTCAGACATAGAAAACATAGAAAAGTAAGGGATACTCCCAAATTCATTCCATGAAGCCAACACCACCCTGATACCAAAACCAGGCAAAAATATCACCAAAAAAGAAAATTACAGACCAATATCTCTCATGAATATAGATGCAAAAATTCTAAACAAAATTCTAGCCAATAGAATTCAGCATCATATAAAAAAATAATACACCATGACCAAGTGGGATTCATACCAGCTATGTAAGGATGGTTCAACATTAGAAAACCAATGAAAGTAATCCACCAAATAAATAAAACAAAAGAAAAGAATCAAGTGGTCATCTCAATGGATGCAGAAAGGGCAGTTGATAAAGTCCAACACCCATTCCTGATAAAAACTCTCAATAAAATAGGTATAGAAAGGAAATTCCTCAACATAAGAAAAGGTATCTATACAAAACCAACAGCCAACATCATTCTTTTTTTTATTGTACTTTAGATGAAAGTTTACAGAACAAGTATTTCTCATTAAACAGTACATGTACTGTTTTAGGACAATGGTTAACAACCCCACACCATGTCAACACTGTGCCTTCTCAACCTAGGGTTTCCTATTACCAGATTCCTTGTTCCCGCCTGCCTTCTACTCCTTGTCCCTGGACTGTTGAGCCCCATTAGTCTCGTTTTGTTTTATGGGGCTGTTTAATCTTTGGCTGAACAGTGAACCCCGGGGGTGACTTCATTACTGAGTTGAAAGAGTGTCCAGGGACAGTACTCTTGGGGTTTCTCCAGTCTCTGTCAGGCCAGTAAGTCTGGTCTTTCTTTATGAGTTAGAATTTTGTTCTACGTTTTTCTCCAGCTCTGTCCAGGACCCTCTGTTGTGATCCCTGTCAGAGCAGTCAGTGGTGGTAGCTGGCACCATCTAGTTGTACTGGACTCAGTCTGGTGGAGGCCGTGGTAGTTGCGGTCCATTATTCCTTTGGACTAATCTTTCCCTTGTATCTTGTTTTCT
>NW_004443988.1:9547841-9549893 GCF_000243295.1 Trichechus manatus latirostris
AGAATTTTTGCGTCTATATTCATGAGAGATATTGGTCTGTAATTTTCTTTTTTGTGGAATCTTTGCCTGGTTTTAGTATCAGGGTTATGCTGGTTTCATAGAATGAATTCGGAAGTGTCGCTTCCTTTTCTATGCTCTGAAATAGTTTAAGTAGTACTGGTATAAGCTCTTCTCTGAATGTTTTGTAGAATTCTCCAGCAAAGTGATCCAGGCCAGGGATTGTCTCTGTTGGAAGGTTTTTTTTTTTTGTTTTTTTTTAATTACCTTTTCAATCTCTTCTCTTGTTATGGGTCTGTTTAGATTTTTAACATCACTGTGTTAATTTGGGTAGGTAGGGTGTTTCTAGAAATTTATCTGTTTCCTCTATGTTTTCAAATTTATTGGAGTATAGTTTTTCATAATACTCTGTTATGATCCTTTTTATTTCAGTTGGGTCTGTGGTAATGTCCCTCATTTTGTATCTTATTTGGGTTATTTGTGTCCTCTCCTGTTTTTCTTTTGTTAATCTGGCCAGTGGTTTGTCGATTTTGTTGATTCTTTCAAAGAACCAACTTTCGGTTTTGTTGATTCTTTCTATTGTTTTTCTATGTCTATTTCATTTATTTCTGCTCTGATCTTTATTATTTCCTTTCTTCTAGTGGCTGTGGGCTTTTTTTGCTGTTCTCTTTCTACTTGTTCCAGTTTTATATTTAATGTTTTGATTTTGTCCTTTTCTTCTTTTTTGATGTGTGCATCTATTGCTATAAATTGTCTTTTGAGGGGTGCCTTTGCTGTGTCCCAATGTTTTGGTATGATGTGTTTTCATTCTCGTTCAATTCTAGGAATTTTTTAGATTCCATCTCCGATTTCTTCTATCACCCAGTGGTTTGTAAGCAGGGTGTTATTCAGTTTCCATGTAATTGATTATTTTTCCTTGCTCTTCCTGTTGTTAATTTCTACCTTGATGGCGTTGTAGTCAGAGAAGATACTTTGTATTATCTCAACGTTTTGCATCTTGTTGAGGGCTGCTCTGTGGCCTAAGATGTGTTCTATTCTTTTCCACGTGCATTGGAAAAGAATGTGTGCTTTGCAGCTGTTGGGTGCAATGATCTATATATGTCTATGAGGTAAAGTTGGCTGATTGTGCCCTTTCGGTCTTCTGTATCTTTGTTAAATTTCTTTCTAGATGTTCTGTCCTTTACCGAGAATGGTGTGTTGAAGTCTCCTACTATTATTGAGGGACTGTTAGTTTCTCTTTTCAGTGCTGTTAGAGTTTGTTTTATGTATTTTGGAGCCCTGTCATTGGGTATGTAGATGTTTATTATGGTTACGACTTCATGATGGATTGTCTCCTTAATCATTACATAGTGTCCTTCTTTGTCTTTTATGGTGGATTTTGTTTTAAAGTCTATTTTCTCTGAGGTTAGTATTGCCACTCCTGCTCTTTTTTGGTAGCTGTTTGCTTGATATATATATTTCCATCCTTTGATTTTTAATAAATTTACATCTTTGTTTCTAAGGTGTGTCCCTTATTGATGCATCCTGTTTTTTAATCCAGTCTGTCATTCTCCGTCTCCTTATGGGTGCATTTAGTCCATTTACATTCAGTGTAATTATTGATAGGTGAGTTTAGTGCTGTCACTTTGTATTGCTTTTTTTGTGGTGCTGAAGTTTTCTTTGTTCCTCTTACTCTCCTGCACTGAATTGATTTTGTTTGTGGATTATTTTTATTTCTTTTGTTTTTATAGGTTCTGCTTTTACTGAGATTTTATGTTTTTCTTCTTTATTTTGATGAGTAGGTTTGTTAACTTTCTTTGTGGTTATCTTGAAATTTACCATTATCTTCCTAGGTTTGAAGCACTCTATTATTACTTGGTATCGCCTTGCCTTCCTCTCCATTAGAAGGTTCTATACCTACACTGTTTATTCCCTCTTTTATTGTTCTGATGCTGTTGTCATGTACACATTAAAGTCTCTGATTCTCTGTTGTAATTCTTTTGGTTTTGTATAGTCCTTGAGAGTTCATTTCCGAGGTTGGTATCTGGCTGGTACGATCCTGCATCCTAGATTCAG
>NW_004443988.1:9550496-9560390 GCF_000243295.1 Trichechus manatus latirostris
CTGAAATCTTGTTTATCTTTTGGATTTCTAATTGTTGTTTTTGTATAATTTCTAGTTGTGAATTTATTTTTGGCATTTTGTTCCTGTATTATTTTCCTGAATTCTTCCATTTTTGGGTCTCTGTTTTCCATGAATATGCGTGCATTTTCAATGAATCTGTCTATTTTTTCCTCATTTTTGTCTGCTTTTTGCTTCAACTTTTGGATAGCTCTGAATATAGAGATTTGAATTCCCTATCAGTTAGTGCTAGTGTCTTTTCTTCTATTGGAAAGTCATCTGGTGTTTTATTTTGGACACCTACTGGAACCATCCTGTCCTGTTTATATATGTCATCCCATTGCCTGCTTGCCTGCATGGTTTTTGCAGAATAATCTGAGCTTAGTCTTATGCTTCTCCTCTGTATGTGACTTTTTGTTTGCGTATGTTTTGATATTGTCTGCTGTCTTCGGGACATTCAGTAGTTATTTTCCTCATTTATTGATTGTAGATTTGTTTTGTCCTGCTTTTTGTTTTATTTGATAATGTCTGAGCAGGCAGGCTGTGCATTCTTTGTTGTTTGCTCACCTGTGGGCACAATACTTTTTGCCTCCTTCTCCAACTGGAAGAGTCAGTCGCTCAGGTATGGTACAGCAGGGCAAGTCCAGCTGAAGGGGAGTTGCTGGCATGGGTTGTTTGTGGCACATACTTGGGCCGACAGGGCGGGCCGGGAATAAGTGCAGGGCAAGTTCTGGTAGGCCATGCCTGTGCTGATTTGGGGTGTGATGTTCAGCGCACAGTGCAGGTAGGCAGGAAGGAGGAGGGAGATTGTGATGTGTGGAGCTAAGATGGGTATGGGAAAGAGGAGATAGAGGAGAGAGGAACAGGAGCCAAAAACATACAAACAAACAAACAGAAAAGAGTGCTAAGGGAGCTTGTACTTGGAGTGGAGAGATGAGAGACTGAGAAATGGAGAAAAACAAAAAGAAAAAAGGTAAAAGAAAAAAATTAATAAATAAAAATTAGGAAAAAAATCCCCCAGAGATCCCATTAGTGCAGCTGCAAGGACTGGGGAAATTGCTTCCAGGCTGTGAAGTACAGCCTGGCTAGAAGGTGTAGAGGTGTCTCACAGTGCCAGGTATTCAGGAGACAGGAAGAGAAGGTAAGTATAGAGAGATGAGAAACAGAAATGAAGAAAGACAAAAAGGGAAAAGAAAAGAAAACAAGAAAAAATAAATGCCCCCGGGGATCCCACTGCACATCTGCGCAAACTGAGGGAATAGCTCCCAAGCTGTGCAGTACTGCCTGGCTAGAAGGGGCTTCCAAGCCAAGAAAAGAAAAAGCAAACAAACAAATCAAAACAGAGTAAATCAAAACAAACAAACAAAAAGCCATGGGGATCCCACCAGAATGGCGGCAGGGTCAGGAAACAGTTCCACAGTCGAGCAGCATTTCACAGCCTTTCAGGAAGAAGCAAAGATAGCACATGGATCCAGGTATTTGAGAGAAAGGAGGGGGAGGTGGTGAGAGCTATGGAAGAAATCAAAATAAGTGAAAAAAGCAACACCAGCAGCCAACAAATGGGACTCAGGGAGCCGGCCAGTGTGGGTGGGGGGAATCCAAGCAGCACCAGGGTGAAGCTGGTGCTTCCTAGCCAAGAGACTGTGGCTGCAGGAAGCAGAGGGTGCTAAGTGGGGGTGAAGAAGGGTGGGGAGTGGAAAAGCGTATATCGCTGGTTACTGGTTGTTTTGTCTCCTGTTGTAAGCTCTGTGAAGCTGCTTTCCCGTATCCCCTGTTTGCTGATCTCTGATAGGAGTCCAAAATGGTAGATCCATGCTGCATTAGCTGATAGGGCACCTCTGCATGTATCTCTCTTAACTCTCTGTTCTCTGTCAGTTTCTTATTTCATTCTGTGCTTGGCTGAGTTCTTTATCTCTTCATTTGATGCTTAGAGTTTCAGGATGGATGTTTGTCTCTGTTTCACTTAGTTTTTCGGATCTTTGCTGTGGAAGGATGGCATGGTGCTTCTGTCTATAGTGCCATGTTGCCCAGAAGTCCCAACAGCATTCGTAATGGAGAGAGGCATAAAACATTTCCCCTGAGAACAGGAACAAGACAAGGATGCCCTTTATCACCACTCCTAACATTGTGCTGGAAGTTCTAGCTAGAGCAATAAGGCAAGAAAAAGACATAAAGGGCATCCAAATTGGTAAGGAAGAAGTAAAACTCTCCCTATTTGTTGATGATATGATACTATACAGAGACAACCCAAAGGATTCCACAAGAAAACTACTGGAACTAATAGAAAGATTCAGTAGAGTAGCAGGATACAAGATAAACATACAAAAATCAGTTGGATTCCTATACACCAATAAAGAGAACTACAAAAAGGAAATCAGGAAAGCAATACCGTTTATAATAACCCCTAAAAAAATACAATACTCAGGGATCACAAGAGAGGGTCCTGGATACAGCTGGAGAAAAACGTAGAACAAAATTCTAACTCACAAAAGAGCAGACTTACTGGCCTGACAGAGACTGGAGAAACCCCAAAAGTATGGCCCAGACACCCTCTTAGCTCAGTAATGAAGTCATTCCTGAGGTTCACCCTTTAGACAAAGATTAGATAGGCCTCTAAAACAAGACGAGACTGAAGGGGCATACTACCCTAGAGGCAAGGACTAGAAGGCAGAAGGGGACAGGAAAGCTAGTAATAGGGAACCTAAGATCAAGAAGGGAGAATGTTGACAAGTCATGGCATTGTTAACCAATTTCATAAACAATATGTGTACCGTTTAATTAGAAGCTAGTCTGTTTTGTAAACCTTCATCTAAAGTACAATAAAAAATAAAATAAAATGCTTATGAATAAATCTAACCAGGGATGTAAAAGACCTGTACAAAGAAAACTACAAAACGCTACAGAAGAAACCAGAAAAGACCCACATAAATGGAAAAACACACCATGCTCACAGGTAGGTACACTCAACATTGTGAAAATGTCAGTTCTACACAAAGCAATCTACAAATACAATGCAATCCCAACCCGAATACCAACAGCATTCTTTAACGAGATGGAAAAACTAATCATTAACTTTATATGGAAATGTAAGAGGCAGCAGATAAGTAAAGCACTACTGAAGAAAAAGAATAAAGTAGTAGGACTCACACTACCTGACTTCAGAACCTACTGTACAGTTACAGTAGTCAAAACAGCCTGGTACTGGTACAATGACAGACACATTGACCAGTGGAACAGAATCGAGAACCCAGATGTAAATCCTTCCACCTACAGCCACCTAATCCTCAACAAAGGCCCAAAGTCCATTAAATGGGGAAAAGACAGTCTTTTTAACAAATGGTGCTGGCAAAACAGGATGTCAATCTGTAAAAAATGAAACCGGACCCATACCTCATACCATACACAAAAACTAAAATGGATCAAAGACCTAAATATAAAACTCAAAGCTATATGATCACAGAAGAAAAAATATGGTCAATGCTAGAGGCTCTATTTCATGGCATAAATAGAATGCAAACCATAAGTAACAATACACAAACACCAGAAGATAAACTAGATAACTGGGATCTTGTAAAAATTAAACCTTTATGCTCACCAAAAGAGTGAAAAGAGAACCTACAGACTGGGAAAATATTTTTGACTATGAGGAATCTGACAAAGGTCTAATCTCTAAAATCTATAGGAAAATCCAACATCTGTACAACAAAAAGACAAACAATCCAGTTAAAAAATGGGCAATGGATATGAACAGACACTTCACCAAAGAAGATATTCAGGCATCTAACAGACACGTGAGGAAAAGCTCAAGATCACTAGGCATTAGAAAAATGCAAATCAAAACTACAATGAGATACCATCTCGCCCCAACATTACTGGCACAAATCAAAAAAAGAGAAAATAACAAACGCTGGAGAGGCTATGGGGAGATTGGAACTCTTACGTACTGCTGGTGGAATGTAAAATGGTACGACCATTTTGGAAAACGATATGGCGATTCCTTAAAAAGCTAGAAATAAGAGCTGTCATAGAAATAGACATATGCACACCCATGTTCATTGCAGCATTATTCACAATAGCAAATAGATAAACCTAAGTGCCCATCAACAGATGAATGGATAAACGTACCATGGTACATACACGAAATGGAATACTACACAACAACAAAGAATAATGATGAATCCGCAAAACATCTCACAACATGGATGAATCTTGAGAGAATTATGCTCAGTGAAATAAGTCAATCACAAAAGGACACGTACTGTATGAGACCACTATCATGAAAACATAAGAAAAGTTTTCCACACAGAAAGAAACAATTTTTGATGTTTACCAGGGAGAGGAGGGGGATGGGGAGGGAAAAATACTAACTAGACAATAGTTGAGAGGTAACTTTGGTGAAAGGTAAGACAGGACACAATACTGGGGAAGCCTTCACACCTTGACCAAGGCAAGGTCAGGGAAGCTTCATAGACACATCCAAACTCTCTGAGGGACTGAATTACTGGGCTGAGGGCTGGAGACCATGGTCTTGGGGGACATCTAAGTCAACTGGCATAACAGTTATAAACAAAATGTTCTACATTCTACTTTGGTGAGTAGGGTCTGGGGTCTTAAAAGCTTGTGAGTTGCAATCTGTCTTAGTCATCTAGTGCTGCTATAACAGAAATACAACAAATGGATGGCTTTAACAAAGAGAAGTTTATTCTCTCACAGGACAGTAGGCTAGAAGTCCGAATTCAGGGAACCAGCTCCAGGAGAAGGCTTTCTGTCTGTGTTGGCTCTGGAGTAAGGTCCTTGTGATGTGATGCATCAGTCTTCCCTTGGTCTTGGAGCATCTCGGTGCAGGAACCTCAGATCCAAAGGACACACTCTGCTCACAGCACTGCTTTCTTGGTGGTGTGAGATTCCCCAGGTCTCTCTGCTTGCTTCTCTCGTTCATATCTCAAAAGAGATTGGCTTAAGGACACTATCTAATCTTGTAGACTCCATCAACATAACTGCTGATAATCCATCTTATTACATCATAGTGATAGAATTTACAACACATAGGGAAATCAATCATACAATACTGGGAATCATGACCTAGCCAAGCTGACAGACATTTCTGGCAGACACAATTCAATCCATGACACCATCTAAGATACCCCACTGGTCCCACCCTGTCTGGAGCAAGGGAGAAAGAAGAAAACAAGATACAGGGGAAAGATTAGTCCAAAGGACTAATGAACCACAACTACCACAGCCTCCACCAGACTGAGTCCAGCACAACTAGAGCGTGCCTGCCTACCACCCCAACTACTCTGACAGGGATCACAATAGAGGGTCCTGGACAGAGCAGGAGAAAAATGTAGAACAAAATTCTAACTCACCAAAAGCAAATAAAAACCAGACTTACTGGTCTGACAGAGACTGGAGATAATCCAAGACTATGGCCCCCTGACACCCTTATAGCTCTGTAATGAAGTCACTCCTGAGGTTCACACTTCAGCCAAAGATTAGACAGGTCCATAAAACAAAACGAGACTAAATGGGCACACCAGTCCAGGGGCAACGACAAGAAGGCAGGAGGGGACAGGAAAGCTGGTAATGGGGAACCCGAGATTGAGAAGGGGAGAGCATTGACATGTCATGGGATTGGCAACCAATGTCACAAAACAATACGTAAATCTTTTGATGGGAAACTAATTTGCTCTGTAAACCTTCATCTAAAGTATGATTAAAAAAAAAAAAAACTTTCACTCTGGGTGTCAAATATGCTAGGTATCTCACTGAGGTGATTGACCCTGGAACAGTGTGGTAAATGCAATGATAGAAATTATCCTAGGGAAAGCTCAGACATGGATCGCCTAAGGGTGAGGTTGGGAAGCAGGGAAGGCTTATTTATTTACTTATTTGGTAACTTTTGTATTTATACAATTTAAAAAATTTGCACAAAGGTGTCCCTATACAATCAACTCTTTACATTTTACCCCTTTTGCTTTTTTAATTCTCTTTCTTTCCCTGTACACACACACACTCACTTTTCTGAACCATTTGAAAGTAGATTGGAGACATTGTGCCCCTTTATCCCTAATACTTCAGTCTTCAGCGAGTGTTTCCTAAGAACAAGGACATTCTCCTTCCTAATCATACTACTGTTATCACATTAAGGGAATTTATCATTGAGAAACCCTGGTGGTGTAGTGGTTAAGTGCTATGGCTGTTAACCAAAAGGTTGGCAGTTTGAATCCACCAGGTGCTCCTTGGAGACCCTCCGAGACAGTTCTACTTTGTCCTATAGGGTTGCTATGAGACAGAATTGACTCCACAGCAAGGGTTTTTTTTTTTTTTTTTTTTAATGATACCATTATCTAATCTACAGACCACATTCAAAGTTCGTCACATGGCCAAATAATGTCCTTCATAGCTATGGTTCTTCCAGTTCAGGCTCCAATCGAGGATCACACATTCATGTCTCTTTATTCTTTAATCTGGAACAGTTTCTCAGCCTTTATTTATTTATTTATCTATTTTATTGTTCTGCTTTAAGTGAAATTTTACAATTCAAGTTGGTCTCTCATGCAAAAATTTATACATACTTTGTTATGTAACCCTGGTTACTCTCCCTATACTGTGACGGCACACTCCTCCTTTACACCCTGGATTTCCCGTGTCCATTCTGCCAGCCTCTGACCCTCTCTGCCTTCTCATCTTGCATCTGGACAGCAGCTGCCCATTTAGTCTCATGTATGTACTTGAGCTAAGAAGCACACTCTTCAAGAGTTATCATTTTATGTCCCATAGTCCAGTCTAATCTTTGTCTGAAGAGTTAGCCTCGGGAATGGTTTTAGTTTTGGGGTAACAGAGAGTCCAGGGGCCCTGTGTTCTGGGGTCCCTCAAGTCTCAGTCAAACCATTAAGTCTGGTGTTTTTACTAGAATTTGAGTTCTGCACCCCACTTTTCTCCTGCTCCATCAGGGACTCTCTGTTGTGTTCCCTGTCAGGGCGGTCATTTGTGGTATCCAGGCATCTTCTAGTTCTTCTGTTCTCAGGCTGATGAAGTCTCTGGTTTATGTGGCCCTTTCTGCCTCTTGGGCTAATACTTTGCCTGGGTCTTTGGTGTTATTCCTTCTCCTTTGCTCCAGGTGGGTTGGGAGCAATTGATGCGTCTTAGACGGCCTCTCACTAGCTTTTAAGACCTCAGACGCCACTCACCAAAGTGGGATGCAGAACATTTTCTTAATAAACTTTGTTATGCCAGTTGACCTAGATGTCCCCTGAAAGCATGGACCACAGACGCATGCCCCCGCTACTCTGTCCCTCAAAGAATTTGGTGGTATTAAGGCAACTTCTTAGCTTTGATTTAGTCCAGTTGTGCTGAATTCCCCTGTAGTGTATGTTGTGCTTCCCTTCACCTAAGATAATTCTTGTCTACTGTCTAGCTAGTGAATACCCCTCTCCCTACTTCCAGACCCTGGTAACCATCAAAGAATGTTTTCTTCTGTGTTTAAACCTTCTCTTGAGTTCTTATAATAGTGATCTTATATAATATTTGTCCTTTTGCGACTGAATAAATTCACTCAGCATAATGCCTTCCAGATTCCTCCATGTTATAAGCTGTTACATGGATTCATCCTTGTTCTTTATCACTGCATAGTGATGGCTCTTATTTCTCTAGGATATATTCCAAGCAGTGGGATTGCTGGATAATATGGTACGTCTGTTTCTAGGTTTTTCAGGAAGCGCCAAATCAATTTCCAAAGTGGTTGTATCATTTTACATTCCCACCAACAGTGTATAAGTGTTCCAGTCTCTCCACAACCTCTCCAACATTTATTATTCTGTGTTTTTTGGATTAATGCTAGCCTTGTTGGGGTGAGATGGAATCTCATTGTAGTTTTGATTTGCATTTTTCTAATGGCTAATGATCGTGAGCATTTCCTCATGTGTCTGTTAGCTGCCTGAATGTCTTCTTTGGTGAAGTGACTCTTCATATCCTTTGCCCATACTTTAACTGAGTTATTTGTCTTTTTGTTGTTGAGGTTTTGCAGTATGTTGTAGACTTCAGAGATTAGATGCTGATCGGATTTGTCGTAGCCAAAATTTTTTTTCCCAGTCTGTAGGTTGTCTTTTTACTCATTTGGTGAAAACTTTTGATGAGCATAAGTTTTGATTTTTAGGAGTTCCTGTTATCTAGTTTCTTTTCTGGTGTTAGTGCATTGTTAGTTATGTTTTGTATTCTGTTTATGCCATGTATTAGGGCTTCTAGCATTGTCTCTATTTTTTCTTCTGTGATCTTTACCATTTTCCATTTTATATTTAAGTCTTAGATCCATTTTGAGTTAGTCTTTGTGCATGGTGTGGGGTATGGGTCTTGTTTCAGTTTTTTGCAGATGGATATCCAGTTATGCCAGCACCATTTGTTAAATAGACTGCCTTTTCCCCAATTAACGGACTTTACGCCTTTGTCAAATATCAGCTGCTCATAGGTGGATGAAGTTATGTCGGGATTCTCAATTCTGTTCCATTGGTCTATGTATCTGTTCTTGTACAAGTACCAGGCTGTTTTGACTACCGTGGCGGTATAATAGGTTCTAAAATCAGGTGGTGTGAGGCCTCCCGCTTCCTTCTTCTTCGTCAGTAAAGCTTTACATATCTGGGGCCTCTTCCCTTTCCATGTGAAGTTGATGATTTATTTCTCCATCTCATTAAAAAGTGCCGTTGGAATTTGGATTGGGATTTCATAGTACCTGTAAATCGCTTTGGGTAGAATTGTCATTTTCACAATGTTGAGTCTTCCTATCCATGAGCAAGGTATGTTTTTCCACTTCTGCAGGTCTCTTTTGGTTTCTTGCAGTAGTGTCTTGTAGTTTTCATTGTATAAGTCTTTTACATCTCCGATTAGATTTAGTGCTAAGTGTTTATCATCTTGGGGGTATTGTAAATGGTATTGATTTGGTGATTTCCTCTTCGAAGTTCTCTTTGTTGGTGTAGAGGAATCCAACTGATTTTTGCATGTCGATCTCATATCCTGATACTTTGCTGAAATCTTCTATAACTTCCAGTAGTTTTCTTGTGGATTCTTTGGGATTTTCTGCGTATAAGATCATATCATCTGTAAGTAGAGATACTTTTACTTCTTCCTTACCAGTTTGGATGCCCTTTATTTCTTTTTCTAGCTAATTGCCCTGGCTAGGACCTCCAGCACAATGATTAATAGGAGTGGTGATAAAGGACATATTTGTCTAGTTCCCGTTCTCAAGGGGAATGCCTTCAGCCTCTCTCCATTTAGGATGATGTTGGCTGCTGACTTTGTATAAATGCCCTTAATTATGTTGAGGAATTTCCCTTCTATTCCTATTTTGCTGAGTGTTTTTATCATGAATGGGTGTTGGACTCTGTCAAATGCCTTTTCTGCATCGATTGATGAGATCATGTGGTTCTTCTCTTTTGTGTTATTTATGTGATGGATTACATCGGTTGTGTTTCTAATGTTGAACCATCCCTGCATACGTGGTATAAATCCCACTTGGTTAGGGTGATTTATTTTTTTTGATATGGTTTTGAATTCTATTGGCTAGAATTTTGTTGAGGATTTTTCTGTCTGTGTTCAAGAGGGATATTGGTCTGTAATTTTCTTTTTTTGTGGTCTCTTTACCTGGTTTTGGCATCAGGGTTATGCTGGCTTCATAGAATGAGTTTGGGAGTATTCCACTGTTTTCTACACTCTGAAATACTTTTAGTAGTAGTGGTGTTAATGCTTCTCTGCAAGTTTGGTAGAATTCTGCAGTGAAACCGCCTGGACTAGGGCTTTTTTCTGTTGGAAATTTTTTAATTACCGTTTCAATTGCTTCTTTTTTATGGGTTTATTTAGTTGTTCTACCTCTGTTTGTATTAGTTTAGGTAGTGAGTTTCTAGA
>NW_004443988.1:9561090-9563335 GCF_000243295.1 Trichechus manatus latirostris
TTTATGTATTTTGGAGCCCTGTCATTGGGTGCGTAAATATTTATTATAGTTATGTCCTCCTGGTGTATTGACCCTTTAATCATTATATAGTGCCCTTCCTTATCCTTTGTGGCAGATTTACTTTAAAGTCTATTTTGTCAGAGATTAATACTGCCACTCCTGCGCTTTTTTGAGTATTGTTTCCTTGATATATTTTTTTCCATCCTTTGAGTTTTAGCCTGTTTGTGTCTTTAAGTCTAATGTGCGTCTCTTGTAGGCAGCATGTAGATGGATCTTGCTTTTTTATCCACTCTGCCACCGTCTGTCTCTTTATTGGTGCATTAAGTCCGTTTACATTCAGCATAATTATTGACAGGTATGAATTTAGTGCTGTCATCCTGATATCTCTTTCTGTGTGCTGTTCACAATTTCTTTGTTCCCCTCAATTTTCTGCACTGAGTCGTTTTTCCTTATGTATTTTTTTTTTTTTATCTTTTTCATTGTTGTAGATTTTGTGTTTGCTGGGTCTTTATATTTTTCTACTTTTTTATTTTGATTTGTAGGATTGTTAGTTTCCTTTGTGGTTACCTTTATATTTACCCCTATATTTCTAAGTTTACACCAGTCTTTTATTACTTTATATCATCTTAACTTCCCCTCCATCTGAAAAATCAATGTCTGCATTTTTTAAGTTCCTCTTTTTTATTTTAACGTTGTCCTTTTTTACATACTGATATCTGTTTCCCTATTTTCAATGTTTTAGCTTTGATGAATTTTCAATTTCCCTATCTGAGTCAATATCTGGTTGCTCTGTCCTGTGTTCTAGTCTTGCGTTGTTGTCTGATGTTATTGATGATCTAACCATAGGACTCCCTTTAGTATTTCTTGCAATTTTGGTTTGGTTTTTGCAAATTCCCTGAACTTCTGTTTATCTGGAAATGCCCTAATTTTGCCATCATATTTGATAGACAGTTTTGCTGGATATGTAATTCTTGGCAGGCTGTTATTTTCCTTCAAGGCTTTGTATATGTCATCCCATTGCTTTCTAGCCTGCATGGTTTCTGCTGAGTAGTCGGAGCTTATTCTAATTGACCCTCCTTTGTAGATGACTTTTCTTTCATCCCTAGCCGCTCTTAAAATTCTCTCTTTATCTTTGGTTTTGGTAAGTTTGATTATAATATATGCTGGTGACTTTCTTTTGGGATCTACCTTACGTGGGGTTCGATGAGCATCTTGGACAGATACTGTCTCATCTTTCATGATAGCAGGGAAGTTTTCTGTCAACAAATGTTCAACAATTTTCTCTGTATTTTCTGTTATCCCCCCGTTCTGGTACTCTAATCACTCGTAGGTTATTTCTCTTGATAGAGTCCCACATGACTCTTAGACTTTCTTCATTTTTTAAAATTCTTTTATCTGATTTTTCCTCAAATAAGTTGGCATCAAGAGCTTTATCTTCAGTGTCACTAATTCTAACTTCTACTGCCTCAATTCTGCTCCTATGACTTTCTATTGAGCTGTCTAATTCTGAAATTTTATTGTTAATCTTCTGGATTTCTGATTGCCGTCTCTCTATGGATTCTTGCAGCCTATTAAATTTGTCAATATGTTCTTGAATAACTTTTTTAAGTTCTGCTACTACTTTGTCCGTGTGTTCCTTGGCAATTTCTGTATTCTGTCGAATTTCCTTTCTGATTTCTAGAAGAGTTCTGTATATTAATCTTTTGTATTCTGCCTCTGGTAATTCCAAGAATTGTCTTCCTCCAGAGAATTTATTGAATCTTTATTTTGGGAGCTTCCTGAAGTCATCATGGACTGCCTCTTTATGTGATTTGATATTGACTGTTGTCTCCGAGACATCAATAAGTTATTATAATTTTATTTTATATTTGTTTAGTGAGATCTAGTTTCTTGTTTTGTTTTGTTTTGATATGCACCAATAGGCTGCTCGTGTGCGCTAGTTTGATTATTGACACCTTTGAATCTCTAACCTCCTTTCCCCAGGTAGTTAGTTCTGTAACTAAGTATGTGCACACAGGAGTCTGTTAAATTTTCCTATATGGGTTCAGCTCAGGTGTCCAGGCAGTCAGTCACAAACTATGTGGTGTAGGCTCTCACCCCCAGTCCTAGAGAGGCATGGGTGTTTGGTGCAGGCATTGGACTCTGGCTGTGGTAGAGGGTCATGTGCTGAGTCAGGCAGGGGGCTGATGGCTGCCCATAAGGGTCTGAAAGGAAAGCATGTCCCTATTCTCTAGGGTGAGTAGGT
>NW_004443988.1:9563919-9597398 GCF_000243295.1 Trichechus manatus latirostris
TTTTTTTTTTTTTTTTTAAATCCCAGTGAAAGGCCACACGTATGTACTTATCTTTAGCCACTTGGGAGCTGCTTCTCACTGGTTCAGAGTGTCCAAACAGAATCTCTGCTGCTGGGTCTCTCTCGATGTGGAAACTGCTTCCTGAGTGCACACACAGCAGTGCTGTTTGCCTGCTTCTCTGCGGACTCGGCAAGGCTGCAGAGCTGCAGTTTCGCCACCGTGGCTCTGGCCCTCTTTGCTTCTTCCAAACTGTCTCCCTCTCCCCATGCCACTCAGTCCGATTCCTCAACTTTGCCTTGTTCAGGGCTCCTAGATATGCATATACAATCAAATCACTTGTTTTTACAGGTCTTTGTTGTAAGAGGGATATAGGAAGCTTCCGACTACTCCACCATCTTGGCCACGCCCCTCTCCAATCTCACTAATTCTGACTTCTATTGCCTCAGTTCTCCTCCTATGACTTTCTATTCAGTTGTCTAATTCTGAAATTTTATCGTTAATCTTCTGGATTTCTGATTGCTGTCTCTCTATAGATTCTTGCAGTCTATTACATTTGTAATTATGCTCTTGAATAACCTTCTTAAGATTCTCTATTGCTTTATCTGTGTGTTCCTTAGCTTGTTCTGCATTTCGAATTATCTCCTTCCTGATCTCTTGAAGAGTTCTGTATATTAATCTTTTGTATTCTGCCTCTGGTAATTCCAAGTAATTCTCTTCCTCTGGAAAATTTCCTAATTCTTTATTTTGGGGACTTGCTGAAGCCATCATGGTCTGCCTCTTTATGTGATTTGATATTGACTGTTGTCTCCTAGCCATCTATAAGTTATTATATTTATTTATTTTATGTTTGCTTACGGTGTCCTGGCTTCTTGTTTTGTTTTGTTTTGATTTTCCCAAGTAGGCTACTTGTGTGAGCTAGTTCGATTATTGTCGCTTTTGAAGCTCTAACGTCCTGTCACCAGGTGGTTAGGTCTATTACTAGGTACATGAGCCCAGGAGTCTGTTTACTTTTCTTGTATGAATTCAGCTCAGGTGTCCAGGTAGTCAATCACCAAGTTTTTTGTGCAGGCGCTCACCTACAGTCCTAGGCAGGCATAGGTGATTGGTGTAGGCACAGGTATCTGGCTGCAGTAGGGAGTCATGTGCTGAGCAAGGCAGGGGGCTGATAGCTGCCCCTGAGTGTCTGGGAGGAAAGCACGTCCCTGTTCCCTATAGCGTGTAGGTGGGTGGGTTTTGCAGCCAGACTATGAGCACCCAATGCTGTTGGCTGTAAGGACTAGGGGGTACCACTTATTCTTGGACTTTTGTAGCAGGTGGTTAGGTGGCATGGTGGAGCCACCAGTCCTCAGGCCCCTGATGTGGGTAGGTGAGGACCCTGCTTAATAGGCAGAGCAGTGTCAAATGTCACTAACCTGCCACTTCACCATATAGCTGATATAGCTGCAGTTAGCCTTCAGTTATATACCCTGTTTTACTGTGGTAATGAGGGCCTACGCTGTTGAAATGGGCCCACACAGGTCTCTGCAGGGGTGAAAGGCATTCAAAGTCTGTGGCCCCTTTATGCCTGTGCCTAGGCAAAGGAGCTGTGCCTACTCAGAGTTCCTGGCTTAGGGGAGCTGGCAGATTATTTTTTCCCTGTTTGTTAATTTGTTCCCTCTCCAAGGCTGGGAGAATGGCTCAGGGCATGTGACGGTTCCTATTTCCAGCCCAGGAGACTTGGCAATCGCTGAAGCTGGCCCAGGACCTGGTACAGAACAGGGAAGGGGGAGGTAAATGGGAGCGAGGTTTTTTCCAAAAGTGTTGTTTTGATCTGTGCTGTAGGCCAGATGCAAGTACTTATCTTTTACCAATTGAGTGCTGCTTTTCACTGGTTCTGGATGTCCGAGTAGGCTGTCTACTGCTGGGTCTCTCCCGATGTGGAAAACGCCTTCCAAGTGCCACTGCTTGCCTCACCATGCATGCAAGCCGATCTGGCCTTGAAGGACGCTGGCTCTCACCAGGTCAGGTCTGGTAAATCTTTGCTGCTTCCGAATAGTCTCTTCCTCCCCCTGTCACTCAGTCAGATTCCTTAACTTTGCCTTTGATGATCAGGCCTCCCAGGTTGTCATATACAATCAATTCACTTGTTTTTTTGGGTCGTTGTTGTAAGAGGCACCACAGGAAGCGTCTGACTACTTCATCATCTTGGTCCTGCCTCTGGTTTGTTTGTTTGTTTGTTTTTATTTTGAGACATCACATACCCAGGTAAAAAGAGAAGGTTCTTTAATGTAGAGGAGGAAAATAGAATTTTGGCACAATTAACTGTCTCTGCCACAATATGTTTTAAAAGAAATAATGGAGAATTTCATTTGGATTTGAGTTTAAGGTGCCTGTAAATTATCCATGTGGAAATACCTTATAGATAGTCGTATATTTGGCTAATTTTTCTAAAGTGCAACTCCAATTGAGTCATTCATCTGCCCAAAACTTTCAATGACTTCTTACTCCTACTTGCATTCAAGCCTTTTAAAAATGGTCCAAGACTATATTTCCTCTCAATGTTGTAGTTGTTGTTAGTTGCCTTAGAATAGGCTCCAACTCATGGTGACCTTATATGTAACAGAATAAAATTGTCCAGTCCTGAGCCATCTTCATGGTTGTTGGTATGTTTGAGTCCATTGTTGCAGCTTTTGTGTCAGTCTGTCTCACTGAGGATTTGGTTTGTTTTCATTGGTTCCTCTGCTTTACCAAACATGATATCCTCTTCTAGAAATTGGGACTCATGACCCTTGCTTCTAAGGACCATTCTGGTAGTGTTTCTTCTAGGAATGATCTGTTTGCTCTTTTGGCAGTCGATAGTATAGTCAATATTCTTTGCTAAAAACACAATTTGAACACGTCAATTATTCTTCTGTCTTCCTTATTCATTATTCAACTTTTTTATACATATTAAGTGATTAAAAACACCATGGCTTGAGTCTGTTGCACTGTAGTCATCAAAGTGATGACATCTTTTTAGAACTTGAAAGAGGTCTTTTGCAGCAGATTTGCCCAATGTAATACGACATTTAACTGTTGCTTCCATTTACATTGATTATTGGTTTCAGTCAATAATACCATCCCTTAAAGGTTCCCCATACTTTTCTATTTGCATGTCTTTGCTCTTACAGTACCTTCTGCTTGGAATGTCCTCTCAAGAAATCTTATACTTTAAAGATATCTCATCAGATCCTCCAAAACTGAATCAGATGTTCTAATCCTCTGAATCCCTGTAACAATTTACTTACACTTTTTATCATATGCAGCTTTATGCATAAAAAGCATGCAATAAACATTGTTGAATTCCATTATCTTTGGTTTTGTTATTTGTTTCTCAAAGTGGCAAACAGAACTGTGAGATATTCTATGTACAGAAATAGTGTCACTTTGTACAAGAGTGAGATGATGCCTGAAAATGTCTTCAGTGTTGTTTCTTCAGAGAGCTCTTCCCTGACCCCCTCCCTTCACTCTAGTCTATATCTTATCTCCCGTGTTTACCTTCTCTTACACCTTGCACTTTTCCTTGTTAGCACTTAGTACAATTATTCACCTACAGGCATGATTCTTTGCTTAAGTTCTGTCTCCCTAATAGACATTATAATCTTTTTTCTTAGTGATCTTCTTATTATATTTTTTTCATTGTGCTTTAGATGAAGGTTTACAGAGTAAATTAGTTTGTCATTAAACAATTAATGCACATATTGTTTTGTGACATTGGTTGCCAACTCTGTGACATGTCAACACTCTCCCCTTCTTGACCCTGTGTTCCCTATTTCCATTCGTCCAGCTTTCCTGTCTGCTTCTATATTCTGGTCCTTGTCCCTGGGCTGATGTGCCTCTTCAGTCTCATAAACATGGTTAAGCTACATGTATTATTGTTTGTTTTATGCGCCTGTCTAATCTTGAACTGAAGGATGAACCTCAGGAGTGACTTCAGTACTGAGTTAAAAGGGTATCTGGGGACTATACTTTCGGGATTTCTCCAGTCTCGGTCAGACCAGTAAGTCTGGTCTTTTTTTGTGAGTTTGAATTTTGTTCTACATTTTTCTCCAGCTGTGTCTGGGAACCTCTATTGACTTCCTCACCTTTTTTTCTCCACTTTCTCCACTAAGCTTTTTTACCCAGCTACTAAAAATGCTGTTGAAAAGTCATCAATGACCTCGATTCTGCCAAATCCGCTGGTCAATTCTCACTCTTTATCTTACAGCGTTTGATATGGCTTTGATCATGTCTTGCTTATGAAATCCTTACAAAATTTCTTTTTTATAGTTATTTAAGTGAAAGTTTACAGAGCAAATTAGTTTCTCATTCAACTATTTATACACAATCTTTTCTGCAACATTGGTTGCAAATCGCCGCGATGTGTCAACACTCTCCCCTTCCCCACCCTGAATTCCCTCTTTTCTTGTCCCTTCCTGCCTTTTCGTCTTTGCTTTTGGGCAGGTGTTGCCCATATGGTCTCATTTACACGACTGAGCTAAGAAGCTCGTTCTTCACGTGTGTTACTGTTTGTTTTATAGAACTGTGTAATCCTTGGCTGAAGGGTGAACTTTGGGAGTGACTTCAGTTCTGAGTTAAAAGGGTGTCCAGGGCCGTACTCAGGGTTCGTCCAGTCTCTGTCAGACCAGTAAGTCTGGTCTTTGGTGAATTTGAATTTTGTTCTACAGTTTGCTCCCACTCTGTCTGGGACCCTCTGTTGTGATCCCTGTCAGAGCAGTCTGTGGTGGTAGCTGGGCACCATCTAGTTATTGTGGCTCTTGCTAGTGGAGGCTGTGGTACTTGTGGTCCATTAGTCCCTTGGACTAATCTTTCCCTTGTATCTTTTGTTTTCTTCATTCTCCTTTGCTCTAGACGGAATGGAACCAGTAGATGTATCTTAGATGGCCACTCTCAAGCTTTTAAAACCCCAGACACTACTCACTAGAGTTGGATGTAGAACATTGTCTTTATGAACTATGTTATGCCAATTGACCTAGATGTCCCTCTGAGACCATGGTCCCCAGCCCTCAGCCCAGTAACTCAGTCCATCAGGGTGTTTGGATGTGTCTATGAAGTTTCTATGACTTTGCCTTGGTCATCTTGGGCTGACTTCCTCTATAATGTGTACTGTCTTCCATTCACCAAAGTTACCACTTATCTACTATCTATTAGTGATTTCTCCACTCCATCCTCCCTCATAACTATCAACGATTGTTTCTTTCTATGTGTAAACCTTTTCATGAGTTTTTATAATAGTGGTCTTGTACAGTACTTGTCCTTTTTTGATTGACTTATTTCACTGAGCATAATACCCTCAAGATTCATCCATGTTGTGAGATGTTTCGCGGATTCATCATTGTTCTTTATCGTTGTGTAGTATTCTATTGTGTGTATGTACCATAGTTTGTTTATCCATTCATCTGTTGATGGGCCTTTAGGTTGTTTCCATCTTTTTGCTATTGTGAATAATGCTGCAATGAACATGGGTGTGCGTATGTCTATTCATGTGATGGCTCTTATTTCTCTAAGATATATTCCTAGGAATTGTATTTCTATTTCTAACTTTTTGAAGAAGCACCATATCGTTTTCCAGAATAGTCGTACCATTTTACATTCCCATCAGCAGTGTATAAGAGTTCCAGTCTCCCTGCAGTCTCTCCAACATATGTTATTTTCTGTTTTTTTTTTTTAATTCATTTTTTGTTTTTTAGATTTTGGTTTGTATCCTATTTATGCCATATAGCCTCGCGGCCTCTAGCGTTGACCCTATTTTTTCTTCTATGATCTTTATAGCTTTTGGTTTTATATTTAGGTCTTTATCCATTTTGAATTAGTTTTTGTATATAGTGTGAGGTATGGGTCTTAGATGGACATCCAGTTTTTCCAGCACCAAAAAGACTGTCTCTTCCCCATTTAATGGACTTTGAGCCGTTGTCAAAAGTCAGCTGACCATAGGTGGGTGGATTTACATCTGGGTCTCAATTCTGTTCCATTGGTCAATGTGTCTGTCTTTGCACCAGTATGAGGCTGTTTTGACTACCGTAGCCATATAGTAGATTCTGAGACCAGGGAGTGTGAGTCCTAATTTCTTCTTCTTCTTCAATAATGCTTTACTTATCTGGGGTCTCTTTCCTTTCTATATGAAGATAATGATGAGTTTTTTTCCATCTCATTAAAGAATGCTATTGATATTTGGACAAGGATTGCGTTATATCTGTAGATCACTTTGGTTAAAATTGACATTTTCCCAAAGTTGAGTCTACCTATCCGTGAGCATGGCATGTTTTTCCATTTATGTAGGTCTCTTTTTGTTTCTTGCAGTAGTGTCTTTTAGTTTTCTTTGTGTAGGTCTTTTATATCTCTGGTTAGATTTATTCCTAAGCATTTTATTAGGTTCTATTATAAATGGTATTGTTTTCCTGACTTCCTTTTTGTTGTTCTCTTTGTTGGTATACAGGAATCCAACTGATTTTTGTATGTTGCTCTTGTATCCTGCTACTCTGCTGAATTTTTTCTATTAGTTCCAGTAGTTGTCTTGTAGAATCGTTAGGGTTCTGTATGTATAGTATCATATTGTCTGCAAATAGGGATAGTTTTACTTCTTTCTTACAAATTTGGATGCCCTTTATTACTTTTTCTTGTCTTATTGCTCTATCTAGGACTTCAGCACAATGTTAAATAGGAGTGGTGTTAGAAGGCATCCTTTTCTTGTTCTCATTCTCAGGGGGGATGTTTTCAGCCTCTCTCCGTTTTGAATGTGTTAGCTGTTGGTTTCATATAGGTGCCTTTTATTATGTTGAGGAATTTTCTTCTATTCCTATTTTATTGAGAGTTTTTATCAGGAATCGGTGTTGTTGTTGTTGTTAGGTGCCATCAAGTTGGTTCTGACTCACAGTGACCCTATGCACCACAGAACGAAACACTGCCCAGTCCTGCACCATATTCACAATCGTTGTTATGCTTGAGCCCATTGTTGCAGCCACTGTGTCAATCCATCTCATTGAGGGTCTTCCTCTCTTTCACTGACCCTCTACTTTACCAAGCATGATGTCCTTCTCCAGGGACTGATCCCTCTTGACAACATGTCCAAAGTATGTAAGATGTAGTCTCGCCATCCTTCCTTCTAAGGAGCATTCTGGTTGTACTTCTTCCAAGACAGATTTGTTTGTTCTTTTGGCAGTCCATGGTATATTCAATATTCTTTGCCAACACCACAATTCAAAGGCGTCAATTCTTCTTTGGTCTTCCTTATTCATTGTCCAGCTTTCACATGCATATGATGTGATTGAAAATACCATGGCTTGGGTGAGGTGCATCTTAATCTTCAAGGTGACATCTTTGCTTTTCAACATTTTAAAGAGGTCTTTTGCAGCAGATTTACCCGTTGCAATGAGTCTTTTGATTTCCTGATTGCTGCTTCCACGGGTGTTGATTGTGGATCCAAGTAAAATGAAATCCTTGACAACTTCAATCTTTTCTCTGTTTATTATGATGTTGCTTATTAGTCCAGTTGTGAGGATTTTTGTCTTCTTTATGTTGAGTCGTAATCCATACTGAAGTCTGTAGTCTTTGATCTTCACCAGTAAGTACTTCAAGTCCTCTTCACTTTCAGCAAGCAAGGTTATGTCATCTGCATAACACAGGTTGTTAATGAGTCCTCCTCCAATCCTGATGCCCCTTTCTTCTTCATATAGTCCAGCTTCTCGGATTATTTGCTCAGCATATGGATTGAATAGATATGGTGAAAGGATGCAACCCTTGCACATCTTTCCTGACTTTAAACCACACAGTACCCCCTTGTTCTGTCCGAACAACTGCCTCTTGATCTGTGTACAGGTTCCTCATGAGCACAATAAAGTGTTCTGGAATTCACATTCTTCGCAATGTTATCCATAATTTGTTATGATCCACACAATCGAATGCCTTTGCATAGTCAAGAAAACACAAAGAAACATCTTTCTGGTATTCTCTGCTTTCAGCCGTGATCCATCTGCCATCAGCAATGATATCCTTGGTTCCACGTCCTCTTCTGAATCTGGCCTGAATTTCTGGCAGTTCCCTGTCATATACTGCTGCAGCCACTTTTGAATGATCTTCGCAAAATTTTACTTGCGTGTAATATTAATGACATTGTTCGATAATTTCCACATTCGGTTGGATCACCTTTCTTGGAAGTAGACATAAATATGGATCTCTTCCAGTCATTTGGCCAGGTAGCTGGCTTCCAAACTTCTTGGCATAGACGAGTAAGCACTTCCAGCGCTGTATCTGTTTGTTGAAACATCTCAGTTGATATTCTTTCAATTCCTGGAGCTTTGTTTTTCGCCAATGCCTTCAGCGCAGCCTGGACTTCTTCCTTTAGTACCATTGGTTCCTGATCATATGCTACCTCTTGAAATTGTTGAACGTTGACCAATTATTTTTGGTATAACGACTCTGTATTCCTTCCATCTTCTTTTGAGGCTTCCTGCATCATTTAATATTTTCCCCACAGAATCCTTCACTATTGCAACTCTAGGCTTGAATTTTTTCTTCAGTTTCCATCAGCTTGAGGAATGCCAAGCGTGTTCTTCTCTTTTGGTTTTCTATCTCCAGCTCTTTGAATAAGTCATTATAATACTTTACTTTGTCCTCTCTAGCCCCCCTTTGGAATCTTCTGTTCAGTTCTTTTACTTCATCATTTCTTCCTTTTGCTTTAGCTACTTGACGTTCAAGAGCAAGTTTCAGAGTCTCTTCTGACATCCATTTTGACATCCACTGCTATTCATAAGGTTTTCACTGGTTAATTCTTTTCAGAAGTAGACTGCTGGGTCTTTCTTCCTAGTCTGTCTCAGTCTGGAAGCTCAGCTGAAACCTGTCTGCCATGGGTGACCCTGCTGGTATCTGAGTACTGGTGGCATAGCTTCCAGCATCGCAGCAACACGCAAGCCCCCATAGTATGACCAACTGACAGACACATAGCAGGGAATGGGTGTTGGACTATTAAATGCCTTTTCTGGGTGAATTTAGATGATTATGTGATTCTTTTCTTTTGTTCTTTATGTAGTGGATTACTTTGATTGATTTTCTAAAGTTTAACCATCCTTGCATACCTGGTATGAATCCCACTTGGTCGTGGAGTATTATTATTATTTTTTTTATGATGCTGAATTCTATTGGCTAGTGTTTTGCTGAGAATTTTTGTATGTATATTCATGAAAGCTATTCTGTAATTTTTTTTTATTTTCGTGTGTGTGTCTTTGCATGGCTTTGGTATTAGGGTTATACTGGCTTCATAGAATGAATTCAGGAGTATCCATCACTTTTCTATGCTTTGAAATAGTTTGAGTACTGCTGGTGTGAACTCTTCTCTGAATGCTTGGTAGAATTGTCCAGTGAAGCCATCTGGGCCAGGATTTTTTCTTGTTGGGAGTTTTTTAAATTACCTTTTCAAGCTCTTCCCTTGTTACGGGTCAGTTCAGATTTTCTGTCTCAGTTTGGGTTAGTTTAGGTAGGTAGTGTGTTTGTAGAAATCTATCCATTTCCTCTAGGTTTTCAAATTTGTCAGATTATAGTTTTTCATAGTACTCTGTTATGATCCTTTTTATTTCAGTTGGGTCTGTTGTAATGTCCCCCATCTCCTTTCTTATTTGGATTATTTGCTTCCTCTCCTGTTTTTCTTTTTCAGTTTGGCCAGTGGTTTGTTGATTTTGCTGGTCTTTTCAAAGAGCCAAATTTTGGTCTTGTTGAGTCTTTCTATTGTTTTCCAGTTCTCTATTTTGTTTATTTCTGCTCTCATCTTTATTATTTCTTTTATTCTGGTGATTGTGGGCTTCTTTTACTGTTCTCCTTCTATTTGTTCAAGTTGTGGGGCTAACGTTTTGATTTTAACCCTTTCTTCTTTTTTGATGTGTGCATTTATTGCTATAAATGACCTTTAAGCACACTGCCTTTACTGCGTCCCAGAGGTTTTGGCATGATGTGTTTTTATTTTCATTTGAGTCAAGAATTTTTTTATTCCATTCATGATTTCTTCTATTACCCAGTGGTTTTTAAGCAAGGTGTTATTCTGTTTCCAAGTTTTTTATTGTTTTTTTACTTGCTGTTCCTGTTTTAATTTCTGCCTTTATTTCATTGTGAGAAAAACGAGAAAATGGTTTGTATGATTTTGATATTCTGGATTTTATTGAAGTTTGCTTTGGGTCCTAAAATGTGGTCTATTCTGGAGAATGTTCAGTGTGCCTTGAACAAGAACGTATACTTTGTAGCTGTTGGGTGGAGTGTTCTATATATGTCTCTGAGTTCAAGTTGGTTGATTGTGGCCTTTAGATCTTCTGTATCTTTGCTGAGTTTCTTTCTAGATGTTCTCACCTTTACCGAGAGTGGTGTGTTGAAGTCTCCTACTATTACTGTGGAACTGTCTATTTCTCTTTTTGGTGCTGTTAGGGTTTGTTTTATGTATTTTGGAGCCCTGTCGTTGGGTTCATATGTATTTATTAAGTTTAAATCTTCTTGGTAGGTTGTTCGTTTTATCATTATATAATATTCTTCCTTGTCTTTTATGGTGGATATTACCTTAAAGTCTATTTTATGTGAGATTAGTATTCCCACTCCTGCTCTTTTTTGATATATTTTTACATCCTTTGATTTTTAATGTATTTATGTCTTTGTGTCTAAAGTGTGTCTCTTATAGACTGCATATTGATGAGTTGTGTTTTTTAATCCATTCCATTACTTTCTGTTGTTTACGGGTGCATTTACGCTGTTTACATTCAGTGTGATTATTGACAGCTGTGAGTTTATTGCTGTCATTTTTTTGTTCTTTTTTTTTTGTGGTGCTCACTTTTTCTTTGTTCCTGTTCCTTTCCTGTGCTGAGTTCCTTTTTTTTTGTGAAATTTCTTTTGTTGTAGATTTTCTGTTTAATGAGTCTTTATGTTTTCCTTCTTTTTTATTTTGATGGGTAGGTTTGTCAACTATCTTTGTGGTTACATTGAAATTATATTCATCTTCCTAAGTTTAAATCAGTCATTTGCTAACTTGATATTGCCTTGATTTGCTCTTCATTTTGAAAGTTCTATACCTACACTGTTTATTCCCCCTTTTATTGTTTTGATGTTGTCGCCATTTACAGATTGACATCTCTGGTTTCCTGTTTTATTCCTTTTAGTTTTGTTTTGTTATTTAGAGTTCTTTACCTAAGTTTGTGTATGGCTGATCCTGTCCTGTGCCCTAGATTCAGGTTATTGTCGCATGTTGTTTGTTCTCTACCTGAAGGACTCCCTTTAATTTTTCTTGTAAGTTTGGTTTGGTTTTTAAGTATTCCCTTAATTTCTGTTTATCTGGAAATGGCTCAGTTTCTCCATCTTATTTGAGAGAGTGTTTTGCAGGATACATTATTCTTGGTTGGCAGTATTTTTTCTTTCACTGTTTTATATATGTTATCCTGTTGCCTTCTTGCCTGCATAGATTCTGCCTTGTAGTCTTCACTGTCTCTCCTTTGTAAGTGACTTTTCTGTTTTCTTGAGCTCCTCTAAGGATTATTTTTTTGTCTATGGTTTTGGCAAGTGTGATTATGATATGTCTTGGTGACTTTCTTTTGGGGTCTATTCTAAATGGGGTTTGTTGAGATTCATGGATGGTCAGCTTTTTGTCTTACATGATATTAGGAAAGTTTTGTGCCACCAAATCTTCATCTATTCTCTCTGTAATTTCCATTTTCTCCCCTGTTCTGAAACTCCAATCATGCACAAATTTTTGTTCTTGATTGTGTCCTAAATAATTCTTAGGTTTTCTTCATTCTTTTCTCTGATTTTTCCTCAAACCAATTGGCATACATGGATTTGCCTTCAGTCTCACTGATTCTGTCTTCCATTGTTTCAAATTTGCTCGCAAAACCTTCTATTGAGTCGCCCATTTCTGAAATTTTGTCATCTTTGGATTTCTAGTTGCTGTTTTTTTTTATGATTTCTAATTGCTTGTTTATTTTGAAGTTTTGTCCTTGTATGATTTTCCTGAATTCTTATTGTTTTGTCTATGTTTTTGTTGATTTTGGCTATGTTTTTGTTGGTTTTGTCTGTGTTTTCCATTTTGTCTATTTTTTCCTTTGATTTGTATGTGTTTTCCTTGATCTCTTTCCTAATATCTTGGCAAGCCCTAATAATTAGTCTTTTGAATTGCACATCAGGTAGTTCCACTGCCTTTTCTTCTACCAGAAGGTCATCTGATCCTTTATTGGTTACTTGCTGGAGCCATCTTGTCATGCTTTTTTGTATGTTTTGATATTGTCTGCTGTCTCTGAGGCATTAAGGTATTATTTTCTTTATTTATTGATTGTATGTTTGTTTTGTTCTGCTTTTTTGTTTTGTTTTGATATGTCTGGGCAGACAGGCCGGGTGTGCTTTGTTGCTTGCTTGTCTGTGGGCATGATAGCTCTTATCCTTGTCCGGATGGGCAAGCAGGTCGCTCAGCTGTGATGCGGTGGGGCGGGGCCTGCAGGTAGGGAGGACAGCATGCTGGGATGCTCAGCTGCAGGGAAGGTGTACAGGGCCAGTGGGAAGGGAGGGGCATGAGGCTGGGTCACTTTGCTGTGGAGCCACAGAGTGGAGCTGGTGGGGTGGGAGGGTCATGGGCTGGGATGTTTAGCTGTGGGGCACTGGGGTGCAGCCAGCAGGGAGGGAGGAGGTACAGGGCTGGATTGCCCTGCTGTGGTGCAGCAGGGTGGAGCTGGCAGGGAGAAAGCACATGCAGGCTCTATGCCAGGTCACCTGGCTGCAGTGTAGCAGTGCAGAGCAGGCAGGGAGGGAGGGGGTGTGCACTGGGTTGCCCGTGTACAGTACAGAAGGGCCAGAGTCAGCACGGAGGGAGGGACATGGGCTGGGGCACTCTACTGCAGTGCAGCGGGGCAAAGCTGATGGGGAGGGAGGGGGCATGGGTACTATGCTATGTTGCCTGGCTGCAGTGCAGCAGTGTGGAGCTGGTGGGGATGGAGGGGGTGCAGCCTGGGTTGCTCCGCTGTGACACAGCTGGAATGGCTAGCAGGGAGGGGGTACGCATACCTGGGTTGGTCAGCTAAAGTGCAGCGGGGTGTGTCTGGCTGGAAGAGAGAGGTGGGAGGGAGTGTGAAACGGTCTAGATTGGGGGGGATAGGATGGGTTTGTACTGTGTCCCTGGCAGTTGAGGATGCTGGGGTGGGGCAGTTCTTGCCACTACTCACCAGAATGGTGGGGGTTGTAGGAAATTGCTCCTCTGCTTATTGTGTGAGAGCATCTGGGCACTTCCTTGAGCTGCAGCCAGCAAACGGGACCTTACTTTGCTCTGAGTGTGTCCATGCTGTTTCTCTGTCTTCTGTCGGGAGTTCCATGACGGTGTCTTTCTGTGCTCTTTGTGTGGGGTTTTTGGCTTTATCTCAAGATGGCTGCACTGTGCTGTGCTGGTCAGCCGGGAACCTCCACTCTGTGTCTCTACTTGTTCGCTGTATTCAGTTTCTTCTTCCCAGTGCTTTCTGATCCAATGCTTTATCCCTTCATTTAAAGTTCAGGGTTCCAGGATTAATGTCTTTATCTATTCTATTTGGTTTTTCAGGTCTTCGTTGCACAGGGATGGCTTGGTGCATCTGACTAGTCTGCTATCTTAGCTCTGCCTCTGAAATCCTTATAAAATTTGGCTTCCATGACACACTCTCCTGGGCTTTCTTCCTGCCTTGCTGGTTACCCCTTCTCAATCTCGTTTGCTTGGTCCTTTTTCTCTTCCTACCTCTAAAGATTAGTGCAGCTTGGGACTCATTCTCTTCTCAATCTGCACTCACACCTTTCATGATCTTATCCAGTCCCACAGTTTCAAATAGCGTCTGTGTAGTAATACATCCCAGATTTATATCTCTAGCTCCGACCTTTTCCCGATTCCAACTCATATATCCAACTTCCTACTGAATAACTGTATTTGGATGTATAACAGGTCCCTCAAACTTAACTGGTCAAAATAGAACTCTTGATTTCCACTCCACCCAAACACATTTCTACAATTTAGTTACTCAATGGTATCACCATTCACTTATTTCTCAGCTCTTAGATTCGTACTTCACTCATTTATTTCCCTTACCATTCACATTCAACCCATTTAGCAAGTGCTGTTGGCTTTAACTTCAGATTATATCTGGATTCTGATCACTGCTGACCTTCATTGCTTTCTTCACCTAGATTCTGACCATCAGTGCTTACATCTGAGTCTTACCTATTATTGTCCTTTGTCTGGACTACTGGTCAACATCTTTATACCTTATCTCTTTGCTTTCATTCTTGCCCCTTTACGGTCTCCAGCCAGCAACCAGGAGGGCCTTTAAACATGTAAATCTGTTTATGTCCCTTTAATGCTCAAAACTCTCTAGTGCTTTATTTCAATCATGCTTAGAATAAAATCAAAACACTTCACTGTGGTTTATAAAGTTCTATATTACTTGGTTCCTTCTAAATGCATTTATCACCTTTGAGTCTTTTAGTCCACTTTATCTACCCTGGGATTCTGGCTTTTCCTTCAATCTGTCAAGGTCATGATTGCCTCAGAGTCTTTGCACTTGCAGTTCTCGTATATTGACTTCTCTTCCTTCTGACATTGCATGGCCTGAGAGAGGCCTTCCCTTACAAAAATCTATTCCGTCTAATACGTATTCCCTTCATCGGCCTTTATTTCTCTTCACAGCAGTTAGCACTACCTGAAAGAGAGATTTATTTATTTGTTATCTGCCGCTGCTGTCTAGAATGTAATCTTCATGAGTACAGGAATCTTGTGTTTAGGGTCCTGATGTATTCCTTGTGCCCAGAACAGTGCCTGGCACATAGCAGGCATTTAATTTGTTTAAGTTACCAAATAAATACAAGTGGCAATTACATTTCTCAAGTTAACATTCCCAGACTGAAGACACCATCTCTTTCAGAAATGTGCTCTTCTTCCAGGTTTGTGATCCTAAGTGAATTGGGTCACCAAGCCCTCCTTGCTCAACGACTCATCTTTGGCCCTTTCCTCCTCCTTACTTTCCATTTGAAATCCTGTTCACTGTACTTATTAAACATCTCTTGAAACTGTTCATCCCCCACCATTTCTCTAATCCATTAAGTTACCATCATCTCTGCCTGAGCCTTCAAACCTCAAGCCTACCTCCCTTTGAATTAATCCATCACACTGCCTTCAAATAATCCTTCTAAAATGCAAATCTTACCATGCCACTCCCTAGCTGTGAAAATTACAGTCTCCCCATAACCCTCAGGAGCACCGGTGACATAGTAGTTAAGAGCTTGGCTGCTAATCAAAAGATTAGCAGTTCGAATCCACCAGGCGCTACTTGGAAATCCTATCCGGCAGCTCTACTCTGTCCTACAAGGTCGCTATGAGTTGTAATCAACTCAACGGTAACGGGTTTTCGTAGCCCTCAGGATGGTGTTTCTTGTCTTTCTTGCTGAGCAATAGCTCTTTGTGGGCAAAACTGTACCTGGCATTTTTTGAATTAGAAGGCACAGTTTTAGTGACATATTATGGGGACATTTAGACTGCTTACTGGAAGCAGTAACACGGAAAAATGTTGACGAAATTAGAAGGATTAGCCATTCCCCTATTATTGTTATACTATTATGATTGTAGGAGCCCTGGTGGCGCAGTGGTTAAAGTGCTGGGCTGCTAACCTAAAGGATCCACCAGCCAGCCGCTCCGGAAGAAAGATGTGGCCGCTAGGGCTTTTTTCGTATAAGATTTACAGCCTTGAAAACCCTATGGGGCAGTCCTATTCTGTCCCATAGGGTCGCGACGAGTCAGTATCCACTCGACAGCAGTGCTGTTACGATCGAAAAAACTGTTATCATGGCTGTATAAGCGTATATAGCATGGAAGAAAATAGGGAAAAATGGAAACAGCTGTTACAATGATGGAATTTTAAGTGAATATTTCTTTTAAACACTTATTTCAACCATGATATAGAAAAAGAGTTTTTTTCCTCCCTTGCTTTTTTTGTTTTTAAGGAACGGCCTCTACTATGGATTCGAGAGTCACGTTCGTCCACACGTTCCCACTCCTCTGAGCACGAGTAAGCAAACGGCCCCACAAGGCCACCGTTCACAGGGTGAACCCGCCCAACGCTCGCCTGCGTTGCGAAGAGCCACTCCTCCGGCTCCCTGCGCTCTCTCCGTCCCATTTCCTCCCTTCAGGCCCCGCCCCGCGCCGGTGCGCCTGCGCACAGACGAACACGTGGCTGCCGCGGCGCCAGAGCAGCAATGGCGGCGGGCGGCGGAGGTAGCGGCGATCCCCTGTCTCCGGCGGGGGTCCCTTGTGCCTTCTCCCCGCAGAGCCAGGCCTACTTTGCTTTGGCCTCTACAGACGGTCACCTGCGAGTGTGGGAGACAGGCAACAATCGGCTGCACCAGGAGTACGTGCCTTCCGCGCACCTCAGCGGTACCTGCACCTGCCTGGCCTGGGCGCCAGCGCGGCTGCAGGCCAAGGTAAAGCGAGCAGGACGGCGAGGGGCAGGCGCCCGCCGGGGCTCGGCCTCAGAGCCCCCGTGGCTCGGCGGCGCGTGACCCGACATCGCGCGTGGCTCTTGGCGGCCCGGGATGAGGAGGCACGGAGCGCGGCGGCGGCGCAGACTGGGCCCGTGCCATCAGCTGGGTGTGCGGCCTGTTGGGAGTGCTGCGGGAGAGGGCGCGGCCCGATCCAGCGGGCCTTGGACCGGAGTTCATCGGACGGGCCCCGTGCGGTTTGCGCCCCACTGTTGCCCGGACATGTCGCCATGTTCGCCAAGGGCCCCAGCCCCCCAGCGCCGCTTCCTTTTGCCGGCCCCGCGTATCAGCATGCACTCATCGGATTCCTGGTTGTTGACAGAGCCCCCTCTTGGGGCTATTCGATTCTTTTCCAACCCCGATCTAGCTCATCGGCTTTACCTGGGCATTTGGGATGAACGTCTGTTTCCTTGCTGCCAAACACCCTCCCCCCACCCCCCGCGAGTGGCGGCTCACCACGTGTTCTCTTTCATGTTCAGATGGTGGGACTCTTCACTCTTGAAACTCTTGACTATCCCGGTCTCCTCTCTATTCTCAACCTTTGAATCTTCTTGCCTGTAGGATATGTAGGCGAAATGAAGCAGTAGTTTGACTTATTGAATGTGAGTCCAGGTGAGGTTTCCCGTAGGTGGATAACTGCCAAGTTAGGGAAGGCTTTTCACACTGTTAGGGACCATCTCAGGTAAGATGCCATTCCCTTTTGAGTCACTGGACTACATCTGCTCTAACTCACGCACGTGGTAACTGAACTTTATAAGCGCCCAACTGAATCACTCCAAAGTGATTTAGAGGCACCAGGTATTGTGGGGTGTGTAGCGTTCAGCAGTAACCATGTTTAAAACTTCAAAAACTGGTATTCAGTATAGATCTTACTCCATCTGAGTACGCCAGGGAACCTTCTGCTAAATTTTTTGGGTTGGGACTAAAGATACATCTAACTTGCTATACTTCGTTGAGTGTGTTTAGATACTTTTTTTAGGCTAGATTTTTGTAGATTCTAGATGAAGTGACTCTTGTTGCATAATGGAAGAAACCTATCAGGGCTCTTGAATCAAGCACACAAAACGGACTTTTTTCTTAAATCATAGTTGTCATTAAAATTAGAGCACTCTGCTTTTTTTTTTCCCCTCAAAGTTGTTTGCTGTGTTTGTATTTTAGCAGTCCTGTAAAGTGGAAATAAACAATGCTGAGGGAGAAATACTGAGTAATGGTTAAGTGTGTGGACCCAAGCTAGACTGCCTGTGTTTGAGTCCAGGCTCTGCTTGATGGTAGTAAGTGTGCCTGTATTTCCCCATCTGTAAAAAGGGGATAATAGTACCCACTTAATAGGGTGGTTGTAAGGTTAACGTATTAATTCATAAAGCACTTGGGATAGCTCTTGATGCATAAGTGCTATAAGTGTTAATTACTGTTGTTGTTAAAGTCCGTATTTGTAAGGTGAACTGTACAACGTAATCGGGAAGGAACTTCTTTGCCTTGTTTGAGAAGAGGAAACTGAGGCTTTGGAAAACTAAGCAACTTGCCTAAAGCCAAAAATGGAACCAGGACTAGCACTCAGGTCTTCAAAGGTCAAGTCTTGGTTATCTGCAACAAATAGTTAATATTATGTTGGCAAAATGTCACCCACTTTGCTTTTCTGATGACTTACAATTACATTGTATGCCCCAGGAGTGGCATTTTTCCTAATCCTAACTTTACTGTTAAAAGTTATTCTTTTGAATTGATACAGTAGAAAAATAACTGGATTTGTGTCATAACTAGGACTTCTGACTCAAACTGCTTTTGTCATATTGAGCTGGTCACTTTAATTTGGGGTATCATTTGAAAAATGAGTTGGGCCATATTTAAAAGGTTTTTATAAATTTCAGTATCCTTTTACCTGCACTTTCTCATTTTAGCCACACAGCAACTCATGAAATGTGTTGAAGTTATTGTCTTTTTCAGAGTTGAAAATCAGAACTAAGAAAGATTAAATGTCTTGACCAAAGCCTTAATAATCAGTAAAGTAGCTGTGGCCAGTAGTGAGTGTCGTGGTACTCTGACTGCTTGTCCAGTGCCCTTACATTGTTATCTTGCATCTTGAGTCACAGAATTGAGAGCTGGAAGGAAAATAGAGACACCCAGTCCTCATGATCTGGGGAATGTATCTTCCTGGAGCATCAATTTTACTTGAAAATGAGGGAGAGAAGTATTTTTCCTGTATTAAACTATATTATGGAATATAGTTAAAGTCACATGACTTTTAAAGATAGAAAATGAAGAGTCACGTGTAGCAACTGCTTCAAGCCCTGCCTTCCAGTCCCTGGGTTATGTTCCTTGCCACTTTTAAGTTTTTAGATGACCTTATCTCATTTAAACTCTTGCCTTTATTTTTACATCACTGAATCTCTCAGAATATGAGGCATTAAAAGGATGTTATTCTGAAACCCATGTGCCCAGTACCTTGTTAAGGTCCTAACATTTAACAGTCAGACTTGAAACGGAGATGATACCACCCCTGTTCGGAGCCCTTGGAGGATTAAATGAGGCAGTGCCTATGAATGGTGGAGGACGGCCTGGCATGTAGTAAGTGCTCAATAAATGTTGTTATTGATGAATAAGTGAATGTTCTGCCTGGACTCATTTTATCATTTAATGCTGCATTCCTAAATGTAATTCAGTTTGTAAGTGAATCCTGCATCTGGGTCAGTAATTGACAATTTGCCACCCAAGTACAGAGTGTGCTGAAGGCATTCTTATCAGTGGAGAAAAATGAGTTAGCGTTGGGTTTCTTGGGTAAGGAGTTAAGGCAGTGTTTTATAAATGTTTTGAAAAATTAGATTGCTGTTTTTTGTTCTTGGTCACAGAATGATTATAATACTTTGCACTTATGCCACAGTAGTTTTAGAGGTTTTTTGCACAACCAGCTGAGCATTCCATTGGTTGATGGAGCTTGGGGGAGGGGGACTTCTAGTGAAGACAAGAAAATAATCTAGGAAAGTACAAGGATACAGACTGATAGACTATAGATGGATGTTGTTTGTAGAGCTCAGGTTTATGTGTGTAAACTGAGGCTGAAATAATAAATGGCATGCCAAAGCAACATAGCAAGTGACTGAACCACCTAAGAACTGATCCTCCTGTTTCATTGCCCCCTAAGTCTTTCAACCCCCACCCCCGTTCCTAGTGCCCTGGAGGAACACACCTTGTCTACTGGGCTGCTACAGTGAACCTGTGCTGCTTTTCTGTCACTGTAGTTGAGATGACCTCACACAGCTCAGTACTTGTTGAAGCACATGGCTTTTCAGACATTGGACTAGATGAGCACGCTAGCAATTAAGGATGTTTTTGGTAAAGTTTGAACTAAGTATTTCCACTCTCATCCCTTAGAGATGGGTTTCTGTATAGTGCTCTGCCTTGAGATCTCTCCAGTATTGAAGCTTCAAAAGAAGGTGAAGTATGCAGATTCGATCCCACTGGCAGAAATAGAAGCTTCTGTGTATTAGAATTTAATGGTTCTGATATAAATTTTGTATGTAATATGTAAAAGGCACAGATTTTGTTTACTGTTAGCCTTGAAACTTAAATGCCAGACTAAGTGGCAGTAAGAGGCCACACATGCAGTCGCTGTGAGTCGGAATCGACTTGAGGGCAACTGGTTTTTTTTGAGTTTGCAGAGTGAAACTTAAAACTGGCATATTTTTCAGTGTCAAAAACTTGTTGCTGTCCAGTCGATTCTGACTCATAGTGACCCTAGAGGTCAGTATCTTTTACAAGGAGGTTTTGATACATTAGTGGGTTGTGAAATCGATACACTGTTGTAGGTTGTGATGGCATTAGAAAAAATGAAATAGAATAGAAAATATCAGCATATTAACACATGGGTAAGGATAAGTATTTTTCTGTGAAATTTGTTTCAGTTACACATGCGTATGTTTTTGTGAGTGTTTGTACTGGCTCTCCGTGTAAACTCTTCTTACCGCGGGGTCTCAGTCTAGAACGACTTTTTCTTCTAGACATAGTTACTGATCGAGTGCAGACTTCTCATCACCTGGATGTACTTTTTATCTTGTGTGTCTTCACCTCATCTGTATTAGCTGCTTTGATAAATCATGTGCCGTTCAGACTACTCAGCCTTCTGATTGCCTTCTGGATCAAATGCTGATAAGCTTCCTCAGACAGGTATTTTGGTATTCATTGCTTAGCTCATTCTGCCCTTCACTTTGGAAAAAACTCCATAGTCTTAACAAGTCACACCCTTTTGGCCTTCAGTCCTGGTGCCGTCAGGAGCTGAGACACAGTCGCAGTATGTGAACTAAGTTTTTAGCCTACCTTTTTCATTAATTAATATAATTAGGTGTATAATTAATGCATACATGACATTGTGGTAGACACTTTGGCGGAAACAAAAGCGAGTATGACAAAGACGTGGAAGAGATGAAAACAGTTCAGACTCACTGTGTCTGTAATGCAGAGTAGAGTATGACTTGTGCCTTGTGCCTTGTGAGAAAGAGGAGGCTTTTTTGGAGGAGATAGCATTGAGGTGGATCTCTAAGCAAGCATAGGATTTTTAACCAGTGAAAATTGAAGTGAGTAGGAAAATGATCCTCCAGGTGGAGGGAAAAGCAAGGTGGAAAGTGTGTGTGTTTGGGGGAGTGTAATGTAAGATGAAATTGGAGATACGGCTGGAAAAGGTGGGTTGGAGGCAAATTGTGGATGCATTTGAATGCTGTAGAGGAGTTGATATTGATTTACTCTTTGGGGAGCCATTGAAGTTTTTTGGTCATTGGAATAACAGGCTCAGGTAGCGGATGTCAACCAAGGTCTGTTGTAATCTATATTCTAATCATCAGTAGCACTAAACTTTTGTTTTCAGAAACATTGAATAAGGGATAGTATTTAGAACAGCAGATTTCACTAATGCACATATAAACTTTTGATCCGGCTGGTGTGTTTCCTGTTTAGACATGCTCATCTTGCTGAATGGGAAGTTGTTTAAAAAAGAGATCATTCAACCCTGAGAAAACATACGTGGTCAGTAGTTTGAAATTAAATTAATTAATTGGATTGTTATTTTAGATTTAAACCAGTAAGCTTAAAAGTTGGGCATAGATCCTGTGGATACTCCTTCCTTCCCCTTCTTGGCGTTTACCAAAAAATATGGAGATTTTGCTGTCAGGGACATTGTGGCTTTGACTGTGGTGATGTTTGATTTGAACACAGTTTTTGTGCTTTTTAATGCAAACTCAAATCTGCAGTAAAACAAACATTTGGGTCACACTGTTATTCACACATTGAGAAACCTTGGTTTAGATAATTTTTATTTGATTTTGAAGAACAGAGTAGACATATTTTCTGGATTCTTTCAGACAAGAGTTTTCTGATGAGGTTAACATACCCTTCCCCATGAATATTTTCCTTCTCCTTGTCTGAAGTAGGAGTTTGTGCAGCGACCACATTTATGCGGGGTGGGGGTGGGGTGGGGGGAGTGGGTCATTCGGAGACGGCTTTTAGAAATTGATGTAAACTGACAGTGGGACCTAGGACACTCTTTGTGCTAAAGCTTCAATGTTGCAAGCAAATTAATTGTTACTGATGAGACTGGCAGACTTTTTTATACTCTGGCTTTTAATTGTAATTTCTCTGGATCTTTTAATTAGATACATTTCTCAGGATTATTTTTCCTGTATGTAAAAAGTTACCTTATTTTTTTGTTAAATCTTTTTACTTTTTGTTGGTCTGTGTCCAATACACCAAATTCTTCAAATGTAACATTCCTGTAAGATAACTAAAAGGAAAAAAAAGAGAGAAATGATTTATAAATATGTTCTGATGGTCTTTGTGCATTGATAACATTGTAGGTTTTCATTGGTGATTCCTGGGTTGGGCAGATTTTTATGTGTCCTGGGCTTCTTTTTTGTGCTGTGGAGTAATGATCCTGCACTATTAAGAAAATGTTCTCTTTTCTGTGGTATTGGTCTGTTTTTGCATTTGAGAATGGATTTTTCAGAACTTCTTTATGCTAAGATACATGGTCTGGGGTGCTTTAATTAAAAAAACTCAAAAATGTGGAAGAGAAGTTCTGAAATTGTGACTAATTTTTTAGTACGTGTGAACTCTGATGTAGTGCTCTTAAGTTGTGATCGTTGATTTTCTTTTTGAAAGGTGTTATCTGTTAGCATCACTTTTGAAATACATCAAAAAAGTCTCGTGGCACTTGCCAGTATTTTGAAACTTGTTTCTCTTATGCGGTAGAATCACCAAGCCAGCATGGAACTCCCAAACCAGCCCTTGATCAGTCACTAGAGCAACTTCTCACATGCTTACTCTGAGCTTCCCTGTTAGTTACAGCTATTTGTTGATTCAAATGGAGGTAAATGCCTGTTTATAAATGTCAAGACCCACGTTTCTGGGTTTCTTAAGCTAGAAAGAAGGAAAAGATTTAGGGGACCCAAAGGGAAGAATTGTCTGTTTTGGTATGGCTGTGTGATCCCTTTACTTGGGTGCTGGAGGCTTCACTTGAACCTGTCAGGGGGAGCAGGTGGTTTCTGAGAAGGGGAGGCAGCAGTGAGGTGCTGGACCTATTAAGATAAATGAGAATGTACCAGGCTGTCCTGTTTGCCTTCTTCCAGAGGGTCAGGAGACAGAGGACAGAATTTTGAGTTCCTGCTTTTCCTGTTGGAGTACTATTTTTTTCCCCTGTACATGGTGAGAAAGAAATCACCTGAGTAGCCCCCTGCCCCGTAAAAAAGTGTTTCTGAGGATCAGTCTCATTTCTTTTACAGGCTAATGGAGATTATATTTACGCGTTAATGATGTTTTAGTGTTTGACATACTAAATACAAAAACTTTGTTCTTTTTTCCTAGGAGAGTCCACAGAGGAAAAAAAGGAAATCAGAAGCTATAGGAACAAGTGACCAGATTGACTTGTTGGCTCTTGGTACTGCAGTTGGTAGCATTTTATTATACAGTACAGTGAAAGGAGAGTTACATAGTAAATTAATAGTAAGTATATGTGTGTGTGTGTGTATATATATATGTGTATATATATATATATCTCTATATATAAAATGTATGAAAATGTGAAAGGGAAATCAGAGTTAGAGTAAAAACAAAGCCCTTCACAGTGTGCTGCAGGATCTGTGCTAGAGAGGCACCCTTCTGCCCCTTCTGTATGTAAAGTACTGAAGAATAACATTTGATAATAGCTATACTAGGTAACATAGTCCTCACGGGTCAAACACTGTTATAAGTAATTTAGTTAATCTTCACAACAGTTCTAATAGGGGGATGGTGTTATCATCTCCAGTTTACAGGAAAGTAATTGAGGGGTTAAGTACCGTGCCGTCCTAAGGTTACACAGCTGTTAACTGGTAGAACAAGGCATTGAACTGGGAGTCTGGTTCCCGAGTTTTGGGTTCCTGGCTGTGCTTTCCATTGCAGTGGTGTCCAGTTCTGAATGTTCTGAATCTCCGTTGTCCAGTGCAGTAGCCACTAGCCATGTGTGGCTGTTGAGCACTTCAGATGTGGCTGGTGTGACTGAGGAACTGAATTTTAATGCTATTTAATTCTAATTCGATTACATAGCCACATGCAGCTAGTGAATATTGTATTGGAAAGCACACTCTACTGCTCCTTGGGCAGCCCATTTGATGTTGACATTCAGTCGTCAGTAAAGTTGGGATAATACTTACCTCACTAGCTTCCAGTGAGGACTAACTGAAATAACATTGAAAGTACTCTTTAAGCTGTAAATCTTATGGAAATTTAAGTAGTTTTTAGTCTGGAAAAGAAGAAAACTGGATTTTATCTTCTGATAATTACTCATCATGCTTTTAAATCTTTCCCACCTCTTCTGATTTCTCCTGTTAAACTCTACCATAGATTGCTAAAGCCAAAGAAAAAAGTAGATTCTAGGAAGAAGAAAGGATTGAAAGCAGTTTGTGCTGTATGCCTTCTTTCCTCATTCCTTCTTGTGTTTAAACTTCCCATATTGAGGCTGATTTTATAGCCTGAGAATGCCACTATCAGGGCCCAGGTGGTAGCAGAAACCACCTTAATTATTTGAAGAGAGAATTTAACATGAAGAATTGTTAATGAGCCTTCAAGTAAGAAAGGGTAAAATACTCTAAGGTATCACAGGAGTAGCAACTACAGGAAGCAGGTCCTCACTTCTAGGGCTAAGGGAACAAAGGAAGAGGCTGGAATTATTAAAACTTAGAAACTTAAGAGGAGGAGCCCTGTAGGGCTGAAACTCAGATCTCTTAGGAGGAAGTGCTGCTCTGTTGGTGCTGCTGTTGAGAAGTGACCTCATATGAGTTTGGGGTTCAGACCTCTGAGGAGGAGGCTCCAGCTGCCTGGAACTGAAATCTCTGAAGAGAGGTGATGAGACTGGTTCTCCAAGTGCTGGAAAAATTGCACATTGGATTTAGCAGCCGTTGGAGGCAATTGTTGCTACTGGGGTAAAAAGTATTGTTGGGTTGATACAAATCAGACAGGAAGGATCAAGTCTCTTGTTCCTTCTCCAGCCTTCTAGTCTCCCTCTTGCACTGCTTGTAGGCACAGCTTACTAGGGATCCAGCCAGCAAAGCAGAAATATGGATTGCAGAGTTTCAGCCCCAACGTTACAGAGCGGGGTATAGAAGGGTGGATTTGGCACTGAGAGCCAGTCACTTAAATGGCGTACTTTGTTTCAGACAGCATGACATGTTTCTGTTGTTCACTGGAGTCCTGTATATAGAAGTACTTATTATATGTATGAATAAAACAATTTTTCTCATAGAAAATTTGGAACTACATAAAGTTGAAAATGGAAAAAGCTTATATTTAAATCACCGAGAGAGCCACTGTTCATAGTTTGTGTATTTCTTTGTTTTATGTGCATGTTTAAAAAATATGGTTGCGTTCTGTCTGTGGATTTTGTATCCTGATTTTTTTCATTAAAAGTATGCAGTATATTTTCATATTTGTCAAAAACTAGTTATAAGCATTTTTTAATGACTGCCTAAAATTCCACTGAATTGAATAGTCCATTGGTTACTTATTGATCATTTAGGTGGCTTCCAAATTTTTTTGTTATTATAAAACAATGTTTTTCTTTTCTTAAGTGAATTCCAAGAACACTAACTTGTGATTACTGAGTCAAAGGGTTTGAGCATAAGGTTCTTTATACATAGTATAAAAATACTTCCCAAAGAGTTTTCCTTATTTGTACTTATATCAGCAATGGAAGGAGAGTGGTGGTGTTAGTTGTCATCAGGTTGATTCCGAAAAAGGTACCTGTATTTTAATAATATTATTGCCACCATTAAATATTCCCTAAAACAATAGTAACAGCAACAAACCCAGCTAATTTGGTAGCTGAAAATTTTTTTCTGATTTTAAATATGCATTTAAAATATGTTCTTTGTTCTTACTGTAAAGATTATAACAGTAATATATAGCTTTAACAAAATTCAAGGCATTCAGAGGTATGTACAGCAAGAAGGGAATTTTACTTTCCTCCTCCCTTCTCGCCTCCAAGTTGAGTGTGGCCCTCACATGGGCTCTGACCCCACTGTAGTTTGGAGCTTGACCTTTGTTGGGGTTAGCAGGTACCCGGCATTCTGTGCTGCAGGCAGGATACTTACAGAGCCTAGAACTTCTTTTCAAATTGTTTCAGTACCTCACTGGATTATAAATACATCTTTAACAGGGATGAATTTATCAAAAGGAACACTGAGGGTAAGGGTGAGGCGTATTGGGCTGGTGTGGTGAAGTAGAAAGAGAGTAGGCTTTGGAGCTAGTCTGTACTGAGGTTGAATTATGTTAGTTACGTGATCATGGGTAAGTAATTTAACTTCTTATCTCTTGAATGGATATTATACAATCCTCCTGGCATGACTATTGAGATTGAGAAGTAATATATTGAAAGTGCTTAGTGCAGTGCCTGGAATGTAATTGATATTTAGTAAAAGTTTGTTGAATGAGTACGTTAATGAATGGGTGAACGTGCCAAATTGCTTTACAGAAAAGTATACTAATTTTCACTGCTCCTAGCAGTGTTTCGTTCTGTTGTACATGGGGCACTCTGAGTCAGAACTAACTCGACAGCACCTAACAACTAGGAATATATTATAGTCCTATTTTTCCTGTAACTTCACCAGCATGAGTATTATAATACTAAACAAATTGTTAGGTGAAAAGACTGAAAATGCTACTATATTTTGCTTTGATTACTCGCAACGTTGACTATTTTAATGTATTTTCTTACCAGTTTTTTTTAATGCAATTTATCTGTTTTTATCCTTTGTTCAGTGCATGTGTGTGTGTTCTTTGAGTAGACAGCTGGTGGGAGGGAATGTTACATTCATTGAATGTAACATTTAAAAATTTTTTTTTAAAGTGGGAACAATATTTCAAATAGCATCACTGATTTTTGAATTATAACTTTACTTTATCCTTAGCTTAAACCCGTTGCTGTCCAGTCGATTTCAACTCATAGCGACCCTATAGAACAGATGAAACTGCCCCATAAGGTTTCCAAGGAGTGGCTAGTGAATTTGAACTGCATGACCTTTTGGTTAGAAGCTGAACTCTTAACCACCCTGCCACTAGGGCTCTAATATCCTTAGCTGAGATACGCATATAGTGGTGATTCATTGTATGTGTATTTAATCCATGTGAATTAAGGTAGAAAGAGTAAAAATAACAATTGCTTATAGTGTAGGTGATTCAGCACCTCCCTCAGAGGGTTTGTTCTGGAATGAGTGTGAGATGGGAGACTTGAATTTGCTCTTCCCCAGTTGATGTCTCCATTCCTATGTGCTTCTTAGTGGGTGAGCATCTTGCTATTCTGAGCATGTTCAAAGTATTGTTCATGTGGCACGATTCATCACGCAAGGGAATGTTTAATGTCTACTTGAAGAAACAGTGATTTCTTTCTTGAAAGACAGTTTGCTGCTCTTTAAAAAGGGATTTCCAAGGGTATTTTTGACTAGACATGATTTTCACCATAAGTGTTGACTTTTTAACTCTATTGTCTTAGTTCATCAAATGTCACAAACTTTTTGCCATTGTATATAAAGCATTTAGAGCTGGCATTCCTGTCAAATGCAAATGGCATTTAGGACTAATATACTTTGACTTAGGATGTGAAGTAGGTTTTTCTAGTAGGGAAGAATGGAAAGTTAACATTTTGATGAAGTTCTAGCCCTTATTTTTCATGTTGGAAAACTAAAATGGATAGATGTAGGTGAAGGCCATCTTAATTAACTGTTTGGTAATGTCTCCAGGGTTTGTATTATATAGGATACTTTTTTTTTTTTTGCTTTAATCCTTTTTTTCCCCCTTAAATCTGTAGAGTGGTGGTCATGACAACAAAGTCAATTGCATACAGTGGCATCAAGACAATGGCTGTTTATATAGTTGTTCAGATGATAAACATATTGTGGAATGGAATGCACAGACATGCAAAGTAAAGTGGTGAGTAACACTGATGGTTCTGTGGTATTGGGTGACACAGTGTTTGAACAATCATGACTGTATTCCTGCTGTGTGTAAGACTTGATGTAGGACATAGTGGGGAATGTAAGCTTGAATAAGGTTATAGACTCTGTTCTCAAGGAACTTTTAATCAAATTGGACATGCAAGATTTTAATATATAAAAGGTAAATAATGGTAGAAGGGTACAATGATTGTACAAAAGATGCCGTAAGATAGCATGTGGTTACCAGTAGTGTAGTGCTAGAAGGCCTGGTGGAAGAGAAGAGATTTCAGTTGGGCCTTCCAGGATAGATGAGATTTGGATAGAAGAGGGTCAGGGAATGTTTTCAAGGGTGGGGAAAGGAAGGTGGGGAGATGGCAAGAGCATAGGCTAGGAGACAGGGAAGTGAAAGATTTGCTTGGAACTGAGAATTTAGACTAGGGGTGTAGTTGGAGATAATGGCTGGTAGAGGTTATGAGTATCTTAAGAGCCTGGCATTAAGTGTCATAGATAAAAATATCTCCATTTACCCTCCCTGTACTTGCAGCAAAAGTTTCAACTCTGATGGCCTGTCAGAAACACCCGTAGATTCTGATCCAGTAGGGCTGGGGTAGTGCCCATGCAGCTGCATTTTGAAAAAGTTGTCTGGATGAGAGTTCACAAAGTCAGGTCCTTTACCTAGGGACTAATGATGTTCAGCATGTTATTCACTTTATTTACTTAATCATAATGCTGTGAGGTGTGAACTATATTTTACAGTTGAGCAATAGGTTAAGTAAAAGCCTGAGCTCTCGTCCACTGAACTATGCTACCTCATAAAGTACTGTTGTATGTTTTCCAGTTTCATCCTTAGCTTCTCCTCCCAGAGTATAGTCTTCACTGGTCTTCAAATGCACACCCTTCTGTGATTCTGCCCCCCATCCCCCCCACCTGCTCCCATATTGTCCTGCCTTAAATATCCTTCTTTCTGTGGCTACTCTCTTTTTTTTTTCAGTCAGAGTAAACTGTAATTAAAAAGGTCAAATAGCTCTACAGGATTTCCATCCTACCTTACTGTCTCCAGTACCTTGTCCTTAGTGGCAACCACTGGTAATTCCTTTAGCTTTTCTTTGGACATTTGCCTCCATGTTTCTAAATAACATTCTTATGCTGCTGTTAATTGATTTTTATTGTCCATTTTAGGTATTATCTACTGATATCTACTATCCCCGCCCCCCTCCATCCTCTTAATATCACAGCTTTTGGCCAAGCAGTGTTTATTATTTACATTATGACTACTTAAATATGGTTACAGCTAAGCCTTGGCCTGTACTAGGTTTATATTTTCTTTATGGTACAAATTTTTGCTTTTCTTGGCATTTGTCATTGCCTAATTTTTTTGTTTGCTTAGTGTGGTGCAGTGAGTTACTTAACATGGCCCTTCTACCCATTAATCTTTGTAACTCCCATCAAATGACTAGATGAGACTATACAAAGGAAGTGCTTATAGCCCACCAAGGAGGTTGGATAACTTACTAATAATATAAATAAGGTACATGGCACCCTTGTGGGGTGAGACCATACAAATAAAATACATAGAACCCTAACGAGGGGATTGGTCAGTTTTGCAATCCTGCTAGGCTTAAAAGAGAGCCAATTCCAAAGCAGAGAGGGGACCGCATGACCATCAAGAAAGAAGAGCCAGAAGTAGAATGCGTCCTTTGGACCTGGGATCCCTGCACTGAGAACCTCCTAGGTCCTGGAGACATAGAGCGAGAGCTGTAATCCCGGAGACAGCTAGAGACAGCGAGAAGCAGCGGCAGAGGGACAGCAGCAGAGGCAACGAAACCGTCTGGCAGGAGACGGTGCAATGGGCTTCCCAGCCCACGGAGTGAGAAAGCTGAGCACCTTTGGGCAGGAGGCTTACTGGCGGAGTAGGGTACCTTTGAGCACTTGGTGGAGCTAAGCTCACCGACCCACAGAGCAAGAGAACTGAGCGCCTTCATGCCGAGGCTTATTGGTGGTGTGGGGTGCTTCCACACGCTTATCAACAGAGCTGAAACAGCTTTGTAACACTTGCCTGAGCAGGGCAGAGGCCACGCCTGCCCAAGAGGCCTGGGGGCTGAGAGTCGGAGCGAGGCCTGCCTGCAGCATGGCTGAGAAGAGGCTGTCCTGCTGATCAAAAAAATGTATCCTGAGCGTTCCTGAACCTGAGTTGTAACCTGTTACTTCTGTAGTAAACCCAGTGTAGTCTGTGAGTTCTGTGTGGCCATTGCAACGAATTATCAAACCCAGCAGATGAGTAGAGATTGCCGTGGGAGGAACAAGATGGTGTCAGAATTGGTTAAAAAAATTGTAGAGTGGAGGCATGTCTGACCTCTGCCTCATAGCAGTCATCCGGCTGTTGATCTTGATTCTACTTCTGCCTTGTGAAGTTAGAGGAGGTCAGATGCCTCCCCTGCCACGCCATTTTTACACTTAGTTTTGTATACGTTGTTAGGTGTCACTGAGTTGTCTTCCCCTCATAGTGACCCCATGTGACAGATTAGAACTGCCCCATAGGATTTTCTAGGCTGTAATCTTTACGGAGGACCCCTGGAGGCGCAGTGGTTAAGCGCTTGGCTGCTAACCAAAAAGCAATTCAAACCCACCAGCTGCTCCGCAGGAGAAAGATGTGGCAGTCTAATTCCATAAAGATTACAGCCCTGGAAATCCTGTGGGGCAGTTCTAGTCTGTCCTGAAGGGTCGCAATGAATCAGAATTGACTGAAAGGCAATGGGTTTTAACGTTTATGGAAGCAAATCACCCGGTCTTTCTCCCACAGAGCTGCTGGGTGGTTTGAACCGCCAACCTTTTGGTTAGCAGCCAGGTGCTTAACCATTTGTGCCATCAGGTGTCCTCAGTTTTGTATGTAACTATCATTAATTCATCTTTATTCCTACAGTTGTGTAAATCTGTTACTTTCAAACATGCCAGTTATTTGGCCAGTTTTTTTTTTTTTAAATTTATTGAAGGGTTTCTCTGCCCTCTTCCTTTCTGTACTGGTTATACCCGAGGTCTGCTGAACAGCGATTGTCCTGGAATTTCCTTTGCCATCATCCTGAAAATCCAGGAACCCTATTTCCTGGGTCTCATTTTTCTCTTTGTTGGTTTACTGTCTGTCCCCTTCTGGTTGAGCACATCATTTGGTAGGTTCATGTGTGGGTGGTAAATGTTGGAGATTTTGCTTGTCCACTAATGTCTTTATTTTACTATGTCACTTGGTTGATAGTTTCAGGGTATAAAATTTTAGGTTGAAATAATTTTCTTAGGATTTTGAAGGCATTGTTCCTTTGTTTTTTTTTTAAGCTTATGGTGTTAATTATACTTAATATTTTAAACTTTCCTGTGCTATTTTCTTTAGTTAATGAGTTACATTGGCACTTGATGGGACCATTCATCTGGAAATTTCTCTTTTTCTTGTACCGTTTATTTGATCACTTCAGCCCGGTTATTTTCTCTCTTCTTTCTCCAGTACTACGTACGCTGTTTAGATGTTCCATACAACTCCTGCACTGACTCTTTAAGTTTCTTAATTCTTTCTTATTTCCCTTTCTTGTTACCTAGGAGAGTTCCTTAAATTTCATCTTCCAAGCCTTCTGTTAATTAAAAGAAATCTTTTTTTTTTTTTATTTATTTAAGAGAAAGTGAAATTTATTGTTTTGTGTAAAAGGCACAGGGATATCTCAGGCAAAGCTTGATCCAGCTCAAACTATATCACCTAGAACAAACTTCTTTCTTGCTCTTCCCTGTGTCTTCTGAGGTGTCATCTTTATCCTCAGATTCTACTTAGTTTTCTTTGTAATATTAGGACTCTTCTCTTGAGATAGGAAAATGGCTATGAGAATTGCAAGTCTTACTTCTTGTAACCAAAAAAGATGCTAACCATTTCCCACAGCCCCAGCAAACATCTTTTCACTGCTTATTGACTAATTTGCTTATTTTTCCAATACTTTACTAATCATTGGTAACAGGAGGGTGGTATAAATGTATCAAACGATTTAAGTGAAGTTAAATACACCAGACCCCTCATAGCTGAGAATGGGGAAGAAGTGAACTCACCAAGGGAAATTCTGAGTACTATGGGCAACAGAAAGGAGAACTGAGTGTCAGGGAGAACTGATAAGTGTCCATTGCATTCAAGTTCCAGTTTTCCATTTCTAACAGCCAATTTTACTTTATTTCCTAACACTGACCACAATTTTAGGTAAGATATTCTTCAAAAAGCACTTTGCACATCAAATACTCTTTCCTTGCCCTTCTCTCTAATAATTCATACCATGCTTATTTGTTGGTTCTCATCTCATACTTGAAAGACTTTTGACCTTCTTGAGTCATGGTTTCTCTCAACATTCCTTTAACTAGCACCGTTCCTCAGTTTTTCGCATGTGTTTATTTATACTCAACTACATTATGAGTACATGAGGAGCTCAGGGCATGTGTCTTAGTTACCTAATACTGCTATAACAGAAATACCACAAGTGGATGGTTTTAATGAAGAGAAGTTTATTTCCTCACAGTCAAAGTAGGCTAAAAGTCCAGTTTCAGGGTGTCAGCTCCAGGGGAAGGCTTTTCCTCTCTGTCAGCCTTCTCTTTGGTGTTCCCCCGGACTAGGAGCTTCTCAGTGCAGGGACCCCTGTCCAAAGGACGTGCTCTGCTCCCAGCACTGCTTTCTTGATGGTACGAGGTCCCCTAAAAGAAATCTTCTTACTTTAATATTTTATTTATTATAATCTATCATACTATATTTTTAATATTGCGTATTTTTAACTTCCAGGAGCTATTTCTGTTCTCTAATTTTTCTTTTTTATTGCATCATACTCATACTTGTTTGATGTATATAATATCTTTTAATTCTCTGAAGATACTAATTATCGGATTAAAAAAATTTTTTTTCTTGCTCCTTGTATCATCTCCCTTTTGAAGATATTTTTGATTTGTTTGTTTGATTTTGATCTCTGTCTTCATGTTGGAAGCATTCTGCATATGACTTGCAGAGATCTTGGCTGCCTGCTGCTATTTGAATAAAACATTTAAAAAGTTCTTTGGAAGGCCTGTGTGTGGGTGTGGCTTGTCAACTCTGTTAGGCTTCATTTGTTGAGTGATTGGGAGGCCTTCAGATGTCAGTATGTGGGTCGTTTCTCTGGCGCCAGTCACATCCTCAGAGAGGAATCTTCTAATCCAGTGCTTTTTTAGCTTTTATGTGCATATGTGTGTACATCACTTGTGCAACTCTGATTCACTAGGTCTTAGTTGGGGCTTGAGATTCTGTAGCTCTAACCAGTTCTGAGGTGATGCTGATGCAGGAGGGCTGCACTTTTTTTTTTTATTTTTAATTTTTTTAAATTGTATTTCAGGTGAAGGCTTACAGAACAAGTAGTTTCTCATGAAACAGAAGTACACATGTTGTTTTATAACATTGGTTAACAACCCCACAACATATCAACCCTCTAACTTCTCAACCTCTTTTTTTGTTTGGTGAAAATGCACATAGCCAAAGAT
>NW_004443988.1:9598396-9643800 GCF_000243295.1 Trichechus manatus latirostris
AATGTGAGAAGCTTTTTTTTTTTTTTTAAACCTAAATTGGCAAAAAATTTAGGAACAGGTGAGGGTAAAGGAAATAGATTCTCTCATACATTATTGTTCCATTTTCTTGATTACTAGTGATGTTGAATATTTTCATGTTTGTTGACAATTTGTATTTCTAATGAATTGCCTACTTACATCCTTTGTCTGGTTTTATTTTTGAGTTTTTTTTCTTTAAAAATTTCTGTATTCTTAGTATTAATGCTTTGTCTGTAATATATATTTTTATTTTTTCCTAACGTTTTACTTGTACTTTAATTTTATGATTTTTTACAGAAGTTTTATGTAATTAGGTCATTTTTCTCTTTATGATTTCTGGTTTCTAATTGCTTTAGAAGGCCTTACCCTAAGATTATAAATATATCCCCCTATATATTCTTCTGATACTTTAGTTCTTTTAAATCAGTTATTTTCTTTGTGTGTAGTGTTAGGTAGAAGTCTAATTTTGTTTTTCCAAATGATTAATTTTATATATTCCAGTGTGACTGACAGAAGAGTACCTTTTCTTCTACTCTAGAATTAATGCCTTTTAGTAATAAGTTTCCTGCTGTTATTTCTTGATTTTATAAGAGATAGTTGTGCTCTCTGTTGCTCATAACAGCATTAAAAATGTGCAGCAAACTGCAAAGACGTATGTCTAATCATATTTGAGGTATTAGAAAGGGATCATCTGTACCTAATTAACTTGACCCTATCAGATGGGGACTAATCTGTGTGGATCTGGGCTAGAAATAGTCTTTTTGGACTGTACCTTGAGAAATTATATGTTGCTAACCTTCAAGAGAATGCAGGGAGTGTGTTGCGGGTAGTATAGACCTGCAAAGGTCCAGCCAGCCTAGCAGTTTCCTGAGTATTCACACAGCCTGTGTTACAGGTCACAGGATATACCAAGTCCTCATTTTCCATTCTTATAACTCTTACCCACCCATTTCCTGATACCCCTTGAGAATCTTTATCCTGTTCCTGCTCACGGGTGATCCCTCTGGGTGAAGAGAAGCCCATCAGTGAAGCTTTACTCTAGTGTTGTCCAGGGTTAGTTACATGGCACAAGCTTTTAGGGAATGCAGTTTGGCATAGAACCTTAGGTGGTATTTTTAAGGCTTAGTTTGTTTATTTGTTTTGTTCGTCCTGAGTAAAGGTTTCCCTCATTGAGATTTTTGTTTTTCTTCACAATACAGCAAATGGAAAGGTGACAGTAGCAGCGTCAGTTCCCTGTGTATCAGCCCAGATGGAAAGATGTTACTTTCTGCTGGTCGAACAATCAAGCTATGGGTTTTGGAGACCAAAGAAGTCTACAGAGTGAGTGAATCAGATTAGTTGCAAGCATAGTAAAATCTTAGTGATGTAGAGTAAATACATGAAAGGCACAAATCTGAGTCATGGAATATTGTTTAAGAATATGGTTTCTTTAAGTATATCAATTAGTAGAATTTATACACAAAACTTAGCTTGTAAGTCTGTTTTATTGATGTTAAACGTTCCACATTCGTTGGAAAAATGAATAGAATAAATAAAATTTAAATGAAAAACTTTTCACTCTGCTATGATTATAGTAACTTGCAGCTAGCATTTTGTCCACCTACCATATTTAAATGTGAAGCTTTATTGTTGTTGCCATAGAGTCAGTTCCAACTCATCATGACCCCATGTGTACAGGGTAGAACTGCTCCATAGGATTTTCAAGGCTGTGATCTTTCAGAAGCAGATCACCAGGCGTGTCTTCCAAGGCACCATGTTTACTCTGGGTGGGTTCAAACTGCCAACCTTTTGGCTAGTAGTGGAGCGCTTAACCATTTGTGCCACTCAGATTTAGTATTACATTTTTTGAGAAGGAAAACAGATTTTTGTTGAGGGGTTACTAAACTTACGGTGCTGTGATGAGGCCTTAAAATTGTGGTTTTGACTCACTGAGAGTAAAATGAAGACCTATAATTCCTTGGCTGTGTCTGAGCACTGAAAATATCCCTTTAAAATGTATAGAATTAAGTGACTCTTTAACTCAAAATTGAAAGAAATAGGGGTTGTGGGGTGTAGTCATAGGAGGTAAGAGAAACATTCCAATTTTCAATATTTTCAGGTGGGTTTTTTAAAAAGTAAGAGGAACATATCAAGTAACCTCCGTTGTTTAGAATTAAACTTAAGTGTTACCTTTGGTCTGGAGTCCTGCTTTCAGTTATGTATCATAGGTATCTTGTTTATGATACATAGGGACTCTTAGTGTTACTGCTTTGAATCCGTCCTCTCAAGACTAAATGAGATTTCACTTTCTCTAGCACTTCACAGGACATGCGACGCCAGTTTCATCACTTATGTTCACTACTATCAGACCTCCTAATGAGAGCCAACCCTTTGATGGAATTACAGGTCTTTATTTCTTATCTGGAGCTGTACATGACCGGTTACTTAATATCTGGTACGTAATCTTTTGGATTTGGGAGGTAGTTCTGCCGTGATGACCCTGTCACTTGGTTACGTGGTTATTTTACATGATTATTATAAATATAAGCATGAAACTTGCTTTATTATATTTAGTGTTGGATTTATATTAACTTGTAATAAACAATTGAGCCTGCCTGAAAATAGATCTTTATGAGAAAAATTGAAGGACATTACATAATGTAGCCTACTCTGTGATTGTTTAGAGGTACAATTGACTGAATCTTTTTTGGATAGGTAATTTAAAAATAGCTTTTTTTTTGTTTGTTTAAGTAGGAAAACATTTGATTTTGTTGACAAGAAATAGGTAGTACCACCTTGGATATAATGCAGTGATGTCCGTTTCCTGGTTGTTAAATTCCTTGGTGTGCCTGAGAATTCCCAGTAGCCCTTTTTTGTAGTAGTTGCTATTACGAATACCCTTTTAAACTACTTTTAAAAGTAAAAAAAGGATTTGAGTATTAAGGGACCATCAAAAAGTTTTTAAATCTATAAAATTTAAGAGAAAGATTTTTCTTGAGTTTTTTGACATCATGTGATGGTGAAGTTGACTTTTTTATTTTAACCTGCAGTTCATGAACAAAGTAAGTGTGTAAAGTATTTGAAGAGATTTTGAAAACAGAAGTTTTTTATCCTACTAATAATTAGTTGAACATGGTCTTGATCATATGAAGTTACTATCAATTTATACCAAATAATACTCAATTTAGAAGTGGGAATCATAAAACATTCCTTTAAAAAATTGTGTGGGAAGTTTTTTTTTTTTTTGGTTTTCACACAGAGAAATTTATCTTCTCACAGTCTAGTAGCCTAGAAGTCCAATTTCAGGGCATCAGCTCCAGGGGAAGGCTTTCTCTCTCTGTTGGTTCTGGAGGAAGGTCCTCATCAGTCTTCCCCTGGACTAGGAGCTTCTCTGCGCAGGAACCTCAGGTCCAAAGGACGCGCTCTGCTCCTGGTGCTCCTTCTTGGTGGTATGCGGTCCCCCATTCTCTGCTTGCCTCCCTTTACTTTTATCTCCTGTAAGGTAAAAGGTGGTGCAGGCCACATCCTAGGGAGACTCCCTTTATGTTGGATCAGGGATGTGACCTGGGTGAGGGCAGTGTTACAATCCCACCCTAATCCTCTTTAACATAAAATTACAATCACAAAATGGAGGCCAACCACATAATTCTGGGAATCATGGTCCAGCCAAATTGATAAACGCATTTTTTGGGGGACACAATTCAAACCATGACATTCCACCCTTTGGCCCCCCAAAAATCACATCCTTGCAACATGAAAAACATATTCACCCCATAATATCATAGCAGAAGTCTTAACTCCAAGTCCCAAATCCAGAAATTCCTCTTCATCTGTGCAATCTAGAATACAAGTTATCTGCTTCCAGAGGTACAATGGCAGAACAGGCACAAGCTAGACATTTCCATTACAAATGGGAGAAACTGGTGGGAAAGAAGGGATAACAGGCACCAAGCAAGTCAGCAGAACACATTACATTAGCCCTGAAGGCTTTGAAAATAATCTTCTGTTCTCTGAGACAATTTACACAATGGCCCTGCCTTCCAGACTCTTAAGTATTGGCCACATTCTCCAGATTCTGAGAGGAAGCCCCTCGGCCCTGGGCTTCAGCTCCGCCTTCCAGGCCCACTGGGACAGCAACTCTGCTCCCTCGGCTTCAGGTGCACCATTCTCCTAGTCTATCTGAGTGGCGACTCCGCCCTTAGAAGCACCAGAGGCCGTGGCTCTACCCTTTGAAACCCCTGACGTCATGCCATACCTTTTGAGACCGAGGCATCTCCGCTTCTTGTGTTCCTTGTCTCTTCAGCTTCTGCTTCCAGTGGCCTCTCGGCCCTCTGGCCCTGCGTCTGCCCTTCTGGGGCAAGTGTTCCAAAGCTCTGTAGCTCCACCAGTAAAGTGTCCAGAGGCACCCCACTCCGCCAGGAAGCCTCCTGCGCACAGGCACTCAGCTCCCTTGCTCCATGAGTTGGCAAGCCTAGTTCCACCGACAAGTGCCCAGAGGCACCCCACTCTGCCAGGAAGCCTCCTGCGCACAGGCAGTTAGTGAGCTCTCTCACTCCATGGGTAGGCTCCAGCACTGTCTCACACGGGTCTGGTTCTGCTGCTGTTGGTTCTCTGTCACTGCCGTTCCTCTATCCATTCACAATTTCAAAACCACTTCCACATTTTGGGTATCTGTTAGAGTAGCACCCTAGTCTCTTGGTACCAAATTCTGTCTTAGTCATCTGGTGCTGCTCTAACAGAAATACCACAAGTCGATGGCTTTTACAAAGAGAAATTTATGTGTGGGAAGTTTTTTAAGAAAATATTCTGCATCCCATTTTGGTGAGTGGCATCTGGGGTCTTAAGAGCTAGTGAGTGGCCATCTAAGATGCATCAGTTGGTCCCAGCCCACCTGGCGCAAAGGCGAATGAAGAACACCTTGGACACAAGGAAAGTATTAGCCCAAGAGACAGAAAGGGCCACATAAACCAGAGACTTCATCAGCCTGAGACCAGAAGAACTAGATGGTGCCTGGCTACTACAGTGACCACCCTGACAGGGAACACAACAGAGAGTCCCTGATGGAGCAGGAGAAAGGTGGGGTGCAGAACTCAAATTCTAGTAAAAAGACCAGACTTAATGGTTTGATTGAGACTGGAGGGACCCCGGAAGACATGGCCCCTGGACTCTCTGTTAGCCCAAAACTAAAACCATTCCTGAGGCCAGCTCTTCAGACAAAGATTAGACTGGACTATGGGACATAAATGAAACTCGTGAAGAGTGTACTTCTTAGCTCAGGTAGATACATGAGACTACATGGGCAGCTTGTGTCCGGAGGCGTGATGAGAAGGCAGAGGGTCAGGAGCTGGTTGAACGGACATGGGAAATCCGGAGTAGAAAGGAAGAGTGTGCTGTCACAGTATAGGGAGAGCAACTAAGGTCATAAAACAATGTATGTATAAATTTTTGTATGAGACTAACTTGAATTGTAAACTTTCACTTAAAGCACAACAATTAAAAATTGTTGTGCAGGGAGAGGTTCATAATGCAAAATGTGTAGCTCTGTTCACCTTCAAAACCACCAGCTAATCCATGGTTTCTGGTGATGCTTCTCCTAATCGAATTGATTTTTTTTTTTTTTAATGTCTTGTAGTTCTAGAGGCTTTAACACTTAAACGTAAGAAATTACTAATGTCAAAAAGTTAAAATTTGCCATTGAGATCTCCCAGCATTACTGAGGTGCTTCATTGTAAATACTTCACCTCTTTGTCTTCCTAGTATGAAGGGGTCTCTGGCTACAAAATTCCTTTCTATAAAAGAAAAGTTTGATTTCTGTTTTCGTAAAATCCAGAAAATAGTATCTGTTATGCCTGGGGCTTCCTGTTAACCTGGGAATAAATATAAAAAGCAAACAGATTTAGAACCCATATTGTAAGGCTGCCTGACAAGACCATTTGTGAAGCTCTACAAACTCAGTGTGTTGGTGGGTAGAGCACGTCAAAGGTTCCCTGATAACCACCTTTGAAGAACACATTTCTGTAAGGAAATAGCATTTTAAGGTTTCTTGCTTCTGATTTGAAGGTTCTGGTCAGAAAACAAAAGAATGCAATGATGTGTTTCATAGTTACAGATGAACCTGTCTATAGTGACCTGACTTTTCATGTTACTGTAAGGAGATAGCACTATCTCCCATTGATGGGCTAAGATAACAGTTTCTTCCCTATATAGTGGTCTAAAGGCAGTGATTTTGAACATGGATAGTGTGTGACTTCATGTTAGAATGAATCTTGTTTTATTAGGAATTTACTGTGCATGAAAACATTTAAACCTGTTGCTGTTGAGTCAGTTCTGACTCATAGCAACCCTATAGGACAGAGTAAAACTGGCCCATAGGGTTTTCAAGGCTGTAATCTTTACAGAAGCAGACTGCCACATCTTTCTCCCACAGACTGGCTGGTGGGTTCAAACCACTGACCTTACGGTTAGCAACCAAGAGCTTAACCAGTGCGCCACTAGGGCTCCTGATGAAAACATTGAAGATTGATCAGTTCAGCTCTCATAATTTTCTTTCAGACAGAAAATAGTGAAAGATTATTTACTGGTAAATGTATGAAGTCTCACAAGTTGATAAAAAGGACTGATTTTGAATCATACTTGTAAGCTATGTTGTTATTCATTCTTACTTTTTATATTGTGGTGCAGTGAATCACTTTTATATGGACTTACTGGCCATGGTCTTCTAACTCCTAGCAAATGATTGAGTGGGATTATGCATATAAGGTCCTTGTGGCCCACCAAGGGAATTGGACAGCTTATTAATAATGCAGTAAGATTCATAACACCCTTGTGGGGGTGAGGCCATGCAAATAAGGTATATGGAACCCTAACAAGGGCATTGGTTAGCTTGCCATTCTTCTAGGCTTAAAATGAGCCATCCCAGAGGTGGAAAGGGGTGACTTCAGTACCTCCCAGAAGAAGAGATGGGAGCAGAGTGTGTCCTTTGGACCCAGGGTCTCTGTGCTGAGAACCTCCTAGACCCAGGAGACAGAGAGCTGTAATACTGGAGATGGCATTAGATGGCGAGAAGTGACAGCGAAGAAACGGCAGCAGGAGAACTAGGAGACCAGCTTGAGATGGCCAGTGGGCTTCCTGGCCCATGGAGCAAGGTGGCTACAGTGAGAGTGCCAACCCATGGAGTGAGAGAGCTGAGAGCCTTTGGGCAGAAGGCTTCCTGGTGGAGTGGGGTACCTCCGGACACTTGTTAGTGGAGGTTGGCTCACAGACCCGTGGAGCGAGAGAGCTGAGCACCTTCGGGCCAGAGCTTACTGGCAGAGTGGGGTGCCCCTGGGCACTTAATGGCAGGGCTAAAGAGCTTTGTAACACTTGACTGAGCAGGGCAGAGGCTGAATCAAGGGGCAGAGTGAGGCCTGCTTTTGGGCACAGCTGAGAAACTGTTCTGACCAAAGAACTGTATCCTGAGTTGTTCCTGATCCTGAATTGTAACCTGTTACTTCCCTAATAAACCTCATAACTGTGAGTATGGTCTGTGAGTTCTGTGTGGCCATTGCAGTGAATTATTGAACCCGGCAGAGAAGTAGAGAATGCTGTGGGAGGGATGGCTGGTGTCAGAATTGGTACAAAGGTTGGAGGATGGAGGTATGTCTGACCTCTGCTTCATAGGACTCGGCCTTGGGCTGACACTGATAATGATTCTCCTTCCCCTTGTGAAGTTAGAGTAGGAAGTCTGACGCTCCCCTGCTGCCATTTTTACATCTGTTTTTGTGTACTTAGTTTTTTTAACAGCTCTGTTGAGGTATAATTGACATATAATAAACCACACATATTTAAAGTGTACAGGTTGATAATTTTGACATATATGTATATATACCACTGAAACCATCGCCACAGTCAAGACAATAAATACACCCATTGCTCCCAAGAGTTTACTCTTGCTTCTTCGTAATCCTCCTTCCTACCCCAGTTTCCAGACTTGTTGATAATTCTGGGTTGTTACAAATAAAGTTACTGTGGACATTTATGTACTGATCTTTGTATGGGCATTTTTTCATTTCTCTTGGATCAGTCTTAGGAGTGTAATGGCTGGATCAGGTGATAGGTATGGTATACATTTAACTTTTGAAAAAATTGCTAGATTTTTTTCTAAGTAGTTGTACTATTTTATTTTACATTCCCTCCAGCAGTGGGTGAGATTGCTAATTTCTCCACATCTTCACCAACACTTGGTATGGTCATTTAATTTTAGCCATTCTAAAAGGTGTGTTTTAATTTCATTTTCCTAATGGCTAGTAAGGAGACCTGGTGGCCCAGCACTTAAAGCACCTGGCCGCTAAACAAAAGGTCGGCAGGTTGAATCCACTAGCCGCCTGCTCCTTGGAAACCCTATGGGGCAGTTCTGTTCTGTCCTGTAGGGTCACTATGCATCAGAATCGACTCGACAGCAGTGGGTTTGGTTGGTTTTGGAATGGCTAATGTTTTGAATCTTTTATGTGCTTACTTGCCATCTGGGTATGTTCTTTGATGAAGTAACTGTTCAGATATTTTTGCACGTTTTTTAATTGGGTTATTTTTGAGATTTGAGAGTTTTGTATATATTCTGAATTATCAGATATATGCTTTGCAAATACTTTCTCTTAGTGGTTTGTCTTTAAAGAAGAGCAGAGGTTTTTAGTTTTGATGAAGTCTAGATCATGTTTAGAAATCTTTGTCTGACCCAAGGTTACAAAGGTTTTCTCGTGGATTTTATAGTTTTAGTTTACATTTAGTTCTATGTTCTGTTTTGGTTAGTTTTTGTATATAGTGTGAGGAATGGCTTCAAGTTCATGTTTTTGCAGTTTGGATATGCAATTGCCCCAGTACCATTTGTTGAAAAGACTAGATTCAGTGCAGTCCTGGTCAGACTCTCACCTGGCTTTTTTGTAGAAATTGACAAATTGATTCTAAAATCAAATGGAAATGTTACGGGCATAGGGTGTCCAAAACAACTTTGAAGAACAAAGCTGAGTACTGATATTGCCTGATTTCAGGACTTACTGTCAAGCTACAGTACTCCAGACAAGTGTGGTATTGGCATCAAGATAGACAAATAGATCAATGGGAAAAATAGAGAATGTTATTCATTCTTTAAATCCGGCACAGATTAATGCTTTCTCTTTTTCCAAGTAACTATCATATGGTAGTGACATAAATACACCTCTTATTTTGATCTTTGTCATCTTTTTTAGATGAAAACCCTACCGGGAATCTAATGCTGTGATCCCTTTAGGTGCTTGTTTTTTTTTAAAAATCTGTTTCATTATCTAATTGCTGGTTTTGTTATCTAGGCAGGTCCGGTCAGAGAAAAAAGAAAAGAATGCAGTGATGTCTTTCACAGTTACAGATGAACCTGTCTGTATTGACCTGACTTTGTCAGAAAACAAAGAAGAGGTAAATGGCTCAATTTTTGAGGATTTGTTTTTGGATTTTACAAATGTTGTTTTTTAAAATCCAGGTTTTGATGATTTAATGACTCATTGGGAAAGAGGGGCCATGAGGGGTAACAGCAAAAATCTTTTTTTTTTTCCTAAAGTAATATTTTATTGTATTTTTGGTGAAGGTTTATATAGCAGTTTAGGTTCCCATTCAACAGTTTCTTCACAACTTGTTCGGTGACATTGGTTACGTTCTTCACGATGGGTAAATATTGTCATTATTTTCGTTCCAGTTGTTCCATTTCCATTAATCTAGTTTCCCTGCCCCCTTACGTTTTCATCTTTGTCTTAATTATTGACCGTTTGGTCTCATATAGATGATTTTTTAAAGAAGCATAGTACTCACAGGTGATACTCTTTGTGAGCCAATCTATTATTTAGCTAAAAGGTAACCTCGGGCTAGTTTCGGTTCAAGGTTTAAGGAATATCTCAGGGCAGTAGTCTTTGAGAAGTCCTCTAGTCTCAACTGGCCCAGTAAGTCCGTTTTCTTTCTTTTATTCCACATTTTTCACGCATTCTGTCAGGGTCCATCTATTGTGGCCCTGATCAGAATAGTCAGTAGTGGTAGCCGGGCACCGTAGAGTTCTGGTCTAGGGGTAGATGAGGCAGTGGTTTGTGCAGACTATTAGTCCTACAGACTAGTTTCTTCTTTGAGTCTTGGGTTTCTTTATTTCAGTTTTGTTCCAGTTGAGTAGAGACCAATAGCTGTATGTTAGATGGCTGAACAGAAATCTTTTTTTAACTGTTCAACATGACATTAAATCTCTTTCAAAGGCTTTTGAGGGGAAGGGAAAATTTTATATGCAAAGGCAGTACACTTTGGAATTTATTATGTGGATTAATAAAAGTTATTGGGATGAATTTTTTTTACCGGTTTTATGTGTGATTCCTCTAGCAGAGGCTTTATTTTTGTCATAAAATCTTGTAGTACCTAACTAAGGTGTATGAGTATATTTTATGTTTTTTCATATAAAAATTAGGGATTTGATTACAGTATACCTTCAGCATTTAGCAAACCTGATGTCTTTGAAGTGCTTCATATTCATGTTTCTATTTGACAAAAGCTACTTATTAAAGGTTTAGATTTGGGCAGACTCCTAGTCTTTCAGTGAAAGCTAAGAGCGTTGCACTTTTAACACGATCTAGGTTTTGAAATGCGTATGTTGTGTAAACCTCTAACAGGTAGAGATGATTTTGTAGTTTTTTATTGTGGTTTGGTAGTTTTGAAAAATGTTATAGTAGAAAGGGTATTGGTTTAAAAATCAGAAGATTTTTCATTTAAATCTTGACTCTGCTGCTAATGTGATCTAAGGACAACTAAAATTGAAGAATCTCAGCTTTCTAAGGTGAGTAGGGGATGGTGGTGTCACTGTTGCTTACATCAGTGATTCCCTTTAAGGACCTTTGTCTCTTAAGGGGATAAAATCAGGGAGTAATGGGACCCAGGAATTATTTTCAGTATTTTAGAAAAATCTAATAGAAATCCTGTGTTTTATCACAACAGTGCGCTATACATTTTAATCATGTGTGGTCAGTTCACTGATACAGTTGTTAGAAGTTCTGATTATAGGAATGGAGCCCTGGTGGCGCAGTGGTTAAGAGCTATGGCTGCTAACCAGAAGGTTGGCAGTTCGAATCCACCAGCTGATCCTTGGAAACCCTGTGGGGTGGTTCTCTGTCATACAGATTGCTATGAGTCGGAGTTGACTCGACCCACAGCTGTGGGTGTGGTGTTTTTTTTTTTTTTTTTGGATCATAGGAAACTGTAATAAAACATTAACACTTTGGAATGCCTCCATAACTATTTAAGTTCAAGTGACTTAAAAAATTATTTTTATTGTGTGCGTGTGATTTTTAACTCCCACATGCAAGTAATTTATATAATAAAGAATCTGCCTCCCTTGGAAGCAAAAACTTGCCACTAGTCTGTCTAGAGAATTGACTTTGTTGTTGCTTTCTCTTTTTTTTTTTTTTTTTTAATATTTTATTGTACTTCAGGTGAAGGCTTACAGAACAGATAGTTTCTCATGTAACAGTAACACACATGCTGTTTTATGACATTGGTTAACAACCCCACAACGTTTTAACTCTCTAAATTCTCAACTTTTTTTTTTTTTGGTGAAAATACACGTAGCCAAAGATACGCCATTTCAAAAATTTTTTTACATACACATTTAAGTGACATTGACTACGCTCTTCTAATTGTGCTGTTATTCTCACTTAAGATGAAGGCTTACAGGACAAAATAGTCTCCCATTTAACAGTTACTACAAATGATGTTAATCTTACATTTAAATGATCTTAGAATAATATTGACATGATACATTAAAATTACTAATAATAAAATAAAGGGGGACGCCACCCCTTGATCAGAACTTTTTAGACATTTTTAAGATATTAAAGTAGGAGTGATGAAACCTCCTTCTCAGGAAGCCAAGTTCTAATTCTGGCACGTTATGTAAATTTACAGTTATAGCAATCATTTAAAATTCTAAAACAAAACGCTGATTCTGCTTGTGTTTTCTTAAAAAGTTATCAGCTTATCTAGATGTTTTGGTGGGTTTGGATTTGGTGTCTGTTACTAGGGGATGCAGCAGGGGGAACTAGAAAACTTGATGGAGAAAAATAACTTCCCTCACAACTTTCATTTGCTGCTAAACGTCAAAAAGAAAACAAAAATTTCTTTAATAACTTCTTGCCTTTCTGAGATTTCTTACTCTTTAAATGTACCAGTAAATTCCTTATGGTGCTTTCACAATGCAAAGTTAGCCTTAATGTATTTTATATAATTCTGTTTCTCCCAGTATATTGACTGCTCCCTGAATTCTCCCACATTTATAACTAGAATAGAGATAGCAACTTTTTGGAAGTGCTTTTTGGATGTGCTAAGATGTGTTAAGTTTTCATGTAAGCTTTCTTTAGGAAAGCTTCAGAACTTTTAAAATGAGTTGTCGGGATTGCTGGGGTGCAAGGCTGACAGCACAGGGTGGTGCAGAGGAGTGTCCAGACAGCCTGGCTAATAGCATCGACAGTCCTGGGGGATTAGTAACCCCCCAGCCTCACCCCTTCCCACCCATCAACACAAAAGGGCATTTTCACCAATCTTGACTGCTCTGATGGGTGGGCCATGTCCGTTCCACGTGGCAAGCCTGTGGATTGGTGGCAACTTTGTTCATCTGACTTCAATGTTGTATTCTTCTTTACTGTGCTGTCTTATTGTCTTGGCCTAAGCATTTACTTATAATCTGAATTATAACAGCTAATTGCAAGGATTGTATGATCTTGCTATTCTAACTCTTTCTCTGGTTATTTAGAGATGTGGGGAAGAAAATTGAGGTTTCATTAAGTTAGATTGGAGACCGGTTAGATTTGACTGGCATAATGTTTTGTCTTAGAGTAATTAATTACATTTTTCTTTCAGCCTGTCAGGTTAGTTGTTGTTTGCAGAGATGGTCAAGTTCATCTTTTTGAACACATATTAAACGGGTAAGTAAGAAATTTTTCAAGTGGAAATTTATTTCTCTTTCCTCTGAACTGTTATTTCTTTATAATCCTACTTCAGTATACTTCGCATTATATTACTTTTCAGTTTGGTTGTTTTTGAAAGCAGTCTTAAGGCATGGACCATTTCTTCATATATTTGTGATTAGGAGTGTAGCTTCTTATGATGTGTGCCTAGTAAGTATTGGTAGCTCTAGTAAGTGGCTAAGTTGAAGAGATTTACTTGTGAACTTTGGTAATGCCTTAATTTCTGTGTTCGATAGTGCTGTAGTTCCCTTTGCTGCATGTATGTGGATCAGGGAAGCATAGCAATGAGTTGTTTTGGTGGATCGAGAGGGAGTATTGTTGTAGGTTGTGTGGTCATAAAGCAGGGATCAGCAGACTGTGGCCTCCTACAGAGTCCTTAGATGGCTTGCAAAACCTAAAGTGTTTATTATCTAGTCCCTTACAGAAGCACGTCCCAACCACAGCTATGTATTATAAACAGAGCCTGAGACAGAATTATGTGCAGATTATTTTAAACTTTAAAATGCTTTCAACTTTTATTGTCAGTTGGTGTCCTTCCTTTTAAAATCCTAGAATAAGCATTTATTTAAATATAAACTAATTATGAAAATAGTATATACTCATTTTAAAACATTCAGGATGCATAGAAGAATTGATTGTAAAAGTCTGAGTCTCTACCACATTGAATTCTACTCCCTAGAGGTAATGGTTAATTAACATTTTGGTGTGTAACACTTGAGGCCTTCATTTACATAGTCATATGTATACGTGGAATATATAATTGAGGTCCCAGAAGAAGTGGGGGCCCAGAAATGGGCCATGCTGAGGACCTGGGCATTTCTCCTTGGGCATTGGAAAGCCAACAAAGGTTTTAAGCAGGGCAGAATGATGGGATTTGACCTAAGTTTTAAGACAATTATTTTACATGTTGTATTGAGAATAGACTATAGAGGGGTAAAGGCCAAAGCAGAGACCAAAAATCCTGGGTATAGATGGTTATAGAGTCAGTATACTAGAAGGAATGAGTTGGAAAGATAGCAGGAGAATGGGATGCTTCAAATTGAGATTCTAGAGCATGCGTGTATTGGTCATAAGCGTAGTAAGGTGTCTGGGATGTGAGGAGTAGCTGATGTACAGTGAAGGTGGGAAACTTAAGGATCTGAGAGGCCAAGGTATTAGAAGGATCATCAGCCTGGATGCTGGATATGAAAATCATTAAGAAAGGAATTTAGTAGGAGTAGTGTTGGAAAGGGGAGCTGCTGGCGCAATGGTTAAGAGCCACGGCTACTAACTAAAAGGCAGGCAGTTCGAATCCACCAGCTGCTCCTGTGGGGTGGTGGTACTCTGTCCTATAGGGTTGTTATGAGTCAGAATTGACTCGACAGCAGTGGGTTTGGTTTTGGGGTTTAGTGTTAGAAAGAATGACAGTGAGTCACTAAAATCTTTTAAGAAATGTGCAGAGTGACCCAAAGACGGAAGAAGGAGGGGTAGCTTGTATCTGGTGACAAGAATTTCAGAGGTTTTAGAGACAAAGAGGGGAGAGATTGTTGTCGTGAAGTGTCAGTGAAGAACAAGGAGCACATGTGTCCAAGGCCCCAGGCACAAACGATATGGTGGAGAAAACAGCTACAACTTGGTAGAGCTACCAGGGTGAATCAGGATGGCGCAAGAGTGCGATGACTGCATTCCAGAAGTCATAGTGAGGCTTTTGGGAGGTGGGAGCAATTGGAGGTGGCTGGTTGGAATAGGGCAGGTAAGAGCCACATGGGTTCTGAAGCTCAGGATCATGAGAGGTGGGTGACTTGGGAACCTAGGCTACTTGAGAGGTCTGACAAAATGGGACAGAAGAGTAGATGGATCTCCAGGCAGATTTTGGTGGTAAGGTTTTGAGTATTGGTGGGTGTGGGGAGCAGGGAATGCTTGATCAGGGGCCCTAGTGGTCTGAGGACCCTGGTCAGTCTTGAAGAAGGGTAGTGGCTGGAGGAGGTGGGTCCCATCTCATGACTTGATGCTGGCTTCACAGAATTAGTATGAGATGTTCTGATTTCAAATTCTCTAATTTTTTTCATTTCTAGATTCTGTAAAAAACCTTTGAGTTCAAACTGCACAATTCAGATAGCAACATCTGGGAAAGGCAAGAAATCTACACCAAAACCCATCCCTATTCTAGCAGCTGGTTTTTGCTCAGACAAAATGTCATTGTTGCTTGTGTATGGCAGTTGGTTTCAGCCCACCATTGAACGAGTGGTACGTAGATGCTACCCTGAAGTAAAACAATATAGCATCACAATATCCATGGAAAAGGATGATTTAAAAATGATATTTGGTCTGCTTAGTGGAACACTTAAAAAGAAATAATATATTCTCTTTTAATAAGAGGACCTTTCATTGGGTGGTTTATTTTGATTTGTGAGAACTCTGTATTTTCTTTAGCATGGTGTATCCAGAATAATCGTTTTAATACCTAGTCAGTATAAAAGAAAAATTCTTTGAGAAATTTTACACGTTTTTTTTTTTTTTTTTGGTATTAAGTCCTCAAAATCTGGTTTATTTTACTCTTACAGCCCATCTTGGTTTGGACTAGCCACATTCCAAATGCTCAGTAGCCACATGTGCCTCTAGTAGTTACCATTTTGGTCAGCATAGGTATATCTTCTGTGTGAATTTTGTCCAGTTATACAAACGAAAACCTTTTAATAAAAGAATCCTCAGTAGTAGCACCCATTGAATTTTCTAAGTGGTAATATAACGGGCAGTGCAATGATTTAACATTTTGAATTGCAAATGTTTCTTTAAAGGCTTTCAGTGAGATTAGGGGCATGTCTGATGGCAGGTGATTTCTTAGGCATACATTTACATTCAGTAAAACCCTCAGGGAGACTCTGAAGTGGAATGCTCACGTGTCCAAGCAAACTCTAGCTGAGTTAAAAAAATAAATTTTATTTTTAAAAAACTTATGTAAAAAGGAGAGGAGTGTAAGCTGTGAAACATAAGCCTCCGTTCTGTATGTTACCTATTTGTTTTGTGTTCCTCCCTTGATGTTGGTTGTTCATATGGGCATACAGAGTTACATATAGCCTTAAACCATAAATGGATATATACATGCTTTGCTGTATCTGGCTTTTTTCCCCCATTTAATATGTCTTGGAGGGCATTCCTATCAGCACCTACCTCAGAGCGTTTTGTTAATCGGAACTGCTGTCTTGGATTGCTTCTGGAAAAGATAGCAGTGGGAAGTTTTAGGATAGGACTATTTTTTTTTTTTTGTGCGATGATTATTCTTTATAAGGGTGATTTCTTCTAGAATCCATTACGTTTGAAAGATCTTTTGATCTTTTAAAACTATAAATGTGAAAAATTTAAGCAGTTCATAACTGAAGAAAGTAAACGTTGTGCCCTGTGTCTTTAGGGTTTACTTGTTCTCTTCAACTGCTGTCAGTCTGACTGGTGATCCTGGCCAAGAGTTTTGTGTGGAAGTGTTCCATGTATTTTTGTGTGTGTGTCTGTTTTTTTTTTTTTTTTTGTAAAAATGCACAGTTGTTCATTTGTTTTTCCTTTTGTTCTTATTCCCAATTGCTTTATTTGACACACTTTTTTTTCCTACCCCTCTCCTTTCTTTTAAAAATGTATTCCCAGGCTATAAACTCCAAAGAACCTCATGTGTGTTTAGTAAGAGATATTTCAAGCTGCTGGGCCCCAAAAGTAGAAACTGCCATAACAAAGGTAAGTGCAGTACAGATTTGAAGTTGACAAAAAAGAGATTTGAATTCTCCACATTTAGTTATGTGAAATGTGTTTATAACTGGCACAATCTGAGTTATGTTAGGAAGTATTGAAGGAACAAAGTCCTGCCGGATTCCCTGACTCATTGTAGTTGTGAATCATATTTATATACTCATTCAAGTAATATGCTTTGGACTTATTCAAATAAGTTTGTTTTTAAGAAATGATTTTTTTTTTTAAATCAATTTCAATACTTAGTTTGATGGAGGGGGAACCTGTGTTTCAGGGTGAAATAAAACCACGATGGGCCCGGAATTTAGTATTACATATAAGAAGAGCATCATGGTGCTCTATTTTGAATATAACTTTGCCTCTACATATAGATCTTGTATGCTTGGAAGTTTGTTGAGAAAACGAAAGCCAGGACATGGTGTGATGACATCCACGTGGTTTCGCTTCTGGCTGAGTGTCAGTGCTGACACATTTCTCTTGGCTGTCTGAGTGTTCCTGGCAGTGAGATTATGGGAGATAGCTGGAAAATGTGCAGCTGCAGGCTCTGATATTGTTCAGACCAAAGTGTCCTTGTATCATCTGTAGACCCCCTCCCTCCTGGGTTTTATTCTTACATGGTATTTTAAGCTTTAAAACTGAATTTTCAGATTATCATTTTAAAACTTACTTGCCAGAGTCAATTAAAATTTATTTTTAATTCACGTTGTATTGTTAATTATGTTGAGTTTTTCAATAGAAAAAGCTTTCAGCAGCTGTCAGTTTTCTCAATGAGGATAAATCTTGGAAAGACTAAGCTGTAATTTCCTTTGGCACACCCCTGCCATCCTGTTGGACAGGTGAGAACACCAGTGATGAATTCTGAAGCCAAAGTTCTGGTGCCCGGGATTCCTGGCCATTGTGCAGTGGTTAAGCCTGTGACTCCACAAGCTGAGGAATTAGAGAGCAAGAGGAAATTAGGGGAAAATGAGGTAATGCACAAATGTAAGATTACGTGGGAGATTGTAACAAATACATTGGAGAGAGCCAAAGTTGAAACTTTAGAAATTTAACTGAGATTATTGCTACCCTCTTTTATCTGCGGCATTGTAGGTTCTGAAATTCCAGATTGTGACCTTTGTAAGACTTGATTTGGCCACTGTTTAGTGGAGAAGACAGAACTTTTATTAACTGAAGAGGGTGCTTTCTTGGCCATTTGTTAATAGTTAGCCGAATAGCATGTAAAAGTGAGTGAGTGAAGCCAGGACTTGCCGTGATGACTCTCACTAGGTTTCGCATGTCGCTGAGTTCCAGTGATGCCTCCTTTCTCTTGGCTAGCTGAGCAGTCCTGGCTGCTTTAGTGCTTGTTGGTCTTTAGAAGTGGTTGTCACTGTAGTCCCTTAAAGGGCTCATAGACTTCTCCCCTCCCAAAACTTCCCTGTACGTGTCTATGCAGAGTCCTATTTTAATCGCCCATTCACATTCTCCACTCTTGTCTAAGAAATCTGGAATTTCAGCTGTTTTGTCATTAGAGAAAGATGGTTATGTTGTAAAGCTGATTTTAAAAGTCCCACTTTTCGGGTGGAGGAGCTCAGGGATAATATTGCTGTTCTTAAATTATTCCTCCATTGCTTTTTGTCTCTGAGATACAGGCACAAAGTAATTTGAACAAACTGCTTTAGGCCTTGTCTGTGTAGTCAGTCTACCTGAATAATAGGATGCAGTCAACATTAACCAAATCATTTCTGTTCTGTAGGTTAGCATTGAAGAACGCCTGGGAGCAATGGATATAGATTCAAAAAAAGGAAAAGATGACCTTCCACAGACAAATAGTTTTCCAGTTCTTCTTACACAGGGTTTAGAAAGTAATGATTTTGAAATGTTAAATGTAAGTATTATAGTAGCTTTTTAAGAAACTAAAGATGATTAATTTTTCTTACAAAGTAATTGACGTTACCATATTCATAGAGTGGATAGTCATGTTGAATAACTGTTGAATTTCATATTTTATGAATTTAGTCAAATATGTATCACTTGGTGGCACTATGTGAACAGTCACCAACCTACAAAGGGATTGTGTTTGGTTGTTTTGAACCTGGAATGCATTTTCTCATAGAAATATTGTTCTTAATGGTTATTAGGTTCTTAGGCTTAATCCATAAAAGCCTTAATAAACGTAGTGTAGCTGAACTATAATTCTCAGCATTCTAGATCACAATTTATATTTTTTTCTGTAGGAAAATGCGTTCCTGAGTTTTTACTCTGGATTCCAGAAACTTATTTCCCCCTGGCCGTGAAGGGGGCAGTGAGGTGGAACCTTGGCAATGGGTAGGAGGTTTGGGGGAAAGGTTCAAGAGGGTTGGGGGTACTGTTGTGACGTATTAGAGGTAAAAGTAATAAAAACTTTGTATAAGGAGAGGCATTTATAATTTCTGTGTTTGTAAGTTGGTGACTGCTTGTATGTAGTTACTTAATTCTATTCTTTTAAATTCCAGAATTTGACAGTTGTCCATAAAACAAATTTAAGTGTACAAAACGGTTGGGTTTAAGCGCTGCCTGATCAGAGCAAAAAAAATTTACATTTGTTAAGTGCACTTATTTTAGTGACTTATAGCACTATTATTGCGCCACTTAGTATATATGTGACTTTAATATTATACATAACCCATGAATAGTGTCTCTCTAATTTATATTTTGGTCCAAATGGGAATATTTTTATGTATTTTGGATGGTAGATTTTAGTTTACCATTGCACTAGAAACCTCGGTGAGGATTTGGTGAAAAATGAAGAAGCAATAGAAAACAATTGACAGTGTTTTTGAAATGTAATATAACCTGTGTGTCATCATTGCCAATTGAACTATGCTTTTGAAGCCTTCCTCCTTAATAGATGACAATGCATCAATTACCTTTTTTTTTCTTCTTTTAACTATACTAAGAAAAATTTAAAAACAAAATAGTACACTGGTCCCATGAACCAGTCACCCAAATTCACCAGTTATCAGCACTGGCCAATCTTGTTTTATTTGCCCACATACTTCCCCCCACCCTTACCACTCCCAGGTTATGGTGAAGCAAATCCCAGATATATCATTGCATCAGGGACAGATTACTCAATAAGCAAAGTAAGCACGTGCTTATTAGGGCATCAACAATACAGGGGCACCAGTTGTCCAAAGCAAAGACCTATAGATGTCAAGCAAACAGGACACAAAAGCAAGCGCCACGGTGAAAGGGAACTGGCAGGGCTCTAAATGAAATTGATACCAGCTCCAGTGCATGAGAATGTGCCATCGAGAAATAAAGTTCACACAGGGTCACGAGGGCGCCCACGGGCAAAGTTGTTTAAGCTATGAGACCCCCTACCACTTCAACACCTGTGTTGACATCTGTCTCCTATGGTCCCCTGCTGTGTAATTGAAACACCTTATCTCAGTGGGTTTCTTGGGAGTATACTATTTCTTTTTAATAAACGAGGTAGGTGTGGAATATTCTTTTTGTAGAAAATATGGTATATAGTAAAAATATTAGTACCCTGCATCCACTAAAATGGCATACACCAGGTTTGCATTCAGTTGCTAATATTACAGTTGCATTTAAAAAGAAGTTATATCATGAATAGCTAAGAGACACGCGCACACGTGTATATATATATAACACATCTGTTTGAATGCATGAGTAAGCAGAGGAAGGGGCACAACAGATTATCAGTGCTTAGGGCCCTCATGTGCCTTAATCTGGCCCTGCATTTCATCCATAAATACATTCCTGTTTAATTCTGAAGATAGCAACTCCTTTTTAAAATATAACGAGAATTCATTATCACGCCTAAAAAAGTAGACAGTAATTCCTTAAGATAATCAAGTATCCAGTTAGTGTTTCTGTTTCCCTGATTGTTTCATAAACTTTTAAAGTTTTTATTTTTGCTTTCTTCAAAACAGGAGCTCACGTAATTAGTTAGATCTAGAAGCTTGAAATTCAGGTTGGAATCTTCTAGGCAAGAATGCTTATAGATGTGCACTTCTGTCAGGAGCTCTGGCATTCTCTTTTTGTGATATTAGTGGCAGTTGATCATTGTCTAGATTCATAATTTGAGTGTGCAAAATGATCTTTTTTGTTATCCTGCGGTACAGTTTGTTTAGGAAATGCAAGATTAATAAATGCTTTATTCTTTCCCTTTACTTCCGAGATTTCAAAAAACTGGTTCCTTAGCATCCACCAAAGAAGGCGAATGAGTTTTTTTTCCTGACTGTCATTATGAATACGTGGATTTAAACATTTATTTCATGCGTTTTCAGTTTATCATTACCAATTGATTTTAAGCATAATAAAAATTACCTAAAGTCATTTAGTTTAAAATAAAACCTGTTATGTTTTAGATGTAGGTGAGCATTGCAAAGGAAAGAAAGTGGAGTTAAATCCACTGTGCTTAGAAATTAATTGCACATATTTATTAGTATGTACTGCACAGTCCCAGAGTTTTCTACGAATGCAAAGTATCGATTTATATATTCATTTCAGTTAATAAGTACAGTTAGGGTATGGTAAACCCAAAATGGAATAGCTTCACAGAAGTTTATTTTTCCTTTCTTAAAATAATTGAATACTCTCTGGGGGCTCTTTTGTGTAGAGTTAGGGACCCAGATTAATGGCAGTTCTGCCATTTTCATGTTATGCTTTCTGAGATCACCCTGGGTATTACCATCTCGTTTATCTTGGAGCAAGAAAGAGTATGCAGGATTTTGTGGAAGTTTTTATGAATCAGGCCCATTAAGTGGCACATTCCACTTTAGCACATACACTCACTCCATTGAGTAGAAGTCAGTCCAGTGGCCATACTTACTCTAGGAGATCCTAGGAGAGCTAATCTTGACTGTGTTCAAAAGGGGAACTATGGATGCTGTAGCTATGCTGCAGCTTAGTGTATACTCTTTGAGAGTCACACATTTTGGGGAAAAAAACACATGATTTGGAATTGAACGCAGTTTCACCATTCATAACTGTGGGACCTTATGCATATCCCTTTGTGTCTTTGTGCATTGTTTCCCTCATTTCAGTGTAATAATGCCAGTGGTATCATAGTATTTTTGGACAGACAAATGAAATTCTGTTCACAAAAGCACGTCTTAAATTGTAAAGCATTATACATCTAAGACATTGTCATTCATTATTAAGGAGTTTGAGGTGGTATGTTGTTAATTCAGTGGAAGTAATTGGAAACTAGTTGAATGCTAAAAAAATTGTGCACTCTAAAAGACCTCTAAAAGTTACAGTGAAGGGCTTAAAACAATGCCCTTGAAAGAAAGTATGAAAATATTTCCATAGTGTGTAACCTAGGAGATTACGCAGCTACACATTCTGCACTCCACTTGAAAGAGAAAGAGGCCAGTAAAAAAATGTTAAATATTTTTTTCCCCTAAAAATAGTCCTCCTTATTCTCAAAAGGTGCCTTATGAGGATACATAAACTATAATAAGAGGACTTTAAAATAGGAACAAAAGAATAAATTGAGCAATGGCAGGGATACAACATGGGACCAGAAATGAGGTTAAGAATGCCTACCATAGAAAACTTGACATTAAAATTTCTGGCATTAGGAAGGTGGAATTTTGATCCTGTAGCTTATGCAAAAAGAGAAGCCTAGTCATTTGTGTAATTCTTATTATACAGAAGACAAAATGATTTTAAAATATCTTTAAAAGTTTTTAAATTCTTACATTTTTTAAAAATTCCAATTACAGTAGTGCTAAAAAACACCTAGGATAAATCTTAACAAAAGATGCCTATACCTCTATATTGAAAACTACAAAACAATGTTGAGAGAACTTAAATGACCTAAATACCTAGAGAGCTAAAACCATGTTTTTATGGATTAGAAGGTTCAGTATTACTAAGAGGAGAAATTCTCCCCCAATTAATTTATATATAACGCATTTCTAATCAAAATTCCGGCAGCCTTCTTAGTAGAAATTGACAAACTGACCCTCGAATTTGTATGGAAATGCAAAAAGACCGGACATAACCAAAGCGGTTATAAAATGGAACAAAGTTAGAGGATTTACCCTGCTTCATCTTGAGTTAAAGCTGTAGTAATCAACGTAGTTTGATACTGGTGAAAAAATAAATGTAGATTAAGGGACCAGAATAGAATCCAGAAATAGTCCACACATAATTGATTTTTAGCAATGATGCCATGCCAGGGCGAGTCAGTGGGGGGAAAGCAGTCTTTTCAAGTATTAGTACTGGACCACCTGAATATGCATATGGAGGAAAATGAATTTCAACTCTTACCTCACAGCATATACAGAAATCAATGCAAAATAGACTATAGACCTAAACATAAAACCCAAAACTACAAAGTTTCTAGAAGAAAACAGGAGAATATCTACATGACTTTGGGTGGGGAAACATTTCTTAGATATATCACAAAGAGCATGAAACATTAAAAAAGGTGGTCAGTTGAACTTCATCGGAATTAAAAAACTCTGCTCTTGAAACACCCTGTTCAGAGAATGAAAAGCCAAGCCCCAGACCAGAGGAAAAATATTCGCAACTCATATATCAGACAAAGGATTTATGTCCAAAATATATAAGAACTCTTACAACTCAGTAATAAAAAGAACAGAACAAAGTTTTAAAAAATGGTGAAAGATTTGAAACAGACACTTCACATAAGAATTTGAATGGCTAATAAGCACATGTAAAGGCATTGTACATCATGAATCATCACAGAAATGTAAATTATCACCACAGGGAGATAATTGTATACCCATTATAGATTGGTTAAAATGAAAGAATGGTGAAGGTGTGGAACAACTTGAACTCTCAAGTTAACATAAAAAACCCACTGCTGTCAAGTCGATTCCAAGTCATAGCGACCCTGTAAGACAGAGTAGAACTGTCCCATAGGGTTTCCAAAGGCGATAAATCTTTATGGAAACCAGACTGCCACATCTGCAGAGCAGGTAGTGGGTTTGAACCTGACCTTTCAATTAGCTGAGTGCTTTAACCACTGCACCACCAGAGTGCCTTCCAGTTCAACATATACCTACCATAAGACCTAGCCAGTCTAGAGAATAAAAAACATATTCATTCAAAGATTTGTACATGAATGTTTATAACAGCTTTATTTGTAGTAGCCCAGAACTGGAAAGAACCTGTATGTCCCTCAGTGAGTAAATGCTGTATGATTTCATTTATTTAAAAATTCTAGAAAATGCAAGCCTGTGCAAGCCAGTGGTTGCCTGGGGATGGAGGGTGGAAGGAGGCATGTATTGTAAAGGCGACTAAGGAGACTTCAGGGTAGTGGAATGCTTATTTTTACAACAGTGTTTGTTTCATGGGTATATATGTATGCCATATAGGTCAAATTGTGCACTTTAACTGCTGTTTAGAATGCTTAAATTATACTGCAGTAAAGTTGTAAACGAAAAATCCAATTCTCATCATCATCTTCTTGGTAGTTATAACTTCTTTAAATATGTCCTCAACAAAAGTCAGGCAGTGATGCTGGTTTGGGATAACCTTTGTTTTTTATTTTAAAATTTGCACATTGTTACCACAGAGCCTCAGTCTTTAGTGGGCATAAGAATTAACTGAAAACTTGTTAAAAAATTTTTCTGCCCTGCAGTTTGGAATAACTTCTAAATAGCTAGACCACATGTATTCTTGTTTGCCTGTCCTTGTTCTCTCCTGTTATCATAGTGTAGTTATTAATAGGATTGCATTCACTCTCAGAAGTGACCCAGTTTATATATCGTTTAAAATTATATCATGACTTGTAGAGTATTAGAAGATTTCACAGACTGCACATCTTTTAAACCTTCAGTCCTCCTTATATTTCTTAACCAAGCTTTTCTTATAAATAATGGTAAGCAACAAGTTCAAGATAGTATTCATTGAGCCGAAATGCCGCTACTCTACTTGACCATGTAAGACAGTGAAGACTCGTAATGGGGTGAATGTGTCGTATCTCAAAGTAATCTGTAGACTAGTTGGATGGAATATTTCCTATAGCTTCTCCATCACTGGAACTTTGTGATAACTGATATAATAAAGAGGTGATTTGAGAAATATTCAGTATCCTCAAGCACCTTCTGAATTGTTAAAGTTATGATTAGCATATTTTGCGTTGAGTCGTGTGTTCTGATTGTTTGAAAATGACAAATTTAGGTTAGTTGAGGCTATCAAATTACAACAGTTCATCCCCTCAGTTCCCCAGTAATTGTGTATAAAAAGTTTTTTTTTTTTCCTTAAGAAACTATGTACTTCTTAATTATAATTAAGTGATAACTTTTTAAATAGTACTTGATTTTTTGGGAGGGTGTTAGTGTAAAGATATTTTTTAAGCAAATATAATCCATAGGGAATTCTGATAGGTTATGTGAGGAACTGTTAAATAGGTTAGAAACTTACGTTCTATGTTTTTGCCCTTCAGCGCTCTGGTGCTCATATCCTGTGCATGTCTTACAGCAGCAACCAAAATATAGCATTCACCATTAGGGGAGTTCCTCTAGGAGCAAAACCTTTTGGAAGAATAAATATTTAAAAGTGTTTAAGAGGAAAGTGATGGGGGATCAAGATTTTTGAGACCTAAAGGGGATCTTCTTGTATACCCTTTCCTCTGCAGATGAAGCAGCTGGGGTTTGGAGAAGTGGAGTGGCCTGTGCAGGAGGATGCAGCTTCTGAGTGTCAGGATCAGGACTGAGCTGCTTTACCTCCTTTTCTATATCCTGGGCTTCAGGCTGGGTTTCGCTCATAGATTGACCCAGAAAGGCATAATAGTTTTGGTTCAGACTTTCATTATATGATCTTTTGGTTGGTTTAAAATTTTGTCAAAAAGTTGACCCTTTATTTTAAAAGGTTTGTTGCTTTTTAAGTATGATTTTGCTATGTTTGGCCCATACTTGTGTAGACACATCTCTAATGTCATAAAACAAAGATTTGGGAACTTCCGTTTTCTAAAGTGTATGTATCTGTATTTAAATGTCTAGAGATACTCTTCGGTATTTTAAATGAAAGTTTGATTCATAAAACATTAGAGTTTATAGAGAAGAAACCTGTTTGTTGAAGTAAATTTTTGATAACTGAAGGCTGTACCACAAGACATAGCATTGTCTATTCAGATTCAGTCCCTCCATACTTTGCTGGCTAAAATCGAGTTGGTAGTTTATTGCCTTGGTCTATTTAATCATTTTCACAGACATTTTCCCCTATAGTGTCATTAGCTTTTGAGTGTGCTCATCTTAATATTTCTTTTATTTTCCCTCAGAAAGTACTCCAAACTAGGAATGTAAACCTAATAAAGAAGACTGTGTTAAGGATGCCCTTGCATGCTGTTATTCCGTTGTTGCAAGAGGTAACTGCTTTTTTCATTTTAAAGTCCTAATACTTTAAAATCCAGTATTTAGAGAATTGGATGGCCTTTAGAGAGTAGATGAATAAAGGAACTCTTAAGTACTTTAGAAAGAATAGTAAGTTGATGAATTCCTTAGGTGATGAAAGGAAATATCATTGGCATATTTTTTATTTTAAATACGTGTCTTTGGCATTTTATTTTTATTCCACTAGTACATGTTTGTTTCCTTGAAAGGCATTTGGAACTTTAGAGTGAACCATAGAGTGCTTTATGTGCAGGATGTTGTCTACCTGAGGATGATTGTTCCAGAAATCCCAGTGTAGAGCCCAAATTCTCATTTTGGTTTTCCTCACTATGTCCTGCAAAGTACCCTAACCTAACATGAAAACATCTTTTATGTGCTTTGATTTTTCTTTTTTTAATCCAGAAGTGCTCTTAATCTTCATGTACCAAAAAACTCATTGCTGTTGAGTCGATTCTGACTTGTAGCGACCCTACAGGACAGAGTAGAGTTGCCCCACAGGGTTTCCAAGGAGCAGCTGGTGGATTTGAACTGCTGACCTTTTGGTTAGCAGCCGAGCTCTTAACCAGTGCCTCCAGGGGTCCATGGAATTGGAGAGGGATTAAGATTAAGATTATCTAGTGTGGCATCATCTCTGGCATCTTGAAGAGTAACTTTCATTCTTTCTGACAAATGGTTGAACTGACTTTGCTTAAGTAACTCTGTTTAAAGGTGTTACATGAAAGGGGTGGGTAGCAGCTAGACAAGAAAAAGGCAGTGGGAGTGCTGGGCCACAGGAAGGCTATGTGCAGTCGTTGGTGGCCTGTAAGGGCACCAACGTAGAACTCACACTAAACCAAATCCCAGGTTCAGCAGGCGCTGGAGAGCTGGTGAAGGGACTGTTTACTGAGGTGTGTCATGTGTTGAATTCAAAGAATATTATAATCACCACTTACCTTAAGAAAAAAAATTTTTCCTTTGTCTCTTTTAAATGCATACATAATTTGACAGAAGCTACCCTAAAAGAGTGGGTATAGGTTGTTAAAATTAGGCTTAAAGATAAAATGGATTCTTTGTGATTAGAGATTATACTTGGATTATACTTGTTTAAAATGCTAAAGTGTTTTGTGAATATAGTTTTGGTATTAATGTGGATGGTGTACCATTATTAATAGAGGGAACCTTAATATTTAAAAAAGTATTATGTGTTAGGAGTGTATTAGGAGAGCCCTAGTTACGTTTTTAGAATATTGTCTACTCAAACAAATTTTGCCTAGCTTAGATTATTTTCTGTGTATGTTTTTAATTGAGATATAATTCACATACCATAAAATTACTCTTTTAAAGCATACAGTTCACTGTTTTTTAGTATATTCACCACCCCAAGAAGAAATCCCTTATGCATTAGCAGTCACTCCCCATCCCCACTCCCGTCCAACCACTTACCTGTTTCCTATCTATGAATTTGCCTATTCTGGACATTTCATATAAATCCTATCCTAGATTTTTTTTCCAGGCAATTACTCTTGTAGAAATGTATTCCTAGAATATATTATTTTGGTTGAAAATACACCACTAAATGGAATAATGATTTCCTGACAAAATCATTGTTTTCCTGTGTCATTATGGGTGTGTGTTCCATGGGAATTTATGGCGACTGGTTGCTTCTAAAGTGCTGTTGATAATGTGCTTTTCTCCTCCTCAGCTGACAAAGAGATTGCAAGGACATCCTAATAGGTAAGATGTTTAGGCGACTTCACTTGATTTGTTTTTATAAATCTGTTAGAGGCCATTGTTAAAAACTGAAGTGTCTGCAGCATGAAATTAAATATTGAGTAGCCCCAATTCTAACTAATAACACTCTTCAAATATCAAATATTACTTGCTCCCTCACCTTTTTTAAGGGGAATGATTCTTATTCCTAAGATTTGATTATTAATTTTTTTCCTTTAGAAAACTCCTATGTAGATACTTCAACTTTATTATCATTTATTATTTAATTCAAGTGAATTTAGTGATTTAGTCTTAACCATGATATATAAAATTGTCATAGAACTTGCTGACCTCTGGTGTCTGCTTAAGACAGTGTAAGGAAGTATTTTAGCTAAAAGACAAAAATTTGGGGGTCTTTTTTCTTAATAATTTGCTTAGATCCTAAGTTTATAGTATAGTATTACCAGTGTCTACAATATACAGGTTTGTCTTTTCTAAAAATTTTTTTCCTGATAGGCTTCATTAAGTAGCCTTTGAAGCTCACAAAGGAAAAAGGCTAAAGAATTCATGAATTAGGCCAGGTTTACACATTTTTGGTCTGTAGTTACCTTTTAACATTGGGGTAGAAATCTTTACTGTTTGTGTCTGTCATTGATTAGATGATAGGCTCAAACATGGGCTTTAATACAATGTGAAATTGATTGAGCCCAGTCTAGATAAATATAACTGCCTTCATATCAGTATATTATGACATAATGAATGGGTTTTATTCTTGAATTGAATTGTTTTAGAGGAAAGGATTTTTGTCCTGTTTCCATTCCTTGTTGTGCCCCTGCACCCCACCCCACTGAGGTTATTAACAACACAGATCTCAAATAGACTCAGTGAAAGAATGAAGGAGTTGTCAAGTTTATAGTAATTTATTATAGTCATCTTCACAGATTACAATTTATAGATATTCACTTTGCCTATCTGAGTTTTTCTAATTTTGTAATTGAGTTATATTTAATTTTGAATATGTGAACACTAGTTCACTTGGATTTTTTTCTTTTTTTTCAGTGCTGTTTTAATGGTTCAGTGGCTAAAATGTGTGTTAACAGTTCATGCATCATATCTCTCCACAGTAAGTCTTTTCATTATAGTTGCTGAGCAGGAATAGTTTGACTCTGATTATACTGATGGCTAAACAAAACCATCAAATGCTTCCTTTAGAGATTTTGTTTTTCCCCAGGTACAATAACCTGAGCATTTTCATAATGTCACATTATTGTCTTTTATAAATTGGTCTTTTACATAAAGTAACATATATTCTGTAGAGAGCTTTGGGAAAATGTAGAAAGGAGAAAAGTTATATATTGATATATTTCCCTTCAGATTTTTTTTATGCATAAAACCTTTACAGCAGAATTGCCTTTACATTATATGTATCCCTCGCCTTCCTTTTAAAAACTTTACTTACTGCTATCGAATCAATTCCGACTTTAAGCGACCCTGTGGACAGAGTAGAACTGCCCCATAGGTTTCCAAGGCTGTAAATCTTTATGGAAGCAGACTGCCACATCTTTCTCCTGTGGAGCGCCTTGTGGCTTTGAACTGCCAACATTTCGGTTAGCAGCTGAGTGCCTAACCATTGCGCCAGCAGGGATCCATAGAAACTTACCAAGGTGTAAAAATTTCTATATATGCTCACATGTCTGCCTGTCTTGTTCATACCTTGTTCTAAGAGGATAAAAGGTATCTTGTGAGGATACATAAGTGATCTAAATTAAATATTTAGTATCTGGCATTTTGTTGGAGGCGCTGTTAGCTCTCAATTATCTGTGCAAATGGAAGGGATGGAACCTAAAATCTTAAAGCAACACCAGAAAAAAAAAACATTTATATGTCACAGTATGAGTTGGATTCTTTGTTACATCATTACATCAGTTACATTTTAAGCTAGATATAAAATTACATAATTTGTTTATTCTTTTACTTGCTTATCTAGCACTCACAGTAGGTTTTGTTAAAAGGTTATAGTGGATAGTTTAAAACAATCTGTAATTACTGTTTAACCTATAGTCTTCCTCTCTTAACACACTCTCACCCCCTCCTGCTTGGTCACTGTCCCTTGTCCTCTGTCTCTGGCTCATTTTGCTGTCAGTGGTTTGAAATGGGGAAAATTCCTGTGTAACCTGCTTTGAGGTTAGCAGTTTGTGTGTCTGGAGGGAACTCTATCAGAGACGTTAGGATGGGGAAGAGACAGGAGAGTGTGAGAATGTGTGTTGGGTCTCCCAGCTTGTAGGAATGTTGGGAGATGAAGATTGGGGGTAGAGGTGAGTGGAGTGGCTGAGTGGCAAGGTGGCGGGTGTGGAAAGATCACAGCATGCATCCAGTCTTAGGACTCTGGCTGGGTAATAGGGGAGCTCGTTTTGTGGCCTCAGTTACTTGCTTGGAAGTGAAAAGAGGTCTGAGAAGCCTTACAGTGAAATCCCTTCTGGAATCAACTTCTCAGATATAACTACCAGAGCAGTAGTGGGGTAACATTCAAGGTCATGGTAAAACAGACCAAAGAAGTGTGGTATAGGGAGGATCCCACAGCCCACAATTTCTCTCTCTTTAGAAAACAGTGATTTTCCTTCATCTCTTCCTTCATTTTTCCCTTCTTTACACAGATAGCTAAGTACCGTCTCTGAGCCAGGTACAGTGCTAGGCATAGGGGATTTAGCAATATTCAGGGCACTCTGATCCCCATCTTCCTGGAGCTTACTGTCTGAATGGGGACAAGCGCAAGGAGATGATGTAAATTGACTGAAATGTAATCATCATCCATTTTTGTGTCCGTTTACTGTGTAAAGTTTATTAACATTTGAATGAAGTACTTATTTACCCTGAGTTATCAGAGACTGGAGGGCAAAAACCAGAAAAACTAAGCCCATTGCCGTCGAGTTGATTCCGACTGATAGTGACCCTGTAGGACAGAGTAGAACTGCCCCATAGAGTTTCCAGGGAGTGCCTGGTGGATTTGAACTGCTGACCTTTTGGTTAGCAGCCATAGCTCTTAACCACTACACCACCAGGGTTTCTGACTGGAGGGCAAGTAAAGGGTAATTAAAGGACAAAGAGTGAGGTCCTTTTTTTCCGTAGCTCCGGAGGGACAAAAAAAAAAAAAAAGAATTTTCTGCTTTAATTTCTAAGTATGATTCAGAGGGTTCCTTAACAGAGTATGTTTAAAATTCTCTAATCTCAACTTCGCACTTTATCCTACTGTGTCTCTGGCCTTTTAAAGGTAGAGATTGTAAAAACCTTCCCCTAGCTCCTTGGGGCCTCATGTTAGACTTAGATTCAGAAGAACCCCCCTCTAGTGTAGTGTTCTCTTTATCTTTACCTATCTGCAATAATTTGATCCATACAAAACAGTCCCACCCTGCAGTTTCTCCCTCCTGACCTCGCATTGTGATTTTTAAAAACAATACTGTGTTTTGCTGTTAGGACATGGAACACCTGAGATGTTGCTAGGCTGTGCTCTAAGCCACCTCCTGCCACAGGAAGTGTTTGTGAGCAGATAGATGCTTGTACAGTGGCAAAATACCTGGGCAGAACAGATCATGGTTTGTGTGTCTGCATATCTGTATAACTTGATCATAGTATCAAATGGTCACTTTTTCCCCAGTTGCCTGACCTGGTATCCCAGCTGAGGACACTCTACCAGTTACTGGACAGCAGAGTCCGAACTTTCCAGAAACTCTCCCACCTTCATGGAAAACTCATCCTTCTAATCACACAAGTGAGTAAATAATCAAATTGTTTTGTGCTAGAACTTTTGTATGTGATAGGAATGGAGAGGGGAATAAGGGCCTTTTACCTGAACATTCAGAGCTTCCTATTTCAGATTTATTCTTTACCTTGGAGATGTTATGTATTTTGACAGTGAGAAAACTTAGCTGTGCCTATTTTACCTTTTATTCAGAGGTTCTGAACACACTGTGTTTCAGCCGTAATACAGTTAGGATTGGTTGAGTTACGGTGAAAAACAAGTTAAAACCCAAACCAAACCCACTGCAGTCAAGTCGATTCCGACTCTTAGCAACCCTATAGCACAGGGTGGAACTGCCCCATAGGGTTTCCAAGGCTGTAATCTTATGGAAGCAGACTGCCACATCTTTCTCCTGTGGAGCGACTAGTGAGTTCAAACTCCTGACCTTTCGGTTAGTAGCTGAGCACTTTAAACACTGCACCATCAGGGCTCCTTGAAAAACAAGTTACAAGGTATTTATATAGTTAAATTTTGGCACAGAAAGGAATTGTAATCACTTCAAAGGGTTTCCTAACTTTTATAGAGAAATTCTCGTATTTGAAGTTTTTTTTTTTTTTTGTCCTGTGTTTGGTCCACATTATGTATTAAGGTCATCCATTACAGTGGTGGAGGTTGAGTTTGGTGGTGGTTGTGATGCTTGGGATAAACTTACGTACTGTACTTCATGATTGGATTTTATCATCTTTCAGGTTACAGCATCAGAAAAAACAAAAGGAATGACTTGTCCTGGACAGAAGGCAAAATTGGTGTATGAAGAAGGTAAGGGTTGGGTCTAGAATTAGAACATTGAGTTTTTCACATTCACTCAGTTCTGTTTTCTTCATTTTGTAAAAATTTCAATGTGAGTTTAAGATTATACTTCGGCATACCTCTAATTAAATAGACAAACTTGTGGCCAGAATTGGCAAAAATTTGTGATTTGTGAGAAGGCACAAATATAATACAGTATCAGAAAGCATTGGGTACAGAGGAGATTTAGATAGAACATTGTGAAGAGGCTTTTTGCAAATCCATTAAAAAAACTAGATATGGTAAATAATTTCTTAGGAAACCTTAATTATCAAAATTGACTTAGAAAAGAGAAGAAATGGGAAACCTGAATAAACCTATAGCTTGAAAACTGATATAATCTAAAACTTCTGTGGAGAAACACTCCCAGGCCCGGAGGTTTTATCATTGAATTTGATTGAGCCTTCAGAGAATAAATCATCTTTGTTGTATACAAATAATTAGACGTTTTATGAGTCAAATATAACCTTGTTAACAAAACCAGACAAGGACAGTCAAGAACATTTTAGGTCATCCTCAAACATCTTAAATCTAGCAGTGAATAAATAAAACAATCCAGCATTCCAAGTAGGATGTATCTAAAGATTGTAAGATGATTTAGCATCAGGAACCCATTATATAGTTTAGTAGCTTAACAGGGAACACTGTTATGTTAGTAGATACAAAAAAAGAATTCAGTAACATTCAGTCTTCATCACAAATAATCTAAGCAACCTACGAGTTTATGGGAATTTTCTTAATTTAATAAACCTTTGTCAGACATTATAAAGCTTTAGAAGCAGTCCTACTGAAGTCAGTAACAAGACAATACTGTACTTTTTATTGCTTCCATTCCTTATTGTACTGGATACCTTCTTTAATGCTATGTGAAAGAAAGGAGTTTTAGAACATTGAATTTTGCAGGTATTATTGTACTTGTCCACATAAAAATACAGGAGAATCTATAGTTACATCTAATAGAGTTATCCAAGTCAGCAAGTTTTCTTGGATACCAAGAGCAACAAAAAGAAATCAGTAGCTTAATTATATCCCAGTAGTAACTAGTCAAGGTGCCCTGGTGGAGCAATGGTTAAGCACTTGGCTGTTAAGCAAAAGGTGAGCGGTTCAAACCCACCAGTGGCTCCATGGGAGGAGAGACCTGGTGATCTACTCCTGTAAAGATTGCAGCTTAGGAAAACCTGTGGGGGCAGTTCTCCTGTCAGGGTTGCTATTGACTCAATGGCACACAACAACAGCAGCAAGAAATAACTAGTCAGAAAATTTATTAGGGAAAAAGGTCTTATTTACAGTAGCAATCCAAGCTGAGGTTCCTAGGAATATATCTAAGAAAATGAAACAAAACCTGTATAGGGAAAATTGTAAAACATAATTGAAGAGCATAAAGCAACACTTGAATAAGTTTATTGATAGGCCAGTAATCACAAAATGAAGTTTCCATACTGTAAAGTTGCCAGTTATCCCCAGATTATTTTATAAATTGAATATTTTGTTTGTTTTGAGAGCACAGAGGACCCAGAATAGCTGTGATTTAGATGAACAGTGTGGGGAAACTTGCTCTACCAGATACCAAGTCTTACAAAGCTGAAGTGCAAGAACAGACAAATCAATTAGACCAGATATTCCTGAAAACCTGTGAATCTCTGTGCAAGTTTTGGTGTATTGACATTGAAGGCCTGTTTTATGCCATTGAGGGAACACTGACCTCATCAGTAAATGCTAGAACAACTGATAATTCATATGAAAAAAAATTATTACATTGCACATCACTATCTCTATTAGCACCTGAGTGTATTAAAGGAAAGTTATTAGTAGAGAAAAGTAACAATAAAATGAGCGAAGGATAGATAAGTGATTTCTCAGGGGAGGAAACTCAAGTGACTAATACATATATAATGATGACCACTCTAAGGAAATGTAAATTACAACCTCAGGGACATAATATTTCATACTCTTGATAAACACAAAAGACAGCGAAAATACTCGGATGTTGGCAAGGTTTGGAGAACTGGGAAATCCTGCTGCTTGTGGATATATGTGTACTTTCTTTTTAGAGAGGCAATTAGTAATATTAAGAAAAGGTAAAAATGTCAATATCGTTTCTTTCATGGGGTACTTCAAAGTGTTCCCTGAAGAGTTCTCAGAGTGTATCTGAGGACCCGTGGTCCCTGAGCCCCTTCCATGGCATTCTCCCTTTTCCAGCTAATTAACATCAGACACTTAAAGAAGCTTACAGAGCTATAAAGCAGTGCTGCTCTTTCAGCAAAAATTTTTTTCTTTTATAAAATATTTTTTATTAAAATACATCCCTTATGTTAGCAGATTGGTATTGTTACTTGTAAACAATATTATTTAATTTTGAAAAAAATTTTAATAACTTCAGTTTTAATTTTTAATGCGATAAATATCAATAGATTTACCAACATAAATGGAAGCTCTTTGGGGCCCTCAGTTTTTTAAGAGTGTATAGTGGTTCTAAAACTAAAAAGTTTGAGTAACTAGTTTGAAAATGTACAAAACAAAGTGTATGTAATTCATAGATACAGATTACAATTGTTTAACAGCAAATAATTCAGCATAGTGGTTTCTTTTGGGGAAATGGGCTTAGAGAGATATGCAGAGAAGAGGGGTTCATCTGTATGTAATGATTTATTAAGGAAAAGTAAATATGGGAAGAATGTTAAGACCTGATAAGGGTGGGTGCCAGGGACACAGGTGCTTGCTATATTTTAAAAGACACTGATATTTCACCCTTGAGTAATTCACTATATATCCTGTCTTTTAAAAGTTAGGAACAGTATTCTACATAGAGAACATTAACACGCCTAACAGATTAATTCCTTAATTTCATCCAGCGCCCAGGCCAGCTTCAGCTTCCCCAGTTATCCCTGAATGTTCTTTAAAGCTAGTTTGTCCAAACTAGGATCCAGTCTCGGTCCATAGTATTGAATTTGGTTGCTGTATTGCTTAGGTCTCTCTAAAGTCTTGAAAAGCCCCTTTTTTCATGACTCAGACTTGCTGAAGAGACTGGGCAGCTTGTTCTATCCACTACCCCCACCTTATGGGTTTGTCCATTTGCTTCCCTTCCTCTTGGTGTCCTTTAGTTTGTTCTTCTAAACTCTGCAGTTTCTTTAAACTGGAAATCAGGTCTAATGGCTTGATTAGATTTTAAGTTGAGTATTTAAGGAAAAAAGCATCAGTGCTGTTATGTTTTCATATTGCATGACACTAAGAGCCACATTCTGCTTGTCCCTCTGTTTATGGTGCTGGGATTGGTGACAGACTTTTTCTCTCGCTGTAGAACATTTCTGTCCTAGTGCACAGAAAGTAACCCTGCTGTATTATTTGAATGTTTTGTTTCCCATAGCTACTCATCTGACAGTTTCAGTACCAACTGCTGATCTTCTACAGTCAGTACTTTCGTTATGGGTTAAAAATTGATGCCCAGTCTTATTTCTTCTATGTTTTATAAGCCAGCATTTTTCCGTAGATGTTTTCTTCATCAGCTTGGTCTGTATGGTGGCCCAGAAATGGCTGAGTTTTTGTAGTGAGGTTTTTTTTTTTTGAAAGAGTTTTGGTGCTTAGTCCCTCTCAGTAAGCTCTTGAAGAATTAATATAATAAATGTGATACTATGCAGATAAGAATATTAGCTTAATGTTACTTAGATTGTTGATGGCTGGAAATATTTCTAAAATTCAGGAGTCTGCTTCTGTTTAATTTTTAGGGTTGCGCCCTCTGCTTTCTTTGTTCACAAAATTAAGGCTGTGTTTTTTTCCATCCCTGCAGAATCTTCTGAAGAGGAGTCTGATGATGAAATAGCAGATAAGGATTCTGATGTGAGTAATTAATTTTCTTCCTGGTTCAAAAATCTGTCTTTATATCCCCATCCTCTGTAAGAAAGATGCCTTCATGAATACTTTCCTTTCTTTAATATTTCTACCAGGATAATTGGGATGAAGATGAGGAAGAGAAAGAAAGTGATAAAGATGAAGATGTTGATGAAGAGCATGAAGAGGAAGATGCTGAAGAAAAAGATGAGGAAAATGGTGAGGACAGAGATGTGACCAGTGAAAAAGAATTAAATGGAGATTCTGATTTAGATTCTGAAAATGAAAGTGAGGAAGAATGAAGACAGAAAAAGAAGACAGAAAAAGAAGCCAGTCTAACTGTATAAACTCTGGCTCACCTTGTCCAATGCTGCCACGTTCTTCTGGGGAGGGTTGTCTCTGTGACAGGATGCCAAGGACCGTTGCACATTTCCAAACCTGTAATGGTGGTTCCCATGCCACTTTGCTGTCCTGACCACCCCAGACTTAACTGTGTAAATAAGAGTGTTTCGTTCAAATGTTAATAAACTTTACACAGTAAATAGACACATTTTCTGCAATGTACTGACATGAGTGTCCAATATATGGTATATTTTTATAATATAATATCCTGGTATATGATTGGTTATATCAAGAATTGACTTAGTGAAGATCAAAGAAATTTCCTGTGGGGTTCAAGAACTGGACTGTTGTGAAGGAGTCAGCTCTTATCTCAGGTTGGTGTCTTTCATCAAATCCAGATGTGCTACAGCACTAGTAAAAAAATTTTTTTTTTAATTTGGTACATTTTCATAAAATGAGGGGATAACTAAAAAAACTAGAGTGAAAAATAACTGTGATTGGAAAAAAAAAAACCAATTTATCCCTAGCTTGTCTATTAACTGTGGTAATCTGACTTGAGTCAGATTGAATATTTGGAGTACTTCCCCAAAAAGCCACTTATTTTTTAAACTGTCATGTGAAATATTTTTTTAAAACAACAACAAAAAAATTATGGTAATTAAAAAACTAAAGAATTAGCCATATTAAGAATTTTTCTTGACTGCGAATTGCCGGTAAAGAATTATCAGTGTATATAGATTAGAAGTGCACATTACCTGCAATTTTTAAAAAAAATTCAGTTATAGCTGCTTTTGAAGAGGTTTTCATTTTTATTTAAAATACTAATGGATCAAAGAACAATTCTTTATTTTTTCTCTTTAGTTTTAGATATTAATGATAATCTTCTTAGAATTTTTTTCCAAAGAAAATATTTTTATAATTCAGTAATTTAATGTTTTCCTTCCTTTTCATTACCCACTCTTGGCAGTGTTAGGGTATCTGTTTACCTTTAAAATAATAAATCTGACTCAAGATTTTTTATGTGTATAAACAAGTATTTTGGTGTGCTACTAAAGTCTTTTCAAATTATCAGTAAATTTTCTTTTTTTTTAAATGAACCAGTATTTAATGCTCACTAGGGGACATGCAGATGGCAGCTCAACTCTAGGAAGGGCTGGGTAGATGGGTTCCCTCCCCCCACCCCATCTGTGAATATGTAAAACACAAAACCGTTATCTTTTAGGGAGTTTTTAACATCAGTGGCAGAACAGAGATTTCTGTGCTCAACTAAGGGCTGGAGCCATAGAAGCATCCGGGAAAGCAAATTTGAGCCAGCTACTGGTATAATGTACAGTTATATTTGTCTATAAATGGAGCTGTTTATGGCAATTTAATATCATTATCTTTGTAAAGTGAATAAATACTCATCTTGACCCAGTGATTGTCCTTGTCCTGTGGTATATGTAGAGGAATACAACGACATTTTTGGGATTGTGTTATGAGGGTTTTTAAAAAGTGATTTATCTAGATACATGCTTTCAAGGCTTGTTGATGACCTTATGATAACCTAGAATTTTGTGTCTGGTGAAAGCTAGTTGTTCCTCCTTGATGCAGGCCCACTTGGCTGAATTGTGACTCTGCAACCCCAGGCTGTAGTGATAGAAAGGAAGAGGCATGTGCTAATCTGTTGGGTCTTGTCTTGTGGTCAGCTGACACCTGAGTTCTGAGTCAGTTCACTTACATCTGACCAGACTTAAAGAAGCAAATGATGACAAATACAAAGTAATTGCTTACTAAGTGTTTTTTGGTTTAGAAAAGTCGAGTGAAATCCAGAGGCTTTATTAAAAGTAATTTTCTAACTTCAAGGTATTTTGTTGCCAAAGTTTTGTGTGTATGTGGACGGGAGAGGTTTTTGTTTTTTATCTTATGATTCATTCTTTTCCTAACTTTTTATTTTGAAAAATTTCAAAGTTCCATAATCAAATCAAGGGATCGAACATGTTTGGTTGTCACAGCGCATTAACCTGTGTTAATCTCCAGCATTTCCCCTCATCTTTGTGTTTTTCTTTCATGATTTTGATAATTAAATAATAAGTCTACATAGAGTGTCTTGCAGAGTGTCGTACAGTCTGGATTTGTGTGATTGTTTCCATATGATTAGATTCAGGTTAAGTGTTTTTGGCAAGAATACTAAATAGATGACGATGTTTGAGATTAATTTGAAAATTTGTAAATTTGGGTATGGATGAATATATTAGAAGATGTCAGGTATGTGAGTAGATGTCAAGGCTTAGGTTGGGGTGTTGTGAAGCTTTAGTGCAGAGGTGTCGGAGGGTCCGAAATGGAATCTTGGAGGTGGGAGCATGAGGTGAGTTGGTGTTCTGTAAGGTGGTTAGAGCATAATTCCTAGAGAGGTTGATTCCCAACCTTCTGGATTCATTCACTTAATGAATATTTATTCATTAACAAATATGTAATCTGTATGCATTCATGTAGCAGATACTGATCATTTAACAGATATAACAGATACTTAAAGTAACAAATATTATGCCAGGGATTATTTTAGTTGCTTGGTAAACATCTCTGAACAACAGCAAAGAAAGATCCCTGCCTTTGAGCTAACATTCTCCCAGGGGATATGGACAATATATACAACATGTAATGGGTAAATTCTACACACAGTAAAGCCTGTGCAAGCTGGAACCTGTGTAAGGCAGAAACCTGTCAGAGAAGGAAAACTCTTATTTCCACTAATAGAGAGCGACAGAAAAGTGGTAAGACTGCACCCTGTCAGAGGCGGGAAACTTGTGAGACCCAGAAAAGCAAGGCAATCTTGTGGTTCCGGCTCTCACAGGTTTCACTGTAGAAAGTTAGAAGGTGGTAACTGTTGGGGGAAAAAGTGGAGTAAGGGGGTTGGGAGTTGGTGTAGGGGAGTGCAGATTGCAGAATGAAATGTATAATCAGGGTAGGTCTTACTGAGAACGAGAGATTTGAACATAGGACTAGGAGTAGGTGAGGGAATTAGCTACGTGACTGTCTGGGGAAGAGTGTTCTAGGCAGAAGCAGCAGCCTAAACAAATGCCTGAAAACCAGCATGTGCCCGGTGTGTCCAAGAAACAGCAAGGTGGTCAGTGCAGCTGGGAAGTTGAGGAGGGGAAAATTGTATCAGGACAGCAGATCAGAGGTTGTGAGCAGCCAGGTTGCATGGGGCCTTGTGGGCTTACGCTGTGAGTGGAATCGGTGGCAGTTGCAGTGGTTGAACAGAGGAGTGACATGATCTGGTTTTGAAGCATCACTCCAACTGCTGAGGGAAGGACAAGCAGAAAAGGCAGTAATCCAAGTGAGAGATGTGATTTAGGCCAGGGTGGTAGTAATGGAGTTGGTGAGAATTGGTTGGTTTCTTTCTGGGATTGTTTAGAAGTTAGAGCCAATGGGATTTCCTGCCAGACTGTATGTGAGGTATGGGAAAAAGAAAGGCAGGCAGGACTTCCAAGTGTGTTTTTGTCAGAGCACCTGGACGGTGCTGTGGGTGGAGGTTTGGGAGGGGAAACCTGGAACACAGTGGACATGGGGGAGAGGTCAGGATAGAGAGGTTTGGCATTGATGTGTGTGACGTTAAAGCTACAAGATGGCTTTACATTCCCAAGGGAGTGAATGGAAATAGAGGGAAGCGTCTCAGCCTGGCACTTCAGCAGTGGAGTAGGAGAGGAGAAACCCCAAGGGACGCCAAGAACGGGTGGATGTGAGGTAAGAGGAAATGACATTTGTTTTTCTGTAAGCTTCAATTATGACATACTTTGGCTGTGGTTTCTTTCAGCTGTAGCTGGTAGCATTATTGGTCAGTCCTATCCCTTCATATGACCATTTGTTGATCCTTTTTTTGAAGGCAACTGTCCTAGTCATCTAGTGCTGCTGTAACAAATACCACAAGTGGATGGCTTTAGCAAAGAGAAACCTATTTCTTCACAGTAAGGTAGGCTAAAAGTCCAAATTCAGGACATCCTCTCCAGGGGAAGGCTTTCTCTCTCTGTCGGCTTTCTCATCAGTCTTCCACTGAACCAGGAGCTTCTCCGCACAGGGACCCCGGGTCCAAAGGATGCGCTCTGCTCCTGGCACTGCTTTCTTGGTGGTATGAGGTCCCCAATTCTGCTTGCTTCCCTTTCATCTCTTGTAAGACAAAAGGTGATGCAGGCCACACCCCAGGGAAACTCCCTTTATATTGGATCAGGGATGTGACCTTTGTAAGCGTGTTACAATCCCACCTGAATCCTCTAAATTACAATCACAAAATTGAGGGCAACCACAGAATATTGGGAATCATGGCCCAGCCAAATTGATACACACGTTTTTGGGGGGACATAATTCAATCCATGACAGCAACTCAGGCATAACATTTGCTTTTAATCTAGTATAGTGGTCATGACTTCTCTGATACCTCAGTGCTGTTGTTCATGCTGACCCATTATGGGTCAAGATTGTACACTGGAACACAAAACTGGTAGAATGCGAGCTCAGGAGTGTGACCAGATGAGCAGGGGTCATTCAGACTGAGGATACTGGGAGAGTGGACAGGATGGGTGGTGCTCACTCTACAGTCTGACTGACTTGGTATGAGAGAACTGGGTGATGGATTTTACATATATGTGGAAAATTTTTAATACAAAAATATCTCGGAGAAGAACAGCAATAAATCAGTGTGTACGTACCCACTGCCGTGGAGTCGATTCTGACTCAGTGACCCCATAGGGTTTCCAAGGGTGTACATCTCTAGAGGCAGACTCCCACATCTTTCTTCTGTGGAGCCGCTGGTGGTTTAGAACCATCAACCTTTAGGTTAGCAGTTGATCACTAACCACTGCGCCACTAGTGTGTACATGGCAGTGCAAAATGAAGTTACATAGGACTTCAGGAGCTGAGGAATGTCAAGTGAAAAACCCAAAAGTTGAAAAGCACTACTTTGGAAATTGCCTGGTCTGTTATTTCTAGGTAATAATGGCTCACTGTTAAAAGGGGGAGGAAATACGATACTGTTTGGATGCTAAAGTTTAAAAAGGATTTTCTAATGGAAATAAGTAGCATGAATGCGTTTTGTGATAGACTTGCCCTTGGCCCTGTTGTAGTTTAATTTGTTCTAGTTAGATTCTTCAGGCTGGTGGGGTAGAGTGGAAGCATAGTTGCCTGGCACATGGAAATCACTTGAGTGAGGGACAACTTGGCAGCTACCCTAGCTGACCCTGAAGTTTTGTGTGGTTATGATGTTCCAAAGCTGGGCCAAAGCTTCTCAGGTTCAGGAACTTAATTTTGTCCTTGTCCCTAGAGCTGAAGCAGTTTCATATAGTTGAATCATTAACCAGGCTTACAAGAGAAATTGATATGTACACAGTGTGTTTACAACGAGAAATACACCTCAAGTGGAGTAAGTGTTCATATTGGGTGGTGACGTATCTTCTTTCTACACAGGAAAGTCATACAGTAAACCTGTTTTATAATTGGAGGATTGTTTTGTTTTTGAACCAGAATGTGGAATTGGAGTAAGAGAAATTAATTGGATAATTTTACTAGCTAGCATGATGGACAGAAGGGGTTGGAATTCTTGGCTCCCCTGCAGCCTGTGTTGCTATAGGTCCTCTAACTTCATACTGACAGTTCTCCTGTTGTTAACAGGGCAGTTACTGTGATTGGAAATTGTTTCAGAGCTCCTCAGATATCCACCTAAGACTATTGGATAGGTTGTGGTCTCCTAATGATTAGCTTGCTGGTGACCATGGGCACCACCTAAGAAACAATATATTCAGCTACACATTGGCTTCATTAATTATTCTTAGCCTGCAAAGTCTTTTTTTTAATATATTTTGTTGTTGTTGAGAATATATACAACAAAACACCAATTCAGCCATTTCTACTGTATCATTTAGTGACATCGATTACATTCTTTGAGTTGTGCAACCATTCTCACCCTCCTTTTCTGAGTTGTTCCTTCTCCGTTAACATAAATTCACTCCTCCTAAGGTTCCTATATGATCTCTGAAGTCACAGTTTGATACCATATAGATAGTTCTTAAAAGAGTATAATGCTCAAGGAAGACATATTTTACTAGTTAAGCTATTGTTCAGTTTTAAGAAGACTTCAGGGGTTTATTTGTTTTAAGATTTAAAGATTATCTCAGGAAGATAGTTTCAGTGGTTCATCCAACATTCATGGCTCCAGAAAGTCTAGAGTCCATGGGAATGAAATTCTGCTTTGTTTTTTCCCTCTTTTGATCAGAATACTTCTATGAATCTTTGATCAAAATGTTCAGTAATGGTAGCCGAGCACCATCCAGTTCTTCTGGTCTCATGGCACAGGAGGCAGTTGTTCATGGAGGTAATTAGCCATACATTCCATATCCTCCTATTCCTGACTCTCCTTCCTCTGCTGCTCCAGGCGAATAGAGACCAATTGTTGTGCCTCGGATGAGCACTTGCAAGCTCTTAAGACCCCAAGCATGGCTCAACAAACTAGGAGGTAGAACAGAAGCATTAAACTTGTTATTAGGCCAATTAACTGGGATGTTCCATGAGACTGTGACTCTGCACCTCCAAACCAAGGAACCAAATCCTATGAGGTGTTTGGTTGTAAATAAGCAGCCTCAGCAGCTACTGTTTTTTTGTTTTTTGGTCCTGTGTTTGGTGGCAAGTTGAATGCCCTCTTGGTGAAATGTCTATTCAAGTCCTTTGCCCATTTTATGATTGGTTTATTTGTGTTTTTATTGTTAAGTTGTCAAAGTTTTATATATATTTTGGTTATGAGATTCTTGTTGGATATTTAGTTTCCAAAGATATTCTCTCAGTTGGTAGCTTGTCTTTTCATTTTTTTGGTGAAGTCTTTTGATGAACACTAGTGAAGTTTTTTAATTGTTGCTTTTTGTCATAGGATCAGGTACAGGAGATGAAAGGGGTAATGTCAGCAGGGCAAACATGAATACAACTCAGTTGTGGGTCAGAATCTTGAGCTCCAACTGTGGGTCCACACCGCAGTGATAAATCTACTTAATTTCATCCTTCCTGTGTGTGACAGGAGAGTAGTAATGGTGCTGTTTGTCTCCAGAATGCTGCAAGAAAGAAATGGAACAGTATCCGAGGGAACATTTTGAACACCAAAGTGCAGCACTTGGCTAAGGAATTATTTTCAGATCAATTAAATGTGAGACATTTTTCAACTATGGGAAGTGTCATGGTTTGAATTATGTCCCCCCAAAAATGTGCGTGTCAATTTGGCTAGGGCATGATTCCTGGTACTGTGTGATTTCCCTGTATGTTGTAAACCTGCCACTATGATGTTAATGAGGGAGGATGGGTGGCAGTTGTGTTAGTAAGACAGGACTGGATCTACAAGACTGGATTGTGTCCTGAGACACTCTCTTGAGATATAAAAGACAGAAGTGAGCAGAGAGGCGGGGACCTTATACCATCAAGAAAGCAGTGCCGGGAGCAGAGCGCGTCCTTTGGACCGGGGTCCCTGCACCGAGAAGCTCCTAGTCTGGGGGAACACTGATGAGAAGGCCAAGAGAGAGAAAGCCTTCCCCTGGAGCTGACACCTTGAATTTGGACTTTTAGCCTACTTTGACTATGAGGAAATAAACTTCTCTTCGTTAAAACCATCCACTTGTGGTATTTCTGTTGTAGCAGCACTAGATGACTAAGACAGGAAGGGAGGATAGGGTGGAGGTTCTAAAGGAAAGTCCTTTTTACGCTGGTATTTTAGAAGAAATTCAGACAGAGCGTTATGGGTAGACACAGTCCCTTTTTCCAAAAGTGAGAAAGTGAACTTAATAAATTCTTTTCCCTTTTCTTTAAATGTATTTTTTAAATCCCTTGTTTTCAGAGTAATGACATGTTTATTGAATAAATTTTGGAAAATATTCCAAACGTATAAAGAAGGAAAATAAAATCACAAAACAGAGAGAACCATTTATAATGTTTTGACATATTCCATTTCTTTTTCTCTTTGCATGAGTGTACACACTTATGAGATAGTAATCATAATACATTAACTTTATCCCCTTTTCACGTATCATATTGTTAACTATCCTTTGAAATAATGTTTGTGGTTCTTAATATTCCACCCAATGTTATACTTTAACCTATTCTTCTATTATAATTTGTTGTAAGTAATGCTATGGTGAACATTCCTAACACACATTTTGTATTTTTTTTTTAAATTTTATCCTTATGAGACATTCCTACGAGTATTATTACTGAGTAAAACAACATGAATATTCTCTTAAGACTCAAGAAATATTGCCCAAATCCCTTTCCAGAAAGGTATCAATTTTCAGTCCCACGCAATGTTTGTGTTTCCATTTCACCATATTCTTATCCACATAATATTGGTGAAATTCATGTTCATTGCTATTTATATTTCTTTAGTTTATTGTGGGTTCAGGTAATGTCCATGCTTAAAAGAATTTTGTCTTATTTACCTGTAAAGGTTCTTTATATATTAAAGCTACTCATCCTTGGCCAATCATTACTGCAAATATTTTCCCCAGATTGCCTTTTCCTTGTTTTCAAGATACTTTTTTCCTTTATGGTTTCCTTGTTTTTAAACATAAAAAAGTCCCCCTTTAGTAATAAAAAACTCCCAACAAAAAAAAGCCCTGGCCCAGATGGCTTCATTAGAGAATTCTACAAAACATTCAGAGAAGAGCTTGTACCAGTAGTACTCAAACTATTTCAGAACATAGAAAAGGAAGCAACACTTCCAAATTCATTCTGTGAAGCCAGCATAACCCTGATACCAAAACCAGGCAAAGACACCACACACACAAAAAAAATTACAGACCAGTATCGCTCATGAATATAGATGCAAAAATTCTCAACAAAATTCTAGCCAATAGAATTCAGCATCATATCAAAAAAATAATACACCATGACCAA
>NW_004443988.1:9643900-9667105 GCF_000243295.1 Trichechus manatus latirostris
AGAGGGTCCTGGACAGAGCTGGAGAAGGATGTAGAACAAAGTTCTAACACACACAAAAAAAGACCAGATTTACTGGCCTGAAAGAGACTGGAGAAACCCCGAGAGTATGGCCCCCAGACACCCTTTTAGCTCAGTGGTGAAGTCGCTTCCAAGGTTCACCGTTCAGCCGGGGATTGGACAGCCCCATAAAACAAAATGAGACTGATGAGGCATAGCAGTCCAGGGACAAGGACTAGAAGGCAGAAGGGGACAGGTTGAGTAAGGACAGTGTTGACATGTAGTGGGGTTGTTAACCATTGTCATAGGGCAACATGTGTACTAACTGTTTAATGAGAAACTGTTTTGCTCTATAAACCGTCATCTAAAGTGAGAATGGCGGCACAGCTGGAAGAACGTAATTGATGTCACTGAACTGTGCATGTAGAAATTTTTGAAATGGTGTATCTTTGGCTATGTATACTTCCACCAAAAAAAAAAAAAAAAGGTATCAGGAAGGGAGAGGGTTGACATGTCGTGGGGTTAACCATATGTGTACTGATTTAATGAGAAACTATTTGTTCTGTAAACCTTCACCTAAAGTACAATAAAAAAAAAAAGTACCCCTTTACAAATACAAATATGCCTCATATTTGGTTCTAGTAGTTTAATATCTTTTTATACTTAAGTAATAACTGGTTGTCATTTGTCAGAGCATTGTGAAATCAAGTGAGTTGCAACCACCATATTTTTAAAGATGAAAAAGTAATATAGAAAGTATTAGTGCCTTGCATGTAGTTAAGGTAACTTGTTTTAGAGAGGCGTGTGTAATATAGGTTGCAATGTTAAGTGTTTCTGCAGGTAAGACACTTGAAAGCTGCTGCTTGAATGTAATTCTCATTAGAATGCTGGTCATAAGGAATTCTTTTTGGAGCATCTATGAGATGAGGCTCTAATTCGGGCATCATCCACACACAAATAACCAGTTTTCTCCATGCTGTTGAATACTCATATTCTATCATAGATTTGTGCTTGCTTTATCATTGGTAGGTTCCTATGTCTAGTCTGTCTCCACCCTGTCCGTTCTGTTCCACTGATCTCTCTTGCACGTGCAGCATTATTTTCATTATTGTAGCTTGATAATTCATTCCTATTGTTGGTATTCTTTTTTAAAGGTCACAGCTCTCCATTTATTGTTATTGATGGCAGCAAAGATATTGTTAGTAATAATACAAATATTTATTAGATGGGCTCCATGGATTTTACAGTAGCACTAGGTGCAGTTAAGATACTGTGTTTCGTACTAAATATATTAAACTACTTCCTGTTTGGTGTCCCTGGGTGGCGCAAAGGGGTAACCGCTTGACTACGCCTCCGGAAAGTGGGCCGTTCCAACCTTCCCAGAGGCGCCTCAGAAGACAGGTCTGGCGATCTGCTTCCGAAAGTTCACAGCCTTGAAAACCCTATGGAGCAGTTCTACTCTGAACACATAGGTCGCCATGAGTCAGGGGCTGACTCTATGGCAGCTAACACCAGTAGTTCCTGTTCTAAAGTTCCTTTTCACAAATATCTACAACGTACGATCTTAAGCATATGTTTAGATGAAAGACTTTTGACTGAACCTGCATCCTAAGTATCTATGGTTGTCTGACCTTGGCTACTTTGAATTCTTTGGACTCCAGATGTCAGGTGTTTTCTTACTGTTAGTTTCTCCTGGAAACACTGTGCCTCCTGGACTATTTCATGGAGTCCTGATTTCCTTCTTCACCAAGAACTTTCCCTGGTGAGGTGAGTGCTCTGTCTATCCCTCTTAGGACCAGCTTACTCATTCTGAAGAACATACAATTGTTTCTTTTTGCTGTGGTTGCATCTAGTGTATGCGGGACTTGGAACTGAGATCGTCTCATTAGTAAGTTCATCTCTTCCTCTCTGATAAAGAATATGGTGTGTGCATTGGCAGGTTCCTACGCCCTTGTGTTAGGTTGCAGTCAGATGGAGTCAGTAATTCACTGGAAAGCCCTCCAGGAGAGTCGCTACTTCTTAAAGGATCGTATTTAAAACTATCAGCCCCAGGAGAGCTGGAGGCATTGGTGGTTCAGTGGTGTGATTCTTGCCTTCCATGCTGGAGACCTGGTTCAATTCCTGGTCAGGCACCTCAAGCGTAGCCACCTGCCTGTGGAGGCTTGGGTGTTGCCATGATGCTGAACAAGTTTCAGTGGAGCTTTCAGACTAAGATGGACTAGGAAGAAAGGCCTGGCAATCAGCTTCCAAATTTTGATGGCAGCTAATAACAAGAAGAGCTAAGTGTTCTTCCCAGTCCACAGAAACATTACTTTTCTTGAAAGATAATATTTAAGAAGAGAATTAAGAATCATTTATAAACTTTGAAATTTATTGTAGCAGCGGCCTGAGTTCATTGTTTTTTTTTTTTTTATTGTGCCTTAGATGAAGGTTTGCGAGCAAATTAGTTTCTCATTAAACAATTAATACACATATTGTTTTGTGACATTGGTTGCCAACCCCACGACATGTCAACACTTTATCCTTCTCGACCTTGGGTTTCCCGTTACCAGCTTTCCTGTCCCCTCCTGCCTTCTCGACCTTGCCCCTGGGTTGGTGTGTCCATTTAGCCTCATTTTATTTTACGTGCCTGTCTAAACTTTGGCTGAAGGGTGAACTTCAGGAGTGATTTCAGTACTGAGTTAAAAGAGTGTCTGGGGGCCATACTCTCGAGGTTTCTTCAGTCTCTGTCAGACCAGTAAGTCTGGTCTTTTTTTGTGAATTAGAATTTTGTTCTACATTTTCCCCCAGCTCTGTCTGGGACCCTGTTAGAGCAGTCGGTGGTGGTAGCCGGGCACCATCTAGTTGTGCTGGACTCCGTCTGGTGGAGGCCGTGGTAGTTGTGGTCCATTAGTCCTTCAGACTAATCTTTCCTTTGAGTCTTTGGTTTTCTTCATTCTCCCTTGCTCCAGATGGGGTGGGACCAGTGGAGTATCTTACATGGCTACTCAAAGGCTTTTAAGATCCCAGACGCTACTCACCAAAGCAGAATGTAGAACATTTTCTTTATAAACTATATTATGCCAATCGAGCTAGATGTCCCCCGAGACCGTGGTTCCCCGCTCTCAGCCCAGTAATTCGGTCCCTCAGGGAGTTTGGATGTGTGTATGAAGCTTATTGTTTGTATTCTTTGAAATATTTTTTTTTTCCTCACAGTTATGGGGTTTATTAGGGGAGTAACAGGGTACAACTTAGGCCCAGGATCAGGAAGCATGTAGGCAAATTCTCCCTTCTCCAGTGCAGGATCTTTGAAATATTTTCCTTTTTATTCTTCCATGTGATTGAGTAAAGATGCTTTAGTTACAAGAAACAAAAACCAACTGGAAGCAGTTTAAGCAAAATAAATTGATTACAATTTCAAAGAACCTCTTAGAACACAGGTGGAAACAACTGGGCCTCAGAAAGGGGTTGTAAGTGCAAGAGGGAAACCCATGAAGACCTTCCTGTGGTCCCTTGGCTGCCACCCTCTCTTGCCCAGTTCTCTTTTTTTGGCTGCCTTACAGTCCCTGAGTTTAGGATGCTGTAATCCAGCCCCTTGCCAATTCCCAGAAGAGCTGGGTATTCTCTGCCCCTCCACATCTGCTCTCAACCCTTCTCTGTCTGCTCTGTGCCCTGGGAGGTTGAGTTCTGCAAACCGCCATCAGCCCAGCTCTTGCTGGCGTCTGGTTGGGACCAGCCCATGGGTGGTACTGGCCAGAGATCGGAGGGTAGGAGGCTGGCCAGGTCAGAGTATTTGTTCCTCTGTCAGGCTGAGGTTTGGAGGGGGCTGCTGTCTTCTCTACCTATGCCTTAACGTTTGCTGAGGTCCAGTAACAATTCCCTCTCTTTGCCCTTTTGTGCCTAGAAGTTTCAAGGTGACTTTCCTTTCTTGCCTGTCTCAGAATGTCTCACCCTGCCCTGTTCATTCCATTAACACTACCGGCACCTTTGTCAGTAGTTACTTTATGAAACTCTTCCTCACTTGCCCTTTCTGAGTGTGTTATCTGCTTCCTCCCGGGAGCCTGAGCCAGTCCAAACTCCCACTTCCTGGGAGGGGCTGTCGATCAGTGACATTTTGGTTCAGATATCCATGACTGAAATCGCTGTGCTGTGGTGGGGGCCCCCAAACAAGGGTGACTTCCAGGAGCCCATCCCTGTGAATTAGAGGGCAACTTCCTGCCAAAAACTGGCTTCGTTGTGAACTGGGCAACAGCTTAAGAATTTAAAAAAAAAATGTTGATTAGGCAAGTAATATAGGAATAAATTCTTATAAAAAGGATGAAAACATTACAGATAAGGCTAAACTAACTTTGCCCACCACCTCTCACCTTCCTTTCCTCGTGCAATGGTGATCTGCAGAGGTGACCATTGTTACCGTGTGTATTCCTCCAAATCATTTTCTACTAATTTGCATACATGAAGATGCGCTCTTAGAAAATAAGCAGTTTATCCACCCACATAAATGGCATCATATTGTGTGTATCACTCTGCAACTTGAATTTGCTTTTTTAACTCAATACACCTTGGAAGACTTTCCACATTAATAATATAGAACTACTTCGTTTTTTTTAAAATCTATTTTATATGTTTATTTCAATGACCAGGAACTTCGCAGTGATATTTGAGCATTGTATTTTTGATCTCTCAGTATGTTTATCCTCAGTCTTTTTATGAATATCAAATAAGATTGGGTTCTGTTTTTTAATTTTGTTTTGTTGTTGAGAATATGCACTGCAAGATAGGCACCAATTCAACCATTTTTATGTATACAATTCAGTGACATGGATTACATTCTTCGAGTTGTGGGCCATTCTCACCCTCCTTTTCTGAGTTGTTCCTCCCCCATTAACACAAACTGACTGCCCCCCTGAGGTTCCTATCTAATTTTTCAAGTCACCGTTGTCACTTTGATCCCATATAAATAGTTCTTAAAAGAGCATAATGCTCAAGGCAGACATTTTTACTAGTTAGCTAAATTATTGTTCGGTTTTAAGAAGACTTCAGGGGATATTTTGGTGTCAGATTTAAAGGTTATCTCAGGGCAATAGTTTCAGGGGTTTATCCAACCTTCATGGCTCCAGGAAGTCTGGAGGTCATGAGAATTTGGAAATTCTGTTCTGCATTTTTCCCTTTTGATCAGAATTCTATGGAATTTTTAGTCAAAATGTTCAGTAATGGTAGCTGGGCCCCATCCAGTTCTTCTGGTCTCCTGGCAAAGGAGGCAGTTGTTCATGGAGGCAATTAGATGCACATTCCATTTCCTCCTCCTATTCCTGACTCTCCTTCTTCCTCTATTGCTCCAGGCAAATAGAGAGCAATTGTCGTGCCTTCCATGGTTGCTTGCAAGCTTTTAAGACCCCAGGCAGTATACAAAACAAACTAGGAGGTAGAACAGGAACACTAAACACATTATTAGGCCAATTAACTAAGATATGCTGTGCAACCATGACACTAAACCTCCAAACCAAGGAACCAAATCCCATCAGGTTTTTGGTTGTACACAAGCAGCCTTAACAACTACTGTTTTTTTTTGGGGGGGGGCGGTCATTGTTGTAAATATATCTATCACACAACTTGTGCCAGTTCAACTTTTTATAGGTGTACAACTTATTGACAGCAATTACAATAATTGGCTGTGCAACCCTACCGTTAATCAGTGTGATTTGATCCCCGCCTTCCTGCCTGTGGTGACCGCTAACGAACTTTGATCTCTACACATTTGCCTTTCTTGCATTTTTATGTAAGTGAGGTCATACGGTATTTGTCCTTTTGTGACTTGAGTTATTTCACTCAGCGTAGTGTCTTCAAGCTCCATCCATATTGCAGCATGTATCAAGACTTCTTCTACCGGCTGAGTAGTATTCCTACATCATTCTTTTTTAACTGCATCAGAATCAGCTGTCCCAAAAAACCAAACCCACTGCTGTCGAGTCGACTCTGACTCATAGCAACCCCATAGGGTTTCCAAGGCTGTAAATCTCTATGGAAGCAGACTGCCACTTCTTTCTCCCACAGAGCTGCTGGTGGTTTCAAACCGCTGACCTTTCAGTTAGCACTCAAGTGCTTTAACCACTGTACCACCAGGGCTGCCTAGAATCAGCTGCAGAGCGTGTTAAAGCACAGATTACCTTGCCTACCATGATGTTTCTGATTTGGTAGGCTGGGGAGGGGCCCGAGTTTGCATTTCTACCAAGTTCCATGTGCTGCTGCTCCTGCCAGTGCTGTGACCACAGTTTCTAGACCCACTGCTGTGGTGTTGTATTGATGAACTGTTTCTGACTGATGGACACTAAGGTGGTTTTCAATTTCTCAGTAAAATGAAGAATGTTGCAATGACCTTGTCCATGCTTCTTGTGCACGCATGCCAGTGTCTTTCTAGGGTGAAGCTCAAGAAGCAGAATTCTAGGGCACAGGGTATGTGTATTTTAAATTTTAATTGGTACTGTCATACTGCCTATCAGGGTGACTGTAACAATTTACAGATGAACTTTCAAATAATTTTTCTTCCAAGCGAAAAATAAATCCTATGGGAATTTTAGGATTCCTGGTGGTGCAGTGGTTAAGTGCTTGGCTGCTAACTGAAAGGTGGGTGGTTTGAACCCACCAGCCACTCCTTGGGAGAAAGATGTGGCAGTCTGCTTCTGTAAGATTACAGCCTTGGAGACCCTATGGGACAGTACTCTGTCCCATAGGGTCGCTATGAGTTGGAATCGAATTGATGGCAATGTGTTTTATGGGAATTTTTATTGAGATTGTGATAAACCAATAGATTAAGAGAATATATTTCATCATGGAATATTACAGTATGAAAATTTCTCATCAGATAGGAATATTATATATGATATTATCATTTTTCTAATAGGAAAATTGTGATTCTTGCTTTTACCTCCTCAGGCTGGGATAATTACATTAGAAGAAATTACCTGGTTGCCCCTTTAGCATCCTAGTTTAGGCAAAGTAGGTACGATTCTTACATAAAGTGTTTACCAAACCCTTACCTCATGAATTAACGATTTTGTGTTTGTTTAGAACTTCAGTTCAATAGGATAGAGGAAAGACTAGGTCCAAGGGTCTGCATAAGTGGAATGCTCTTCAATGGCAAGGGTATTTTTGGCCACTCTTCTCACACAGCTGCTGGACGCTCCGTGCTTTGCGCGCAGTTGATTGCATTTCACACATGCACTTGAATATCACTGTGTGGGGCTGTGGCACTTACAACTTAGGGATGGGGATGAATAGGGAGATACAGTTAAGCAACTAATTTGAATACGAGATGGGATGCAGTAAATGCCATTTACTTATGTAAGTGAAGCTCTATAGAAGCCAGGAGAAAGGAGAGGTCTATCCATTCCCAACCAAGGGTCAGGAGATTTTAGGACCTGAGTACATTTGACCTAGGAAGAAAGAATGAGGAAAGTGAGCGGTGAATAGATTGTTACTAGGCATGTTCTAGAAACTCGCAACTTGACTGTCTTAAAACTGAGGTTCATGATTTAGTCATGTTTAGGAGATTATTTAGTTTTAAGAAACCAAAATTAGTTTTGATGAGAGCAGAGCCTATGGCAGAAATTTCTCCGGTGTCCCAAAATGGTCCTTCTCCTTCACTAGACATTCTGCATTTGAATTTTACTGTGTGTGTGTGTTTTTATTGCTGTTGCTTTAATTTGGTGAATTTGCTGGCTGCATTTAGGACCAGGATGCCAGAATTATATTTTCTCTGTTCCTCACCAGATCTATTCAGATTGTCCTGGTTACTTTCTCGGGTCGGAAGTACAACGTCAATATAAAAGTCAACCACAAGGTGGCAGCCTTGCGTTGTGCAAATTTCTTCCTACCTAAATTCGGGCACCTTCCAGAAAAACTGCTGATTCTGACCTCATCCTGGGTAAACGCCCACTGAGGTGGGGGCTGTGAGTTTTCTGTACACCAGCCTTCTGCCATTGGCCCAGAAAATTCCGAGGTGCTTCCAGCTCACTTTCTTCTCTGGTGTTCAGGTCTGGAAGCAGAGCCTGAATGCCTCTACCCCAGCAGCATGCATCACTGGAGGGACCCAGAGGTGAATCCTCTTTCAGCGATTTAGTCTCCAGGTAGTGGCTGGCACTTCCAGCTCCACTGATTCGGGCAGTCTTTCTGAGCAGGCAGCTAGTTTATCCCGACTCAGTCTGGACCCGGCTGTGCTCCCCAACTGACTACAGACACTAACCTGACAAAATGCCCAGCTGACAGAAAAAGCATCAACGACTCTTAGTCGGTACCATTTGCTAAGCATGCGAAGCTTGCATTGATATTTTCCTCCTCATTTCCGTAAAAAGTGAAGTAGTAATAATAAAGCCACAGTGAGAGAATAATCTTCTACAACTTAGACTAGCTGTGTTAATTTTCCTTTTAGGTTTTGTTCATGAAACCGTGATTTTACATTATGGCAATGATAGTGTGAGGGTAGAATTTTGCTTTTCATTTAACTCCTTTTCCCAACTTATGAAAAATGCAAATATACAGAAAAGTTAAAAGAATAATATTATCTTTATGCACACTGCTTAGATTGAACAATTGTTTTGCTACATTTTGCTTCATCTATATTTAAATGTACATATTTATTTTTGCTAAAGTATTTGAAAGTAAATTGGAGATGTTATGACACTTTACCCCCAAATACTTTAGTGTGAAGTTCCTAAAACTTATGTTCTGTTACATAAGTACATTACCATGATCACATCAAAAAACAAACAGTAGTCCCTGAATATCATCTAATATCCAGTTCATACTCAACATTTCAAAATTTTTCGCAAAATGTCTTTTATGGCTGGCTTTTTTCAAAGGAGGATCCAGTCAAGGTTCACTTATTACATTTGGGTAAGTCTTTAGCTGCTTTTGTTCTAAAGCAGTCCTGTCTCCCCTCCCCCTGCCTTTAGTGTTTCCTACGAGATCGACAGATTGAAGAGATCAGGCCAGTTGTCCTGTAGAATGAGCCACATGCTGGATTTGCTTCCCTATTTTGTGTTTAACTTGTTTCTTTGTCCCCTATATTTTCTACAAACTGGAAGTAATATCACAGCACTATCCAATAGAACTTGCTGTGATGATGGAAATGTTCTGTACACTGTCCAATATGGTAGCCACTAGCCACATATCAAAAGGTCTGCAGTTTGAATCTACCAGCTGCTGCTTGGAAACCCTATGGGGTGGTTCTACTCTGTCCTATAGGTTCGCTATGAGTTGGAATCAACTCGACTGCATACAACAACCGCCACCACATATAGCCACTGAGCACTTAAAATGTGGTCGGTGTGACTGCATAACTGAATTTTAAATTTTATGTAATTTAATTAATTTACATTTAAATAGCCACATGTAGTTAGCACAGATCTTAAGGCTTGATTAGATTTGGGTTAAACAGTTTTGACAAGACATCAAAGGTAATGCTGTGTACTTCAAATTGCAACACATCAGGAGGCAAGGTAATAACTAATGATCCTACTACTAGGAATGTCATATTTTTAAAAATAAACTTCATTGAGGTATCATTTACAATCAATACAAAGTACACATTTTAAGTGTATGGGCCAATGAGTTTCAACAAATACATACATTTGTATAACCACTACTTCAATCCAGATATAGAAAATTTCCATCACCCGAGAAAGTTCTCTGTACCCTTTCCCAGTCAGTCCCAAATTACCGTACCCGCCTCACAGACCCAAGTCTGAGGCAGCAACAGATATGCTTTCTATCACTATGGAATAGTTATCCTTCCTAGAACTTAATATAAATGAGCTCTTATGAATGTATTCTTTTGGCTTTCCAGTGAAGAATACTCAACATATTTTTGAAATTCATTGATGTTGTTGCATGTGTCTATAGTTTGTTCTTTTTATTGCCAAGTGGTATTCCATTGTATGGATATGCCAGAATTTGTTTATTCTCCTGTTGATAGATACTTAGATTGTTACCAGTTTGGGGCTATTATGACTAAAGCTTCTGTGAACAATCTTGCAGAAGTCTTTGTGTGGACGTATATTTTTTATTTCTGTTAGGAAAATACACAGTAGTGGTGTTTATGAGGAACTGCCAAACTGTTTTCCAGAGTGGTTGTACCATTTTACACCCCTACCAGAAAAGTATGAGAGTTCTATTTCTCCACATCCTCATTAATGCTTGATATTGTCATCTTTCTAATTTTAGCCATACTGGTGGGTGTGTAAAAAACCAGTTGCTGTTGAGTTGATTCAACTCATAGCGGCCCCATGTGTGTCACAGTAGAACAGTTTCCTCATAGGGTTTCCAATGGCTGATTTTTCAGAAATAGAATACCAGGCCTTTTTTCTAAGGTGTCTCTGGATGGACTCAAACCTTCAGTCTTTTGGTTAGCAGCTGAGTGTGTTAACGGTTTATACCACCTGGGAACTCCACTGGGTTTGTAGTGGTATCTAATGGTGATTTTAATTTGCATTTCCCTAATGACTAATGATGTTGAGCAGTTTTTAATGTGCTTATTGACTAGTTAGGTGTCTTTAGTGAAGTATGTGCTAAAATCTTTTGCTGTTTTTTTGGTGGATTGTTTCTGTTCTTATTATTGAGTGATAAGAGTATTTTATATATTTGGGATAAAAGTCCTTTGTCAGATATCTGTATTGTGAATATTTTTTTCCAACCTGAGGCTCGCCTGTTCATTTTCTTAACAGTGTCTTTTGATAAACAATAGTAATAATTTTGATGAAGTTTAATCATATTATTTTTCTTTTATGATTCATGCTTTTTGTGTCTTATTTAAGAAATCATTGCTATCCCAGGTTATAAAGAATTTCTAAAGTATTTTCTTTTAGAAATTTTATAACTTTGGTTTTTATGTTTAGCTCTCTGATCAATTTTGAATAAATTCTTTGTGTATAGTATGAACTAAGGATTGAGGGTCATTTTTTTTTTCACTTGTATATCCAATTGTTCCAGCACAATTTGTTGAATTACCTTAGCCCCAGTTTTGAAAATCAGCAGACCATATAAGTGTAGGTCTATTTTTAGACTCTCTATTCTATTGCATTGATCTGTATTTCTATTTATGCCAATACCACCCAGTAGCTTTGTATTAAGTCTCACAGGCTGCAGAGGCCAATGAATCCAAGATCAACAGGTAACACTGCAGGCCACTGGCTCAAGTGCCAAGAACCAGAGGTCAGATGATGACAAGCTGAATGCAAGAACCAGAGTGAGCAAAAGCCAATGAGCTTTACCAGAATGTCCATATATATTAGATGAAGGCTGCACCCTTGAGGAAACTCCCTTTACAACTGATTGGCTGGTCACATCAAATCACATCACAGAGGTGATTACATTATACCACAAAGTGGAGGATAACTACATCATTACATGGCCCAGCCAAGTTGACACACAACCTTAACCATTACAGTCCACCCCTTGCAACTTGGCACCTGTACACACCTCCTTAAACCATACATAATTGCTAAATAAAGCAATTACAAAGTCATACTTGCACCTAACATGATACAACTAACATGTACAACTGAAAACGCACTAGCCTGTTTACATCTAATATTTTATAAGCAAAGAAAACAAAAAAAAAGTTGATGAACACATACAAGGAAGGAATACTCATAACAATTACAGTCCTAATTTCTGCAATGGGTCACTTGATTGTAACTGGTATTTAGAATTACGTTCTCCCACTACCCATTCCATATTCCCTTTGCCCTCAGCAAGCACTTCAGCTGGTCATGGTTCTTTGCCTGGTGGGGTGACCCAAATCTTCATTTCTGAAGGGACTGGGCCATTAGTAGTCACGTCGGAATTGGGTTGCTGTAGTTTTCCATTGGCTTTAATCACAGGGCATGGTAGTACTAAAAGACGCCCTAAGGGATCTCCCATATTCCAGACATACCCTTCTTTACCTCCATTATGTAATATCAATTTGATTTTCCCTTGGTAATCAGGATCAATCACATCACCAATACAGTAACTCCCTTCTTTGTCTGTTGATCCAGAGGCATGAGGAGCCCAAAGTGGCCAGGTGACATTCTTAAATTCCAGTTCAGTAGAATCAGTCTTGTGTCTCCTGGTGGAGTATTCCTTCTTTTGTAACTAAGACCTCTAGACCTGTGGAGCATAGGGTAGCAAAAATTTTGTGAGTGGTTCACTAGGGGTAACAGTGAGTGGTGCCACTCCCATTCCCACCTCTTGATTCCTGGACCCATGAATCCTGGCTATGGGAGAAATAGCACCATATATTGGACACTGGTTTAGAGCATGTACAGCCTCCTAGAGAACATTGTCCCAACTCTGCAAGGTATTGCCAGCTAGCTGGTGCTGTAATTGTGTTTTCAGAAGGCCATTCCATCGTTCTATCAACCCAGCTGCTTCAAGATGATGGGGAACATGGCAAGACAAGTGACTTCCATGATCATAAGTCCATTGCCACATTTCATTTGCTGTGAAGTGAGTCTGTTGATCTGAGGCAATGCTGTGTGGGATACCATGATGGTAGATAAGTCATTCTGTAAGTTCACGAATGGTAGTTTTAGCAGAAGTGTTGCAGGTAGGGAAGGCAAATCCATATCCAGAGTGAGGGTTTATTCCAGGAAGAACAAAATGCTGCCCTTTCCATGATGGAAGTGGTCCAATGTAATCAACCTGCTTCCAGGTTGCTGGCTGCTGATCACCATGAGGAATGGTGCCATATCTAGGACTCAATGTTGGTCTCCGCTGCTGACAAACTGGGCACTCAGCAGTGGTTGTAGTCATGTCAGCCTTGGTGAAGTCCATATTGTTGAATCTATGCATAACCTCCATTCCTGCCACCACGGCCACTTTGTTCATGAGCACATTGGGCAATGTCAGGAGTGGCTGGGGAAAGAGGATGACTGGTTTCCACAGAATGCATCATCCTATCCACTTGATTGTTAAAATCCTCTTCTGCTGAGGTCATCCTTTGGTGAGAATTCACACGAAACACAAATATCTTCACTTCTTTGGCGCATTCAGAGAGGTCTATCCACATACCTTCCCTATACCTACTTGTCACCAATTTTCCAATCATGCTCCTTCCAAGTCCCTGACCATCCAGCCAAAAACCATTGTCCACAGCCTATGAATCAGTATACAATTGCACACCTGGGAATTTCTCCTTCCAAGCAAAGTGAACAACCAGGTGCACTGCTCAAAATTCTGCCCCTTGGGAGGATTACTCTTCACCACTGTCCTTTAAGGAATTGCCAGAAAAGGGCTGTAGTGCTGCCACTGTCCACTTTTGAGTGGTGCCTGCATATTGTGCAGAACCATCTGTAAACCAGGTCTGAGTTTTCCCTTCCTCAGTCAATTGATCATAAGGAACTCCCCATGAGGCCATAGGTGCAGGCTGGGAGAGGGCAGGTAATGGAGACCATGGGCATTTGGGTCACTTCTTCATGCAACTTACTTGTACCTTCAGGTCCTGCTTGGGCCTGATCTCATATATACCACTTCCATTTAATGATGGAGTGGTGCTGTGCACATCTGACTTAATGGGTCTGTATGTCAGACAACACCCAGTTCAAGATGGCCAGCTAAGGCCACATGGTGACTTGGTGGCCCATGGTTAAGCATTTATTCTCTACTAAGACCCAGTAACAAGCCAAAAACTGTTTCTCAAAAGGAGAGCAGTTATCTGCACAGGATGGCAGGGCCTTGCCCCCAAATCCTAAAGGACTGTGCTGTGATTCACCAATAGGGGCCTGTCAAAGACTCCAAACAGCACCTCTACCTGCCACTGACACTTCAAGCACTATTGAATCAGCCGAGAAATATGGCCCAAGTGGCAAAGCAGTTTACACAGCAGCCTGAACCTGTTGCAGAGCCTTTTCTTGTTCTGGGCCCCACTTAACTAGCAGCTTTTCAAGTCACTTGATAAACAGGCTGGAGTAGCACACACATATGAGAGATACGTTGCCTCCAAAATCCAAAGAGGCCCACCAGGCATTGTGCCTCCTTCACTTTAGAAGGAATATCTTGACATGCCCCATACCACTGGACTCCTAGAAATTTCACTGAGGTGGAGGGCGCCTGAATTTTTGTCAGATTAATTTACCACCCTCTAGCACAGAAATAAGTCCAGAGTCATTGACACTACTTTCTTACTAGGTCCATTCAGCATAATGTCATCAGTGTAATGGACCAGTGTGATATCTTGTGGAAGGGAAAGATGATTAAGCTCACTGTGGACTAAATTATGACATAGGGCTGGAGTGTTGATATATTCTCGACGTAGGACAGTGAAGGTGTATTGCTGGCCTTGCCAGTTGAATGCAAACTGCTTCTGGTGTTCTGTTGAAACTGGAATCAGGAAAAAGGCATTGGCCAGATCAATAGCTGCATACCAGGTACTACCAACTGCCATTGAGTCAATTCTGACTCATAGTGACCCCATAGGTTTTCCAAGGCTGTAAATCTTTACAGAAGCAGAACCAAGTACCAGGAAATTTATTAATTTGCTCAAGCAATGAATCAACATCTGGAACAGCTGTTGCAGTTGGAATCACCACCTGGGTAAGTTTTTGATAATCCACTGTCATTCCCCAACAACCATCTGTTTTTTGCACAGGCCAAATAGGCGAGTTGAATGGGGATGTGGTGAGAATCACCACCTCTGCATCCTTCAAGTCCTTGATGGTGGCAGTAATCTCTGCAATTCCTCCAGGAAAGCAATATTGCTTTGGTTTACAATTTTCCTAGGTAGGGACAGTTCTAATGGCTTCCACTTGGATTTTCTTACCATCACAGCCTTTGCTCCACTTGTCAGGGATCCAGTGTGGGGGTTCTGCCTGTTTCTGAGTGTATCTATTCCAATTATTCATTCTGGAACTGAAGAAGTCACTACAGGATGGGTTTGGGGGCACTCTGGACCCACTGTGAGATGAACCTGAGCTAAGATTCCATTAATAACTTGACCTCCATACACCCCTACTCTAACTGATGGGTCACAGTGATGTTTTAGGTCTCAAAATTAATGTCAGTTCAGAGCCAGCACCCAGTAATCCCTGAAAAGTCTGATTATTTCCTTTCCCCCAATGAACAGTCACTCTAGTAAAAGGCCATAGACCTCTTTGGGGAAAGGCTGAGAGAAAGTTTAAGAAAGTTTAACAATGTAAGTTTTTGGCAGTGTAATGGGTTCCTTCCTCAAGGGTACCTGGCTTCCACTTCATTGAGAGGGTTGTGGGTCTGTAAACTGGCTCAAGTCTGGGAAATGAGTGAGGGGCCATGACTTATTCTGGCTATTCAAGTTAGATTGCCATGCACTTGACCTAGAATTTTTCTGCTTGCACAGATCAAGTAAATATTTAGCAGATTTCCCATCTATTTCAATCATATCATGATTAAGTAACTAATGCCATAAGTCCATATGAGTCAGACTTTTCTGATTACTGTCCATTATAGTAATCAGGCCCACCTTGTCTTTGTTGATTTGAGTGTCACCACTTGGACCCTACCACCACGGAGTTCAATCAGCCCCATTATAGTTAAATAAAAAACAAAAACAAAAAAATCCAAAACAAACTTGTTGCCATCAAGTTGATTCCGACTCATAGAGACACTGCAGGATGGAGTAGAACTGCCCCATGGGGTTTCCAGGGAATGACTGGTAGATTTGAACTGCCAACCTTTTGGTTAGCAGCCAAACACTTAACCACTATGCCACCAGGGATCCAAGTCCATTGTAGTTAGGTGTCTTAATTCAGTTAGGGCAGTTCCCAATGACAAATTTGTCTTACATAAAACAGCAATCACAGCAGTCTTCAAGGATGCTGGGGCCCCTTTCACAAATTTGTTCCTCACCGTTGTGGTAAAAGGTGTGTCCTCTGGGCACTCCATGTTTGGGTCTGTGTGTCTAACCTGATAAATCCACTCTAACATGCCAATTTCCCTAAGCCTTTAGATACCTTCTTCTACATTATACCAAGGCAGGTCTGGTACCTCATCTTGAGTTAGTGTAGACTACCGTGTAATCCATGCTTCAGGGAACAAACCAAATAAACTATTAGATCCTTTCCTAACATCTAGAGCTGAAACAATGAATGAAAAATCTGTGCTTAGTGGGCCCATATCAATAAACTCTGAGTGATCCAACTTTGGGTTCCTTGTAACATTATCCCATATCCTTAATAGCCATTCCCACACATATTCTCCAGTTTTCTGTTTGTCCATATTATAAAAGTCAAGCAGTTCTTTTGGAGTGTAGCTTACCTCCTCCTGGGTCACACTTTGTCCTTCACCTTTTGGGGCTTGTTGGGACTTAAGTCTAGTTATAGGTCTAGAAGCAAAAATGGGTGGTGGGTATGTGCTCTGAGAATATTCAGCAATGTCCTGTAAGGCATCTGCCTCAGGCAATGCCCCAGGCAATGACTCAGATGCCTTCACAGGTAATATCTCAGACAAAGTCTCTGTAGACACACCTGGGTTAATCTCATCAGAAGGAGCTAATGGTTTTACTGGAGAGGGTGGCTTAGCAGACAAAGACGGAGTAATCTCTTCAGATGAGGGTGAGGGGGCTTGTTCTGTTGGCAGGAGTGATTCAATGGAATTTAGGGGCTCAGTGTCCCCAACTTCCTTATTATCTGCCCATATATCCACATCCCAAGTTTCAGGATCCCATTTCTTCACGATCAATACCCTCACTTTAACTTCATATAGCATTTGAGGTTGGGAATTTAATTGGCTTTGTAATTCAGCCATTCTTATGATAAGACTCTGGGTTTGGTTTTTGGCAGTATCAGTCCTGTTGCTACAAGAAATAAGGCTTTCTTTCAGGGCACAAGTGGCAGCTTTGAGGTCGTTTATGTGATGCTTGAGCTGTGATTCTGAACTTCTGAGCTCATCTCTTCCACTTCTTTGTCTAGTGAAAGTAGGACAAACCAATCAGCTTCCTTATACTTCTAATTCTGACAAAATTGTGGAAAAGTCTCAAATACGTGATCACCCAGAGCCTCACCTCTCACCAGTACTTGATCTATTGGTGGTGATATTTTGCATATTTCTATTGTCACCCCATGTCATGGATTAGCAGTGCTTTCTTTATACTGGAAACAGAATCATCAACATCTTTAAGACTAACCAGCTTTTGTTTCTCTAGAACCACTCTCAGTACCAAATGTTAGGCTGGGTTCTCTAGAGAAGCAAAACTCTCTCTCTCTAGAGAGAGATTTATCTCAAGGAAATGGCTCACGTGGTTGTAGAGGCTGGCAAGTCCCAAGTCCGTGGGTCAGGTGTCAGGCTGTAGGCTTCTCCTGAGTCACTTAGCTGCAGGGGCTGACAGTTAAATTTTTCCTTCCCACAACACAGCAAAAGACTAGACTTGGCTGCATTGGCCTCTGGACTCACAGGTTTGTTCTGTCCTCGTGAGATGCAGTCTGTCTCTCTGAGTCTCCCTTTTCCTCAGTGTGTTTATTTGGTTGAGATGAGGCCATCCTGGTCCTTTATACCTTCCTTCTCCCACCCATATGCACCCTAGAAAGTGGGCATGCTGAACAGTCTTCTGGGGGAAGCCCTCCCCTGTGCTTGCCCCAGGGCCCTTGAAGAGCCATTGCTTCTCCCGTGGCCATAGACAGTATTTCAGAGGGTCTCCCGAGCGGCCCCACCCAGCTTCTAGGATGTATGAGGCCATCTCCAGGCAGCCCCATGAGCCCTGAGAAGCTCAGCATGGGAGGAACCCAGGACATTTGCTCTTTGACGTCACCACAAGAGTGCATCATCCACTACTCAGTGAGAGAATTACAAATGTCCACCTGTGTTTTATGATGAGGCGTCAGGATTCCCTGTGCACAGAGGTTCCAGGAGGGTCCCAGCAGTCTTCAGGGGCTTGTCAAGGTTTGCTCCTAAGGTCACCTCTGGGAGTAGGGGGATGAGAATTACCATGATGATCTTCAGTTCTGGTTTTAGCCCCTTTTAAAGATGAGGACACTGAGCTCTTCCAGGTCAAAAGAGTTTTGCCCATGGCCACACATCTGCAACTGCCTGGCAGGATGCGGAGCACCAGTAGTGAGTGCTGGAGCAGACGCAGGGCTAGGGGTTTTTGTACATGGCGGGCACCTTTCCAAATGCAGAAGTCAGAAACTGCAGCCTTTCTGTGGCCAGTGAGGCAGAACGTACCCACACCGGTGGGGCAGAGGAGAATTCCAGAAGACAAGCGTCCCAAGGGGATTTGAGTCATTAATACTAATGCATTGTCTTTGTACACATGACATCTTGGTGTACCAAAAAAAAGGAGTTTTGGAGCCAGTTTGACCTCAGTTCTTTTAGGCTTCCTGACTGTAAGGTCTTTGACACATGACTTTCCCCATAAGTCCCTCACCTTTGTCACATAATTAGAATCAAACAAGCCATTGTAGGTAACAGTGTAAAGGAGCCCTGGCGGCACAGTGGTTAAAGGGCTGGAGACTTAGAGCCTTGGCTGGTTGCTATGAGTCATAGGTGCCTGATAAATGCTAATTTCCTTTCTTTTCTCTTCCCCTCCCTAAATTTGGGTTACCTTTGACATGATTATTATAACAGTCCTAGGGCATGGGCAGGGAAACTGTTTTTAATCTCCATTTTAGAGATAAGAAAATTGGATTCAGGGAAGTTTAATGATTTGCATGAGGCCACAGGAACAGCCCTGGTGGTGCAAATTGTTAAGCGCTCAGCTGTTAACCAAAAGGTTGGCGATTTGAACCCACCCAGCAGCTCCATGGGAGAAAGACCTGGTGACCTGCTTCAGTGAAGATTTCAGCCCAGGAAACCCTATGGGGCAGTTCTACTCTGTCACGTGGGGTGGCTATGAGTTGAAAATGACTGGACGGCACTGAACAATACCAACACAGGGGGAGAGCTGGGTCTGGAGTCCAGATGTCCTGACAGGATAGTGGAACTGCTATAGAGCCAGATAAGCTGAGTTTGAATCCTGGCCCTGCCACCACTAGCTCAGCAACCTCTCTGAGCCTCAGTTTTCTCATCTTTAAAATGAGAGCAAGAAGAGGATCTATCTCCCAAGAGTTATTGTGAGGATAAATGAGAAAATATCTGTTAAATGCTTAGAATGGCAAATAATAAGTTGTACCTGTTATTATTAGAAGTCCTGGTGGCACAGTGGTTAAAATGCTCAGCTGTAACCAAAAGCTCATTGGTTTGAACCCACCAGCCACTCCATGGGAGAAAGATGTGGCAGTCTGCTTCTGTAAGGATTTACAGCCTTGGAAACCCAATGTGGTAGTTCTACTCTGTCCTATAGGGTCACTATGAGTTGGAATGTACTTTATGGCAGTGGGTTTGGGTTTGGTTAGCTCTTATTATTAAAGGAGTCCCTGGATAGTGTAAATGGTTAACAGGCTCAACTGCTAACTGAAAGGTGCCTTGGAAGAAAGGCCTGGTGATCTACTTTAGAAAAATCAGCCATTGAAAACCCTATGGAGCACAGTTCTACTCTGACACACATGGGGTCGTCATGAGTCGGAGTTGACTCAATGGCAACTTCAATTCTTACTAAATGAGGCAATAGAAGGCCTGCTCTCAGGGGCCTGGTTTTGGATATTTGCTTTGGGCAGTCCCAGAGAAGTACCCTTTAGAGTTCTGGGTGGCTTGCATATTAATGTGGGGAAAAGGAAGTTAATCGATATTCACCTTGTCAAATTACTCCTCGCTGACGGTAAGTGTGTGCTGTGTGGGCCCTTGTGCATGGTGTGCACCGTGTTAGAAACCCAGGTGGCCTTGGGAGCCAGGCGCCGCCTCATTCTCACTGTTCAGACCTACATCCCTGTGTGTGTCCCTGCTTGAGTGTGGCTTAGAGAAAGTCACTGATGAGCTCCAAAAATTGTTTTATATCCACAGTAACTGTCACCCAGGGGAACAGTGAGGAACAAGAAGAGTCTTTTCTCTACGTCCACATCAGACAGAGTCACTGTCGGGATACCACTGGGTGGCTTGCCCTTCGTCACTGGCTTTCTCTCAGAAGAGGATGTGTGCCCTGTCCCGCTCGCCTCCCCTCCCAGGGGGCCCTGGCTGACGGAGCAACAGGCAGGTGTCCTGGAGACTCAGAACGGGGACTGGGACTTCTCACCTTAGAAAACTCCCTGGAAGCCTGGCTCCTCAGGTAATAGAACAAGGAGCTGGAGAAGTGTTTGTCAGTCACATTCGGAAGGGATGGGAAAGTGCTCAGAAATGCCGTGTTTGGTAGTAGTTTATACTTTCCAGGGAAAGGATTGGGAGGAAAAGTATCCTTGGTTGACTTTGTGATGTTGGAAAGGAGTATTCTCTGCCTCTTCTGACCCCTGATGCTGGTTTTATATCTTCTCTGAGATATTTGTTCTCTGCAGGGGTTTTCTTCCTCTTTTGCTTCTGATAACTTTTCTGGAGGGAAGTAATGAAGATGTTCCTGTAGCAGGTGTTGAAAGAGATGCATACCTCGACTGATTTGGACACATTTCTTGAGCTCTGATTTTTTTTTTTGGTGGTCCCAAGAGCTAAAATATGATTTTAGTTGAAATATAAATTTGTTATTCTGTTGGGCTCATGTTCTGGGCGTGTTGCTTTGGGGACTTTGAGACAGATTAGAGCAGTGTTTTGTAATGTGTGTTCTTTTCAAACTCTGGTCCTAGGAAATATTTCATAAGCAAATGGGTCTATGGTCATACAGATATGGAAATGGCTTCATATTCTACCCCTTATCCGAGTGTCACAATGCAGAATACATTAAAGGCTTTGAGAAATGGTATAGTGAAGAAACCAATTCAACTTTATTTAAGCCCATGTTTCCCAAACTTTCTTTACAATAGAATTTTCTCATTCATATTTGTTCCACAAAACACAATCGGGGAGTGGCTGGGCTGGATTCCCACTGACCCTGGGGCAGGCGTGGCCAAGGCTGTGGCTGGGATGGAGCATAGGATCCATCTGGAAGGCAGGGGACTGTATCCCATTTCTCTCATTCCAGAATCGCTGGCTGTACAGGTTCTTGGGAGAAGGTGGCCTGGCTCCCTATTAAATGTCCTGGAAAGTTACTGTGTGGCTTCTGCTTAAATACTTCTAAGGATGGAGACAAGGGCCCTGATGGCACAGTGGTTAATGTGCTCATCTCTAATCGAAAGGTGGGCAGTTTATACCCACCAGTCAATTAGTGGGAGAAAGATGTGGCAGTCTGCTTCCGTAAGGATTTACACCCTTGGAAACCCTACGGGGCAGTCTACTTTGTCCTACAGGGTTGCTATGAGTTGGAACTGACTCAATGGCAGTGGGTTTTTTTGGTTGGTTAAAGACGGAGAAGTCATTGCTTCCTGGGGAAGCCCTTTGTTAGAGTATAAAGAAGCCATCTTGCTGCACACCCACTATAGTCCTGACCCTGGAGTCACTCAGGTAAACCCAATCCAGTGTAGCCTGTTATTCCTTCAGTGGCTGAATGGGTCCCTCACGCTACCCTCTGAGTCTTCTTTCTCTATGTCTTCAGTGGTGCTAACGTGATGTGGTCTAGAGCCTCTCACTGTCAGTCTGCTTTCCTCTGGATGGGCTGTGGTTCCCACAGTGTGGTAGGGGGGCCAGAACTGAGCTCACACTTGGCATTTCCCTTCAGCTCCTGGAGCAGCGCCTGCCCCCAGTCTCTGGCCCAGAAGGGCCAACCCTGTCCTCACCCGTGTGCCTCTCTCCTAGGGTAGTACCTCTTAGGTGTTAGGGAAAGGTTCTTTTATAGCCTGTCCATGCCGCACAAGTCTACTCCAAGAACATAATTTGTGTTTACATGGGTTGAATTAGGTATCACCCCAGTGAGGAGAATTTGTCAAGACTTGGTTTTAGTCATTACATTCTCTTCAGCGCAGGAGACTGACTACATAGAAAACCTCTGTAAGCAAGCTGCCTTGTCAGTTAGAAGGCATTCAGCTTCAAGTAAAAGAACCTTCCCCTGCCCCCAATCAAAATGGCTTAAACAATAAAGGGGCTTTACAAGCGCACTCACAGGCATTCAGCAGGAGGGCTCAACAGTTACTTGATCCAGTAGCTCAAAATGCCTCAGTATGCTCCTTCACTTTGTCCGTTGATGGTGACCAATTGTGTGAGCTGTGCCTGGGGATTTCCAAGTGTTTGGAACACTTTGCCACAGCAGGTACCAATCCAGCAGCAGGGAGGAGATGAATAGCCTAGTATACTTACCTATATTTTTACTCTTTTCTCAATCCTGATGTTTCACATTTCCTTCTTTTATCATTTCCTTTCTATTTGAAGACCTTCCTTTAGCCATTCTTTGTGGGTAGGTCTGGTGATGACAAATTCTTAGTTTCCTTCATCTAAGGATATCTTGATTTCATCTTCATTCCTGAAGGATATTTTCACTGGGTATAGAATTCTGAGTTGATAGTTTTTTTTTTTAAATTGTTGTGCTTTAAGTGAAAGTTTACTATTCAAGTTAGTCTCTCATACAAAAATTTATACATGCATTGTTATGTGATCCTACTTCTCTCCCTATACTGTGACAGCATACTCCTCCTTTCCACCCTGGATTTTCTGTGTCCATTCAACCAGCTCCTGACCCTCTCTGCCTTCTCATCTTGCCTCCAGATAGGAGCTGCCCATTTAGTCTCATGTATCTACTTGAGCTAAGAAGCACAATCTTCATGAACATCCTTTTATGTCCCATAGTCCAGTCTAATCTTTGTCTGAAGAGCTGGCCTGAGGAATGGTTTTAGTTTTGGGCTAACAGAGAGTCCAGGAGCCATGTCTTCTGGGGTCCCTCCAGTCTCAATCAAACCATTAAATCTGGTCTTTTTACTAGAATTTGAGTTCTGCACCCCACTTTTCTCTTGCTCCATCAGGGACTCTCTGTTGTGTTCCCTGCAGGGTGGTCATTGGTGGTAGCTGGGCACCATCTAGTTCTTCTGGTCTTAGGCTGATGAAGTCTCTGGTTCTGGCCCTTTCTGTCTCTTGGGCTAATACTTTCCTTGTGTCTTTGGTGTTCTTCATTGTCTTTTACTCCAGGTGGGTTGGGACAAATTGATGCATCTTAGATGGCCACTTGCTAGCTTTTAAGACCCCAGACGCCACTCACCAAAGTGGGATGCAGAATATTTTCTTAATAAACTTTGTTATGCCAGTTGACCTAGATGTCCCCTGAAACCATGGTCCCCAGGCCCCCGCCCCTGCTACTCTGTCCCTCAAAGTGTTTGGTTGTATTCAGGAAACTTCTTAGCTTTG